>NC_049907.1:48168385-48796839 GCF_001411555.2 Juglans regia
TTTTGACAGCACCTTTCTTCGCAAAGACAACGAATAAGTACGTACGTAGCACAGATCAACCAAGCATCGGCAATTACAGAAAATTTCGAGACAATTCCTTCCTAATACTCCCTACGGTTCGATTATTGTTTGTTATAAATAAACTGGCAACATAAGATGGATTCAGTCCAGTAAAGTAAAATTTCTCATTGGGTTTAATTATTATTATTATTAATTTTTTTTCCTGAAAAAGCCATTTCTATACTCTAAATCGATTAAGATTTCTTACAATTTTCTTTTAAATTTGTGTATACAATGTGAGAACCTAAAATATATCTGATAACATTATTTGTTATTATTATTATTATTATTCTGATAAATTTATCGTATAGCTTTCAGATCGAATAAAAAAAAAATTGTTGTAATATCTAAGTTACTTAGACCATGTTAGATAGTGAAAGTATTTTATCTCATCTCATTATTATCACTTTTACAAATTTTTTTTAAATTTAAAAATAATAATAATATTAAAAAATAATAATTTATTTAATTTAAAAATTTTTTTTTAAACTATCTATTTCATAAACAGGCCTTAGTACATACCTGCGGAAGGTTAGAGGTTGGGCCAAGGTGTGGATCGAAACGATGTTGCGACTCTAATAAGAAGGGAGCTGGTTGTGCAATGGCCTTATGAGTTAGGAACAGTAACTGGACCTATACATCCAATGGCCCAAGAGGCAGCCGAACAATACTCATTGGGCCAAGTACCATATACAAAGCCCAAAGACTCCTTTGCAAATTATCTAAAACAAATAAAAACCCTAGCCTCCTGAGTCCTGTGTCTTACTTTCTTCCACCTAGGGTTTCTCTTGTCTTAGAGCACGAGAGAGAGAGGCACCGCGACAGTGACGGACAGAGACTCTCATTGTTGTAACCATGGGTCGCATGCACAGTAGAGGGTTCGTTCGTTCTTATTTGGTTTCCGTTAATCCTATGATGAACTCTTGTAAAACCTCTTTGTATAACTGTCGAGTTGATTGATTTTTTTTTTTCTCTAATTCCGGTTATTTTATTTTTATTTTTTATCAGTAAGGGTATTTCGGCTTCTGCTCTTCCGTACAAGAGGACTTCACCGAGCTGGCTGAAGATCTCTTATCAGGATGTAAGTGGACCCCTGTCCCTTTGATTTATCTGTGATAATGTGATTGGATTAAAAAGGATTTCCGTGTGATCGCTGAGAATGAGCAAGTACAAGTATTTGTACAAGGCCTTATTGGGTTGAGCTCTTTAGATTTAATTTCTGGGTACTTGATTTCCATTAATACGATAATAGCTGAAGATAATGTCAGTTTGGTTGACAAGAAAATGCAGTGACAAATTTGCTTCTTGTTAAACTATGACATTTTTTATTTACTCAATTTCATTAAATTAACAAATTTGCCCCATCCTATTGTATTATGCTCTCTGCGTTGAGACTAAAGATGTATGTTATTCTCTTACAATATGAAGATTTATTTGAAGTTCTTCATTGTTTAGCTGAATTTGTTTTGCCGTAATGGTTATCAAAGTGTTAAATTATGGCATTTCTATGCCACTTGTTATGTCATAATTATATCACGAGATATCGGAGGAATATAAAACAACTCATGTTATAAGAATGACTCGCATCAATTTCTTCTTTTAAGAGTGATTTGGACAAATTTCTTTCCCCTTGGAAATACTTTCTAATGTAACACAATGAGATACTTAAAGAAAATGTAACACAGATAATTGTTAACAAAAAACTCTGTAATTTACAAAACTCAAGTAATAGAATCTGTTTTCTACCACGGGGTACATTTTGAAATGCTAGCAAATGTTCTGAGGGTTGGTGAGAATGTCCCAGGCTTGTTGATACTTTGTGGCTTAAACTGCTGTCAGCTCATGTTGAGTGTAAGAGATCATTAATTTATTGTATTACATTTTATGCATATCGGCTCTGTTCTGATTCTTCAGGTTGAGGAAAACATCTGCAAGTTTGCCAAGAAGGGTCTGTCACCATCTCAAATTGGTGTCATTCTTCGTGATTCTCATGGGATTGCTCAGGTGAAGAGTGTTACAGGGAGCAAGATTTTGCGGATATTGAAGGCCCATGGTGTGTAGATTTTCAATGCTGTTCTGGTGTGTGTTCTGCTTTTAGAATGGAAGAGAAATGTTCGGTTTTACATTATTATTTTTTCCATATTTTCAGGACTTGCTCCTGAAATTCCTGAGGATCTGTACCACCTCATCAAGAAAGCAGTCTCCATTCGCAAGCATTTGGAGAGAAACAGGAAGGATAAAGATTCTAAGTTTAGGTTGATTCTGGTTGAGAGCAGGATCCATCGCCTAGCTCGCTACTACAAGAAGACAAAGAAGCTGCCACCTGTATGGAAATAGTAAGTATCTGTACCTTTTCCCGATTCATATGACCATCTTATTAGAGAAGCTCAATGTTCTTAAATATAAATGCTGAAAAGGCTGTAGAGTTGTAGAGAATTGTTCAGGCAGAGGCATTATTGATGGCCAGCAATGTGTATGCCTTGATCTGTTGCACATGTTATTCCTGAGCAAAAGTTCTAGTTTCTATTACACAGATTTCTTGTAGTTGATTGATTGTGCATTAATGCTTCTGCATTCAATTTATTTATCTATGGACTATGCTATTTTAGTTTCTGAAACACTATTTGCATGTGCGAGACAAATGTTTTGAGCATTGTGTGAGGAAGTTGCTGAATTAATGGAGTCAAGAATGAATGGTTGTAGCGATTAGAGTATATGGTCTTTCAATTCTTTGAAATGATTTAGTCAGAATTGGTTGTAATGCTTGACGATTTTCTGAATCTTTTCTTTCTCCCTTCAGTTTATTTTGAATTGCAAGGATGATCAGTTGCTTACTTGAACATAAACTTCTTTTCCTTCGTGTACTTTCGTTTTCAATTTAATGTTATATTTCTGTTATGTGCTTCAGTTTGCAAGAGTATGTTATTACTTTCTTCTTACTTATAAAAGATGTTATTTGCTGGTTATTTTGGCAGTGAATCTACCACCGCTAGTACTCTTGTGGCTTAGGGGAAATATGGTTGGTAAAAAGTTTTGAATGCTGCTCCCATGAATGTGCTCTTTGGATGAGGAACTCAGTTTTCGGTTTTTCAGTTTCTTATGTTTTATCAGATTTTGATTAAGGAACTTTCTTCAGATAATTGTTATGGTTGAACAATTTGGCAGTTGAGTGCGTTTGAGTAATGTCTTGTACTCTTGTTCTTTCTTCTTTCTTGAAAAAGTACATCATTATAGAGGAACCCATTTCGGATAAGCAGATTTGCTAGATTAAGGGGAGCACTGGGCATCAAAGACTCGAAAGGATTCTGTTGTTTCAATTTGACTACCGATTGCCACTTAACTTTGGCTCGTTTTCTCGTTCTATTATATGCGTTGTGGTGTCATGTTGCGGAGTGGCATTCGAGATGATTTAACAGGCTGTTGAATCCGACGATGTAAGAAGAGGCTGTTAAATTGATTTTTAGTAGCGGCTGACCGCACGCCGTTTGGATGGGTTTTGGGTGCGCTGACGGTGATTAATTGTTTTTGTGATTTAAAAATAATGTCTGACTTAAGAAAATAATTTTCCAATTTGAGAATACAAACCCCACCACCTCTGGATTCGCATGAAAAGAGGATTTCTATCTGGAGTTTACCAACTTTTTTGTTTCAGAATGAAGAATCGATCTCAAAAAAATCAGATGTGTTGCTATTTTGGTGAAGTATTGTTTGTTTTTACTGCTTGGCAAAATTTTCAATATTTTCTCCTCAACCAAACAGGGTGTCTGGACTGTTTTATTCTTGTGCGTAAGAGATATCCATAGGGCATGGTGGGACTGGCGAGGACAAGATTGAAGCTCTAGTTAAGCTATTACAATGAGCGTTTGAATATGAAACACCCAATTAATGCATTTGCAAGATAAAGATAATAGACACATGCAGACTTTGAAATATCTATAACCACGTGCGTAAATATTTGAGACAATCGTGTAGGCTCAATTTTAAGAAGGAATACTTCTACTTGTTATCATCACTTACCATATATATATATTTTTCTATAATAAATATGTAATGTATAAATGATAAATTGAATTTTAATAATAATAAAATAAAATAAAATAAGAAATAATATTTAAATATTTAAAATGTGTAGGGTAAATGTTTAAGAAAGAGAGTTTGCCACTGCTAATATTTTAACTGCGTTTTAAAGAGGCAGTAGCGTGTCTTTCATCTCTCTACTGGTGCAAACTGAGCCTTTGGATCTTATTTTTTTGATTACACGAGTCTTTTCATCTCTCTACTAACCGGTGCAAACCGGTCCGAGGAAAACTGGAGCAGAGCCGTCTCCGTATCTTTTTTCACCCATTTCTTCGCTGGTGCATCAAGATTCGGAAATTGTTCCCCTCTCTCTCTCTCTCTCTCTGTGGTATGTCACTCTCTCTGTCTCAATCACTACTTTCTCTCGTATCACTTCTAACATATTTGTAGCTATATATTTAACTTGGAAAATTTTTTAATGCCCTGAAAGTGATTTTTTCCCCCTTAAATTATGCTATGAATCTATCCCCTTGAGATCACAGACGAAAATGCACGCGCAAATTCCAACACCCAGAAGTACTTGAGGATCTGCTCAAGAAAACTTCATAATAGGATGGAGGAAATGCATATCTTCACTCGAATATAAAAAAAAAAACCCAATGTATTTGTCTCGGCATGCTGTAATCTTTTCGTAATATGGCTCTTCGGAGTCATCCTCTTCATTTGCTAAGAAATAACGGAGAAGTTGATTAATTTTAGGCTGTATTAGCCAAGGGTATCCGTTAACTTGATCTGATGCTCCATGAGAGTGCTCGGTTCAGCGAGTTGAGGCTTTTAATTTGATCTGGAATAAAATTTTGGATTCTGGGTAAACGTAGAATTCATAAGTATAGATGCAGTGGTGGGTTAGTTTGTGATTTGAAAACATAACGAAATTTCTTTGTTTTTGAGGGGAGGATTATAAAGGGGTTCTTTTAAACTTTTAAGTGACTCTTATAAGCTAGCAGAAAGTTTCACTAGTCCAATCTGGCAATTTGTTCGTGGAGTTTGTTGCACTTCACCCTTATTGATTTGATTTTTATCTCTTCCATTATGTTATCAAGGTAAGTATTTTCTTAATTATTACTCCGTTAATCGTGCAGTCCTAACAAAGCACAAGGTCACTGTTACAGCAAACGAGCACCTTAAATTAACAGATCTTTAAGACAGCAAGTCTCTAGGGAGGTTTGTTAGCCATGAGAAGATGCAGTGGGTGGCGTCGTTTTCTCTTTTGTCTTCCTCTCATTTTCTTCCTTCCTCATTTGTTTTCTGGTGATTTTTCCTCCCTCTACTATTCCTTTTCAGTTTACATGTTTGCAGAGCCTTGAGTTTTTTATTTTAATATTAGATCGGCATAAATGAACTTAGTTATCTTTCTGCCTTTCGAGTTAAACCTTTTACTCCCTCTTTCAGTAATGGAATTGCATCAGAAGAAAAATAGCAAGAAATCTGATCATCTGGTTCTAGGGCCTGCTGCTGGACAAGGCTTGCCCAATCGTTTGCAATGTGAAGGTTCTTGCAGTCCCTGTCTTTAATAATATAGGGGTTTGTAACATACCCTCGCATTTTGTTGATCTTATATGTATGAATATCGTTGAAGCGCCATCATGTCAATGGTTTTGTAGATGATATCAATCTGATTTTATTTGCATTTGAGCTTTACTTTTTTGACCTGTTATGTATAATTAATTGTCTGATCAGCTAGTTGGTGATAATCCTCATTAAAACACGCCCTTCATACACCCAATCCAATACTACCTTGACGTTTTAGGAAACCTGCTGATGCTTGGAATTTGATCTGGCTTGTTGCAGATTTGACTGAGATATAATCATGACCTGTGCAGCTTACATTTGGAACTTGTTTTGGACATGCACACAAAACTAAGTGGGTCTTTTCAATATTAACAATATGGTATACATGACTTGTGAACACTTTTAATGTCGTTATCTTGAGCTGTTTGTTCTTTACACAGGATAAAGATAATGTTCTTATTAAAAAAAGAGTTGCATAGAAATAATGTAATGATCATATCTGTTTCCTTCTAAGAATTGTAAATTCATGTAGGTTTGGTCTCAAAATACGTTGTAATGTTATTTAAACTTAAGAAAATCTTGCTTTCAATTCCTATATTTAGTTCACTGCTTTTATGTTGTAGGGTCTTATGCATGTTTCACGCTTGATTTATGTTGCAGGAATTAAAGCTCTCAACAAGACCGACTCTTCAACTTCCCATATATCCATAGGCAGAGAAACTATTGCTTTTGTCACTGTTTTTGCCATTCATAATTCTTCCCCAAATACTCATGTAGATGATAGATCATCAAACTTGGTTACTGTTGGGAATTCTTCATATAATAAGGTGGAGAGGTCAATGGCCATATTGAATGTCTTCATTAACTTTATTCAGGTAATTTCCTGGTAAAATATTAGCAATATCATTTTACATGCGCGTATTCAAATGCTTCCAAAAAACATTACAAAGTTCAGTTGAAGCTTTAGTATTTTAATTAGTTTTTAGTCCCTTTACATATTGTATCTTCAGGTGAGAATGCCCCAGAGCAGCATTATTATTCTTACCGACCTGGTATCTGACCTTCGCATGCACAGAAATATGGTCACCGTTCTTCCCATTCAAAATGAATATTCGCGAGACAAGTTGATGCTTCAACGAATCAGGTCTTACATTGTAAGTGCACACTGCATTTACTCTTCAAAATCAATATTTGCGAGACAAGTTGATGCTTCAAAATGAATAGCTACGCTTCCTGAGTATTGTTCCACGTCTTCTAAAAATAAAATCCTGAACTTTCTATGTTTTCCCTGTGCTTAAGTGCTCTTTATATCCTATAACTCTGTACCCATGCTTATGGTCACTTTGTGTTTCCTATGATTTTTTGCATTTTCTCTCAATTTATCAGCCTCACGACCTTATTAAAGATATATGTTTTTACACAAAACAATTTCAAATCAAAAGAGATGATTGTTTACTATATCCAATGTGTAGTTTTACATGTTCTGCCTTTCTTTCTTTTGTGCCTTTTTTCATTTTGAAATTCAGGCTTTTCTAGAAACAAGGCTTGAGGAGCTTTCTCATATGGAAGGGCACATCAGTCATTACATCTTCACTGACTCGGATATAGCAGTGGTTGATGATCTAGGACAGATATTTCAGGATTATTCAAATTTTCATCTGGCTCTCACCTTCCGGAACAACAAAGCACAACCTTTAAATTCAGGATTTATAGCAGTGAGGGGAACCTCAGATGGGATTTTAAGGTGCATTAATTGAATTATCTTTGTCTACTTTTTATTTTTATGATCATTTTGGTTGGTTGCGACTAAGCGAAGAAAAAGCACATAAACAAATCTGGACCTTGTTAAATAATTTGAATCAGTTGCATAGATTGTGTTCCGCCATTCTTCTCTCAACAATGATCATATTGATTATTTGGGAAAAAAAGCTGTTTTAGTTGCGATCTTACTGCTGAGAAAATAAAAGAAAGTAAAGCTGGTGTATCTGGGGTAGGGAGGGTCTGATGACCATACTCTATTTGCATATTGTCAGTTGTGCCCTTCATGTGGGAGGACTACCTCTTGCATCTCATGTATGACATCTGCAACATTTCTTTTGAGATCTCTGCCAGTACCATTTATGGTGACTGTTATTATTTTTTAATTTATTGTTTTTTGCTGTCCCGTTGACAGACTAATTTTTTTTTTTACAAGTGACCCGTCGACAGACTATACCCACGCTGTTGTTGGTTTCATCTTTTTCCTTTGTTTCTCTCCATCTTTTTTCTTTCATTTTTCTCACCTTTTCTTGGCAACAGTAAGAGGAAATTAAGATGTGAAGTTGGATGCAGGGCAAAGCTTTTTCTACAAAAAGTACTGGAAGTTTACGGTTCAAAGTACATGAGTGCCTCCAGAATGCTTGGGGACCAGTTAGCACTTGCATGGGTTATTATGTCTGACCCTTCCTTTGACAGAAGAAAATTTACCAAAGCGCAAGTTTTTCTAGAGAAAATTGGCGGTGCCTCAGTTCTATTTTTACCTTGTGCTATATACAATTGGACACCACCAGAAGGTGCAGGTCAATTTCATGGCATGCCCCTGGATGTTAAGGTATGTTGTGATATAACCACTTATGATCTTGATGACCAGATAAATAGTATATTTTTACTCAGATTGAGTCCTGCAAGAGCAAATTGGAAAAAAAAAAAAAAAAAAGACAAGAGATGCCGAAGCTGTTAAACACGATTTTATCTCATATCTACCTACTGGATGCAGGTTGTTCATTTCAAAGGATCGAGGAAACGGCTAATGCTCGAATCTTGGAACTTTTTCAGTTCGTACGGTAACATATCAAATATGTTATGTCTCATCTTAAGTAGTGGGAGAACAAAGTATGACTTTTAAAGCATGATTTTAAAGGATTTAGATTGGTGGAACAACCAATTGCACTCGAGTTTGGAACTGAGGTGGTGCTAAATCTACCATCTAGCCTGCTTCATCCATCCACCCATGGTATAATTTCAGTTTTGCCGGCAGCAAATGGAGCTTTAATGATAGAGAAGCTCAAGATTATGGATAATGATTTCCTGTTACCAACGTATTTTCCTTTTACATCTTGAACACTTATTTTTTATTCAAGGCATATATATTTTGGAACCAATTCGTGAAGATGTTGCGTGGTCAAAGAAGGCTTGCTATATATTTTATATGCCATAGCTAAGGTTGTGTTACGAACGAAGTTTTTGGTATTAAAAGCGCCGATTACAAAATTTCTCTTCCTGCCGTTTGCAATCTGGAAAACCGCAAACTGCATCGCGTCTAGTTAACCATCGGGTCAAAAAGAGGAAACTGAAGCAGACCATCTGCAATTTCAAATTTACAGACTTCATTAGACATTTTGAAGTAACGAAAGGCCTAAATAAAGTAAAGTACTGCAATTGATGTACCAAGCCGTGTTCACAGACGCAACAACCCGAAGGTAAAAAGCTTCACAGAGCCAAATTGCCCCCGATGAGAACCACATCTAAAAATGCTTAAAAAAGTTGGGACTGAGATGTAGGAGCTCTTCCACAAGGAAGAACCCCTCCAAAAATAGGCGTATGCCGCTATCTGCGGCGCGCACACGGTATTCTTTAGTAAAAGGCGAAAGAATAGTTCGCTTTGAGCTCACCGCGCGGCTGCGTGGTTTGTAGAAGCATTGTGCTTCTCCTTTAATAGTTGTTTGGCATGCGGAGAGCCGGTTACTCTTTCCAGTGTGGGACTCGTAATTATACAAGAGTGTGCTTCGCTTTGCACCGCCAATGCCTCTAGACTATCACTACCGTTAAATATCTCTACCCTTGGATCTAACGGCTGCAGTTGCGTGAAGTTTGATAATTCTGAATAGGTTGGTGGAATCACTTTGGGCCCATAGGCTACAAACCTAAAGTTCAACCACAGGAACAAAGCCCAATCTCCAACGATGATGGCTATATTTTGAAATATCCTTCTTCGAAATAATGAGAAATGCGGTTTTGATGCAGAATATATACATACATATATATATATATATATGTGGTATAAACTATAAACCGTTTGTTTCATGGCTTTTTTCGTTATAATTTTTTTTCCTTCTTTTCCCGTTAAAAGTGATTCGAACTTATTAATGTAGCGATGTCTCATTTTAAAATAGCTCTGTAGCTTATAATGACAAATACCTTTCTTTCCGGTCTCTGTTTTTGGGTTAAACAGCATTACTATTTTACTAAAAATCTTTGGCTTCTCTGGTTATCTATGCATGAAAACATATTACTGTTCCTTTGAACAGAAGTAATGTCAGGCTGGGGAAGGAATTAGCGAGTAATAAAAAGAGATAAAGTGGCAAATATGACGAGCATAATAAATCACAGATAAAGAAAATAATAGCCAAATCACTTGAAACTCTTTCCAGCCCCAGACTTACCGATACCTACCAAGTCTTGATTACTTTGATCGTCTCTGCTGCAGACTCTTCAATCAGGGATGAGGAAGACTGCCTCTTTTTCAATTAGCAAATTTGGGTTGATTTTGGAGGAAGTTTCTTGGAACAAGAGAGAATAAAAAAAGAAAATGCCCTCAATGGGTAACTGGTTATATATACCAATATATGTTCACCATGGAACTTACCTGCTTAGGCGACTGGTAAAATCCTCCAAGATACTGTTTTTGGTGAGACTTACCAACAGACTCTGACTATGGGTAGTGTTACCCTAAAGTTTCATTTTTCTGAAAATATAAGACTTGCAAAGCAATCTCTTACACTACAAGTCTACAACTAGGGATAATCATCAAAAGAGAAAACTGCACGCTACAGTGCATCAAGATCTGTTGTAAAAGACATCAATTAGATAATGAGCAACATGCCTCACACCAAACACAAGTTTTCTGAACATGAAGTTAATGCCTATCCAATGAAGAAACGGGTATTATATTAATTTATATGGATACTGCATCAAACTTAGAATCCCATTGGAAAAATAGCAGCGTGGTTCGAAATGCCAAGTACACTATGGATAAAAATGTTCTTTAGAAATCTCTGCAAGAGTCATGAAATTGAAGCTCAAATCAAGGCATCTCTATTTATGGTGTAACTTGGGAGAGAGTAACAATTCCAGCTTTAGACATAGAAATAATTATTTTCCCCACAATTCTCAAGTCAGCTTTAAAAAAAGCCTCGCCTCTAATATAAAAGTTACTCAGAACTAAGTAATCAATCTGTAGGGATATAAACACAGTAAACATTAGCCATATCAAGATGCAGCTAAGTAATGACCTACCAATGATACATTAAATAAAGTTCAAACTATCGTGTGAATCTTATTAAATTGCACAAAAAATTATACATGTCTGCTAATCAGCATATGCTCTATCAGCCATGAATTCTACAATGCCGAAGCTACAGAAATTACCTAGGCGAGAAGAAAAAGATGGTCCTAATTTTCTTTGATACAGCTTAGGAGTCCCAGCAAACAATGTACCCCAGCCACAAAACTTCTCAATGTAGGACACTAGGTTCCTCATTATATGGCATCATTAAGATTTACAAAAAGAAGATAATCGTACGCCGAACATTGAAATGCTAAAAAACAATCATAAGAATCATGATGAACAGAATTAAAGGATCCTACCACAATCAAAAGAATTTGTCAGCCGGTGGCCATTTTACCACCAGAATGATAATTGAGATACCATCTCACAAACTTCTTCAAACCTGTCTGCAGATCTGTAGTGGGCTTATAACCAAGTTCCCTTTGAGCCAGGCTGATATTGGCGTGAGTAAACTGAACATCCCCATTTCGTGGCAGCTTCATACTATGTCTCTTGGCCTTCACTTTCAAGAGCCGCTCCAAAATGCTCACAAGATCTGAAACCGGCACAGGTGAAGTATTCCCCAAATTGAAAATCCGCAATTGAGCCGGGCCCCTCTTCTTCCCACCACTCCCAGTGCTCTTCTCCGCGGTATCCAATGCTGCTAAACACCCTTTCACAATGTCATCGATATAGGTAAAGTCCCTAGCGACCGTGCCATGATTAGGCGCTTCAAAGATCGGAATTGGCTTCCCCCTCAATATATCCCTCGTGAAAAAGAAGTACGCCATATCCGGTCTCCCCCACGGACCATAAACCGTGAAAAATCTCAACCCAGTAAGCGAAAGGCCATAGATATGATTGTAAGTATGTGCGATTTCTTCACCGGCCTTCTTAGTAGCCGCATACAGGCTAGCAGGCTGGTCAGTTCGGTCTCTTTCCGAAAATGGCACCTTAGTATTAAGTCCATAAACCGAACTGGACGATGCCCACACTATCGCGGGTTGTGGGTTAGCGGATTTACAAACCTCTAAAAGATTAACAAGGCCAGCAATGTTACTATGCACGTAAGAGCTAGGATTTTCCATGGCATACCTCACTCCAGCTTGAGCAGCCAAATGCATCACATGAGTAAATGCCACAACTTCGAAAAGCTTACTCAATAGCGCTGAATCATTGATGTCTCCTTCAACAATGAACACGCCGGTGCGCTCCAAATGCACTTGGCGTGCTCGTTTCAATGAGGAATCGTAATAGTTGTTGAAATTATCGAGACCGAGCACGCCGTCTCCACGGCGCTTGAGAGCAGTGGAGACATGGGTTCCGACGAACCCAGCAGCTCCCGTGACGAGCACCGATATGCCGTTACGGGAGCGAACTCGGGCGGAAGAGCGGGCCCGTTTTTCCCAGGCGGGTCCGCCCCAGTTGTAGGTCCGGGAGGAGCGGCGAGAAGGATCGGACGGTAAAGAAGAAGGTGAAGGGGTTCGGAAGAAGAAGAGCAAGATCAAGCCCAAGAACACAAAGGACCAGAAGGTGAGCTTGGTAAGCGATGAGTGCCAGCGATGTCTGTGAATGAACATGGATTTGTCCATCTTGAGTTTCCCTGGAGTTGAGGGAATGTTGTTGAGGTGGGACATTTTCTCAGGAAAATGTGGGAAAATGCCCCAGATAAACGGAGGCTCTTGGTGATCTTGGGATTTGGGTTGGGAATGTATTAGGGTTCGAGGAAGGATTCCCGTGGCGATGGTGTTCAAGATAAAGCAAGTGAGGGGGTGGGGGAGGGGAAGAGCTTTGGTTTGCTTGGTATTGGTGTTCCTTTCCAGCTCTTTTTTCTGCGTATGGAGGGGAGGGGAATCTTTCTGGTTTCTTGGAGGGATGGGCTGCTGTGTCGGTGGTGGTCTTTGATTTTGCGGATGCTTGCGGTGAGAAAGGTCAAGAACTTGAGTTGGATCAAACACCAAGTAGAGAGAAAGGTCAAAGTAATGGAGGATGATGGGAAGAGATCAATACCTCATTGACTCGTATAGGATCATAATTTTAACTCCGAGGAGGAAAAGAACACCAAAAGCTTTCTCCAACGGTGAAGTATTTGTGAAGTGTGGTGGGACTCAGAGAATCAAAGGAGATGCTATTTATTAGATGAAATTAGAGGCTAATTACGAAGGGGTTTTCGGGGTAATTACTCTCCGACTTTTCCAGTCTCCTTTTTTCCAATTGTTTTCATATACAGCTTTCCCCAGGCATTGGAAGATGTGAGAGACCGACTCCCGGGCCTTTGAAACTTCGAATTTGTCCAAGTAAATTCCCCATCTTATGATGACATCATCAAAGTGCACGAATTCTTTTCAGAATAATTTCTTACAACCTCTCAATACTCTACATTCAACATTTTTATTATTTTTTTAATTTATCAAATATTTATTATATTAATAATTTAAAAAAATTAAAAAAAATTTAAAAAAAAAATTAAAAATAATATAAAATGTAGAGTTTGATAGAAGTTGTGTAACAAAACTCTTCTTTACAATCGGTTTTAAGTTTTTTTTCTTTTATTTTTCCATTTACATAATGATTAGTGAAATACGGATAGAAATGCACGATAAACTTAAGCTGAAATGGAAAGGAAGCACAAGCAAAGCAGCATGTGATGTGGGTATGAAAGCTTTTTGGGACTCAAAATGAAGAGTGATATTGAAGAAACTATAACCCAAGGTTCAAAGTTGTGCCCCTCACGGCTCACATAGACCCACCATATGCTCATCGTTAACGTGTTCCACTGTCCTTGTGAGGAATGATATATAAGTCCTAAATGCACAATTTTTGCACAAATTCTTCACAAAAAAATATCCCATCATAAAAAAGTGTGAAAAATCCATATTTTCTTTATAGGGCCTACATTTTTACAAAAAGTTTGTACAAGACTTATACATTTGAGACTTATACTTAATATTATTCTATTCTTATAATCCAAAATGTTGCAGGTCGAAGGAATATTATCCTAAATTTTCAAGAAAAAAACATATTTCTCATAAAAATATCTGGATTTTTAAATTTTATAAATTCACAACTTATTTTTCATCCATATTCCATGAAGATAAATGTTATTTGCAGTTATAAGATATGTAAATCACATGCATTCATTTTGAAAAAAATGAATAAATCTGAGACTCATATGAAAAAATCAAATGGACTACACTTTATTTTAAAGAAATTGCACGGACTTGCACATTTTAAAACTGTATATAACATTATTCTAATCCTAAGTTATTCTTATTATGATTATTATTTCATTTATAATTAATTTTTAAATTCTATTAATTTAAGTTAATGTGGCAATTAAGCCAAAAATATACCTAAAGTAAGATCGGAGGCATTGACCGTATAAAATTCAAATAACAAATCTGGAGGCTTTTAGAAACTACAACTGGTATCAAACTTTCCTCTTCTTTGCTTCAAATTCTCAGTTGCCAATTGCGTCGTTGTACCTTTGAAAGAGCCAATGAATGTACTAATAATAGTTATTTGTTCAACAATCTGGCATCGAGTTCAATGCTTTGGGTGTTGATGCAAGTTCCACCTGGATAAACGATTTTATAGATCCATATCTCATAAATTATAGGTTCGAACACCGAATATTCCACAATCATACTCAGTCTCCTAAAATAATAGATCCATAGTTTACGTTACAGTCGTACAAACAAGCTCAATTACCCAAAAACAAACTAGTTATTGGAATCTTGACTTACAAATATAAATCATAAAAAATACGAAGAAATATAGAAAAATAAGGGGAGTTAGCTCCCTGCTTCTTTTTGTTATGGCTGATGGGCACATTTTTATTTAGAAGAGTTGTTCAATGCTTTGTAAACCTCTGGAGGACTTCAAAGTAGTCTGGGAATGTTTTCTTGGTGCAACCTGGGTCGTTGATGGTGACACTAACATCTCCACAGGCAGCAAGTGAGAATGCCATGGCCATTCTGTGATCATCATATGTGTCTATAGCTGTCACGTTGAGTTTTTCCGGGGGCGTGATCACACAGTAATCTGGTCCTTCTTCAACTGTCGCTCCCAGCTGAAATATCAACCCCATGTGTTAATGCAAGGATGAAGTTTAAGGTGCAGGGATTTCAAATGTACAGAAGCCCACAAGAAACTTTTACCTTCCTGAGTTCTGTGCAGACGGCCACCATCCGTTCTGTCTCTTTTACTCTCCAACTTGCCACTGGAAAATAAGCACGCCAAGAGATCAAAGGGGTTGTTTCAAACAAAAATGTAAATCTCAGAAATGTGTATAACCTAGACCTAGAAACAATATAATGTAATATGAAACCAGCTTAAAATAGATACAAATTAGGTCATTGCAAGTTCCATCTACTGGAGAGGAGATTTCAAGATGCTGTGCATTTACCTACACCGCCACTAACAACTAGAGACTAAAACTCATTTTCTCATGCCCCACAGTAAAAAGACCAGCATACCATCTCTTATGGCAGTGGGTCCATCAGCAAAAAGGGCAACTACAGCAAGAGTCATGGCAACATCTGGCATTTTGTTCATATTGACATCGACAGCTCGTAAGTGCTTTCTTCTGGGAGAATCTCGTGGTGGTCCAGTGACGGTGACACTGTTCTCCGTCCAGGTAACTTCAGCACCCATCTTCTCAAGAACTTCAGCGAATTTGACATCTCCCTTAATTAAGGAAAAGTACAGTAAGAACATAATGAAATTTGGCCTATCTAAATTTAACACATACATTAGCTAAACTCATCCAAGGCATAGCAATAGATCGCGTTTAAAAGAATTTTCTTCTTTTAAAAAAATAAGTCGAAAAGCTTGGCACAATATAAAAAAGTAGTATTGGCATAAGTAATTACCTGCAAACTGCTTGTCCCACAACCTTCAACAGTAACAGTTCCCCCAGTGATTGCTGCACCAGCTAGGAAGTAACTAGCACTTGAAGCGTCACCTTCGACATAAGCATTTCCAGGAGACCTAATAATATCATAAAATTATCTCAGACCAACCAGCTTTCACAAACTTTTGCAATTCTATGCTAGAGAAACCTACTTGTACTTTTGACCACCTCGGATCAAGAACCGATCCCAGCTATCAGTATGTTCTACTGTGACTCCAAATCGTTCCATCAACTTCAAAGTCATCTCAACATATGGAATGGAAATCAGTTTGTCAACTATCTGAATTTCCACATCTCCCAAAGCCAAAGGAGAAGTCATAAGCAAAGCAGTCAAGTATTGACTACTAATTGACCCAGAGAGCTTCACCTGCAAATGAAGACACGAAACATAAACTAACATTGGTAAAGTTGGCTCAATCTTTGCAAACAACGATCCGGAGGCTTATAACATTTTCCTTGACACAATAAACTAGAAGGTATAGTCAATGGCAGGAGCTAGAATTTCAGGCATTATATTTGAGTAAAAATTTCAAGTTTCAATATCAAGGCTACATTTAAGAAAAAGTAAATCAGACACACGAAAAACGCTATCAACATCTTTGTTTCCAGAAATTGCAAGAATTGGAGAATATCTGTTATTTTCCAAGGAAAGCCAAAGGATGGCAGGTGGGTGAGCTGAAATATATACTTGAAATCAGTTTTCTCATTTTTAATTCTATAGGTTCAATTCTTTCATATTTCTGTACATAAATAACGGATGCCTAGGAGCTTCAAAAGGCTTTCAAGCAGCAATAGGCCACAACTCACCCAGCAGGTTACAAACTCATTTAAGTCCATTCTTCCAAGATAAAGGCAAAATCACCAGTTGAAATATCACCATAGTCATGCAGCCTAATGTTTCTTGACTCAGCATTATGTCTATCGCAGGACAGCATGATACTAGTTGGTGTCTAATGGTAACATTCCTCTTTCCACACAAAAGGTGCAATGACTAGTTGAAATCTCACAGTACTTCTGCATAATCATGTCTCTTGCATCAGCACATCAAACTTTAAAGCTGGATTGCCACAATTATTTTTATACCTCTAGCTGTAAATATTGATACCAGACTTGAGAAGACCTTTGGGAATGACAATGTTTTCTCCAGTATCCCACATAAAAAGGGGTAAAAGGGAATGTCGACAGTATATTGAAAAACATTAAAGTACCAAGTACACAAAATATTTTCTTATACGAATTGCACACATTATAAGAAAAATAATCTCACCTTACCCCCTGGAAGCCCCCCCTTTCCAATCACTCTCACAGGAGGACAGTTTGTGCCAAGAAAACAATCAGCATCAGCACCAAGCTGCTTAAGACCAGAAACCAAATCCCCAATTGGTCTCTCTCTCATTCGGGGCACCCCATCAAGTACGTAACTGAAATGTATTGAATAGTATAAAAGGGTCAGTGTAGGGTACAATAACATCAAATGGCACAAAATATATAACTAGAGGCTGCAGAATAATTTTGTGGATTCAAGGAGAACACTCAAGGTAGTGCACTTATTTTACAGAATTTATTCAAAAGCGAGCCTTTAATAGCTCAATAAATAGTCACATGCCATCAAAATGAAATAAGATAAGAAAAAAACTCCAATAGATCCAAATAATGATACTCGCGTCTGCAATAATCAAATTCAACAAAGGCTTAGAATCTATTCCAGATGGTTGCCACCATACAGGAGTCCTAAATTCTTGTGGATATGCCAACTCTACAGCATAGACAATATTGTATGAACATGATACACTGCTTAAGTTATATTCAAGAATTAGAATGTTCAAAAAGCAAAATCAGACAGACCTTGAATTTCCACCAGCAGCAACAACTGCAGCTGTCAGTGGACGCATTGCTGTTCCTGCATTTCCAAGGAAAAGTTGAATTTCATCCCTCGATTCTTTGCCCACTGGAAATAAACCACCGCAGCCTTCCACAATTGCTCTTTTAGCTGCCTTGTCCTCTTCGACACTTAGCCCAAGGGTTCTCAATGCACCGAGCATGTAATGAATATCATCACTATCTAACAAGTTGTCTACAACAGTTGTTCCCTGGAGAGTAAACAAAAATAATTATTAATGACTGCCAGCAGACTGCACTGAGTAAATAATTAGAATAAGAATCAATTTACAATCAATAACTCGATGCAACTAATTTTTTTTTACCTAAATAGCTACCAAAAAGAAATAATGAAAACAAAGATTGGTTCAAGCTTTGGAGGAAATGGCCCGACTTTATAGACCTTCCTAGGAAAATAATAATGTATTTATAACCCAAGTCTATAAAGGGAATAACAGGAGGTGAAATACTCTAAAACCCTTAAACTCGCAACACCGACATTTTATCGTGTGTAAGCTCAATCTATATACTAAGAAGTTAAATTAGTCCAGAACAAGGGAAAAAGGCCTAAAGAATTCTCCTCTTTCCTCGCTCCTTTTCAGATCCAACAGGAAATTGTTGCAAAGTACAAGTACACAACCAATATATCGAAACAAAGACCTATCTTCAAACCAGAAAAATAAGTCATTTCAGTCCCAAGTAAAATCCACATACCCGAAGTCTCATCGACATTCACAAATTAGATTCGTCCAAAATTCTTATATTAGGCTCACAAGCCATGAGAATGAGATGCACAAGTAACTAACTAACGGAGATGCAAATAATTTTTTTAAATTTCCAGCAATTTCTCCTAACGAATATATATAGCCCAAACCATATTCCTCCACTGCGAAGCGAGAGAAACTAGAGCTACCCACAAGACCGCACCGGTTGTATACCTCAGAGAGAGCAGCCAGGAGCAGAATCCGGTTTGACAGCGACTTGGACCCCGGCAACTTGATAGTACCGGAGATCTCTTGGATGGGTTGCAAGACGATCTCTGGCGCCGTAGACGGCTTTTCTGTTGTGGCAACCGAAGCTGAGACCATAACTGTACCAACTCTACCAGTACTAATCAAGCACGCATTCTTGTGCTTCAAAGTCAAAGAATTTTTGGAGCCGCCCAAGAACTGTGACCTGAAAGTTAGAGAATCCACAGATTTGGGTTTGTGGGATTTAGAATTATTGAGAAAAACTTGGGTGTTATGAGATCGCCCATTGCAGATTCTGCTAACTTGAGCCATTTCTCTCCCTCTCTCTCCCTCGTACTCCTAACTTTCTCAAATGGGATTTGCGGGAATTGGAAGATGGGGGGCTTTTGTTGGCGATGGTTGTTGTTAGACTGACTCTCTATCTGAAGTGGGAGGTTTACCAACCCGACTCTGCCACCAGAAAATGGAAAATGGAGAGAGAGTGATGAAATTATTTGGTCGAAAAATAGTCTAATATAAGGGAAAAAAAAATGTTTATGCCCGATTTATTATTATAATCTTTTTAAATTTTTATATAAAATATAATAAATAATTTAATTTTTATAATTTTTAAAATAATAATAATATTTTATTTAACTTTTAATTTTTATCTCAATTCATATTATTTCAAACTCACTATTCAAATCAAACTTTCTATAAATTTTATACTACTTACAAATTTTATGCAGTTATAAATATTAGATATAAATATTTTAAATTAAAAATATGTAAGCTGATTAACATAATCTCCAATTTTTGAAATTGAGATATAGAGTTTCAAACCCCTTTCTTAAATGTAAAAAATAAATATAAATTCACCGAGCCTATTTTTAAATCTTTAAAATATTTTATCGTCTTCTAAAAGTAAATCATGAAGAACATCTCTTCTAAAAATAATGAATATCCTTGTCTTGTGCCAAGACCGATTGCAGGTTGTGCTTGAAACACGTGGTGGTTGTAACTAGTATTGTGTTTTTCTTTTTCTTGGCTTTCAAATGGACTATGGAGAAAGGTATAATTATCGATGGGGGTTGTTGGGAGATTTCTCCGGTTGGGGTTGGTAGTGGTGGTGGCTGCTCCAAATTGCAGTGTCACTTTCTCGCACCAAACCCCTTGATGGGACCCAATTTGTATTATTCACCAATCAAGTCTAATACAGGAAGACCTATAATTTTTTTTAATATTATTTATAAAAGTGATTAGAAATATGATACTTTAATTAGGAAATAAAAATATTATTATTTTAAAATTTGTATATAATTGTAATGAATCTCACAGTAAATAATATATTTATATATTGACTTATATACAGTATATTTTTACTTTTTAGTACCTAGAAAGTAAGATCCACGGTGTCTCTTAATATGAAATGAAACTTAAGTTATTTTGAAAATACCTTTTGTTTAGATAGTAAAAATATTTTATTTTTATTTTTATTTTTTTAAATATATATAATATAATAAATAATTTAATTTTTTAAAATTTTAAAATAATAATAATATTATAAAATAATAATCTAATAATATTTTATTTAACTTTTAACTTTCATGTAATATTATCTCATCTCATCTTACTATTTAAATCATATTAAAAATTATTCTCATCAGTCATTATTCACTACGCCACATCCACATTCTATTAGAAAAAAAAAATTATAAGTGTAAAGTGTGAAAATGAATAGTAACTCGTGCATAGAATTTTTCGAATCTCAATCCAAGATTTCCCACCTCAGACATCCCTATGATAAACAATTAAATTTGGCGTAGAGTGTACTTATGGGTGTTGAAAGCTTCCCAAGATCCATCCATGTAACATAGACCCCGGTGTGATACTAGAAACAAGGGATTAAATAGCAATCAATATTAGGGATGGACAGAACATTGGTCAAGCAAAACCGGCCGTTGAATACTGAAATCGGTCAAAACTAGTAGAGAACCATATAAAACGATGTTATTTAATTTAAATAAGTTATACTGAGTCGCTTCATTAATTCGAGTAAGAAAAAAAATTCAAAATGACTTCGTTAATAAACCAAACAACCCCATTTTGGTTAGGGCTAAAATTGAAGAGCTCAGCTAGCTATATATCAGTCGGTATTCTTTACGCATAGTGATTATTTTTTTATTTATTTTTATCTAACTTAATATACTAAATGTGTTGAATATGCAACTAAATAAACTGATGTAAATAATTTTTCAAAGCCTTAAACCCATCTATCTCTATCTGATCTTTGGCTCTTATCTCTCCCTCCACAGATCGAAGGTCCCACAAGCTGCTCCTCGTATCTTGTTGTCCTCGTCACGACCTCGATAAGTTTGAATATTAAGGTTTAATATTTTTTACTCCCAAGCTATTTCCATTGGCCATCTCTTGTCGTTGTTGTGGATGGTCCAAACTGATGAGTATTAACATAATATATTTTATAATATATATTTTTAAATGAGAGTGTTTTTATAAAATATTTTACTAAATTATTTTTTATTTTAAAATATAATGATATAATATGTTGTGAAAAATAATATAGATTTATAATTTTTTTTATTTAAAATAGGCGATCGGTCGGTATCAATTATCACAATCACTCAAAATATAAAGTTCATGATTTATATGCTTGAAAACTAAATATTGCGTCTCCAAATTATTACATTTCATTAATTTGTACCCTAAATTATAATGAGTGATAATTTGTCTCTTAAGTTCTCAGAACTATCAAATTTTAATAATTTTAATATGAAAATTAAGAAAAAACAATTACTCAATCGATTCAATAGTTCATGATTTGAGAGGCTTTTAGATGCAGGATAGACTTGGGCCTCCAGATCCAAGTCCAATTAAAAGAAACCCATCTTATCCACGTCCATCAATCATACACGGGCTGAATTTCATTCAACCGGTTCAACCAGGCCAGTCTTCTCAAACCGCCCGTTCCCAGGCCAAGGTTTCGAATTCCTCTTCCCAGCACTAGGTTTTAGTTTTCGTAATTCGTCTTCCTCGAATCCATGGAGTCTCTTTCTAGATTTCACAATTGTCACCAAACTCTATACCTCTCTCGCAGTCACCGCCGTTCATCATTCCCTGAACCCATCTCATATCTCTTCCTCAAAATCCCATCATCATCATCCGTCAGATCTGCATCATCATCGCCATCGCCATCATCGTCATGGCCGGAGCCAAAACTCGCACTCTCTCAGACACTCATGTCCCTCGTCAGAATCACCTTCCCGACCATGGCCTCCACAGCCACGGCAGCATTGCTCTTCACTCTAATGCGATTCGACCCCAAGACCCTCGTTGCTCCAGCGTCCACCCTAGAACCCAGCGGAGAGAGCAGCGGTATGATTATTAGGTACTTTGACCTTAAGGTAAAGATGAAAGTTGTAGACTACGTGATTGAGGTGAAACCCGACGACCAGGCTTGGCACTTGCTGAAATTCCAGATTCGTGGCTATAGTCAAGAGCTCGACTCCGCTAGATATGGGTTCCAAAAAATATTGGCAAAAGACTTGTTATGCCACAAGGCCCATTCTTGCAACATTAGGGGGTGTTTGGAAATGGTTAATGAACTCAAGGACTTGTCCACGGAAATCGAGGCGGCCATGGAAAATTGCACCAACAATGATATCAAGTATTATCTGAGGGATTTCAAGGACTTGGTTGCCCGAGTGAAGGATTCGAAGGGGCAGGTGTTTGGGGCATTGACATATTTTCAGGAGCTGGACCAGGAGGAAGACAACGAGTCATAGCAGAAAGCACTTGTCTCGATGCTTTATGGTTTGTGAGGACTTCATTGCTTTTGTTTACGTTTGGTTAATGCCTTTATTCACATTCAAACAAATTATAGTTGGCATTCAAACAAATTAGAGAGAGGTCTGAGGTGGAGTAGTTTTTTGTGAGTTGTTCACCCGCATCTCTCAATTTCTGTGGTAGATGATAGTTAGAGGTTGGTGAATTTGTCTATACTAGTTACTTGGGAGCGGAAATAGTTACATTTCCGCTTTTCTCTTTATCTAAGGGCATATCTGTAGATCGAAAGAGTTTAACGAGTTAATATGTTATCAAAGCACACTTGATCATTTGGAAGTTTACCTTCCCAGCTTTGGTTGCCTCTGCCTTCTTACCTTTTTTACTTTCCTTTTTCTTTTAAATTAAGTTATACATCCCCGTGTGCCTATCGTTCAATTCCGTGTTATCATTTCCATCGTAATTCATTGAATTATTACGAGTTTGTCGTTCTTACAAAATGCAAGCACTTGAACTACTATGAAGCCATTTTTTCAAAGTTGTGGGTGCAACGAAATGGGGGTGGAAGAGTGGGTTTATCAAGATCATTAAAAAAAGGTTGTGGAGGAAGTTTGAATAAGGATTAGATTCTATGTGATGAGTTGGTGGGAACGAGGTCAGTACCTGGGCTGGAAAAGCACTCTGCTTAGGGCTAACTGGTATTTGATTCAAGGGTAAGCTAAGCCTGCCATTGATAATAGTTTCCACATGAAAAGTAGTAATGCCTATGCGAGGAGCATAATTTGGCTATGTTACTCGTTGTTGAGCATCTTGGAAGAGACATGCATTTGCAGCTAAACAAAGTTTGCCTGGATGGTAGTTTCCCTTTGTGTGGCCATGCTAAACCAGATGACCTCCATTCAGGTAAACTATCCCTTGTAGGATGAAATTCTGAGTTAAAGAAAAATATCTTTATCTATCCTGCTGAAATCCTAGATTGTATACTACGTTTTTATGAGATCCAATCCAACCTAGGTGTACTATCAGACAGATTGTGGCATCACTACACAATCTTGCTGAAAGTTATAAAATGTGAAACAACTGAATGTCAATGTCAATGAATAGTAATATCATATCTTCATTTAAATTAATTTCTTGGGTGGACCCATATTTCACATGATGTATTTTAATCTTTTAGTGCCTGGTGAAACACCTTGGTCTTTTAATTTCATGGCTTGTTCAAACACCACCACTAGCATCATCTTTACCAACAAATCTACTCATATCAAAAGCTCATAATCTGCACTCCGGATGATAATTGTAATTCTAGGCTCTAGCTCATATAAACAAATGAGAAAAGGCAAAGCATTTGTTTTAGGTAATAACAGTACAATAGGTAGGCCCGATAGTGTATAAAGTAACTTGGAAGTATTTATAGAAGTTGTTACCCACAGAAAGAAGTTCGCATAGGAGTTTGTTTTAAGAAGCTAAAATAGTGCTGGAAGTGAGAGTTTCCGTTCAAGTACACTGCTTGCTGTGGCTTCCCATCAAGAACTTGGAAGTTTAATCATTCCTTGATGCACTGCAAGATCAATGCTTCCAGCATACCAAACATATTGGTTCAAAAGCAACATGTTGATATATTAAGCGAGTGCTATAAAGTGAATTTTAAATTTGAATGATGAACGACTTCCCGTTGTTGCTATGTTTTTGTTTTTCCGTTTTCGGCTCTAAACCTCAAATCTATGGACGCGGCATGTCGTTATTTGGGCCTGGGCGCCTTTCGCTTGATCGAGGGGCCTTTGATTTGGGCTTCGGGCTTAAGTTGTTCTGTCCAATAGCAATTAATCCAGAGGGTGTTCAATTAACTGGATCCCGAATGAAATGGAGAGTTGGGCTTACATTATTTGTTGTTGAAGTTAACTTTTCAAATGCTCATAATAAAACACAACTTTTTTTTTTCTTTTTACTGTAATTAATTCACAAATCCATATCTAATCTAACCATTTGGAAATCTTGTTGAATACTTTGCTTCGTAACTATAATCGAAGCGACCAATCATCCGTGAATGGTTGGTGAACAGCTACCGATGCAACCCCTCTTCTGTTCCAGCTCACAGGATTCAGTGAATCGTTATTATTCTTGCTTTTACTTATATACTCAATAAAGATTTTTTTTTTTTTTTTTGGGTTTCAAACAACCGATCCCCGCATTAAATTGATGTCAGAATAAAGAATTGAATATAGGGAATGCTAAATATAGTCGTAGAGTGTGTAAATATCGTGCAATCTTTTTTAAAAAAAGTACAATCTATTATTAAAAGAATTGTGCTACCCATAAGTCTCACATCCTGCAGACTCACTTAGAAACATGTCATTTAGAATTATTTTTGTTACGTGGGTAAAAAAGTAAAATGACATATTTTTAAATGGGTGTGTAGGGTGTGAGACTTATGTCTAAAATTTTTCTTCATGTAGATTCCTTATTAACTCACTTTTTTCAAAATAATTATGCAGCGTTTACACACTTTACGATTATAAATATCATTTCTCATTAAATATTATTGTCGAAGTTCGTTGTTACCTAAATTTGTGAAGAGGCAAATTATTTTCCTCTGATACCCATGTAACTAACAACTTGACCAAGAAGTAGGCATGCGTATCTAACCATATTGGAAGTACCCAACAACATTGTCACCAAATCGTTCTCAACCTAATATTGCTTGCTTATCAAATAATATTGTATATCACCTTGAATTTCGTGATCCCACATGAATAGAGACTTAGTACCCAAATTGAGAGAGAGAGAGAGTATGTTGGATCTGCTGAATATGCTAATATACTCCTTATAGTGAGTGATATTTTCTACAAACAAACAATTACAAACTCAGCCGTCAAATGCCCCCCGTGGGGTGAGGGAGGGGTGTAGATATTGGAGGAAAGGTACGCACTTTCTGTAACTTTTTGGTGTATTTGGCAGAAGAAGCATTTGATCGTGGATCACAATATGTATAGGTAAGGCAGAGGACTGGATCTTATACAACAACCACAAACTTAGCAATAGATCAACATCTTCCCTTCCCCTTCCCACTGGTGGACCCCATGAACACAAAAAAAAGTTTTTGCACTGCTCCAAACTCCAAAGTTCATCGGACATTAAAACTCCAATCCATGACTGGGTAGGTCCCATTCCATTCATTGAAGGGAGTGGATTGCCATACTCTTCTTGAATGGATTGAAACGATTGTCCGATTCGATTTATCCATGACGTTCTCATGGCGGGGCACAAAAACCCTTTTCAACAACCCATCCACGTATTCACTTATTCAACTTCGTTGATAACAACCATTTGTCTATTTAAAACAGTTGTTCCCAAATTTACCAATCAACCATAGAGGAAGTGATTTTGTTTCTATGGCCAATTTGAAAATCCTTGACCGGCTATTTGAGGAAAAATAACTGTCATAAGCAAATTGATAAATGATTCCAGATCCTCCCACACAACATACGATCCAGTTACTTCAAAATGTAAAAACAACTAAAAATCAAGACGTCAATATATGATCATGACCCTCTTTAAAATCAACCACATAAGATTGCAAAACTCAAGACAGGTCCAAGAGTTTGTTACAAATTCACGAAAAATCGCAAACTCTATACTCTCTCTCGTTTAATCTATGTGCTCCATTGAGAAACCATTGAGAAACCATTACAAAAGATGAAAATTTAATCTTGCCTTTTATTGTAGAGACTGTCAGGAAACAGATCTCCCGGGAATGGCCATAGCCTCCTCACGGTAATTACCAACTCAAACCAAATTGCCAAACAGCAAGTTTTCGTGACATAAGACTAACAACCAAGCCTAGATAAGTTCTTTAGCCGCTGCAATAACAGCTTCGGCAGTAAGACCAAACTCTTTGTATATTCTCCCAGCCGGCGCACTTGCCCCAAACCGGTCAATTCCTATTGCCTTGCCTTTGCTACCAATAATCTTCTCCCACCCAAATGTTGATCCAGCTTCAATGCTAACCCTAGCTGACACAGCTGCTGGCAAAACACTTTCCTTGTAGGCATCTGATTGCTCATTAAAGAGCTCCCAAGAAACAAAGGAAACAACTCTAACAGCTTTCCCTTCCTTTCTCAGTTCCTCAGCAGCCTTGGCCGCAATTTCCAGTTCAGAACCAGTTCCGATCAAAATAACATCTGGCTTGTTACCCGAAGAATTGTCGGTAATGGTATAGCCACCCTTTTCAACTCCTTCCACGGAAGTACCAGGAAGTTGGCGAAGCTTTTGCCGAGAGAGGGCAAGAATAGAGGGTCTCTTCCTGTTAAGGACTGCAACCTTGTATGCTCCAGCAGTCTCATTTCCATCTGCTGGGCGGAGCATCAATATATTGGGCATTGCCCGGAAACTTGCCAGGTGCTCTATTGGCTGATGGGTTGGGCCATCTTCTCCAAGCCCAATTGAATCATGGGTCATAACATAGATAACTCCAGCTTCGGATAAGGCAGAAATCCTGATAGCTGCTCTCATGTAGTCGGTGAAAACAAAGAAAGTAGCACAGTATGGAATCAGCCCAGGGCTGTGAAGGGCAATGCCATTGCAAATGGCTCCCATGCCATGCTCTCTAACACCAAACCTAACGTTGCGTTCTTCTGGAGTGTTCTTTTGGAAGTTTCCAAACATTTTCAGCAATGTCATGTTGGAAGAAGCAAGGTCAGCACTGCCACCAAGAAGACCAGGGAGAACCTTTGCAAGGGCATTAAGGCATTGCTGAGACAGATTTCTGGTTGCATCGGCAGGGCTCTCTGGAGTATATGTCTGGGAAAGAGAAACCAAAAAAAAGAAAAAAACATATAAGATAATCTATGCCATCCATACGCGACTCTTCTTTGTGAATATGGGCTAGTCTATATGACCACCAACTGGAGTTAACAGCTAATAGACTCTTTGAAAAATAGAAGCTAATTACGTAATCAGATGTGGCGTAGAATACTTTTCAGAGTAACATTCATGCTCATTTTAGAATGATGAAGTGTAAGGAAGCAGAGCAATCAAAATGATCAATTGTTACTTACAGGAAGTGCTTTATCCCATCCAGCAGGTAGTTCACCACCAATGATAGATTTGAGCTCTGCGTATTCCTCCTTGTACTTCTTACCATATTCAGCAAACTTGGCATTCCATGCAGCTTCAAGAGCAGCACCTTCGGGGACATGGCGGCTCCAATGCCTGAGAAGAGCCAAAAAAATTGAGTGATACCAAATCAACCCTAGTGGCATGTCAAACAATTTTTTTTTTGTTTTTTGATAGTGGTATGACAAACAATGATAAATACATCCCTATGCATTCTCACTTTTTAATGTCCTCAGGCACATGAAATGGTTCAAATGGCCATCCAAGGTTCTTCCTGGTAGCATCAACTTCCTTGGCACCTAGTGCACTCCCATGTACACTGTATGAGTTTGCCTTGTTTGGAGACCCATAACCAATAGTTGTCGTCACCTGTGAACATCAAATGAAAAAGGGAGTCGAGCACATCAAACTCTATCACTTGGCTTGAAGATGTTCTTTTAAGGACCTTCAATAAAGAACGACTTCAATGCATCACCAGATAGCTGACACCTAAATTCTGCATGCTTCTATAGATTGCTAAGGAAAAGGGCGTGAGAGCCAATAAGAATCATCATATCAGGAATATCTAACCTTGATCAAAGTGGGCTTGTCTTTTACAGCCTTTGCTTCCTCAATGGCAGCACGAATTTCATCATAGCCAGTGTTACCATTCTTCACCCAGATAACGTGCCAACCAAGACCCTCAAAACGGGTCTCAACAGTCTCAGTGAATGAAATTGCTGTGTCACCATCAATAGAGATGTGGTTGTCATCATAGAAAGCAATCAACTTCCCGAGTCCCCAGTGTCCGGCAAGGGAGCAAGCTTCATTTGAAATCCCCTCCATTTGGCAACCATCTCCCACTATAGCGTATCTAGAGAAGACAAACACCGATACGTCAGAAGCAAACAAGATAGAGGACTTTAACTTTATACACGAACATTTAAAAAAAAAAAAATTGCTACAAGATCGAGATAGTTATTATTACGTGTAATGATCAACGATCTCATTGTCGGGTTTGTTGAAACGAGCAGCCAAGTGCTTCTCTGCAAGAGCCAAACCGACAGCATTGGCAATACCCTGGCCAAGAGGACCTGTTTAGAGTAAAAGAACAAAATAGAGATAGATTAAACAGCTAAGACAACGCTACTCAAATGAACAAATAGAATAATTGATCAACTAGATAAAATTTGGAAATAAGCGTCTAACCTGTAGTGACTTCACAACCAGGTGTCTCAAAGTTCTCTGGGTGTCCGGGGGTTTTGCTTCCCCATTGACGGAATTCCTTCAAGTCCTCTTCCTGACAGTGGATCCCAAGTATTTCATTTAGAAAATAGAATAAAAATTTAATCTCACCTACACAGGACATAAGTGATGCAAGAATAACAATAATCAGGATATAATTTTACAAAAAAAAAATTCTATCAATAACACGCAAAATAACTGCCAACTTAAAAGTATATCAAATTAAAAAGACAGAAAATAAATTCAGCAAACAGACTGGCGGCAGGCTAATCCCCTTTTTGTGACGAACCCAACATGCAAAAGTATTCATAAAACCTTGTCACACAAACATATGATCAAGCCAAATCCAGAGAGAGAGAGAGAGAGCGAGATTCCCACCAATTTCATGAGAGATCCAAAACACAAGGTGAAGAGAGCAATAAATAAATCACCTTGACACTGTCGTAGCCGGCTAGGTGAAGCAGAGCGTACTGGAGCATGCAGCCATGGCCAGCGGAGAGAACGAAGCGGTCGCGGTTGAACCAGTAGGGGTTCTTGGGATTGTACCTCATGATCTCGTCATACAAGATATGGCCTATTGGGGCGCAGCCCATGGGCAACCCCGGGTGACCCGAGTTCGCCTTCTCCACGGCATCGATGGCCAGGAACCGGATCGTGTTGACGGACTTCTCCACCAACGAGATCTCGGTAGTCTTGACGGCAGTGGGGGTCTCAGCGACGGAGGCTCGTATCTGGCGGTTCGATTCGGCGACTCGTCGGCGGCGGTGGAGGACTCGGGTCGATGGCTTTGACTGTGAGGATTTGAGGCCGGAGAAGGTGGGGATAGAGTGTGTGGACAGGGAGACCACGCGGTCGGATGATGATGGGTTGGAGCCATGGTGGTGAGAAATGGCTCGGGCTAGGAGGGCCTGGGATAGCGTCAGAGATGAAGTGGAAGCCATAGCTGCAACCACAGACAGAGAGAGAGAGAGAGGGAGAGAGTGAGTGAGGGAGGGGCACTAATGGAGAGCTTGAGATACTTAATGGGAGAGACTAGGGGACGGACGGGTGAGTTATGGACTTTTACACCATCTAATAGAATTTTGACACGTAAGTATTTTCAAGTGAACAATAATAGAACTACAAACATGTAAGTAAATCTCCTTTTCCTTTTTCTCCCTTTCCTCTTGTCTCTCTCTCTCTTCTTTCTAGTGCGCTCTCTCTCCTCGCTCTGCCATTGCTAAGGTTTTTTTTGCTCTGAGGGCTGCGAGAAGAACACAGCAGTGCAAATTTGTTAATTTTTTTTCTCTTATTGCTGGGAATAGAACATAGCAACTTTATATATAGCTTCTTTGAGGAAGAAAAAGAAGATGGTTAATTCCGTGACGATGGGTTTGGGCATTTGTTGGTGCTTCAATATTTTTGGGTTTTTGTTGTCTATCCATAAACGTTTTCAAATTCATAAAGAAAAGCACAAAAATTTGGATGCAGATGCCAAAAAAAATCAGTCGCCATAGAAAAAAACAGAGAAAGGGAGGAGAGAGAGAGAGAGAAAGAGAACGAGGGGGTGGGGGGGAGAAAGAGAGTGGGATTTGCCTGTGAGTGGTTCTATTTTTCTTCTCTTAAAATGCTCACGTGTAAATTTTTGATTGGAGGGTGTAGAATTCCTTTATTCACCTAATCCTATTTGAAGTTAATCTCATACTTAATTATCTGTGAGAGAGAGGGGATTATCTCGTCTATACGTCAGAAAATGATGACAGGTAGGGAGAACTGACCGTTAGATTCAGAAGGGAAGACATCAGATCCGTTGACTGTGGGTAGGAAGTGCTGTGGCAATCATTTTCCGTTCTGTTTTGCTGACTTCTTTTTAATATTCTTTTTACAAAGAGCATACCCATTTCTTAGAGTGGCGTATTAGTTTTTGAAAAATTTTGTTCTTGAACGGGTGTGGAGTATAAACTATTGTTGTTGATGGAGCAGAATTTAATTTATAAAAAAAGTTATAGATTTAAGTTTTGTAAATTTATAGATATATATAGTGTGTTCTAACTTCTAAAGAATAAATGACTCATTTTTAAAACATTCTATTCTATTCATAAACTAGCTTAATTTTTTTTTGTAAATTTAAACCAAATACTTTAATGGAACCTTTATTAAAAATAAAAATAAATTTATCCGGATTCATGGATGTATTTTTCATTTGATTTATTAAATGGTTTTAGAGCTATAAATTTTAGAGATGTAGGAATATTCAAGACAAGAATATTAGAATATGCTACTTCTTTGGCAGCACTGCAATTTCAACACTAGGAATGACTGGGGTCGCATTTTTAGACATGGCACTCAAAGAAACTTGACTCTCAAATGGGTCTTTCTTTTTATGTATGTTTTTTAAAATATAGCATGAGGAAGGATTCGCCCACCTGATTCTACAATGATTTTCAGATCCACTAACAGTAGCGGCAATAAGTCGTTGTCGGTATTATTGTCAAGAGAATAGGCTGTTCGGGAAGCTGGAATGAAATATATTGTTCACTATGGCATTTCTAAATTTGCATTTCTATGGACGAAAGCAGATTAAGATGGTGGCTTCTCTTCTTAATTCTTATCGAAGGGTTGATTTTTGGGTCCCAGAAATAGGATATTCCGCCAATAGAAATAAATAGTGCAGCCTTGGACTTTGACAATCCATTCCGAGGTGGGCTCGTGTTGGTTGCAACGTTTTTTTATGAGCGGAGAAGAAATAATGGGGTATATAAAAGTAAAGTAAAATGATAACAGTATTTTTATATAAAAACAAAAATCTATATTTCACCACACGAAAAGTAGAAATTTTATATAAAATTAATACGAGATACCATCCATATCCGTTTAAATTCATCAATAATTGCTTCAAAGTTATATGATTTTATATATATATATATATATATAAAAAAAAAAAGACAGCCGACATATAGATAAACCCCAATTATTTTATCTGCAAACAGATAATGTAAATGAGGTGGGTTGTTGGAAAGATAGAAGTGGGTCATGAAGTTTGGTGGTGGGATTGGTGTAGAATAATATATCATATCATTATTTGCCATGTGTTGAAAATTTGGTCCAAAACAATATCAAAGATTTGTCATTCAAACTACAAACCCCATGGTCACCGGCACATCTACATTTATTTAGTTTTGATGTGTGTGCCACAGATGGCAAGTCATCTAATTGGATGGCTTTCTTCACAGATGTATGGCATCTAATTTGTTAGACAAAGTCTGAAGATCTCAAATTAATTATATTCCTTGATTTTCGGAGAGGGAAAGTAGCACATGCCCAAATTACATAACAAATATCAGGATCGATCGTTCTGTACATTTGGATACGTTAGTAATTACATCATGATCCTGTTTGTTAGTAATTACTAATTCAACATCATAAAATATCCGTTACGATACCAAATGCATGACTTTAGCTTAAAAGAAAATTTCTATTTATAAGTTGAGTGAACAACTCATCTAATAAAATATTTACATATCATAATTTGATTTAGATGAAAATTTTTAAAATTTGAATTTTACAAATAAAATCTCACTATTTAAATAATGTGAATAATATATTCTATATACCAACTTAAGAATAAAATAACTCAATGACAAAATAACACCATTCATAATAGAGAATGAACGACTAAGATCATAAGAGTATTGAAATAATATGATAGTTTTTGAGGCGTTTTCAACACTCTTACCTAAATATAAGAAAACCGATGATTAAAAATCTGGCCGATCACTTCATACTGCAAGACAAAGGACATGTATAGATAGTGAAAAATTTTGAAAAAAAAATAATTAGAAAAACACTTGTTTTTATTAGGTCTTCTTAAAAATGGATAAGAAAAATGAAAAATTGTTAGCGTAAATTTTTTTCGAGATATATTTTACATTGAGATGTGTGAAATTAGATAATTAAATTAGATAATTTGTTGGGATAAAATCCTCTTACACGCTACTCGTTCGCTTTGTGGAAGGAAGAGTCGTAAACCAGGTAGTCACTTCAGTTTTCTTAATTCAAATATCGACTGCCTTCCTCAATAATGCTCTATTTTTTTATTAATTTATATACTAAGGTTTTGGTCAGTCACGCAACTTAGAATTCACGTTTTCATAATCGCTTTATTTCTTTAATTTAACACCTGAGTTGGGCCCCAAATGGGCTTATTTATTTATGTGCTAGAAAAGTTTGAATTCAATTATAAAAAGCACTTGACTTTTAGGGTAACACTCGACTCTTCGGTTGGATAACTTCTTAAACAACCATTAGTTATTCAAGAGGCCATTAACAAAACAAATAGATATGTTGGCTGGCTATAATTTGTTCAGAATCATTTAGAGAAAACTTACCGTGATGCTGATGCTAGGCAGTCTTTTAGCTCGTATCCCACCCAATCTGTGTCACATCATTCTGATTCGCTTACAGGTCGAAGCAGAATTCCTAATGCCTTTACTGGTCACAGAATACGGTGCTGATGCTGATCTGAGGGAGGGTGACTTGTCAATGTACGCATATCTTTCGTTTCCATTCCAATACAAAATGACTCGATTTGTGCAAGAATGTGACCAGCTATCACCTGCTCGGCAAGATGAAATGAAATCTTAGGAGTGACCATGTGATTGTGGTGAAGTATGTTGCTGACCGCAAACTAGGAATTTCAGGTGGGGTTGTGGAAACTAAATTGGATTAAACTTACCCAATGCTAGAGTTAACTGAAATGAACCTTCTATATACTTCGTGGTCACCTGATTCAGTAAAACAACCTGCCGGAAAGAGCAGAAGATATTAGAATAAGAAGAGTAGTGGAGGTCAGATATCGTGGGTAAAACCGGTGAACCTGAACAACACAAGTTGGTTTTATTGCATTCAAATCTCTACCTGAATTGGCATATCATGTTTGTCACAAGTTTGCAATGTAGAAATCCTACAAGAGACCAAATTAATTCTTACCGCCAAACCATGCTCCTTTGCAAGCTTCATCAACTTTAAAGCTATTCCGCTTAGTAATCTAGTCCTGAGGGCCATGTCATCGAAATCTTGTCGGAAGTGGAAAGTAACACTATCAACAATAACAACCTTAACCTGGATAAGATTTTTATATTATAAGATTTACAATCCAAGTACTCACATACATATTTGTATATATCCACATAAGTGCAGATAAATTTATACACAAAGGTGCATATAAGCAAACAACGCTCAAAGCGGGAGACAAACTTTATTAGCAAATGAGAAGCCTCGTATACTTTAATACTTTATAACCAACGAGTGCATGTACTAGAGGGAATTTTTGTTGTATACAATTTATTTTTAATTTTTGGGGGGAAAGGGAGGGAGAGAAAAAAAAATTATACTATACCTACATCTTTATGCTCTGAGATGAACTTGTCTAAGTAATTTGTAAGAGCAATTTGCTCAGTGTAACTGCAGACACGGAAATAAAATATGTTTTCCAAAATATTGTTGGGGTGCATTTTAAGTTGGCCAGCTTGAAAATCCTTCCGCAAAAGGCCATTACATTCTGTCATGTCTTCTATGCATGCTTCAGCAATTTGTAAAACGCGTTCCACCATAAAGCTGCCTTCTGTATCTAAGATTACAGCAAAAACAACAAGAGCAGTTGGACACCAATGTCAAGTGGTCAGTGAGGAATGGTAATGGAGTTGAGGAACTTACCTATATATATTGCCTTTGCACCTAGGCCACCATAATCAACTGGGATTTGAACATTGACAGCAAGTTGAATCCTGAAAATCTAAGTAATTGTTGGAAGTCCAAGAAAATTACACGAGGAAAGAAATAGAATGACGACCCATACCCTAGCTGTGTTTTACCCATGCCTGGAACTCCACCTAAACAATAAAAGTAATAAATCTATCATTTCCTTACCATCACAACACTTTCTGAGTATTTACGCTCATAAGAAAAGTACCAAAAGCATATGAATCAATGATCATAAAGCATAGCGTGCATTGTAAAGTATATATATACATATATTTACTCTCCTCAAATAGGGAACAACATTTAGGGGATTCCTGTGAGAAAAAAGAAAAACTAACCAATTTCAGTAACTTCTTTGCAGTTTATTCCCCCACCAAGGATGTTATCTAGATCCAAACAAGATGTCGTAATGCGGGGAAACATCTCATCCTCATGGAGCATATCCCAAGCAGTTTGTGCACCTGCAAAAGGCAGGAGCTAATAAAATAACAAACTGGGTCAATGTGACTTAAATAACAAAATTGCTCCAACCAAATTACAGGACTGCATTGATGATTTCAAGAAATGTTTTTTTTTTTTTAAATCTTATTCTTTCTTTCTTTTGCGTAGTAGAAAGATCAACAGCAAGTTAAGGTAACTTCCCTTCCAAAAGTACAACAAATGGCATGTCACCAAACGTATGGCCAACTAGATTATGCACATGAGAGAGGACAACAGGTCCCGTATTAATTGAACAAACTAATCAGATAGTATAGAATTTTCGAAAAACAAGTCAGTTTGCCAGAGATGGCGGCTGTAAACAGCTTTCTTTTTTGTTTTTGTAATCAACTACAGGTTTGATGGCTATAATTGCATAAGGTGCAGAAATCAATATTGATATGCTAGCATGCCATCCTATACAGCCAAGGATCCAGCATAGAGAGTATCTTTGGGCAGAACCACGATATTGTGAGATTGCATTAGGTCTCTCGTGAGATCTCCCTTCAGATTCTCTCAAAAGATTCTTCATTCTTTGAAATGAAAAACAGAAGGAATCATATATCATAGAGATAATATATACCATTAACAATGGCACGACCTCCTTCTGGCTCATCCAACCTACTACCAAGCGATGCAACCTTCAAAATTTCAGCAGCTTCATTATCTGAGATTCTTAGATCTGTTCAAGGATAATTGTTGTCAGGATACTCCAATCCAACAAAATTAAGAAATTGAAGAAGCAGATTCAGGTGAGGAAAAAAAAAATTGATGTGATATATGGAACCTAGCGAAAAAGGTAAAGGAAAATGCTAGTTGGCCCCTTGGATTTGCCCCCTAGGTTTAACAGCTAGTGCATTTTTTTAAAAATGTTTAAAGAAGTCACTACTAGTGAATTTGTACATTTTTTTCTTTTTTAAATGGTTAAAAAATGTTTAAAAAAAAAACTAGTGGTCAGCCCAGCAGTAAGAGCTGGGCGGCCGAGTAGCATTGTCCAAAGGTAAAATAGCAACAACCGTCGGGGTAATTCTAAAATGCATTCGCTGAGAAAATGTACTCCTATTTGAACAAAAACCAGTCAGGTGTTATAGTCTTGGGAGGAAAAGTTGAAGTATCCAAGAAGTTGATGGAACTGCAATTCCAGGTTCCAATTCCATTAACCGTGCTCTCTTCTCTTCAAAACCCTTACTCGTGGGGGAGGAATCAAACTACTAAAACCAAAACCACTTTAAGCAATGCCAATGTGATTCGATCAAATCAAGTCTATTAACAAGATTTAAAGATATATTTATGATAGGAAAATACTGGCAAACTATTATAATCAGACCTAGAACGATGAAGCGAATCTTCGATCAAGAAACTCAGAGAGTAATTACATCGAACACTTCTCGAGGTGCATTATAAGAGAGCAAAGATGACTGAAACGTAGGACGAAAAAGTTTTGATACAAAGTCTGCGGAAAGATCGTCATGAACAGGTCTCCAGTTTGCAAAAAAATAACGCGAAAAAAAAGGAAGATGTGAATGGTGGGTACCTAGAGCAAGGTCGGAGGGAGAGAGCGAAGAAAGCGAAGACAGAGTGGTATAGCCTGCCGATATCAGTTTGCCTCTCTGTGACGCTGAGATGGGCAGCCTTCCCACTTCCATTTACTCTACGCAAGCGCCGCCGAGAGAGAGACTGCTTTCTTGAATGGAAAATTGGAAATTCGGGAAGCGGTAAGGGAAAGCAGTAGTGCTTGAAATTTTCCATATATCTTGATCGAGTTTTTGCGGGAGGAAGGAAAAAGGGTGGGTTAATTAAGGCCCAAATTGGAAAAAGGGGTATCATTCAGGGGGACCACTAGAATAGTATAATGGGCTAATCTGCTCCGGTGGGCTAAGCCCAAATTGAGAAAAAACATTTAAAAACAGAATGTCAAGTTTCTTATGTCATTATTATTATTATTTTATTATTGTCAACTTAGCAACGTATCAGATGTAATAACTAACCATTGTGATGATGCAAAAAAATTGCACAACAGGTCGGAATAAAAAAAAGAGTTATTACTGGTCTATTGAGTCGATTGGGCCTTAAACAGTATTATTTGGAGTCCCCAACAGTGTTCCAGTGCAACTGCACGGTAGCGATGTGTACATCCATGATACACATATTTACGTGATTCGGCATGTTACTTACGTCCATGGGCATTTGAGGAGAAAAATTTCAATATAATTATACTCGTTTACAGTCTCTTATGGCCTTTCATTTCTTATTGTACAAAAAAAGTAAGAATTCTTCTTATTGGAGTCGTTGTCTTCCTCAAGAAGTTGCTAAAGAATAATAAGAATAAGAAGATTTTATCGAGGGCGAGAGTCTTTTTGTCATCTGGTAGCAAGTTTTTTATATATCTCCTTGTTGCCTGTGCCAGTATGTAATGATAAGTATGACCTCTTTGCGTGTGTCAGCTTCATTCTCTTCCTACTTTCCCTTTGACCCATCTAACACTTACATGCTCACATATTCCTTTGTCTCTTTCTTGTTTGTATTCTTGTCTCTAATGGTGGCCTAAGTCCAACTATAGGTTATGGTATTTTATCCCTTACTTTGTGTCCGTTTATGATATCTGAATGTTCCCAACTTTCTTTGCGATCTTGTGTCAACCGATTTGAAATCTTTCAGCACTTGTCAGTGTATTGAACATTAGTTTTTCTGTTCTTACGCATGTTTCCGACCAAGCTTATTTTCAGAAGTTTGAGTTGTTTAGTGTTTGGGGTTCAACTCATTTACTTTGGCATGTAGAAGGTTTAAATTGAGTAGTCTACATATCGATATGCCTTCAGCAAAGTATTGTTTCTTATTTAATCAATCCTCTCAGTTTTCAGTTAAACTTGCTTTTCATGTGCAAGACAGGTTATTTTGCTGATATATGCGAGGGTGGTTAAACTTGGTACTCTTGGAAGATCCATTTGTGTTAAAAATGGTGTCTGATTTGAATTTTGGTTATGCTGTTCAGATTCTCCTTCAAAGAGAGGCTTCACTTCCTAAATTATTATTTTGTTATATACTACATTCTCATCAATTTTTCCTTTATTTTACTGATGTGGTATCACCCATAACTTTTTATTAAAGTATTATTCTAAAAATAGTTTATATAATTTTATTGTACTAAAAAACCAAACCCTTATTTTCCAAAAATAACACCTGGTCGAAATGTTGACGACTCTCCTCCCTCATTTCTGTTTGCGATGCAACCTTCTTCTATCCATTAATCATTGACTTTATTTTAATACGAGTATATTATATATTAAAACTCAATTGTTTAGGTGTCATTTGGATATTGAGTTAAGACAAGATGAGTTGAGATAAAAGTTGAAAGTTGAATAAAATATTATTATAAAATTATTTTTTAATTTTATTATTATTTTAAAAATTGAAAGAGTTAAATTATTTATTATATTTTATATAGAAATTTAAAAAAATTGTAATGACAAGATGAGATGAGATGAAACACTTTCACTATCTAAACGGGGCCTAAATGTGTGTTGGAGCTTACCTATTTCAAAGTAGGTTTGAACAATAACGGGAGTCAAACCTCAAAGAGATTTTGAAGTTTGAATAGTGAGTTGAGATATAAATTAAAAATTGAATAAAATAATATTAAAATAATATTTTTTAATATTATTATTATTTTAAAATTTGAAAAAATTGAATTGTTTATTATATTTTGCGTAAAAATTTAAAAAAATTGTAATGATTAAATGAGATAAGATAAGTTGAGATCAACTCTCAATCCAAACAGAACCTAAGTTCAAAACAAAACATTAACAGTGTAATTGAAATCGATGAGTCACCACTTAGAGAATGTCGTCCAATCAAGTAGAAAGTTGTCCAAGAGTACCAAACTGGACCAACCATTTTTTTATCCAGACACTCTTATTTTTTAGGCAAGACTAGAAAAAACATCAACGAAGTTTCCCATGTCTGGACCCCCTTTACCAAATCAAAAATGCAAGATACAATCGACTCATACAGTCGTGCGTAAATGGTGCTTATGTGGAAAAAGCAAAACGCACTGTTTCGTTTAACAAAAACACCAAAATCGCATCGTTTGAGGCAACCCCCACCTCAGTTTCCCCCTCTGCATTTCTTCTTTCGTTTACAGATTTTGAAACCAGGTGATTACTGTAGGAGGAGAATAAAAACACCCAGAAGAAAACAAAAATTAAGAACAAATCCAAAGAGAATGAATAAACATTGAAAAGAAAAGAGTAATCACTATCTGTAGGAACTTCAAAAAAAAAATCACAGTCTGTATGATATCCAATACTAATTCCAACGAAGAAGTGTAGCAATCAAACGACATAAGGACATTCAAATAATGAGAAATGGCAAACGGAAGAGAGATTTCAAAGTCCAAAAATGCTCATTTGAAGTCTAGAAATGGCGTCTTGCTAATTTGAAGCCAAAGACCCACACGAGGAAGATGATGGCGTTGAATGGGTGAGCACAGATCCACTTGAAGACCACAACACCACACAAGTAAACGATTTGAGAGGAACAACACCACGAAGCAAGCTGAAGACGAGATTGATGGAAGCTTTTGACCATAGCACCAAAGCGGGAATCCATTTCCTTACAAAATAGAGTTTTGTTCAGTTTTTCGTTTTTTATTTTTTATTTATAATAAATATCAGTTGGCGTGGCATTATGCAACGTCAGCCGGTACCGTTTGTATGGGTCAACTGTACATAGCAGTTTTGCAAGTAACTCTTTGCTAAGTCTTGATCATGAAACGAGCCTTTTCTTTCACATAAAATAAAAACATTCAGCAATCCCAACTGCAACAAACTCAAAAACAATAATTCTTCATTGAACCGAGGTCGAATATGTTGCCTCACTCAAAGTCTCTCTTACCCCCTCATTTATAAGCTACTGTGGCCCGCTTCTCCAGAATGCAGATAGAGGAAACTGTGAGACCAAGGACTCCATAACTCTTGCAGGAACTGTTTTGTTTGTCGCCGCCATTTCCTTTAAATCTACCTGAGTATCAAAATCCCGCCAGAACTTAATGACATGGAGAGACTCTTCTTCTGTTGATCTTTGGACGACAATTCTAGCAGCATATCCCTTCTGTCTCATTTGAAGACAAATCTCTGAGGGATTGTTAGCTGTAAGCGTGACCACGTACAACCAACCCTTATCCGACAATAGATTGTCTGCAATTGGCAAAATCTTATCGATAACAATCCGGCCATTCTCTCCGCCCGCCCAAGCAGAGGCAATTCCTTCACGACCAACTTCATCTTCAGGGGTTGGCACATATGGTGGATTCACAACCATTACATCAACCAATCCGGCCAGACGCTTCTCCAGTCCTGATGCAATGTCTGTTGTGATCAACTCTGAATGAACACCATGTGCTTCTAGGGTCTCACGGGTCACCCTCACTGCATGAGGGTTAATATCAGTAGCAATATAGTGGACCCCAGAAGCCTCCTGTCCAAGCATAAGAGCTAAAGATGTAATAATATACCCACTTCCAGAACCCACTTCCATGCACAACGTTGGATGATGCTCTATAAGGTTGTTTCTGTCAGACAGAAGTGCATCAACTAGTGCAAATGAATCATCACACGGTTCGTAAACCTCACGATGTGAACTAACGAGGCGGATTTGGGCTGTTCTGAAGGACATCTTGTCAAGATCCTGGCATAACGGAATACTTTCCAATAAGGCAAAGAGAAAAAGAAATCTAAGTATTGAGAACGGCTTTTCCAAGTTCGACCATTGGCGCTAACACTGTCCTACTCCTACCTCTTACTGTTTAACTTCGTTGGCAAAGTGATTTGTGCGGGCTCTAGTTCTAGGTTGCCGTGTTACATATCGAAATGAACGAAAAAAAAATAAAACATAGTTTTATTCTAAGCCAAAGCTACGAACTTCGAATGTAACAAACGAAAAATAGTATGAGATGCAAATCATATAGGGTGCTCAGATTGTTCATAATCGATTGAAAGTAAACTCTGAACTAAGCCGAGATAGAAAAATCAACAGAGCAGAAAGCAAAAGGAATGGTTTAATTGGGATTCGAAAAATGAAAGTATAAATAAATAAATACCTCCGTGTCCTTCTTCCGTTTCTGCGAGAAAACCCCCAAATTTTTATGATCTTGGAAGGGTAGAGCTCATCTGGGTTCAAGACTGGTTTCGCTGTCCCGACGCGTCCAGTCCCGTCCCGGCCAGACGAATTGTTTGCCGGCGTTCTCTCTCTCGAGCTTGGAACTTGGGGCCCAGCTCCCTGCAGGGGTTGACTGTATATTACACGCAAAAGAGAACCAATCCTCGTTTTATGTCGGGAAACGAATTTGTAGTCACGGAGTCAAGTGGTGGAGGCGATTTTCACTTGCCTTTAAAAATTATACTTTATCATTTTTTATTACATATTTTAAATAAATTTTAATTCAGAGATTGATTTACGAAATCATTATGAATGTGTCATGTTAACGTGTTAAAGCATGATTGTTTTTGAGTTGATTGGAGGTTTGGATGAGGAATTTGGTGGAGGGCCACGTTAGCTACATGGTAAAGCACTCACTCTCGGGCACGCGTAATTGCGAACCATTTATTTTTGAGTCGAGGCCTAATACGGCTTTGACTCGCCCTCATATGATGTTCACCTAAGCACACGGATCGTGACAAATTTGAACCTTTCTTCCAAGCATAAATATGATTGCAGTACAAAATTAGATCAATCTGAACCGTCCAAAGGAATCATTAAATAATTTTCTACAGAAGAACCACCGAATGTAACTTAAACATATACTACATTTTCATAGAAGTCATAAAGTGGATACTTGTATGCAATATTTATGGTGGACAAGAGCCACATCCACATACATGGAAATGTGCATTTTAATACTGCAATAGGTCAGATATCTCTAATCACCATCATAAGCTCAGTTCAGTGACAGCATGCCAGCTCTTACGACATATATATAGAGCTTAATCCAAAGATATAGCTCCGCTTATGGAGTTGTATCGAGGAGTGAACAGAAAGAGGAAATGCAAGCTACCGTTGCTGTTGCAGTGATGCTTGAATGATTGATGTAAGAGACGGGTGCATCCTGGCCCTTCTCAAGGAGCGAGCTTCACTTCTTCCTTCAGCATATTCCTCCCCCAAAGGCCACCTTGGTCGCAAATCATACTGATTCATACAGCACATAACCAAAAATCAGTTATTTGAAGAAACAATGAGGGTGCTACCTTCTATTTGAGTTGAAGCTATTAATAAACTGCACACGTCACTGCAAATTTCAGTTAAGTTAGTTTACTCTCCACTGCACAATTTATTTGAAGTCTTTGAACATATACAATTGGAGTAATTGAATTCCACGTGCTTTAAACCATTGGAAAAATATGAACTACCCATTTTCAAAATTCTTCATATCTGCAACATAGATCCTATGTACCATCGCAAGCCTTAGCATTCATTATTTTCTGAAAACAATACACCAAAGAAAGGCATCCAAGAAAACAAGAGGGGAACACAACAAATGAGAGCTAGTCACAGCTATTTAGAAGTTTAAAGCAAACCACAAGATCCTCAGGTTCATCTGCAGGAGGTGGCGGATCAAATCTGCCCATGCGTAAGTGCTCAATGCCTGTCCAAGCTACCATTACACCTAGTCAAATGAAAATTAAGTGTTGAGACAGGTGGCTTCCGTTTTTGTTTTATATAATTAGGCGAGGGAAGTGAGGAACAACAGGGAGATAGTGAAGTTCTTGTCAAAAGAAAAATCTAGTTACTTCTGTACAATTAAGAAAACACAAACAGCAGAAAACATTTTGCATATAATAATAGAATTGAACCTCAAATGACATTAATTTCACAACATAGAACATTTATTTGATTGTAGGAGCTATGTACATGAAGAGTTATAACTTATGCAGTTCAGAAACTCATACACATATAAATATATTTTATGGACACATGCATGCATGATGTCTTTTACAACTTTTAGGTATTTAACAAGATGACATTCCAAACAGAACATAATAAATTTGAGAGAGGTATATGATTTGTCCCATCACAACTTTTTTATCAATAAATCCGTGGTTTATAATTTTTTTTTTTTTCATTAAAATATAAAAAAAGCAGGACATCCACTGGTGCCTTTCATATCACTACAGTTAGCTAGCTCCAACTAAAATGCTTTCAATTTTGCATATTACAATCATGCCAACACGATGTTAACATGCCAAGGTCCTTATTTTATTAGAGGTGGCAAACCCACAAGCTGAGCACACAGAAATATGACTTACCATTGTCAGTACAAAGGTTGGGAGGAGGGCACACAAGTTGCAAGTTGTTTTTCTTGACAACCTGATCAAGTCGAGCCCTAACATACAAATTAGATGCAACACCTCCAGCGACAACCTGTATGAGGCAGATTAAAAGATGAATGTTGGCCCTCCATTACTAGTATTGAAATTAACAGGAGGTAGAATTGATTTGAAAAATGCAGTTCAATTCACCAAATGTTTTATAGAAGGCTCAATATTCAATGCCCATTCAATTGCTCGTTCACACCTTTCCTCTAGATGTAATACTGCAACTCGCTGCATGGAAAAAACTCAAAACAAATCAAGAAATACATGGGACATTTTTTTATAGGTAAAAGAAAAACAGAGACATATTAAAATGTAATGGATGCTTTATTCACCAAAACCAAGTTTATTTATATTAACCTGAAAAGAGGCAGCGATATCAGCTCGAGAACTTCTATCATGGCTACTTGCACAAGAAATGGGAATTTCAGCATTGCTGCAAATAGCCCATACACATCATTAGGTGAAGCGATTGAAAGAGAAAAAATGTTAAATTTAAATCACTCAGCTGTTTGCCTACTTCTTTACTTCATGGCAGGTTGAGGTGATGTGAATGCATTAACCATGGCATGAGAACACTGGAGAAAATGTGAATTAGGCCACTCCTTTGTGGTCTAAACTCCTGTATTTTTATTTATTTTTATAAGTCTAAACTCCTGTATTTAGATTACTTTGTTAACAAACTCAATTTAGTACAGCAATAATTTTTTTTTTTATCAGTAATTTAGTACAGCCATAATTCATAACTCATTGGCCATAAACTAAATACATTTTTTTTTGTAAGTAAACGATTGTATTATAAGAATAGGCATAGCCCAAGTACACAAGGGTGACCATAAACTAAATACTAAATGTAATTCCTGCAGTGAAAATTTTTATTTGAAATATTTTGAGAGCTTCAAGTGTGAGAAAGGGCTAAAAAGTTTGGTATAATTCAGGAAGAACCAAAGAGCAAGCACGGATGAGAATTCATGCATTGTCTATATACTTTCTGCATCTAATCAATTCTGTATTAGGCAGCAATTGCGCAACTTAATTTTATTTAGCAGGAAACTACAAATGTTTTTGTGCTTTAGTTATCAACCTTACCTACTTCGTCTTCTATCCTAAATATGAGCATCTGATAATTTCCAAATCTCCCTTTGTATTTAAAATTACAGCAGTCTTAAAAATTCAAGAGGAAGAATATAAACCAAATAGAATTCATCAAGCAGAAAAAGAAGAAGACTGCGTTCCAATATCATTTCTGCCTCTTTCAACACATTTTACATACATATGCTTGGATTCAATTGCAAGCCTCACTTGAGTCTTCAGACCAGCATAGGAGAAGTTGCAATCTTTATGTTGTTTCATTGGAATCTAAAAAGATAAAATAGTGCAAATCAGGACACACATTCTGCCAAAAATGATTATAATGAAGGGACAAAGTAGTCCTAAAATTACGTACTGAGAATTTGATTGATTCTGCATCACCTTCATGAGCAAGCTCCTCTATAGCTGGCCCACCACTCCTCCTCATATCAAGACCAAGCCATTTTGCTGTTTTGTCATATGCCTCACCAATTGCATCATCTATTGTGGTCCCAAGTTGTACGTATTGACCAAGATCTCTAGCAAGGATAAGTAGGTTGTGTCCTCCTAAAAAATAGAGAAGTGCATACAACAATTAATATAGATTTCTTCACGCAAGAAACCATGGGGATCAAGGAAGCCAACGAGGGCAAAACCATTTCAACAGTTAAAAGAATGAAGGATTATCACAACAATGCTCCAGCTGAATTATTTTTTAATCATTCTTTTTCTTTGCAAATATTCTTTATTTTAGAAACTGAGGTGTCTAGAATGAAATGTTTGCCCTTCCTTCTGGTTTATAGGAAATTGCGCCTTTCACATTCACCTAAAATGTTGGTACTCCTTTTTGAAGCATCACGGTTTGTCCTGGAACATATAGACCTTATACATGATGTCTGGCAGTGCCAAATTTGCTCACAACTCAATTCTTCCTAGTGCATGAACTTAAGCTGGCTTCATATGAAGCACATCATGAGCATTCAAATCATTTATATTTTAGATATATAAGAGACTTGTTAATACACATCCAAAATAGGAAAGAAGTACAAATTCTAACCTGAAATAAGCAGGGCCATGAAAGGAAATTGCAGATTTCTTTCGATTAACCTAGAAAAGAGAAGACCAATTCAGATGCAGAAAGCAAGCTATCTTGCATTCATGAGTGCATATAAAAATACTGAGTGCATATAAAAGTACACACACATCAGCCTTTTTTCTTTTAAAAAATGCAACAATAGATAGCAACTAAGTTGTATTTTAAAATGTAACATGTTCACACTAACCTACAAAAAGGTTAACATATTCTGAATTGTCAAGATGTTACTCTATTACCTGGCCACTAGAGCATGAGCCTCCATGTGATGTACACCAATTATTGGTAAATTAAAGCTACCGGCAGTCTTCCGAGCTTTTCGCACACCAACTACATTGCAATTTCACAAAATAACTCTAAGCAACCAACAGAAATTCTGCAGTTGTCTCAAAATTCTGCAGATTATTCTCAAGCAGCTACTGTAAAATTTGCAACACCAACCATTACTTCAAACAGGGACCTACAACAATTTCCACTACAATTTCCACTCATCTGTAATTCCTTCATTGGTCTGTGCCAGTGTATTGAGCATGAGAATCTCTAACCAAATCCCATGTGTGGGCCAAGATTGAACATAAAGTTGGGAAAAAAAATATAAAATTTCTACCATCAAATACTCAACTTAAATACTGGATATCTTTTTCAATTAATCTAAGATTTTTAACATAAGTCTTCCTTTTCTAGTGAGATTCACACTTACTATACCATCAAGCAGATTTTAGCATAAAGACATTCTACACCTCAGAATTAGAGGATGATGCCAGTACCCAACTATATGGCATCTAACGTGAGAGACAATTCTTGGGGGAACTAACATACACAGAGAGATATCACTCAAATTACCACGAAGGCAAAGGCTTAAACCAGGACCAATAGTAACAGCAACAGCTGATAGATCCGTCTCACTTACATTAGCTTTATCAAGTGTTTCTTGCACAACCTGCAATTAATAATCCCAAACTTAGGCCAACACCATCATTAACACATTTATTTAACCTAGGTTCCAAGAATCTGAATATTTTTTTTTACAGCAGTACTTTCACTGTGACTGACTCACAGCAATGCAGCATGAAACTGAGTTCTTTTTTTAAATATTTAGTATGACATGGACAAAAGTATCAGCATCTGGCATGCAAGAGATTCGTACTATAAGGAAAAGATGTTATGCAGATGAGACACCTTATCAATTACTTGCAAGTGTGCTTCTTCTGCCATTTTAGGAGCAACACCTCCATATCGAGCAAGCAGATCTGCCTTGATGTAATTAAGACTTAAAATTAGATAATGACACAGACAATACACAACTTGAGTCATATTCGAAAAACCAATAATCTTGAGAAAATCTCAATATAACAATAAATTTAGAGAGAATTTTGGGCCTTGGCCATTCCAAGAAATAGATAAAGAATAAAAAAATACTCGAAGATGCTACTAGCACAATCGATTCGGCAAAACAAAAATATAAATCCAATTCTACAGCGAACAAATAAAATTCTTATGTAATTAAATCTGATAAAGATGAAACGCTATACCTGGGAGGACACTACTTGGCTGAGAATCTCGCCACTGCTCCTCACCTAAAACACCCGAAAAAAACCACAACCCATTGTAAAGACACCACAAAGCCAAAAACAGTAAAATGCCCATTACAAAGCCACAATAAAAGAAGCAAAATTTGGGTTACTTACAACGGCTGCGGCGGTGTCGTCGCAGCTGGTTTCAATGCCGAGAACAAGTAAATCGTCGTCTGGTCCTGGGATTTTGGGGTGGGGTTTCGGGGAGCTCGGGTTGGGATTTTTGGGAGTCGAAAGATGGGCTGAGAAGGAGTTGGACGAGGAACTGAGAGGTGCCCATTGGGGTCTGGATTGTTGCCTACAACGGGGTTTTAGGGCTCTGAGAGTGGTTAGTGCATAGGTAAGCGATGGTCTGGGTACGAGGTTTAGGCGGGAAAGCGTTGAAGAAGCTGCCATTTCCCCCAGAGAGAGAGAGAGAGAGAGAGAGAGATTTTTGTGGAGCGCACAGACAATCGCATCCTCAATGATTAGCGAATGTTAAATAACATTTTTTATAAATGTGAAAAAAATTTTACTTTTGACAATTTCGTTATCATAAATCTTTACATTAAAATAATTATTTTTTAATTAAATCGTGCTATGCAGAAATTTATATTCTATACACCACTTAAAAATATAATAATAAAAAAATAAAATCATATATTTTTAAATAATACGCAAGAGTGTGAAGCTTTCGTCTATAATTTTTCTTTTTCATTATATGATAATAAAATAATATAAAATGAATTTAATTTTGATTATTCACATCAAATTTTCATATTAAATTATTCATTTATTTACTATGTAGTAATAAATAATTAATAATTAAAAAAATATTTAATTTTTTAATTATTAATTTATTTTATTTTATCATATTTTTATCTATTATTATATGTTAATTAATAATTATATTCTAATTAAATTATAGATTACAAAGTTATATTTTTTTAATTGTAATTTTTAAATAACAAAAAAGTCAGATATACAAAGCCCCAAAAAGAAAAAAGGAAAAAGTAATTGATGAGAGAAACAATAAAGAAAAATAAATGATAAAATATATATTTGGTATATCTACAGTAATTAGTAAATTTGAAAATAATTTTGGTGTTTACCGTATTAGAGCATCCTCAATGAATTAGCCAAAATTAAATGACACTTTTGATGAATGTAAGATGAATTTAACTTTTAGTTATTTCATTTACATAAGTTTTTACATTGGAATAGTTATTTTTTTTATTATATAATAATAAAATAATATAAGATGAATTTAGTTTTGACTATTCATATCAAATATTCACATTAAATTATCTATTTATTTATTATATAATTAAAAAATCTTTATTTTAATTATTATTTTATTTTACTTTACCATATTTTCTTAATTATTCATTTATTTTATTTTATCATATTAGTAAACCCTACAGTAATGTTACAACTCCACATTGAGGAATAACTTTCTGGTTTATTGAGAGGGAAGTGACAGTTGTGAGAAAGAAAGAAAGATAAAAAAAATTATAAAAAATATGGATTTGATGTAGCTATAGTTACCTCCACGTTTATAAATAATTTTAAAAGTCACTGTAGCTAAACTATTATTGAGATGAAATTTAACTAATTCAATATAGGCTGAATTTTATCCTAATAGCTATCAATATCTATTTTTTTGACATTTGACTGATCCATTAATACTGCTCTTATATCTATCCCTATATTTGCTATTTTAAACGTTAAAATGGGCACCGTGTCGAATTGCCCCGTAAAAGCTTTTCCCTTTTCTTTTCGTTCTTTATTTTCCCTTGGATTTTCGTACATGTCAAAGTCGATTTTTGTGTTGATACAACACCTGGGGTATGATCTAACAAGCGCCCCCACCCCTTCTAAGTCAAGAAACTATTAAAATTTAATAAATTATGATCCCACCTGGGCCGTTGATTCAGATTTAAATGTTAAAACTTGTTCTTTTCGGCTCAAGTTATAGTACATATTTAATATAATCTCGTTTAAGGGACAAAAAATTAATTAACCTATAGTACATACGGATTTTGCAGAATGTCTTACCAAGAGGCTAATCATTATTTTAACGCAAATCAATTTTGGCAAATGGACTGAACCCATATTATCGAAAGAAACATTGTTCTTGTTCACTTCTAGTTTTGATGCAAACCCAGACAAAGAAATTAGCAAAATAGTCGTTCCAATCCTTTTTTTCTGAAACCAAAGGATGAAGAAACGTTTGGTATGCTGGAAGCTACCATTGACAGGAAGACACATGATTTCTCATTTTGATATCTTCGCGGCAAGTTCTCTCACTAGCTTGGCAGCTACCATTGCAGTCATGCCGTCAACGGTATCACGCTGCGGGTTCAATTCAACCACATCTCCACCAACAACATTACCCTGGAGATTGTGGAGAATGTTGAGAACATCGCGGAATGAGAGACCTCCTGGCTCAATATGTGACACTCCGGGAGCAAATGCCGGATCAAGACTATCCACATCTATTGACACATACACTCCTTTTACACCTTCTCCTAGTTTCTGTCAAAGAAATATTAAGCAATTGAAATGAAGAATACATTCAATTTACAGCACATAATTATCTTATTGGTACCATGTGAACCTGTTAAAGACCAAAAATATCATCATATATTCTGAACTTGGATTGAGAAGTATATCACACACACACAAAGGAGGGAAAAAATTAAAAAGGTCCAACCTGGAAGGAAGGGAGGCTGTTTGGGAAAAAAATGGAAAAAGTTAACATGAGATTTGACGTACCAACTTTTTAGATAACAAATGCATGTGGTTATTGCTTTCTATCAACTTTTTTCAAAAAACAAAATTAGTTATTGATTTCTAGAAACTGTTTCAGTATTTTGCCATCCCTTGTGAAATTCAATTCACCAATGATCAGAAGCATCTCCAACAGCATCAAAGTAGATTCATATTATACAATTCAAGGCTCTAACAGGATTCATGTAGTGGTTAAGACTTTGTGGAGTTAATAGGATTTTTAATTGACTAGCACCGACCCAATATTGGCTATATATTAGTACTGTCCCTGTTATCATGTTATGCACTCTTGAGCTCATAGCTGAATGTAAACTGATAGGTCACATACACAGCAGTATAGCACGACACCTATATGGTATTATTATGACTGCTGCAAGGAAAAGTTCCTAAATTTTCTGTGAAGCATATATCTACATTGTTAAGTTACAGATTTTTATGCATTTCACAAATTAATATATCTATATATATCTTCAGTCAAATGAGGAGAAAAGGACAAAAACAAACATGAGAGAGAGAGAGACCAGGTTTTCCAAAAAGTGGCGATCTTTTGAAAAGGTTCTCATTTCAAATTGCTCCACTCCAAATCTTTTGCCTTGCTCACGCCCTTCAGCCGTTATTGATCTAATGCCAGCCTGAGAAGTCAACATTCAATTTCATTACTCCCTATGTCGAATCAGGTTGATTACTTACATTTGAGGAACTTTTCTTACATAAGCCATAACAAACGTGGCTGGTTTAATAAAGAAGATAGAGAGAAAAAGCTGAAGTGCATATGCAAGTCAGCTACCATAGCAGTAAACTTTGCAGAGCTAAACAAGTGAATTGAGACAAGGTCAATATGCCTCTAGGCTCAAAATTAAAATCCATGCGCTAAGGTGCAAGATAGTTATGAGTCATGACTTTCAAACGTCAGGATGTCACATTAAATTAGCCAGTCATCTGATTATTTGCGTCAATATAAAGTAGCTGAGGATACAAGTCTACTTTTGTAACATAATGAGCAAAGTTTACCTGCAAAAGCCGTCGAGCATAACCACCCTCCATAATTCGGGCAAAAGAAGAAGCATGTGAATATTTGTTTCCTTCAAAGGCATCATAGATATCCGGATGAGCATCTAGATGAAGAATATCAACAGGACCCCCGAGCTTCTCAGATACTGCTCTGATAACGGGAAAAGATATTGAATGGTCACCACCTAAAACTAATGGGCGCAGGGGCTCCTGAAAGAACATGGAAATAGCATAAAGACTGGAGTTCACCGATTCAAACCAAAAGGAAGCTACCAGTTGGCAACATATATTGACTGGACAGTAAGATCTATGCCAAACACTATCATAAAACAGACTTAATCAGAGAAGCTTTCAAGGGAACAGAGCTATTTGGTCAAAGCAAGAATTGTAAAACGAGCACCATATCATGCTGATTATCATTTTAGCTCGCCTCTATTCATTATTTTTTTATTTTAGATAGGTGAATCCAATTTAGTAAGCCATACAAGAAAAAAATACAAGCCTTCACACTCCACTTCTCTTTTATGTGGGAAGGAGATGCCATTTGTTCCAAAGGCATTGGAAAAGAAATCAGAACTTTTGGCACCAACATATTCTTATCATTACTAAGCTGTCTGATAACTCTTCAATTCAGAATTTTCCAGGCATTTAGCTCAGTTCAATTCGAAAATCAGTTAGAGCCAAGATTAGTCTGACCGATATGTTTTTGCTTGGACTTCAAAAGATTTTCTCTGAGAACAATTGCCCAGAATCCCCAGGATATTTATTACATAAGTAAAAGAGAGAGAGGTCTTTTGGTTGAAGACAAATAATTTTCAGATAGGTTTGAGGAAAAAAGAATAACCATTATAAACACCTAAGGCCTAGGAGTGAAAATTGAAGATAAATATTTAATTGAATCTCTTAGATGGAGGTAGAATCTTATAGAAAGGACAGCACACCTCTTCCATAACTAGCTTGACAGACTCACTTATGACATTCATCAATCTGTCATCATCGATGCCACAATCTCGAATTTCTTGAACGGGGACATCGCCGACATCAGTTAGCACCCGTGGGTCATTTAATTCTTTCCCTGCATTTCCCAGTATCAATCTCACTGTGAATATGTGTACTCTTGCACCAAATTATAAACCAAGCAGAAAAGCATTCACAAACATTAATTTGCAAATATTTCAGCCAGCTTTTAGTGGTCCTACTCATCCATAGAAGTATCCCAAGGATACAAAGAGGAGGAAAAAGGTGAATCACATGGTGCTTCTGCCTACTGACTGAGGCATAATTTTAGGGTTCACTTGGGTTTTACTTTAGTGCATGCTTCTAAATATAACTGAATGATCAGACATTACAAGCGACCATCAATCTTATCTTACAAATAAATGTTCAGAGCTCCAATGTTATACGAGAAGATCTTGGTCCCATCCTGTGATTTAGAGATCCCGTATGAACACAAATCACAACTTCAAACAATGCAAATAGTTCAATTAATGTCTATCAGCCTCATGCAGGATATATGCATGATGCAGACATACGGTAGTCAATTACTCAAGTAGGATTTCCAAATTGTTAGTCCAGAGGCAAACTACTGCAGATACCTTCTTCAGTTGTTGAGTTTGTGCTATCACACCAGATGGCCTCTCGTATGCGAGGAGGTGCAAATGCAGGCCCCTGAAGAAATGATGAGTTATGTCCTAGAGGTACTCCAAGAAGAGATGCTGATGCAACAGCACCTCCTAAAGCACGAACAAGCTCTCCCTGTAGAAAACCAATATCAAGCTTTATTTTTTTGATAAGTAAAAATATTATATATATAAATCAATAGGAGTAACCAAGTACACTGGACGTATACAAGAAAACACCTAGCCCATACAAGAGAGCCACTAATGACCTAAAAATCCCATGAAACCTACCCAAAATACACCAAGCCCGAATTGGACACACCTCCCCAACCCCAACCCCAACTCCAACTCCTTGTTTCCATAAAACTAATCCTCTACCCGAACATCCCACAACGAGATCGTCTTCACAATACCCTCCCTTTATTTGAGCTACCTCCATTAGCATCGTAGTTGATTGAACATAGAAGACGCTTTAACTCTCTGCTTTTCTTAAACTGTGATTTGGTTTCAAGCGCGTGACTCGCCTCAATCGCAGTGAGTAGAGCTTTAAATTGATCTTCATATTCTCTCTGTTCTCCGTATGAAAGCCCTAAGATTTGCTTAAGTCCGTTAACTTTATTCAGGACCCAATCTGATGGTGAACCCGCTATATCGTTTAACAGAGGGATAGAAACCAAGAGAACGGCATTATCTCAAGCCACCGTACCCAACTGCGCTCCCGATTCCAAACCTTCCCCCACATGAGGCACCAACGACAAACCACTAGTGTCCATTGTTTCTGCCACCATTACAGGTTCCTCCCCTCCACAAACATTGCTTAACTTTGCACCACCCCCCAACGATCCTTGTCGTGTCGCTTTGTCTGGCCCTACTGTTCCCTCCGTAACACAAGAAGGGGAAGCACTACCTTTTGTAACCCCGTTTGCATCTTCCAAAAGAGGTTTCACTGTTTCTTCCAAAATATTCGAGACCCTCGAGGGTCCCCCGTCTTCAACTAAGGATGAACCCTGGACAGAAGTACCAACCCCATTTGCATGTGGTAATTGAGGTCCTACAGCTCCCTCAGGAGGCATAGTGACACTGGCATGGACAAAGATGCCAATGTCCAACGACCCTATCTGTGACGGCGTTGAAACGCCCTTTGCTAGCACACTTGTCAAACCCGAAGGATCTACCCCCCGACCTCCCTCATCCATGCTCGGCCCACCGCCAAAACCCACGACTAAGTCCAGCCCCTTATCCACTTTAATCATCAGATCTCTCACATACTCCATAACTCCCTTCAATCAATATCAGGCTTTATATACTGTTCCTTTTTGCAAATCCAAATTTAGATCATCTTATATACAATTATGATATAAAATTACACAAAACAATGTATTGACAAAGTCTGCAATGACAATATAAAAGTCCCCTTAACAAAAATCAAGATATACCTTAAGCTTCGCCCTCTCACGAATAAGTGTAAGGGAAGCATCAATAACACGATTTTGGCCCTTTTCTAGTAAAGCGGCAGATACATTTGCAGAATTTAGTTTATGCAAGTAATGAATTCCTCTCCGCCCTATGGTTGACATGTCTGTAAAACAATTATTAAACAAAAAACACTTATCAAAAAATAATTAAACAAAAAAACACTTAGGTCTTGTTTGACGTTGAGATGAGAATATGAAAAATCTGTGAATAGTAGTGAAAAGATGTTTTATAGGGTTTTGAGAAAGGATAAAGAATAAGTTTAATACAATATTATCAAATTAAAATATTGTTAGAATATAAATTTTTAATATTATTTTTGTTTTGAGATTTGAAAAAATTGAATTGTTTTTTGTGTTTTGTTTGGAAATTTAGGAAAATTGTAATGATTAAGTAATGATTAAATAAAAAAGTTAAAAATTAAAAAGTGTTTATGTTGAGTGTTGAGATGAGATTCGATTTCTCATCTCAACTCAATGTCCAAACCATCCATTTTTCTTCTGATTCACACACAGACCAAAGCAAAAAAATTGTTGAACCGATAACAAGTTGATGAACCTGAATATACTATGGAAATAGCATTTGTTAAGTTATACTAACTTCATTCTTGCTAAAGAACAAGATAAGGATCCGTTTGGCAACACAACTATTCTCAGATATTTCCTTCTCAAACATCACTAAACACAAAACATTTTTTCAATTTCAAATCTTCAAATTTTTCATCTAATCATTACCTAATCATTACAAATTTTCCAAATTTCTAAAAAAGACATAAAAAACAATACAAATTTTTCAAATTTCAAAACAAAAATTATATTAAAAAATAATATTCAAACAATTTTTTTTAACTTTATAATAATTTTATTCAATTTTTCTCTCATTTTTCAAAACCCAATAAAACATCTTAATTCAAATCATTTAACTACTATTCACATATATATTGAGATATTCTAAGTATCCTAACGGGCCTTATACAGCAAAAACAAAAACAAAAACAAAATCACCACAAATACAAAAGGACTCTAAAGTTGTGTAGAAAAAGGATCTAATTGGCACTAAGTTTCTTGTAAAACATGTCAAAGGACAGCCTGACTTGATATTGCAAGTTACTTGGATAGAAGTACCACGATTGAACCAAGAACTAATAATAGAAAAACTAAATATGTTGTTCATTAATAAACTTTTTCAGAGCCAGTAGAAGTACATAGATGAAGGTATTGTGTCATGTGGCGAAACAATTCAAAACTATCATTGTCGGATTCATTAATATTAACAGGCACAAATTATCTAGCAGACCCCAGAAAAGACGTTACAAGTCTAGACGACAAGGCATGTTAACAGGGCTCTGTGCAACCTGGTAATGCCCGAAAAAAGTTTTCCAATCCATAGTTTGGTAAATAGATCAATTAAGCAGTTTATGTCGAAGTGCATTTATGTTAATATTTCAACCTTCCAGAGGGGGGGAAACTGTAAATCACAAAGCAAATGACATGAGATTCTTCGGGGAAATGAATTAAAAAAATTCTCTCCCACTTTTTTTGGCATTTAAAAATATCATCTATATCTCCAACCACCTCAGTAATTTCAAACATCTAACAACAACTGTACCCGAAAAAAACAGACTAAAACTATAGCTTCGCCGACGGCTAATCTCAAATTACAGTAAATCTGTCTAGTAGATAATAATTGTTTCTTTTAAGTGACCTATAAAAGAAATTGTTTCTTAAGTGAGGTTAGGTTCATTCTTTATCAAAAGCCAAGGCAACACATGCAATTCCTCCGAGATTTTCCAACTATCCAGACAGACTTGAAAATTTACAAGCTGAATAAAAAAGAGCAATAGCATCTTGTACCTTACCTTGGTGCTTGGGAGTGAGGGCAAGTGAGAGTAAGAGGGCCAGTGGCCGAGTCCAAAGGGAAACGACTAAAGTTGAGGTGGTAGAGGAAATTAGGGTTCGGAGCTTGCATTTAAAAGGAAGAAACAGCCATGCAGCTTTTTGCAGGTTCGAGCCAAGACCGTACGTTACTGCTCTTAGATTTGAAAGGATATTTGGGCACTACATCGTGACAAAAATAAAAAGACGAGTTTGTCCTTGTTTTTGCTGATAAACTGGAAAGAAAACAATAACAGCCATTTTATCCAGCTGGCAAGGTTTAATTGTATTTAATACTACTTTTTCTCGAATATTTTTAAAAATAAAAAATAAAAAAATAAGAAATTAGTTTTAAAATAAAAAACAACCAGAAGGGACGGGAATAATTAGCTTGGTATATTTAATAATTTTCGAGCAAAGGGTAGTTATGTAGATTAACCTAAAGAAAAAGGGCGGGGGTGGTGACAGTGGGTGGGTGGGCGGGCGGGCGTGGAGAATGACAATAATTATTAATGAAGCTGTTCAGAACATTTTGAGGTGCGGAGTCAGCATGAGCGAATGGTCACGGGGACGACGTTTCCCAAAATCCAAACAAAAGTCCAAGAAGTTGAAACCAGCGCACATGCTCTTCTGACTGCTTTTCGCGTCGTCGAGTACATCCACCACCTTGGTTCCAATAAAACAACAACCAATGTACGTCCAAATTCATAGTCTCCATCTTTTTGTGGGCCTAATTTTTGGTCTTCCATGCGTTTATCCATTTGGGCTTTTATTAGTTTTCTCATGTTCAGATGGTCCCCCAACATTGACCCACAATGGCTCTGACCCAAGTTTTCCATATGGGCCAGAAATTGGTTTTCTAGCAGTTTTACTCAAGTTGGACCCATAAAATCTCTGACCCAATACGATTATTTCCTGCAAATTTTATATTTTTCCTTCCGAACCATGCTTGATGCTCTTTTTTTACTACTCCCTTTTTAATCATTTTAGAATAAGAGAAATACTACTTATCAATCATCTTCACACAACACAATAATATATGATTTATCATTTTTATTCTTCTATTTAAATACATATATTTACACATCAATATGTATGTGTTTAAATAAAATGATAAAAATAACAAATCATATATTTATGTGTTGTAGAGGATGATAAATATAATTTTTTATTACAATATAACCATCAATTACCTATTAGGGTGTGGGGGAAAGAGTTGGCTCTAGGTAACTATCCATTACCCAGAGGCAGTTGCGTGGAAAGAGATGCGCCATCTCCAGTGGCTAAGATGATATTGTTGGTAAGATCTAAGAGCTTAAATCATTTCTCGTTACCTATAAAATAAAAATACAATATTGGAATCAAAATCACATGCAAGTGATTGGTATTTATTGATCATGAATACCTACTATCTCTATATGAGCTTGGCTCTTTCCTTCCTCATAAATAGGAATTGAAATATCAACAAATCCTTGGGGTTTGTTGGAATTCCTTCTCCGCAATTGATAGCTTCCTATTTCCTCTATTACTGGCCTCGAACCCTCATTTTTCTTGATTTGCTTAGCTAAAAACTCTTATAGGACAATACTTGTTATGCCCTAAAGCTTTTCTCTGAGGAATATTGGCTCTCTGCTATAAACCTCAACGTGCAGCACACATTGGAAATCAATAATCATAATATTTTGGGTGATGTATTTTTCCTTTATGAATAATTAAACTTGAGATAGCATGCATGATTGTTTGTTGTTTACCATGACTTTTTTTGTGTATGCTAGGTGTCTGCAGTTCCTTAATTTCTTATGATGAAATCTCTTTGCAGACAAGAGAGATGAGGATCAAATTATTTTTCAGTAGCACATTTTAGAACGACTAAATGAAAGCTTATTAGCGATTCTAAATGCGGAATTAAACACTTAAAATAATCGAAAACTAAAGTGCCAAATAAATCGTACCTCCAACCATTGGTGCTTACTCACACTCTCTCATTGTTTCTCTCTTCGTTTTGGCAGTTTCAAAACTCTACTCACTCTATTTAGATGATGTAAGATTGAAGGAGATTGAGCGATTGAGTTTTGGGACAAAACCATAGTATTTATAGCCAAGCTTCCATCAAGCTTTTGGTGGCTATGTGTCAAGTGTTTCATAACTTCAGTTGATCATAGGGAACGTTCCAACTGCTCTATGAACGTGGTGGAGACTCGAAGGGAAGTTGTAGACCACTTCAAGAGCTCCTAACAAAAATAGGAGCTTGAGACCCGTTCCTACGAACGGTTCTTCATGAGAAACAGTCATGAGCATGTTCATGGCCACGACAGAGAGCTAACATTCTCTCACTTGGCCTATACTTCTAATCTAATCTTAAACCCATCGATAATCTGTATTAAGTAATAAATACATGAATCATGGCGATAAGTCCTCTAATGACGAGTATTACCTTCCATGTATTACTATGTATTTATTTCTTAAATATTAGAATTTATGTGGCAACAATTTCTTAATTAATCAACCATATGTTTATTCTTAATCCTACATAGATGAATTCTTTCAAAATTAAATTAAGGTACACATAAATATGAGAAAAACATCACAATAATTAAAAATTTCATTAAAATAACATTTTCCATATAATGAAGAACTACATAATAGAACCAAGGAACAAAGTCTCATATTAACTATATGATTCTTAAATTTCAACGGTGGCATGCCCTTAGTCAAAAGATCAGTGATCACCAACTCAGTGCTGACGTGCTTTATGAGCACTTTCTTTTCTTTAACATGTTCTCTTGCGGCTAAATACTTAATGTTGATATGTTTACTTCGACTCTCACTTTTGTTGTTCTTAGCCATAAAAACAGCAACTGAATTATCACAATACATTCTCAATTACCCAGAGATATAATTCATAATTTTAAGTTCATAAATGAAACTCTGAAGCCATATACCATGTGAAGTAATATCAAAACAAGAGACAAACTCGGCTTCCATATTGGAAGTGGCAGTCAAGGTATACTTGGCACTCATCCATGATACAATTCCACCGGCCATCATAAAAATATATCATGATGTTGATTTGCGTGAATCAACATAGCTAACAAAATTTGAATCTGAATAGTCAATTACTTATAGATTGTTCGTTCGTTCTATACATAAGCATGTAGTTTTTGGTCATTTGAATGTACCTCATAACTCTCTTTGCAACTCTCAATTGGTCTAACCCTGGATCACTCTGATTTTGGCCCAACATTCCCACAACAAATGCAATTTCAGGTCTTGTGCAGACCTGAGCATACATTAGGCTTTCGACAGTAGAAACATATGGACTATTCTTCATTTGTTCCATTTCAAAGTCATTCTTCGGGCATTGGTTCAGATTGAGTATTCACCCTTCACAATGAGAGTTACACTTGGCAAGCAATCATTCATTTGAAATCTCTTTAAAACTTTATTAATATGAATTTCATAAGACATGCCCAATATGCCTCAAAATCTGTTTCTATGGATCTTAATGCCAATGACATAATATGTCTCACCCAAATCCTTCATATCAAAATTTTTATAGAGGAATTGTTTCACCTCATGCAGCAAACATTTATCATTAGTTGTTAGCAAATATCATCCACATATAAAACAAGAAAACATATTTTACTCTCACTAACCTTCTGGTATATATATTGATCCATAATATTTTCTATAAACTCGAATAAATAAATTATATTATGAAATTTCAAATATCATTGGTGAGATACTTGTTTTAAACCATATATGAATTTATTGACCTTGCAAACCAATTGTTCACCATCACTAGAGGGGAATCCTCCAAGTTGTTTCATGTAAACCTCATCGTCTATATCTCCATTGAAAAATATTGTTTTCACATCCATTTGTTATAATTCCAAATTAAAATGGGCTACTAATTCCCAAAATAATGCGCAATAAATATTTATTAGATACGTGAGAGAAAGTCTATGTGTAATAATTCCTTATTTATGAGTGAATCATTTAGCAACGAGTCTTGCCTTGTATCTCTTCATATAGTCCAATGGGTCTTTTTTTGTCTTGAAGATCCATTTACATCCAATGAATTTTACACCATTAGGCAACTCAATAAGATCACAAATTTCGTTACTCTTCATAGAATTCATCTTTTCCTTCATGACAGTGTACTATAATTCTGATTCTTTGCAACTCATGACTTGTGAAAATGATTCGGGATCATTTTCGACTCCAATATTGTAATAAGATTATTGCAGATACACAACATAATCATCAGGATTGTTGTTTTCTTTGATCTAATATATATTCTTAATGTTGTACAATCATCTTCCTGAGAAATATGTGGTTCAACTTGTTGTTCAAAAGTTATTGGCAACTCTTGAACTGCTCGATCTACTGGAATGTTGTCAGCCGCTTGTGAAACTTTAACGATTGGTTATTCAACACCAATTTATACTTGAGGGGTATTGTGAACAATAATCAATCTATCACTTGAAGTGAAAGGTTGAGATTCTGAATGATCATTCTCGTAAAATTATGTTCCTGGTGATCGCTCTCATTAATCAAGTCATTTTCAAGAAATTTTGCATTTATTGATTCTACAATTCTAGTGCTATGAGATGGATAATAGAATCTATAACATTTAGAGCTTTTAGCATATCCAATAAAATACCCAATAATAATCATTAGGTCCAGCTTATTCTCTTGTAGATTATAAATTCTTACTTCAAACGGATATCCCAAAACACGCATATGTTGCAAACTCAGTTTCCAACATTTCCATAATTCAAATGGCGTTTTAGGAATAATTTTGGTTAGAACTCAGTTTAATATATACACTGTCGTCTTAAGTGCTTCAGCTATAAGGATTTAGGAAGATTGGAGCTGCTTAGCATACTCTACACCATGTCCAATAATGTTCGATTTCTTCTTTCTACTACACCATTCTGGTCCGGTGAACTAGACATGGTGTATTGGACAACAATCTCATGCTCTTGAATAAATTTTACAAATGACACAGGTGCTTGTCCATCATCTGTGTATCTATCATAATATTCTTCATATTTATCTGATCTCACGATCTTAATTTGTTTGCCGCATTGTTTATCAACTTCAAACTTAAAGATATTGAAGGCATCTAATGCTTCGTTCTTATTATGAAACATGTAGAGATACATATATTATCAGTAATCATCTATAAAAGAGACCATGTGAATCCATGTCTAGACTACATATATCAATATGTATGATCTCTGATATGTCTAAACTCCCATTGACATCAGTTGGTCTGCTTTCCATATATGTAGGCCACACTAAATGAAAGCTTATAAACGATTCTAAATGCAGAATTAAACACATAAAAGAATAAGAAATTGAAATGCCCAATAAATCGTACCTCCGGCCATTGATGCTTACTTATACTCTCTCATTGTTTCTTTCTTCATTTTGGCACTTCCAAAATTCTACTCACTCTATTTAAATGGTGTAAGACTGAAGGGTATTGAACGATTGAGTTTGGAGACCAAATTGGAGTATATATAACCAAACTTCCATCAAGCATTCCATAGCTTCAAGTGTTCCATAAAGTATTTCGGTGGCTATATGTCAAGTGTTCCATAGCTTCAGTTGATCGTGGGGAACGTTATAACTGCTTTATAAACGTGGTGGAGATTTGGAGAGAAGTTGTGGACTACTTCAAGAACTCACAAGAAAAAGGAGAGCTTGAGACCTGTTCCTACGAATGATTCTCTGTGAGAAATGGTCATGGCCTGTTCATGGCCACGACCAAAGAGCTAACACTAAAATCTTAAAATGTGCAAAATTTGAATGTTTGTGTGATATTTTTATTGTGCCATCACTGAGAAAGATCTCCAGTTGCCTCACCATGAGTTCCTTTTGGTTTAGTGCAAGTCTCGATTTTAAATCTCAACACAAAATGCGCCGTTTCGATATATGTGTGGTATGCCAAGTAGGTGGGTGTGTGCAAGGGTGATTTCGTCCATATTTTTTTATATATATATAAAGAAATAATAGTTGTAGTTGTGAATGTATAAATACTGCACAATCATTTTTAAAAAATTGAATAAATATACGACTCACAAAAAAAAAAAAATTTTTTAATAATGAAATATATATTTTTTTAAAATAATTATATAATACTTATATATTTTAATACGTACGTAATATAACTCATGCATATAAATCTTTCCACATATTGCTTTTTTTCTATTTTAAGATTATTTAGATAATGGAAAAAATCCGAGTAAGGATATATTATATTTTAGATTATCAAAAGATTACAAAGTACGTGTGGCTCCTTCTTGGAACTGATCTTGCAGTTTTTTTTAATTAATTTATTAATTTATAGTATTAAAATAATTTTTAATTTTTAAATGATACATAGTAGATCCTCATTAACGATGACGTGATATTTTAATGAATTTATAATTTTATTCGGGTAGTGCTACTATATTTTTTCAATTTATTTATTTAGTGTGTTTTTAATGTAAATTATATATATTTTTTAATTATAAGTATTTTTTAAATATATTTAAAAAATAATAAAATAATAAAATATCAATATATTAATAAATAATTTTCTTAATTATAAAATAATAATAATAATAATTTTTTATTTTTTATTTTTACACTACATTATTCTTTTATTTTATACTGATCCCATACGCAAGGTAGTTGATCACCAGAGATGCCTCTGGTTCCTTCTAGCGCCAGGAGGTTCTCTCTCTCTCTGAAATCTCAGGGCTTCCCCTTCCTTCCTTCAACCTCCATACTCCCTGGAGAAACTGTTATCCCCACAACCATGTCCTTTTCTTCTTCTTCTTCTTCTTCTTCTTCTTCTTCCAAGGCCATTGACACTTCCAAAGAAGACCTACACCAAGAAAATCTCTCTCAGGTGCTCAAATACCACCAGCAGACCAAGCACTCCTACGACAGGTATGCCCGAGGTCCCCATGGCCTGGACTGGGCCAACCAACCCAACCCTTTTCGGCGCTATCTCTCTGCTCCTCTCCTTCCCCTTCTTCACTTCCCCACCAAGACCGAACCCCAAAACCCAAACCAAACCTATAAACCATCACCCTCCGATTCCCCTCTCTACTCCTCTATATTCCTCTCTCTCCCTCCTCCAAAACCCATTTCCCATTCCACCATTTCCCAATTATTCTACGACTCCCTTGCTCTCTCCGCTTGGAAAACCACTGGATACTCCACTTGGTCCCTCCGAGTCAATCCCAGTAGCGGAAATTTGCACCCAACCGAAGCATATATAATTTCCCCGCCAATCGATTCCCTGTCCAGCTCACCTTTCGTTGCGCATTATGCTCCCAAAGAGCATTCTTTGGAGCTCGGACGAAATTCCATCGGGCTTCTTCCCCAAATTCTTTCCCGAGAACTCGTTTCTTATTGGCCTTTCCTCCATTTTCTGGCGCGAGGCCTGGAAGTATGGTGAGCGCGCTTTTCGGTATTGCAATCACGATATTGGCCACGCTATCGCCGCGGTGGCGATGGCTGCGGCGGGCCTCGGCTGGGATGTGAAGCTTCTAGATGGACTGGGATACCAGGAACTGAAGAAGGTCATGGGGCTTGAATGTTTCCCAGAATTCAAATACCCCTCTAAGCCCGTCAGAGGTAAGTTTCGGGAGATTGAATTCGAGCACCCAGATTGCTTGCTCCTAGTTTTTCCTAACGGAATCGGTCAAGAATTTGATGTGAATTATAAAGAGTTGAGTTCTTCGATTTTGGAGTTCTCTAAATTGGAGTGGAAGGGGAAGCCCAATTCCCTTAGTGAAGAGCATGTGTGTTGGGATATAATATACCGAACCGCTGAGGCGGTGAAAAAACCATTAACAATGGGAGATAGGGTTGCGATTGATCCATTTGAGAGTTGTGGAGATTCAAGTGAAGGTTCTTATAAAGGTTTAACGGTTAGGGAAGTTGCAAGGAAGCGTAGAAGTGCGGTTGACATGGATAGAGTTACAGTAATTCAAAGAGATACATTCTATAAGATACTGTTACATTGCCTTCCTTCGGGCTGTGCAAATGGAGAGAAGCAAAGGAGAGAGTTAGCTTTGCCATTCCGGGCTCTTCCATGGGATGCTGAGGTGCATGCCGTTTTGTTTGTTCATAGGGTGGCAGGGTTACCCAAGGGGTTGTATTTCTTGGTGAGGAACGAGGACCATTTTGACGAGCTTAAGAAATCTACGAGTTCTAATTTCGCTTGGGTGAAACCAGAGGGGTGCCCTCATAATCTCCCTCTGTATGAACTTGAGAGATCTTTGTATGACACACTCGCAAAACAGGTCTCGTGCCATCAGGTGTGTCTCATTTAAATGGTTTTCTCATGTTGAAAGTTTCATATCTTGGTAGAAATGCTCAGAGACTGCACTATATAATTCGTAAATGGACATATATATATATATATATATATTAATAATAATACCCGTAGGGAGTCAATATGAAGAATAAACCTGTTTCTTAATGAACGCTTGCTTGACAATGAGATTTGCCTTTTGGCATGTTTGCTGGTGGCTTAAAATTGTTGCACCTATGTGCAGGACATTGCTAGTCATGGCTGCTTTAGCCTTGGTATGGTGGCTCGGTTTGACTCTACTTTGCGGGACAAAAACGCTTGGATGTACCCTCGATTGTTTTGGGAAACTGGAGTTCTTGGGCAGGTGTTGTACCTTGAATCACATGCAGTTGGCATCTCTGCAACTGGAATTGGTTGTTACTTTGATGATCCTGGTAAGTTCTTTTTCCTCAATGGTATTGTGGCACAGGATTTGGAATCTGGTTGCAACCGTTCATAGTAATGAATCTGCACAGAGTTCATGCAGAAAACAGATAAATGTTCTGCATCTAGACTGAGTTATACCAAAGGTCCAAAGCCAATACTAAGTTATGCCTAGAACATCAATATGTAGCTTCTTTGGTTTATTCAAAAATCAAGAACCTTGGCGATATCCCTAGATAGAAGCATCTGGCATTGTTTATGAAAGAGGAAGATCTATCTGAAAGCCTAACATCTTTCAACATAAACAATGAGCCTGTTCGATCTTTTATGTGATATTACATTTATAAAAGATGAACATTATTTTTTGATAAGTATAAAAGATGAACATTTTTCCAACTCCCTGGCGGGATTTATCTCAACATTAATGTGTGTTAAAAGCTAATATCACACAGATGATTCAAAATTTAAAAGATCTCAAAGATGTTCTAATGTTGTCTCTGAAACTGTCATGCTAGTCTTGACAAATTACATGTCCAAGAAGTGTAATCATGAAAAATTTTCTTTTTATGTTGTTTTGCAGTGCATAAAATCCTTGGGTTGAAAGGATCAAACTTTCAGAGTCTATATCATTTCACTGTAGGAGGCCCTGTCCTGGACAAGCGGATTATGAGCCTACCAGCATATCCAGGCCCTACAATTGATGCATAGTTTGCAGGGTTTTATTTATGCTCGGATAATATTCAAGACTTCTGTGGACTCACCCTTATAATTGATACATAGTACAAATATGCACATCAAAGAGTTTTTACTTTGATAGGTAACTCTCCATTTGGCTTGGGTTTTTGTATGAGACCTTGCCTGTGGTTATTGGTTAACACCTTAACATTACTGTAAATTGTGTCTGTTATTCGAATGGTTTTAGCTGCATGGTATTTGATGTAAAGTCTAATCCGGCTGTATCCTTCCCATTTCTACTCAGTTCAAAACTTGATAATAATATTCATAATATACTACATCATGTTGCCAATGTCATCCAGATTCCCACTCTGACTGACAATTTGAAATACAATTCTGACTATTTATGGATTCAGTTATGGAATTTGTGGTTTACACGCAGAATGCAACTCGAGTTATACATGAGAGGAACGTGATATGATAATGCAGGTTAAAGCAACACCTAGTGGTGGACGGAGGAGTTGGTTTTCAACTTTTCACAAACTCGATTCAAGGTTCAAATGGCCGCATGGGCTATCAAAATTCATCAAACGTTCTTGGAAATCTCAGATTTCATGTCTAAATTGTTTAACCAGTTGCAGGAAAGTGATCGAAAAGGTATGGAACAGATGGAGAGGCAAATGCCACTTTACCCAGTGTTTGGGATGGCTATCTTGATGTTGTCAATGGAGGAGCCAACGGGTGAGAAATCTGAAATTAGACTAATTTGACCATCGGGGCCCGCAAGATCACGCTCGGTCTTGAGACACCCAAGCATTTTCGCGTGGTGGGAAAAGAAAATCATAAATGGTTCTGATAACATGTTCAACAAGAGTCGAAGGTTTTCCTTGTCAGTATCAAATATATGTAATCGAACCCAAAACTGAATCATTACAAGTGAACTATATGACTGAATAAAAAAAAAAACACTTCCCAGAATATTGTTTATCAAATTCTTGACTTCATATTCTAATTTCTAATTTAACAATCCACCACGTTAAACAGGATTTGCCTTTCTTTAAGACTTCGTTTGGATTGAGAAGTGATCTCATTATTATAATTTTTTTAAATTTTTATACAAAATATAATAAACAATTCAATTTTTTTAAATATTAAAATAATAATAATATTAAAAAATAATATTTTATTCAACTCGTCTAAAATTATATTAACTCATCTTATCTCATCTCTCAATCCAAATAGGGGCTAAGGACTGAAATGAACAAAAATGCCCGGAAACTCTTTTTATTTTTGCAAGTAAAATGCCTTGAAAGCTTATAACTTTGGTAAATTGTAACCGCGTGCAAGTGTAGCAAGTAAAAGCCAGTATCCTGCAAACACAACCAGCAATAACTAATCCGCTGACTAACTAAGTGCACAGCTTGATCTTTTTTCTTTAACTTCCTTATTTCTGCAAGAGACCAATCAAATGCTTGTGAGAAATATGAATTATGTTCAAACCCAGCAATGTAAGGCCACCTCGATATCTTCACATCGCAACAGATTTTTAGGTCCTGATGGCTGGTAGAATTCCACCAAGTGCAAAGCAATAATTTTCACTTCCAGAAAAATGCCAACAGAATCCAGTATAAGGCAGGCAAAGGGAGCAGACTTCTTTTCGTAAGTTCAACTGATTTATCCAAGGCCATAATTTGTTGATGAATTCATCACGCTGATCCTTAATGCCTTATCCCATGAGCAAAATGATCCTCACTTTCTGTATGCAGCTTTAAACTCGCAACATTACCACCACAGGTGCAGTCATATCCCAACCCATGCTTTCCAAGCACTCCACCATGCTTGGCCAGAAAGTACAGTCAACAGCATTCGAAGAGCCAAGTGCTAAAAGATTATGTGGAACAAATCTATTTCAAAAGTAAAGGGATTACTTGACCCAAATATGTCATCCATTCCATATTTAAATGAATCCAAGAAGAGACCTAGTGAAAGGCCAGCCTTCCAATAGTTAAACATGGTGATCAGGCTCTTAATCTTGCTCACTAAAGGAAGAGAAGCCCTATACATGAGGGCCCCAATGCCCTCAACAACAACCACAGCCAAGGCAGCAGATAAAATATCCCAGTCTCCTGTTTGCCCAATAACAGTAGCAAATGCAGTTGCACAGTAAAATCCAACCAAGAAAAACAGTAATTTCGTGGGAAGATCTTTCCTTATCTCCTGAATTCTTGCACCTATCTTGGTTTGAATAGTTCGGATGGCCCTTATTAAACGGGTTCCGCCATTGGGGCTATTTGCAGGAGAAGGATCAAATCCACTGCTATCCACATTACTTCCAATAGACCAGGTCATCCTTCTGAACAGATCACACAGAGTTCTAAAGTTATAAGCAAAGACAATTTAATTAATTTGCAATCTCTGCCATAAAGTGGAAAAAGCTTTTCCCAAGAAGAAACATCACATGCTATCTTTTGAAGAAAAAAACAAGATTTTCTTCAGATAATAATAAAAAAAGAAAGTAACAAGAAAAAGAAGAGGAGAAAATGGATGTAATTTAGGCCTTGTTTGTTTTCCAAAAACATCTCATCTCATCTCACCTCATCATTACAACTTTCCCAAATCCCCACACAAAATAAAATAAACAATTCAACTTTTTCAAATCCCAAAACAACAATAATATTAAAAAATATATTCTACCAATATTTTATTCAACTTTTTAATTTTAATCTCAACTCATCTCATCTCATCTCTGAAAACAAACGAGCCCTTAGTCTTCCACGAACTAGGAGTTTTTAACATGGACATTTGGATTTGATAGAGCAGTAAGTTGAAAACCAAATCAACAGGCATATAAAATAATGAGATTCTAATGCAAACAAAGCAATGGCCAATGATGCAAACAACGTTCACCAATTTTTTTTTTATGTCGGGAAACCTCTCCAAGGTAGGGCCTTTTGGACCCACCCTTGTAGAGTAAACCCCGGTCCCGTGCACCACACAACGTTCACCAAATTTAATGCGTATGATACCATTATGCCCCACTGCCTTTCTACAAAGACATTGAACCATGCATTGGTATCCCGTGAAATATTTCACCAAATCCTAACAGCACTAACTACTGAAAGCATCAAATTTGAAGACCAGTTGCCATAGAGACTTACTTGGAATTTTCGACCATAGATGGATGGGCTACATGATAGAAACTGCACTTAGAGTGGAGTTTCTGACCAAGTGCAGTAGTTTGATGGAGGCTTGACGCAAAGCAAACAATTGCAACTCTTGAGCCGACAGCTTGCTTTGAAAATTGAAGCTTAACATTTCTTTGATAGTTGGGCAAAGTGAACGAAATGGCCATTAACATGAAAAGAAAACCTACAATAAACCATTTTCTATATATTATAAAGACCGTAGAGAAAATAAATATAACTGCAGCCACAAAGAAACTATTAACTCTGTATTACAGAAAACATTATTGTATTCTTTCTTATTCTTCCTACCCTCAAGTCTAATGATTCCTCTTAGTTTTCATTAATTTTTAGAATAAATATAGTGCATCTCCCTTTTTCCATTATTTCTTTGATATCTGGGAGATTTGCACAGCTATTCCTTGTTGGGTTTTTTCCACTAATCTGGCAAAATTACACAAAACAAACCATAAACATAAAAACAGAAACCTAAGAAACGGCCCCAAAGAGACCGGCAAAAAGCAAGGGAGTAAACTCGGTCGTAACAAATAGCGAATGGGTTTATTCGAAAATCATTCAGATAATAAAGGCCAATATGGATTGCTGAATCTGGATAATGGGTATATTACAAATAATGTGGTTAGCAAAACTCAGAGAGGGGGGAAAAATAGGTATTCTTACAATACAAAATTCAGGGCCAGTTGAGTTCTGAGATTCGACTTTGCGTTTCCTCTCCTTCCTCTGCTATGGATAAATCGTGTACGTTAAGGAGAGATTCTCGTTACTGGCCTTATTAAGGGAGAACTGGGTGTTTCCATGGAAGATTAGATAGGGATACGGATTACGGACTCCACTCTGCTTTTGGCTATATAAACTGTAGATCGTTTAGATACCAAAATGAAATCCTTTATGCTTATGGTCTGTGTGCTGGTCGTATCTCCTACATTTTGCTGCAATAATGCTACTTGACGATACCAAAGTTTTTGTTCGACGGTGGCTGCTACATATAAAAAAAATATATATAAAAAAAATTTATAAATTAATATGATTTTATAGAATTTGTTATATTTTTTTTTATAATTTTACATATTATATCAAAACACATCAATTTATAAATTTATTTTTATATAATATTTATATAACTAAAATGGTAAATATGTGTCATTGTATATTAAACATATAAAAAATAAGTAAAAAGAATTTAAATTTTTAAAATTTTTCTTTTTTATATTTTGGGATGCCTTTTAATTTAAATATATTTTTATTTTATTTTTTTCAATCAATCACATGGCACTATGTGGTTGTGACGCTTCAAGAGGACCATTGAGCAGTAAATTTTTAGATAGACCAGGTAACAATACTTTCAGCTGCTATTTAAATTTGTGTCTTGAATTTCATTTTGTACTGGTCAGTATGGTAGAAATATGTAGTTTCAATTAGGACCCGTTTGTTTTCAGAGATGAGATGAGATGAGTTGAGATTAAAGTTAAAAAGTTGAATAAAATATTGTTAAAATATATTTTTTAATATTATTGTTGTTTTGGGATTTGAAAAAGTTGAATTGTTTATTTTATTTTGTGTGGAGATTTGAAAAAATTGTAATGATGAGGTGAGATAAGATGAGATGAGATGAGATGTTTTTGGAAAACAAACAAGGCTAAGTAGCTGATACATAAAAGAACCTTATTTTGTACTAGGCATAATTTCGGCCGTACTAGCCGATATATCATATTTCGGCTTTTACTCTTCTTTTTTTTTTTCTAATTTTCCAAACAGTAAACTTATTTTTTATCTTCAATTTAAATCAGATTATTTATAATTTATATATAATTTATTTATATATAAATTATTATTTTAAAATATAATTTATATATATTTATATATACAATTTATTTATATATAAATTATTTCGAAACCGTATCCGAAATAGTCACCGAAATATTGATTCAAATACTTGTGTTTCGGCCGAGTTGCTAGTTGTTCTCTTATGTGTTGCCATTTAATATATATATATATAATTAAAAATTATTAAATAATTTCAAAATATAGATGGCATATTACTTTTATCTTATTATAATATATCATATTAATTAAAATTATTTATATAAATATCAATTTTAATTAACATGACGTCTTGTAATATAATAAGAATACCATAGTTAGGTATTCTAAAAATATTTAATAATTAATGATGAGATTATTATTTAAAAAAAAATGCGATGATGAGCAATTAAATTATTATGATATATGATGGTGTTTTCCTTGATCCTTAAAATTCAAAATAATCATGAATAATAATGAATTCCCCACTACATAGTTCTTTCTTCCTCCAAAAGTTAAGAACAATGGATCGTTGCATATATTTATTTAAGAATAATATGACGTGCTCATTTAATTTATCTGTTTAAATGTTCTTTTAAGGGAGATATATAAAATAAAGTTTATAGGAAATAAAAATTAATCTAATTGCAAATTTATTATTTGTTAATTCTGGAGCTCATTTAAGATACCTTATAAATTAATTATTTTTCATTTTGAATTTAAAAAGAACAAAAATGTAATATTAGCACATATACACCACACACACACATGTTTTTTTTTTCAAAGAAGAGGACAACATCATAATTTTATTGATTAGTCCTCACTTATAACGGATGAATATCTTATACAAAAATGAGCAAGGAGATTCCAGAAATCTCAAAACTGGATTCCTAAAAAAAACATAATCTTTAATAAAAACTAGTTACAATTGAGAACAAAATAAAATAAACTTAATGATGCAACATGAGAGTTATTGTATGATCCAAATAAAATATACCAATCATGTGTTTATATAATTCATAAAGGGAGAAAAAACTGTATTGCCCATTGCACCGAATGAAACTAGGCTATCATGTAATGCATTGTCTTATCTATATACATGAAATATATCAAAATGGAAATCACTTTTTAAACGAAGATTGCCATCCCACGTATTGAAATAGGACTAAGGAGCAACAAATTATTATTTAACCAATTAACAATAAGAATATAGTCTGAGTTCTACAATAAGATCGGTAATACAAAGTTGATAATATAATTTTTTTTCTTAGATTTGTAAAAATTGATTTTTATTTTATTTTGTTTGATTATTTAAGAAAGTTATAATAATTAGGTAATATTTAGATAAAAAAATTAAAAATTTGAAATTAAAAAATATTTATACTTATAGTGTTTAATATTGAGATGAGATATGATAAGAGTATCTTGATATCCCAACCTGACCGAACAATGAAAGAACTATGAGAACGTAGAACTCCCTTACAACATGCAAGACTAGGGTTGCTTTTGGAAGTGCCATCTATGTTTAACTTAAACATACAAAGAGAGGACGAATCCATTTGACTAAAATTGATATTCTGGATCTAATCGATTCGTGAGGATAGGGAGATGGAACGTGTCCAAGATGGTAACACAAAGCTGGGCACAATAGCTTTCGGTTTGGGCACATACACATATACACATAACAATATTATAAATTAGACTATCATTAAATTATACACCATTTAAGTAATATAATTTAATTTTAAAAAATAGATTTTAAAGCTCTACTCGACATGCATTGTTTGTAATTATTGGTTATAACTCAATGTATTTTGGCGTCTAATGAAATATATATTTTAATTAAAGATTAATTATATTAAAGTTAAGATTTAAATAAAAAATTCATTTTTTTATAAAGTGATACCTTATATTGGATGTTGTTAATAGAAGTTGAGAAATAATACGAGAGGGTCTTCGGGCCGGACGGGTGTTTAAGTGGAATTTACTTCAATGAGACACAGCCACGTTGCTCCTTAAATTTTATTATCATAGATACAACTGCAGCGGATAAAACGAAATGCGGAGCAACGTAGTCACACAGCTGAAGCTCGTCTCCATCATGGAGATTTCCCTCAAGCTCTCTTGCTGTCATCAAGCCTGTCGGCCTTTCAATGGGACTGCAAATTTATTAAGACAAACCCAAATCACTTGGACAATTGAAGAAAACCAAATGACCAGGATGAGAAGGGATGCCATTTCTCCCATTCTACCCATATAATACCCCTCGTTCACTCTCTTCACAAACCAAAACATAAATGCCCAACCACCCAATAATAAAGTCCCAGTAATCTCCCACAACGAATCCAACTCTATTTGATGAATTTCATTTCTTCCGGCTTAATTTCTCACAAAGCGAGAAGAGAGAGAGAGCCTTTGTTGAGGAGAGAGAGACCGACAGAAAATCCAGGTTGGAGAGAGAGAGAGAGAGATTGCTTAGAGCGAGGAGAAATAGAGCTTGCAAAGAAAGATAGAGAGAGTTTGTCGAGTGAGGAGACTCAGGACTCAGGACTCAGGACTCAGGAGAGAGAGTTTGCTGAGAGCAGGAGAGGTAGAGAGGGACAGAAAAAAATTTGAGTATCTGACCGGTTTTAAGGTAAATTTATGAAATCACTTACGTGTCTATCTCTAATTTAAGGGTGTAAATCTTACATTTACACCTCATCCGATTTGAAGCTTTTTTCAAATTAAAAACAGCAAAGTCTATAGGCTTCCCCATTTGAGTTTTGGGGTTTTCAATTTATCAGAGGCGAGTCTTAACGGAGCTTCGGCTATTCACAGCTCTGCTTGTCCTTGCTCCTTCGCCGAGTTCTCTGGGACCCTGGGTCGGTAGATTTCTACTTCTATCTCCCTTTGCTTCCCGAGAATAATCGAGAGAAATATTTTATACGAGTCGGGCCCAATCAATCTACCGATTGAGTCGATTCGAAATCCTCGATGAATTAAATTGTATGTTATTCTGTATAGGAAGATACATTACGCCGCGAGTGATTAAATTATATATTTAAGTTTGTTTCTTTGTTTGCGAAACTTTAGCTGCAGGGTATTATGCTTGCTGGGGCAATCCTGGACCTCATTTGCGGTCTTTGTAGGTAGGCAGCTCATGCCCTTTTCTTTCTTCTTCTTCTTCTTTTTTTTTTGCTAGTTTACTGGTTTCGTATCACACAAATAAAGCGATAAATGGAGATTTTTTGGCGTATTGGGTATTTACATGAGATACGCTTTTACTTGTGATTTCCTTCTGAGATTTTCTATGTTACCTGTCCTTGGTGTTCATTTGTCCCTTAAAGTTTTTGCTTTATTTTTTTTTGTTTTAACAAAATTAATCTTAGCATTAGCGGTGACTTGGCTTTTCTTGAGACTGATTTACTTTGAGCCGTTTTTCTGTTAAGAAGGATTCTTTAGTATCAATTGCAAACATGGAATTTGTTGGTGACTCAAATACTAAGATCATTGGAATCTACCTCTGGAGCATTATGGATTATTGTTACACAGTGCATTAAGATCTGGCTGCTCGTGCAGCCAGATTTTTCGGAATTTTTTTTAAACTTATCTTTCTACGTGAACCAGGTAACAAAAGTCCTTCTGGAGCCATATCAAAAATAGAAGCATAGTTCCGTGTGAATTCCCAAACTATGTGAATTTCTTTGAAATGATCTTTTTATGTAGCTGCAGTATGCTTTTGTTTTATAATCCTTTTGATTTTCAGCAGATGCCAATAGCAACACTCATGTGGGAAATTGCAGGTTGTCTAGCACCGGTGTTCGCTCTGAAGGAAGCCTATTCAGCTACCTTGTCATTGGAATTAGCTATGCTACCCACTGGAGCAAAAGATTCCCAACTCCGTGAGAGCAGCAACCAGAAGGTCCACCCACAACCCATGGAAGAGGCCACGAATCAGAATCCTGAAGCTATGGAATCCCTTATATCCAAGATTTTTACAAACATCTCCTCCCTGAAGTCAGCTTACATCCAGCTTCAAGCTGCTCACACTCCCTATGACCCTGATAAAATCCAAGTTGCCGATAAACTTGTAATTTCTGAGCTGAAGAACCTGTCTGAACTCAAGCACTTGTACAGGGAGAAAAACCCCAAACCAGTATGTGTTTCTCCACAGGACTCTCGTTTAGCTGCAGAGATCCAAGAACAACAGAGCCTGCTGAAAACCTATGAGGTTATGGTGAAGAAATTTCAGTCTGAAATTCAGAATAAAGATTCTGAGGTTCTTCAGTTACAGCAGCAGATTGAGGAGGCAAACCAGAGGCGGGCGAAACTGGAAAAGAATCTTAAGCTTAGGGGCTTGTCAACAAAAGAATCAGAAGGTTCTGCAGATGAAAATGGATTTTTCCCTGTAGATCTAACCCCTGATCTCTTTGCATCTGCTGTAGAAGCTGCTTTCAAAGCCATTCATGATTTTTCTAAGCCATTGATAAATATGATGAAAGCAGCTGGATGGGATCTTGATGCTGCAGCAAACTCAATTGAACCTGATGTCATTTATGCAAAAAGAGCCCATAAAAAATATGCGTTTGAGTCCCATATCTGCCAAAGAATGTTCAGTGGCTTTCAGCAGGCAAGCTTCTCTATCAAATCAGACAATCTTATGGTCAATAAAGACAGCTTCTTCCACCAATTTCTTGCTCTAAGGGAGATGGATCCAGTGGACATGCTAGGCCAAAATCCAGATTCCATTTTTGGAAAATTTTGCAGGAGCAAGTACCTACTGGTGGTTCACCCAAAGATGGAGGCTTCGTTCTTTGGAAATTTAGATCAGCGAAATTATGTAATGGGGGGTGGGCATCCAAGGACTCCATTTTACCAGGCTTTTCTAAAACTGGCGAAGTCAATCTGGCTTTTGCATAGGCTAGCCTATTCGTTTGATCCCAATGTCAAGGTCTTTCAGGTTAAGAGAGGGACTGAATTCTCTGAGGTTTATATGGAAAGTGTGGTGAAGAATTTGATACTGGATGAAAGTGATCAAAAGCCCAAGGTTGGACTAATGGTGATGCCTGGTTTTTGGATTGGGGGTAGTGTGATCCAGAGTCAAGTTTATCTCTCGGGTATGAAGGTTGCCGAATGACTTGGCATGTGTATGCAAATCTTCGTCCAGATGAGTGTGGTATGTATGTTTGATGTGTTGCTTTTCCTATACTGTATTTTGTCTCTGTATCTTATGTAATAGTAATAACTGGTTTGGAGATGAATAGCTTTTAATTACCTGTCCAAGGGTTCACTCTCTCTCTCTCTCCGTCTCCTGGCTCCCTCTCTGTGTGCATGTGCGTGTTGGATTGGGTTCTCCCCCTCTCCCTCTCCCTCTCCCTCTCCCTCTCCCTCTGTGTGGGGGTACGTGTTGGGCTGGGTGTTTGGTGCATTTAATAGCAGATAGGCAATTAATACCATGAGTTCATAACTTGTCTGGCATATTTGCACCCCAGTGGAAATCTCATGGCACCATTCGAGCTTGCAGAATCTTGGAAGCAATTGGGCTAGCTGATTGATTTTTTTCTGGTATACAAGTTTTTGTAAAAATGGAAAGTGCCCTACCTTTTAGTGCGGTTTGAACCATAAAGAATTGCCATTTTAGGGCCCATAGAAGACCCCAAATCTCTGAATATATATGCCTTCAATTATCATTGCCACTAGTCTTCCTTATGGTTGCATTGCATGGCTTATGTGCTACTTAGCTTATGTATAATGGTAAGAGTTTAGTTTTTCCTTTCAATGTTATCTTCCTACGGCCAACCCATCCTAGCTTATTCAAGCTCTGATTAACGGATATGATTAGAGATTCAAGATTGCAAGATCCTTTTTTAAGTTATACTTAAAGAGAGAGAGAGATTAATTTAACTCTCTTTTGAATAGTTCCAATAATTGCACCAACGGAAAAGTGGACCTTGATTGAGTTTGCAGGTATTTTGTGCTGGAAGATCACTCTTAGTCCCACATGATTGAGGAGTTGTCACCACTTGCTATATAATTTCAGACTCAATATTTTATAATCCATGTCTCTAGATTCTCAACATTAATATTACAACTGCGTTGACTGAACAATTTTCATTTGTAATACTTTCTGTGGACAAGTACCGTGGGCATCGCGGGCACTTTCAAGTGGATTCATCTAACAGTTTAGAGGAATAATAACAAAACATGATGACCTCTCCTTCTAGTTCTTGTTCAAAAGTCAACACAATTTACAAAAAGCAACAAAAAACAAGTTTCCTTCATTTCACGTTAAGCATTAGGGGAACGTGTTCGTGTAATATTCGTGATTATCATCTTCTCAAGTTGGAAAGTCGTACAACGAATTATAAGTAAAATATAATTACAGACATTTGAGTAGTATTTTCCCACGTGCCTTGTCAGTGATGTCGAGGATGGGTATGATCAAGGCAAGTCCAGCTAATTAAAGCGTCTTCACTCCTAAGATACCATGCAATGCATGCTTGATGCTTTTAATTTCAACGATCAGTTGCAAATAAGATAATACTATTTCATTTTGTGATCTTATCCCAATACTCCATTATTCGTGCTTAATGCACGTAAACTGCACGTTATAAACTTACAGTCCTACATAAAAGCTTCCCAAAACCCATGTCATTTCCTCAACTAAAATGGCACAACTTGACTTTTCTTTGCTGCTTTTCTTTTTCTGTCTCTTTTCTATGTCTGTCATGGCGGAATCAGCCTTTGCTAGACGTTCCCGATCAAGAGCGTACATCGAGGCCTCATGCCGCACCACCCGCTATCCTACTCTTTGTATCAAATACCTCTGTGGTTATGCTAATGCTAACATACAAAGTCCAGAGCAATTGGCTCACCTAGCTTTGTCTGTGAGCCTCTACCGTGCTTTGAATACAAAAGCATACATGTTGAAAGCGGCCAAAGAACTCGAGGCAAGCAAGGCCAAGGGATACCAAGCTGTGAAAGATTGCTTGGCGGAAATCAACGATAGTGTGGAACAAATTAGCCAATCTATCATAGAGCTCCGTCGCTTGGGGCATGAACCAGTAGGAGATGATTTCTTTTGGCACATAAGTAACGTTGAGACTTGGGTTAGTGCTGCCTTAACCGATGTAAGCACTTGTTTAGATGAGTTGCCGGGACGTAATATGAGTAAGTTGAAGGCCACGATCAAGGGAAAAGTCTTGAATGTGGTGCAGGCTACTAGTAATGCTTTAGCCTTGTTTCATCGATATGCGGCAAGGTATAGAGTTGCTCGGGCCAAGAAGCCTTGAGGACTTTTGTGGATGCATGTAAAAAACGGGCTTATGTTGTTCTTGTAATATAGTTATGAATATACTTAATCAAGGCATGTAAATTTTTTTAAATATTTATATTTGTTTATTTTTTAGTATTGTATTTTTTATATTTTTATATTTAAAAAAATAAAAAAAAATACTGTAAAAAAATTTTAAAATACTTTAACACTATCGTACAAAAGCTAGGTGAGTTTTCTCTATGAATGTAACAATGTCATTTTGGAGAATACAGGCTCTAAGACAAGTATTTGATTTTTAAGGATAAATGATTAATTTATAAATAAATTAAAAAATATTATAAATTAAGATGACTTTGATATGTTATATTAAATTATAAAAGATTTTTTTTTATTAATCTAATAATATATTACATTGAATCTATTTAATTCTTATAAATATATTATTATTAAAATATTTTAAAAAATATTATATCAATAACAAAATGATATATGGGCCATATCATGAAGTGTTTGTATTTAAAAATAAAATGAGAGGAATTAAAATGATTTATAAATAATAATAAAATTTAAGAGTTAAGAATTATAAATAATAATGAAAGCTCCATCCAAACAGTTTCTGAGATCAAACAAGTAGCATTGTTATTCTATTTTTTAGCCAACGAAGACCCAACGCCTGTATAAAAACCGACGAAGAGAAAATATCATTACGAATAGAGCAAATACGGTACACGAGTCTCTCTGTTATCTGCAGATATTTTTTCTTCCTCTCCGATCAGATATGAACTGTCTTCAGAATCTTCCGAGGTCTGCTTCAACATTTCTTACACTCTCTGATTTTGTTTTCCTTTTAATTATCTTACCAGTTAATTTTCTTCCTAATGTAATATTATTTATTTTTCGAATTTCAGTGCCCCTGCCTTGCCTCTGCAAAGCTTCAAAAGCCATCAGCGAAATCCTTACTCCCTTGTCAACGCACTGGTGCACTCATCTTCTACTCTCTTCGTGTGCTTATAAGTAGATGGATGTATTTATATGAGTGTGTTTATGTATATATTCATGCGTGTACGTAATTTGACAAGATTTTAGGATTTAATGCAGGGAGTGATGAGTAGTGCTGGTCTACAACTACGACGAAGCATGGCGCTCAAGGTAACATGAGAAACCGTAGCTTCTGAATATATTTTCCGAGTTTTGATTTTGTGATCTGTATGCCTTCTATTATTGCTTGGACTTTTACTCCTTTTTCCCCTTTTTGGTTTGAGATATAGATGACGTTGTTTAACGTGGTATGAGTTATTTTTGCAAGTCTTGTATTTCTTATTTGAAATATATTGGGCATCTCTGATGTGGTCGAATATTCCGTGGTTTCCGTCTGTAAATATGTTTGCATATGATGTAATCTTCTAAAATTCATTATCTTATTCTTTTCGAACATTTTGTCCACACACACGCGCCCACACACTATATAGATAAAGAGCAATGCATTCTTTTATTGTGCTTTACAGTTAGCTAATCCTGATGCTGATTCCGATGGGGCCAAAATTCGAAATTTCCAAAGAATTAATATTTTGTTTTCCCTGGATACTTATCCATTATATAGTGCATCTACAACAGTCTGCAGCCTTCATAACATGGTAAGTTTTATGGTGTAATACACGGCAAGCCAATAAAATCATGTTTACTTTGGAGTCTGCCAGGGGGATTAACAATCCATTGTACATTTTTTTTGCCCTGTATAACTTGGGACACAAATCCCTGTGGTATATGGAGCATTTAAGGGGTTAGTCTTATTTGAAGCTTCTATAGGCTTCTTGGTTAGAAGAAGGTTGCGTTCTTTAAATGGAAATTAGTTTCCGCTTTACTTTCTTTATTTCAAAGGAGGCAAATAAGGCTGGAAATACGAAAAAAAAAAAATACTGTAGAAATATGGCTTTTGCGATAACAGTATCGAATTGTCCATCCTGCATCACAATTTGCTACAATAGTAGCGACTCGTGCAAGGAAACTTCAAAATGCTCATTTGAATCAGTCATGTATTGGCGTTGCTTTGTCTCAATTGTTGCAGGTAGTTGTTATAAGCTCGTATCTATGGTTTTAAGAACATAATTTGCATTTCAGCGAGAAAGTAATGATTTTGAGATTTCAGTCACCATGTTGCTTGATTTCATTCAAGCTTTTCATAGAGAAGAAAATTGGCATGTTTGTTTGTAGGCAATTTCGGGACCCACGTCCAGTGCTGAGGCAAGTGGTGCCAATTTGAAGGAGGAAAAGTCCGAGATATACAGTAACAATATGACAGAAGCTATGGGTGCTGGTACGTTCAGTTCGGTTTGGTCTTTTTTCTAGCTTTAGCATGAGGCCGTGAAGGAGAACTTGGTCAGCATATATTGTCTTTACATGTTAGAGGCTGCTTAATGATTTTGCACGCTAGAAGTTTTGGGCTAGGGTTGCTGAAAAATTTGACACCAGATGAACATACTTTTTGTGATCAGTGGAATCATGCTCGGGTTGTCTTAAGATATCCTGACAGTCTAGGTGTAACGCCCCAATGGAAGACCCAAACCACATGGCCTATATTCCAAAAGGACTAGTCAATGATACAATTGAAGTCCCATTGAAATCTTATAAAGAGCAAGAACTGCTCATTTTCAAGCAATATGGAATCTCATACACTACTTACCCTTATCCTTATCATATGAGATATTACAATCTCCCCCACTTAAATTCCCGACGTCCTCATCGGGTCAGTCCATCGTAGGTGACACGGCTCAAGTCTCACATTTCTGAAATGAATAGGCTCTGATACCATTTGTAATGCCCCAATGGAAGATCCAAACCGCATGACCTATACTCCAAAAGGACTAGTCAATGATATAATTGGATTCCCATTGAAACCTTATAAAAAGCAAGAAATTCTCATTCTCAAGTAACGTGTGATCTCATACATCACCTACCCTTATCCTTATCATATGGGGTATCACACTAGGTGCATATGATCTTCATGGCTAAGCTACAGATTGGCTTAACCTTGGGATTCCTGCTCTCTCTCTCTCTCTCTCTCTCCGAGTCTCTAGCACACCTCATCATTTCTTTCTAACACAGTCTGCTACAGTCTTGACCTATAGGCATGAATTAGGAATGAACTACAACTTCATTAGTCCGGACTTGATTGTGGGATCATGCCTACAGGTGATCCTTCTTCTTAAATTTCACAATGTGAATAGATTCTGCCTTTTATCATAAGACTATATCATTTTTGCATCTTCCCACTGCTAATTGACAGACTCCTGAAGATGTTGACAAGCTTCGTAGTATTGGAGTGAAAACCATTTTTTGCTTGCAGCAAGATCCAGACTTGGAGTATCCAAAACAATTTTCTTGCTAAATTCCCATTTGAGCTTATAATTGTTTTCTTTATCTTCTTTTTACATGGGATGTTTATTGCTAAATTTGTAACGATCGAGTGCGAGGTAGCCTCTGGCAAGTTTGATTAAGCAAGAAAACATGCTTTGAATTCCTTCACTAGCGCATCCAGATATTTTGGGGTTGACATCAATGCCATTCGAGATTATGCTAAGACGTACGATGACATCACACACTTGCGTGCTGAGATAAGGTTAGTTGTGGCGAGATAGTAGTCATACCCATAATATGTTGATCGTCATTGTGCTGATATTTGCCTTCTTTTAGCTCAAAACTGATATTATTTGTTGAGCTGTCCAAAATGGATATAGTGCAATGTGCTGGCTTGGTGTTAAAACATTTATTAAAGAACATGGATGATGACAAAATTTGCTAGATTGTTTAGTTTCTACACACATTACCAGAATAATTGATTATGTTAATTCATGCCCTGTATGTGTGTGCAACAGTGCATGTAGCAAATTATTACTTTTTGAGCACTTTGTGTACATGTGTGTGCACATGCAAGCACATCTACAGTGGCCTAATGTTTGATGTGGCAGGGACTTTGATGCATTTGATTTACGGAAACGGCTTCCAGCTGTTGTTAGCAAATTAGACAAGGCCATAAATCGAAATGGAGGCGTAACATATATACATTGCACTGCTGGAATTGGAAGAGCTCCTGCAGTTGCTGTATGTCAGTTTCATTCCTTATTTATGATTTCATTCTGACCAGTTTTTCTTCTTCAGCTCTAGTCTCTATCATATTCTAGAATGATTGTTGATGTTAAGGGGTGCTTCTAACGTTAAATTTTAAATACTCACAATCATATTCATTAAGGGATACTCATATTAAATCATATTCATACTGGTCTATGATTGATTTTTCATTCCTAACATTCTGAAAAATGGTTTTGGATTTCAGTTGGCATACATGTTCTGGGTTCAGGACTATAGACTTGGTGAAGCTCACCAATTGCTGCTGGTAAATGCTTCTTTATTTGATTTATTTTAAAATCTTTTGTGCATCTTTTAGCTGCAACAAACGTGTATGCACTTACGCCAAGAATATTACAAACTTTAAGTTAATAAGTTCAATTGCGGAAATCTGAAGGCATGAGAAGAAGTCTGTGCATGTTAGATTTAGTAACCAAACTCAACAACTTTTGAGTTGATGAAGGTTTTTATTGAGTTATTGATGTCAGTAACTTCATTAATTATCCGGAAGTTTTCTGGACTTGTAAGTTCTGTATTATCAAAAAGACAATACCTTTTCAAGAATCTGATGTTAATTACTATTGAAGATTAATGATAAAAAGGGCCAAGGGTCAAAGGCCCATAGTCTATCTTCACCATGTTTCTGAAATATCTCATTGTTTCTTACTTACAGAGCAAACGCTCATGCTCCCCAAACCTGGATGCTATAAAAAGTACGACTGCTGATATTGTGAGTCATGTTTCTTTTCTCATATATTATTGGGTGCAGTGGTAACCCTAAATCTTATTGTCTGGCTTTCTCCTCCCATATCTGGACGTTTTGCCTTGTCATTGTTCTTATCAAACAGCTCACTTGCTTTAGGTTGGATTTTCACTTGATACGGTTTTTTGCAGTGCTGGCCAAATGAATGCAAATCTTAAAGTAGATTCTGCACTATTCATTTTCAATAATTTTAAACATTTTTCTTAATTCAAATCTTTTATTTTTGCTTGTGATGTTTACATGCTCATTCATCTTAAAAGCTTACAGGCCTCAGGAAGAAGCTTGTCACTCTGACGTGGGAAGATCTTAATTACTCAACAGTAGAGGTTTCTGGACTTGATATTGGATGGGGCCAGGTAATGATCATCTACTTACAATCAGCTTTGTGATTTCAACAGTTCTCTTGAATGCTTTATCAAAGCATTAAAAAATGACTCGTGTAGCTTGTCACTTGTGGCAATTGTAAAAATTTGGAAAATACAGAGTTTTCTCAACCTGTGAGTGACTCACACCTGGATGTCACTCTTTTAAGAACATGAAATGACATTTTGGCTCATTGCAATTACACGAAGGGCACTTATTGAGAGAATTGATGTATTTGCAAGACATTTTGGACTTTTAAGAAGTTAGATGAGTTGATGTCAGTTAATAGCTGACTTCTAGCCCAGCATGCATCAAATGGTGCTGGTGTCCTCCCAGTCTGGGCAACCGGTAAAGCTTATCTGGTATTAAGGTACAGATTTTCATTTATTCTGTCTAGCCAATAGGAAAGATAAATGGAGAAAGGTCTTGTACGAAGCCCTCAGGATGTGCATTGGACTCATCATCTGTTCCATGTTAAAGTTTGTAGGATTACAAATCCATGCTTTTTTTATTCATCCTTTTGTCTTGTGAACCTTTGCAGAGAATACCTTTGAAATTTGATGAGGAACAGGGTTTGTGGATTCTTAGGAGGGAATTGCCAGTAAGTGTGTTGCATTATGGACCTTATTTCTGTTCATATACAAGTGAAAACTTCCCAAGTCCTCATCTTTACGTTCTTGCCTTCTTGACTCAAATTTCTCATGTTGACAATTGTTGTGCTTTCTACTGACTAAGACTTCATTCATCAAACTTTACTGCTTTTCCATTTTAATTTCAGATTTTTAGGAAATAATGCTGTGATCATCCAGCAATACACATGTTTAACTTTAAGAATCAATAGCTATGGAATGACACCATTATGATATTGGTGCCCAAGAAAATAAAAGCACCTAGAATTGCACTTGTATTGTATCGGTTTAACCTCTGCCGATGTTGTATGTCTCTGATACACGCCCTTCGAAAGACACTATCTTTTTGTGAACAGATCGTGTTAATCATATTGGAGACTTCAATGAAACAAATATATTTTTATCATGGACACAAAAAGGTTCAGGATGCTTTCTGGAGATGTCACAAACTCATTCCTGGATACTCCAGAAAGGATCTCTTCTAGCTCTCAATATAAAATGCTGCACTGCACCGAACAGTTTCTAGGAATGGAAATCCATGTGAATGAGCAATAAATGTACTAACTAGTGCTTTATCAGGAAGGACGCTACGAGTACAAATACATCGTGGATGGTGAATGGACGTTCAATAAGCATGAGCTTGTAACCTCCGTCGACAAAGATGACCACATCAACAATTATGTTGAAGTAAGGTTCAAAATTTATAGCATGACACCTAAAAAGTAAAAAAAGAAAAAAAGAGAAGGAGAGAACGTTTTCTACCTCAAAGGGGGGAAAGTTAGTTATACAACAATAATCCCAATTGAGATCTCCTTGCTCACATTTTTTTTTTCTGTCCTGTGGGTTGCTAAGAGACCTTTTCCGTTGAAGGGAGTTGAAGTAATTGGTAATGAAAATATAATGATTGATTACTTAGCTGTGGAAGTGGATTTTCTTTTGTAAATAACCTCTTGTGTGAGAAAAGAAAGCGATGACTGTTGGCATATCAGGCAAAATTTAGTTGGTGGGTAATTTATGTTCAGTATTTTCTAGTTTGAGTTGATATTGATCCTTGGAGCTTATTCATGATCCAACCCTGGTAGGGCAGATTAGGTTTTGGACAGTCTTCATTCTCAAATCCCTGCATGATGCATGAGAAGTTAGTATAGTGCTGCTTTTTTTTTTTTTATAAGTTAGTATAGTGCTTCTTCAGTAGTGCTCTCGGTTTCTCCCCATTGCAGGTTCTTGATGATAATCCAGATAGTCTTAGTGCAGTCCTGAGGAAGAGATTGACTGGTGATGATCCTGGTCTCACAAAGGATGAACGACTGAAAGTAAGACAGTTTCTTGAAGCTTTTCCTGATGATGAGCAGTAGATGGTGAAGGTAGATTCAAGTGGTCGGTATAACATAAATGTACGAATTGTTACTAATAACAGCATGAATACCCTCTGTCTCACAATAAATAAAAGTTTGAAGATAATATATTTTAGTAAATGAAAATAGCTTTGGGCATGTCATTTGTGTGCAGGGTGGAAGTATCTCTCGCAATCAAAGATTATCCTGTTAATGTTGTTTCATTAAAATATCGTAAGAGATATTTGATTCGAAAAAAAAAAAGGTCGATTTTCAGATTCAATATTGTTTATTTTCTAAGCAAAACAAATGGCACTTAAAAAAAAAAAAAATCATTTTAAGAAATAAATAATTGCGTGGTAGTTGGTCTAAATAATGAATTTCATTTTTTTTTCTTAAAAAAAAAGATCTTGAAAATCATTTGAATTGCCAGTCCAACATGTTTCGAAAATGAAGAATATTATCTATCAATTATTATTTATTTCTATATTTTATATTTATAATTTTTTATTTTTATAGGATATGAAATATTTTTTTATAAGATGTAGGATATGTGATAATAAATAGTGACAAATGAAAATAACTTTTCTTTCAAAATACATGGGAATAAGTTAAGTTGTTATAGTTGGAAGCTGCTAAGTTATCATGCCTATTTTGTTTCTGACTTTATTCTATTAGTGAACTGGGACCTAAAAAGTAAAAAATAAGATTTGTAAATATTTTTTTTTCCAAAGATAAAACAAACAAACTCAATAATAATAACGATAAAATAAAATGCCGCACAACGTTCGAGCTTGTTTCCAATTGACGCGTGGGAAAGCGCAGCAAACGAGAATAAAAAAAAAAATTAGGAAGGTTACTGTGAGTTCATGCACGTTGGCGAACTCCTCCTCCACCTTCATTCTTCAGTTGCCTACTCTTACACAGTTACACTTCGTCTGTCAACTTTCTCTTCCAATTTGCGTCGCTAACCTTCTAAGTTTCCATCATTTTCCCGAGAAAGTCCCGCATGGGCCGCAACACATCTCCACCCGAGTCCCTCGACAATGGAGGCGGTCTTGCTGGCTCCGGCAATGATCTGGGGTTCCACTCGATCCGCGACCGTTTTCCTCTCAAACGAAACCTTAGCCATTACCGCAACCGAGCCAAGGCTGACTCGGATCACTCGCCGCTTCACCGCGGCCGATCTCACTACAGCCGCTTCAACCGCAAGGGCTTACTCTCGCTGAAGGGAAAGTCGGCGTTCTACTCCGTGGTGATCCTCGCGGTGTTCCTGTTCGCGATGGCGTCCATGGTGTTGCAGAGCTCGATCACGTCGGTGTTCAGGCAGGGTAGCGAGAGAGGGAGGTCACTGAGGGAGGGATTGAGGTTTGGGAGCACGTTGAAGTTCGTGCCGGCTATGGTTTCTCGGAGAGATAGGCTCGATCCATTGCGATCGAAGCCGAGGATTGGGGTTAGGGCACCGAGACTCGCTCTTGTAAGTTCTGTTTTGAATGTTATTTTCATTTATATTTGGCGTTGAGATTGTTTGCATTCTTTGAGGCTAATTTTGTTTACTTCATTGGAACTCGCAAAGTTCACTTAAAAGCGCAATGCAGTCACTAATTTGTTTAAGCATTTATATGAATGGAAATGATAGACAGCTAGTCGTGGCTTCAGTCCTAGAGCGGAATTTGGTTATTTAGTGCATTGGAATTTCAAAATCCGCATTGATGCTGAGTTTATTTTCTGTAAAAACTGAAGACTAGGGAAAACATTGAAATTTTAACTTCATGTCTCATGATGTTATGGTTCTTAAAGTATCAACCGGACGGCGTGTATTTTCCAAAATTATGATCTTCCAAGCAAAGCGGTATGTACTTATTTGCTAGTTAGGAGATGTGAACATTGTAAAGACCGCATTGTAAAGACCGCTTGGGCTCTTAGGAGTTCAATAATTGGATGCAGTTACAGTGAGCAGAAAAATGGCACATTATTCTGCAGAGAACACAAAATGACAAAGCGAATTTGACACCATATATTAGTGTTGAAGTGATCAATTCCATAGAAAAAATTAACCAAAAAGTTAATATTTTTCTCCTTTGACTGAATATCAAATTTGATGGCAAGCCAATTGAAATAAAAACTTACTCACTATTAGCATGCTCTTTTAAAGGCCATTAGAGTAAAGCATGATCCTTGAGATGATGCTTAGATGCAATTAAAAAATGATGGTAGACAGTTTGGCTGTCTTCCAAGACAATGCCACATGCTCCCCTAATTGCACGAGGCTTGGTGACTAGAGAGAGCTTACTTTGTGAGACTAGTAAAAACTAATCTAACTAAAATTTGAAGTCAATTTAAATCCTCCATAACCTGATTTTCCTGTTTACAGCAGAGGTTAACTGGATCTAATGTTCCAGTGATATATTTTTTGAATGGAAGTGGAAAGTCATGAAGGTTTTTGGAAGTTTGAGCAAATTTTAAAGTGTTTTCTATTGGCAATGTATCTGCTAGTGGAACAATGGATATTTGTTATTAGCCCAAGGGGTTGGCCTAAATGGTGAAGGCCTTGGTCTTGGGGTATCACTCTCTTAAAGATCCAAGGTTCAACACCTCATGGGTGCAAACAATCATTTGGGGCCACACTCCCTAGTGAAAAGTTAGCGATTTAACCAATTCCGTGTAGAGAAGCTTCTGAGGGTGCAGTGCACGGGACTTACTCTGCAGGGGTGGGTCTGAAGGGTCCTGCCTTGGAGAGGTTCCCCAACATAAAAACAAAAACAATGGATATTTGTTATATTTAAATAGAGTTCTTCTACTTAGCAGCTTTACACCACACACCTGCTAATGTGAGCCCTTATTTTTTATCTTTTTATTTTTATTTTCTCAGCAGGTGTGTGGTGTAGGGCTGCTGAGTAGAAATTTTCATTTAAATAGTATTGTTACTTGACCTCCATACTTGTCAATAAAAACCCAAATATTTTTTTTTATAAGTAAGAAATTTATTAAAAACCACATAATTAGGCATATCCCAAGTACACAAGAAGTATACAAGAGAAAACACCTAAGTGGAGGTCAAGTGACAATATTATGCCTAATTAATGCTATAGGCATAGCCTGATATATATATATTTTTTTATAAGTAATAAAAACCCTGATATGATAGCACTATTTCTTCAAGTTTTAAATTATGGAACTAGCCTATGCCTATGGTCTCTGTGGTTGTAATGCTATCTCTTATAGAAGACCTCGGTGAACTAATTAACTCAATTTCTTGCCAAGTGCATTGGTATCAATGTGGAGGCCACTTCATTGATAATAAAAGTTCATGCTATCTCTTATTTGATTTGTTTTGTTTCCCGCATTAGAATGGTTTGCACTTTCTTTGGATGATTGTCAGATTCTAGGAAACATGAAGAAAAGTCCACAATCATTGATGTTGATTACAGTGATGAAGAATTTACAGAAATTGGGATATCTGCTTAAGGTGAGTGGCTCTTACATTTCTGTGAAATATCTATTACCACTGTTGTAGGTAGTCGCCATTGTTTCTCCATTTTATGAGAAAAAGCAGGTTGAAACTTGAAATGCTTATTTAATGTGGTGATGCAGTTGGGTATAAAAGGGCATTTTGATACAAGTTCATGCATTGCTCCTCATGGAAACATGTCATTTATAATAAAACTGGGGCACCTAGCTTTTTAAAGTGCTGACCAGTATTTTGAACTGCCGGTTCTGAAAAGCTTATGCATTCTCACAATGCTTATCCAACAGATTTTTGCACTGGATGATGGAAAAGCACGTTCAATGTGGGAGCAAATAGGTGGCCGGCTTTCAATATTAGGTCCTGAGCAATATGGCCATATAGATTGGTCAATGTATGTCTGGTTTTTATTCTTTTGGGGGGGTGGGGTTATGCATTCTTGTTTCTTTTTTTGGTGGTGGGGGAAGGGGGGAACTGTATTTTAAGTGCAATTTATTCTTAATCAGACTTTTTTCTATTATTTTTAACTAGTCTACTTGTGTATGGATTACTGAAGATCTTTTCTTTTCTACAGTTTTGAAGGCATCATTGTTGTTTCTCTTGAAGCGAAAGAGGCCATTTCGGGGTTTGTTGAGCATCTCCATGTAGCTCACTAAGGCTTATAACCATGATTGAAAGTAGTTTTCTTTCATGACACATTGTATTATGCTTGATGTGCTTTGGCAATATACCATTTGCTTTTGCAGACATCTCTCTCTCTCTCTCTCTCTCTCTTTCCAGTTTTATAGAAACAAAAGAAATATAGCTAGTGTTACTTTAGTTTGAGATGTTATAATTAGTGAGTTTTATCTGCATGCCAGCCTTATGCAGGAGCCTTTTTGTTCAGTACCACTTGTATGGATAATTCAAGAAGATACACTTGCAAATCGTCTTTCAGCATATGAGGAAATGGGCTGGAAGTATCTTGTTTCCCATTGGAAAACTGCTTTTAGTAGAGCTAGTGTCGTTGTGTTTCCAGAGTTCACTCTGCCGGTAATCTGTGAACTAATGTACACAATATCTTCCTACCATACTTTGTTTCTGAAGGGATTTGAGTTGGACTGTCAATTTCCGCTTCTCAATTTTGTTCCTTCTTGTATCAGATGTTATATAGTGTTCTTGATGCTGGGAACTTCTTTGTGATTCCTGGATCACCAGTAGACGTCTGGGCTGCTGAAAGCTACAGCAATACCCACTCCAAATACCAATTAAGGAAGAACAACGGATTTAGTACAGATGATATGCTGGTCGTAGTTATTGGAAGCTCCTTCTTCTACACTGACATATCATGGGAATATGCTGTAGCAATGCATGCCATAGGACCACTGCTAATAAAATATGCAAAGAGGACAGATTTGGGAGGCTTCTTTAAATTTGTGTTTCTATGTGGTAATTCCACCGATGGATATGATGATGCTTTACAGGTAGTCAGTTGCTTATTGGTGCATTGTGATAGATTATGCTCTTTCTGCTATTAATATCATACTTTTACCTTCCAACATAATGGCTGGCAAATGTCTGATAAATTAAATGATTGCATCATAATGTCGTAAAGAAGTAAGGCTTAACTTTTAAAATGGATGAGATGCATTCCAACTAGCTTATGAAATCATCACAATTTAAATGCAATTTTGTCCTTAAATGTACTTTCTAGTTCAAGTGATTTGGTTGTAATGTTTGTCATGAACTGCAAAACTAAAAAGCTTGATCTTTCCTTTTTTCAAAGCTTAATGAAGAATATTGGATTCATTTGGTTATACAAACTCACCATTTGCAGTTCCTTAATAAACTTACACTTGTGCACATTCACAAATATTATTATTTTCTTTTGTGTTATGAGAAATATATTAGAAAGGAAAGTAATTTATTGAAGCTTTAGAAAGATGAAGATGGTTTATTGTTACATTGCATATAGTAAATCTTTTTATGTGTTCAACTCAGCCCATGATGCTTGAGTATCTTCTCTATGCATTGTGAATTGGTTATTTATTTATTTATTTTTTTTGTGTAGGATGTGGCTTCACGTCTAGGACTTCTTCCTGGTTCTGTAAGGCACTATAGCTTGAATAGTGATGTGAACAGTGTGTTATTAATGGCTGATATTGTTCTCTATGGTTCCGACCAAGATGTACAAAATTTTCCTTCTTTGCTTATCCGAGCCATGACCTTTAGAATCCCCGTTATTGCACCTGATTATCCCATCTTCAAAAAATACGTGAGTTCATGCTAGTTATTTTTCACACGGTTCAATGATCGCTTTAGTTTGTGGGGGATGTCTTCAGTTCTCTTTCTTACATTTGCAAAGTGGTCTTTGAATTTACAGGTTGTTGATGGGGTTCATGGCTTATTGTTTCCAAAGCATAACCCTGATGCTTTGATGAGGGCTTTCTCCCTCCTGATTTTGAGTGGAAAACTCTCTAAGTTCGCTCAAGCAGTTGCTTCCTCTGGAAGACTGCTTGCTAAGAATATGCTGGCATCAGAATGCATAACTGGTTATGGGAGGTTACTGGAAAATGTACTCTATTTCCCATCAGATGCCATGCTGCCAGGTCCTATTTCTCAGCTTCAGCAGGGGGCATGGGAGTGGAATCTGTTCAGGGGGGAAATAAAACTCAAAAATGGGGCCAAGCAAAACTGTGACGAGAAGGCTACTTCAATGGGGATGTTTAGTGTTGTTCATGCCCTTGAAGAAGAGTTCATCAATTTTACTAAGTTACCAACCTACGCTGAGAACGGAACTGAGATTCTGCCACAAGATATCCCCACTAAACTTGATTGGGATGTTTTGAGAGAAATAGAAATTTCTGAAGAAAATGAGAGGGTAGAAATGGAGGAGGTATGACATTCTGTTATAATTACTGTGCCTTTCATGTTCTCCTCTCCGCCCCCCTCTCACTTCAAATATTCTGTATTTGAAGTCATTTTGTCCTTTTATTTTAAAGACAGCTGAAACAGAGTTATTTTCTTGATCTATAGCTCGACGAAAGAATGGAGAGAAACCTTGGTGATTGGGATGAGATTTATCGTAAAGCTCGAAAATCTGAAAAACTCAAGTTTGAAGCAAATGAAAGGGATGAGGGAGAGCTTGAGAGGATGGGTCAGCGGGTGTGCATTTATGAGATTTACAGTGGAGCTGGGTCCTGGCCATTCTTGCACCATGGTTCTTTGTACCGTGGTTTAAGCCTTGTGAGTTCCTTTATCTTTATGTTAATATATTTTTACTGGTCAATGTTCCTGTTTTCTTTTTCCTCCTGCTATCTCTTCCTGGAGATCCAATCATTTTTATACAAATAATTCTTGATACTGCAGTTTTCATTTGTATCTATAGTTTTGATATGTTGATTTTGTTTATCATGCAAGTGCTCTAGTTTGTATGGTTTGATGAAACCTGCTTGTTTGTTATTTTCTTTCAAATATAAGCTAAACTTGAAAACGGTAATTTGTTTTGAAGGACTTATTTCATACTCATTTATATTCAAATTATCTAACATTGAATCTGGCAGTCTTCAAGAGCACGGAGGTTGAGATCAGATGATATTGATGCAGTTGGGCGACTTCCCATTTTGAATGACTCTTACTATAAGAATATTCTCTGTGAGGCTGGGGGAATGTTCTCTATTGCAAATAGGGTGGATAACATTCACGGAAGACCTTGGATTGGATTCCAATCTTGGCGTGCTGCTGGTAGGAAGGTATTTGGTGTGTTGGCTGAGTTTACTTTTAAGTATTTAATTTTTCCTAGTTATGTGCATGAAATAATTTTTGGCATCAGAAGTGACCCTTTCAAGTTTCAACAGAAGAAAAAGACTTTTGTAGGGAAAAAAAATTAAAATATTTTTTCAAAAATGCTGCTGAACCTTGGTATATTCTGCTTGAAATTTTTTCACTTCCGACTTCTTTTTATAATCTGCAATTATTGCTCAGCCCCCATTTCCTTAAGCAGGCTTCACTGTCCTTAAAAGCTGAGAAGGTTTTGGAAGAAACAATACAAGAGAACACTAAAGGAGATGTAATATACTTTTGGGCGCGCATGGACATGGATAGAGTCACTGGAAGCAATGATGCACTCACGTTTTGGTCCATGTGTGACATGTTAAATGGAGGACACTGCAGGCATGTTTTGAGCATTAGTTGTAATGTTATTGTTACGCACAGATAAGTCTAGAAGTTCTCTGTTCTGCTCATGTCTATATCATTGTGCGGGAAGGGTGTGGCTATGTACATCTTCTTGTATTTATGTAGGTGATCTTTCTAATAGTGAAAGTAACGACTGCTGTACTACTTATAAAAAAAATGACTGCTGTACTTGGAACCAATTTGATAGAATGGTTTGAGTTGCCATTGGAGTTGATAAAGGTGCAGACTCTTGGACCATTAAATACTACAGTAGTTCTAAGCATGCATGGAAAAGACAGGTTCCACGTTCGCTTTTATAGTACTCAGTTTGAGTATGAAAGGTTGCCCTTTCCTCAAGCCCATTGTGATTGGACTAGTAATTTTGGTTATTGTGTACCCCAATTGTGGGTGTGTGTGTGTGTGTGTTTATCAAGATGAATGTTATTTTGGATTTAACTCTGTTTAAATTAAAATGCTTATAGGTCTGCTTTTGAAGATGCATTCCGCCAGATGTATGCATTGCCACTGTATCTAGAAGCTCTTCCACCCATGCCAGAAGATGGTGGCCACTGGTCTGCTTTGCATAGCTGGGTGATGCCAACCCCTTCCTTTCTGGAGTTCATAATGTTTTCACGGTAATTTGCGGAGAATCTTATTTTGTGACATTTGGCCTTTACAGTTTTTAATTTTATTTTCACATGGCACATTATTGCATTGGAGGCACTCATGGTCAATTGTAGACGAAACCTAGTGAAAATTTCTCATTGAACTGCAGGATGTTTGCTGATTCTCTTGATGCCTTGCACATCAATTCCAGTAAAATCAGTATGTGCTTACTGGGATCTTCAGAGCTTGAGGCAAGTAGGATGGGTATGGATTTGGTTGATTTTCAGGTCCCAGTGGGAGCTTTATTGCCCTAACTTTTGCTTGTTTAATTATCAAAACAGAAAAGGCACTGTTACTGTCGTGTATTGGAACTCCTGGTCAATGTTTGGGCTTATCATAGTGCCAGGAAGATGGTTTACATAGATCCACACGTTGGTTCACTGGAGGAGCAGCACCCAGTTGAACAACGAAAGGGATTCATGTGGGCAAAATACTTTAATTTTACGTTGTTGAAGAGTATGGATGAGGAATTAGCAGAGGCGGCAGACGATGAAGACCATCCACGCAACATGTGGTTGTGGCCATTGACAGGGGAAGTGCATTGGCAAGGGATATATGAAAGGGAGAGGGAAGAAAGATATAGGCTAAAGATGGACAAGAAGCGAAAAACAAAAGAGAAACTGTTCAAAAGGATGAAGCATGGTTACAAGCAGAAGCCACTTGGAAAATAGAAAGCATATTATCTGAACCGCTCATGCTACTTTAGCAACACTCGACTCCTAAAATGGTCACTGAACCCATTTTTCGCAGCTTGCAAACTGGAAAACGCCCTTGCAGATTGAGGAAAAGCATAATTCTTTCTAACAGCATCGAGGTTGTTCATAACAAAAATGGCAGTTCGAGTTTTTCTCGGTTTTTATTAAACACACATACACTAGTGAACTGGAGGGGAGAAATAAGGAACTTCCCAGAAAGAGCAGCTCGCTAGCCTTCTGAGGCCTTTTTCCTCGGTCATTTCAAGCAGCACCATGAACATTGGGTTTTGAGAAGTACCCAACATCCCTTGAACTTTTTTGTTTTGTTTTTTTGTTTCAATTTTAGAATATTCAATTTAGAGAGTAAAAAGCTGCATTTCTTTCGTTAATGTATATTCATTCTAATTTCTACGAAGGCAATGACAATTTTGATAAGAACAACAGTGACTGCTTTAATTTATGCTTTGAGCTGGTTATGTTTGGTTCCTCAACTCATCTCAACTCATCATTACAATTTTTTTAAATTCCAACACAAAATATAATAAACAATTCAATTTTTTTAAATCTTAAAATAATAATAATATTAAAAAATAATATTCTAACAATATTTTATCATCTCAACTCAACTCACTTCAACATCCAAACGCAACCTTAAACTCATTTATAGTTTTCCCGCACAACGACAGTGTGCGGGGTTATATTTGTATTGTGTACGGTAGGTGTCTAACATGGGTTTAAAGAGTGAGATTTATTATTATAAAATTAATTTTTTTTTATGTAAATTTTATATTTTATTTATTTTTTTCAAATTAATTATGCGATAGTTATACAAATCACGGTTACAAATATTTTTTCTCTTTTTGTAAATAGAAGTTCCTAAGTGAGGATGACTACTACTACTACGATTTCTAGCTGTCTCTCTCCCTCTCATATCTCTAAACCACCAACAAATATCAATATCCAGTAGTAACAAGTTGACCGATTTCAATTTCATGTGGGTGGGTTTTGTCCCTTTTTAGCTTGAGATGGATGGTAGTTGGTTTTTCCCCCAACCACTTCTTCCTCTTGTGCATTGCATACTCGTACCTTTTTTTTTTTTTTTTTGAATGCCATACGCATTCATGAGTATGTCATGACATATGCAAACAATGATGCTAGATACATAACTCCAAATAAACAAATATTCTTTGTAAAAAGATAGATACCACTAAAAAATAATAGTTTTTTTACATTTTTTGAGATGAGGTTGACTTTTTTATAAATGAACTATGCGAAACTTATCCATTTGAGGCTTATACAAATTATTTTTTTATATGCAAATCATGGAATGAATCTAGCAAATATGCAGAGCGCAGATGCAAAAAGTGCAAAATTCTGCATTAGTTTGTGACGCGCTCTATTCTGCAAAATTCATCATCATCATAGGTAAAATGCAAATCCGAGCTTCTCAACGCCATAACCCAAGTTGGGCTGATAATGCGAATGTCAATTGGGCTAAACTAAATCTCATTCAAGCCCAATATAAGCAGCCCACTTTCCTTCTTTATCCCCCAAACTCCCGCGCTCCTTCTCTTGACCAATAGGAGTGCAGAGTGCTTATGGGTTCCAGGACGAACCTCTCTACCATCTTACTGTGCTGGCAGTAGGGTTTTTAAAAACCCCCCCAACGATAAAGCCTAATCTCTCTCTTCTCTCTGTCGTGTCCAGGTGATGCTCCGACTCTCATGCACATTGCTTCAATTCCGTTATCATTTCCTTTTTTTTCCCTTTTTTTCAGTTGAAACCAATTTGTGAGTGAATTAATTTTTTTCGTTGCTTTCGATTGCTGGGTTTTCTATCTTTTACCTCATTTTGTGGTGGATTGTTCATGTATGTGGTCCTTATAACTTGTTTTTTTATTGTATTTCTGTCTGGAATTGATCTTGTCACTCCCAAGCTCTATACTTTTGCTTGATTCTGTCACCATATCCTCAAATTTTTCTGCCGCAAGTAAACTTCCAAGCATTGGAATCATTACATTATTGCTTTGATTTTTGGGTTTTCTTTTATTAGTACCTCTGTTGTTTTGGGTCGAATCCTGTATGGGATTCAACCACTGTACGCGACTATGCTTTTTAATTCCACATGATGGTTACCAATGTTGACCTATAAGAATTTCGTCTCGTAGCGTTTCCATTTCAATGATAATTGGTTACAAGGAGGCCATGCACAGGGCCTTATAAAACTCTACCATAAATTTTCACGAATGTAAATTTCCCATGTTGGTTTTGTTTAGAAGATCCTTCTTGTCTGATTTCTGGTACTTTAGCTTACGCATGCTCGGAATGGAAGATTTTTAGAACAAGAATTCTCTGATGTTCTTTGTGTTACTTTTAGGTTTGCATTCTAAAGGTGGTGAGCTTCTAAACATTATGTATGCTGTGAAGGGTGGCTGGGTTGGTCAAACGTTTGCCCTGGCTAGAAGGAATGACTCTGAAGGGAGGAAGTCTCGGATTCGGCGTTCAAAGGAGGAAAGGAAGGCAATGGTTGAATCCTTTATAAAGAAGTAATTGCATTACAGCTTTCCTTTATTCATAAATTATCTATAAAAAAGTTGTGGTTTTATTTGAGTCACTGATATTAGATGCCCTGCTTAGGTAGTGTAAAGGCATTTTCTAATCATACCTATCATCCCTGATCATTCCCACATAGTAAGCCAGCTTGGGGAATTTTGGGAAATTAGGTTTCAGTGGATTAGTTGGTACTTTTATTATGTTTACGTATAAAAAAAAAGTTGGTACTTTTATTATGTTTAACTAACATCAAATTATATAGATATATCTTATAGAAAACTATCTGGATACATAAACACAAAATGCTGCGATTTGTTCACTTTACATTCATGTGCAGTTTGAATGAAAACTTTTAATATCATGTGAGAAGCTATAAACTATTGTCATTAACTTATGGGATAAAGCCTGTGACTCTACTCTCCTGGCTTATTTATATAGTGAGTTGATGCATGCAATGCAAAGACATTAGCAACTCCATTGTAGTGACAAAGCCCATTTTAAGTTAATTGGAAGGCCTAGGGTTGGCTCAAGTGGTAAAAGCCTTGGTCTTGGTGGTATGCTCCCTCCAAGGTCCAAGGTTCGAATTCCACTAGGTGCAAACAATCTCTAGTAGCCATCGGACTGAGGGATTTTTCTCTTCAATAACCCGAGGTGCACTTGCGAAAAACTCCTTACCAAGGGCTTGTGCACCCCCGGGATTAGTCGGGATGCTGTTCTAGGGCACATGGTGCCAATAAAAACAAAAAAAAAAAGTTATTTTGAATCGATTCATAATGTGGTGTGTTATATAACTAAATGGAAAATTGCCTATTATATTAGTCTATAATTGATTACCAATTAAAAAAGATATTAGTCTATAATCAATTGTTTTGTGGTACTACTTGTATATATATAAAAAAAATGTTTTGTGGTACTAATTTCATTAGGTGTATATCTGGTCAAACATATACATTTTTTTCTTTTAGAAGGATTATTTGTAAGCTAAAGGTGCAATACCTTTGCCAACCCCTTTAACGTCCTGGTTGCCATATTCTCATGAAAATGGATTTTTGAAACCTTAATATACCATTTATTTGGAAATCTTGCTTTCAGATATCAGAAGTCAAACAGTGGGAATTTCCCATCACTTAATCTCACACACAAGGAAGTCGGTGGGTCTTTCTACACAGTGCGGGAGATTGTTAGAGACATAATCCAGGAAAATAGAGTGCTGGGCCCTGCTAAGTTGAGTCCTGAGGAACAGGGCAGTGATCTGTTCTTGGAACAACGGAGCAATGATCATTTCTTGGTACAAGACCCATTGTGTTCAATTGCCACTGAACCTCAAACTTTGTTTTTAAAATCCAATGAAACTCATCTTATATTTAATCATCAGCAGGGAACAAGTGAAGAACTGGTATTAGGTTCTGATGGGCATAATACTGGACCTGACCATCAGGTGTTTGAAAATGGGCAAATTGTAAATGGAAACCAGGTAAAATTGACAAACCGAAAATCTGATGGACTGCCTTATTTAGAGTTGCAAGTAAGTGAACTCACAGGAGCAGAGAAACATCTTGAGGAAGAATGGGCAGCATCAATGGAAAAATTGACTCTTACAACTGCAGAGGAAGAGCAAGTCTTAGTCTCTGATGGGAATGTATCAGAATATCAGGTGCCTGACAATGAGCAAAGCGTCAATTCTGCCAAACTGACATGTACTGAGTACCAAGTCAATAAACCTTCAGAATCAGAGGGGAATATTGAGGAAAAACTGTCAGCACCTGAGGCAAAAGTAAATCCCATAGCAGCGGATGTCATGGTAGAAGTGTTTCCATTACTGCCTATCACTGTAACAGTCGATAACTTGAATGGAAGTAGTTTAGGAGAAGCAAGAGATTTGAATAATCCTTTGGAAGAACAAGAGATTGAAAAGGTGGAGTTGGAACCAGGCAATGGTAGTTTTCTATCTGATGGAATGAATTCCGTGAAGAGTTCTAATTTGGGGGATGATAAATCAGTGGCAAACCTTTCAAGTTTAGTGGACAAGGAAGTAGTAGAAGACCTTGTAGAGCCATCATTTGAAGACTCAAATTGCTCAGCCCCTGGAGAAGGCATTAAGGATGATGGTCATGATGTCAAAGTGTTTGAAGCTGAAGTATATCGCAATGATGTTGGAACACCTCAACCGCTTGAGAAAGGCCAGGAACTTGCTGAAGCTGAGGTGAGTTTCTTGTTGAAACTTGTGTGTCTGTGCATGCAAATGCATGTGAACATTTTCAGAATGAGAACTGCTACAGACACAAAGTGACTACACAAAGTAAACCCATAAACTGATGTGACTTCATGGAATCCGTTATATCTACTTTATAATCTGACATACCACATCAAGTCACATCAGTTTGTGGGTTTACTTTTGTGGATAAAGTATTTTCCTTTCAGAATTCTCTGTTTAGAAATTTTATTGTTGGTGAATGAAGTCAGATTTTCTAATAATTGTTTACTTTCTATTGGGTATATAAATGAAACATGACTGGGGAAAAAGTATAATGTTTTCGGCACACTCTGAGAACGTAGCATATAAATTGCCAGCTGTTGGTATTATGATCAAAATTGATTCATTGGTATTCTTTTGCTGAAACTAATTTATTCAGTTAGTGGTGATGCACCTAAGTAGTTTGCTAGCTATGTATAGCTCATAAAAAACATTTGCTGGCAGAACTTATGTCGGGAATTGTTGCCACTTGCCACTGTTCTTTTGCAGGCCTTAAGTGCTCCAAATAACGTCCATACCAATATTCTCAATGGCACTTATACTGGCAGTAGTAGTGGTGAGGTAAACGTCCCCAGGATGAGTGTGAACCAACCTAAAGCTGATGTTCAGTGCAGTGGCAACTCCCAGAAAGGAAGCAACCCGACGTTAGATAGAATAAATCTGTAAGTATCTCTAGTTAGTAACTCCATCCCGAATTCGGCACTTAATTTGTGATGCTCTATCATTCACAAATTTGGAGCATTTACGTTGGTTCATGTTGAGCTCATTTATAATTCTTTTGCTCTGTTTATTTGTGCAGTGAATCTTGGAAAACAACCAGAAGATCCGGAAAACCAGAAAAAAATCCGCTTCTGGACACTATTAAAGCATTTGTAGTCGCCTTTATAAAATTTTGGACCGAGTAAAATGCTTGGAGACTGCTTTATGGATATAGAGAACTATATACCAGCCAGATAGTGGCTGATGTCTTGGGGTAGTTCTTATGTTAAATTGCGTGGTTGTTTCTTCTTCCTCTTTTTGGGAGGGTCTAGTTGGAGGTACTTGCATGGACACTCAAGGACATGTCTCTCTCTCTCTCTCTCTCCCATGCTCTGCTCCCTTGTACTCTTGCTTGTGAATTCTTAAGTGAGATCAGCATGTTAATCTTTTCCGTACCATATAGACAGAGATATCCTTGAAGAGACACAAAAATTATTGACTGAAAGATGAATAAAAATATCAAGTCATGAGTCTTGACAAGAAAGAAAAGAGGGATTCGAATCTCGGCATAAAAATCCATACAACGAAGTATATATATATTGCCTATTGGATCAGTTACATTCCAAAAAAAGTAAAAGGGCCTTTTTTTTATAATTCATCTTACATTATATTATTTTTATTCTATTACTAGTTTATCATGTAGAAAAAAATTATTTTAAATATATATATAGAAAAAAATTATAAATATTTTTAAATATAAATACTAAATCTATATTAAAAAGAAATATAGAGTTGTGGAGAGGTTTAACTTTTACACGAAGGAATTAAAGTCGAACTAATTACTAGCTGGGTAGAGATTGAATAAGATATAAGATAGATGAGTTGTGTGATATATGTACTTATAGTTTTATTTATAATATTCATTTTGTTAGTTTTTTTTTTAAATTTAAAATTTTATAATTTTTAACATATCAATAACTATATGTAGAGAAGTAAATTTTTCTTAAATACATTTAATATTATATATATATATATATAATCAATTTAACTTAAATGTAATTTCGAGAAAGCTAAGGGAAAAAGAAACGGTTTATTAAATGCACATTAATTAGTACTTCAACCTGTCTGTACGTGGCTTTTAAAGTAAGATCAGACCACTTGTGTTTTGTGCCCTTTGCAGTTCTACTTAGAAAGAAGCTCACGTTGTGGCCGTGACTTTCGCGGTACTTATTATGCCTTTCTTTTAGCTGTTGTAATTATTGTCTTTATAAATTCAGTAGATACACATTAATTAACATGAAGTTTTTTATAAATTCAGTAGATACACATTAATCACCAGATACTTCATACCTTCAATGTTATGGCCATTTTACTTTTACTCAATGCCATGGTCTATACGTACTACTGCATGCTTTGTAATTGGTGGAAATATATACATATATATATTTATAATATTGAAATTATCCATGATATTAATTAATCTCTAAAAAATTATATAAGTAACTAGGTGTAATCTCATCAATGTTCAATTGCCTTGTGTCCTCATCCAAGCTGGCCAGATTTTTAGCGCACTAATCTTGCATAGCCGTAAATTAAATTAGAGCGAATTTTATATTAATTTAATTTATAAATAATTCTACATACAATCATGATATTAATAAATATTTATTTATCTAATTCCATAATTCGAGAACTAATAATTCAATTGCTAAATTAACTTTAGTATCTACTGAATTAACTATGGAGGCTTTATGTACCATCGACTCCATGCACGTACGGGCCCAGAGGTTTTATTTTGAGTACAAAAACTTTGAAACAAACCAATTAATATTAACTTTGGTGAAGTTAAGGATCAGGTGATGCCAGCTTTCTAAACGTTAATGATTTGATCCAACAGTATTCTATTTATCGCTCATAAATATGTATCTACCAATAAATTAATTAATAGGCTAGCTAGCTAGGAGTTTGTACCCCCGTATTGCTACTCCAGAATCCAGATCATCAAAATATTAGTACTACTGGCTAGCTCGCACATGTACGTGTTTTGAAAGAGCATGCAGAAGAAGATGGTTGATGGCAGATGGCCCCCCTCCATAGGTGAGTACTCACCTATATAGGCTAGCTCACGATCATGATGCGACAGTACGGCCGACTCACCTAATGATTATAATATATGTTTCCTTTCTTTGACAATGAAATTAAAAGTTGTACGTACATGCGTGCATGATGATACTAGTGTACATGTAAATTAATGTGAACGTACGTACATATATATATATATATTGTAATATAAATTTGAAAGATGAGATGAGAATTTTATATTTTATTTTAAAGTTTAAAATATTATATTTTAATATTATTATTATTTTAAAATTTAAAAAATATGTATTGAGATTTGAAAAAGTTAAATTATTTATTATATTTTGTATAGAGATTTAAAAAATGTGTAATGATAAGATGAGATGAGATGAGAATTTTGTATTTTATCTTGTGTCCCAAACCTGCCCTAAATGCTCTAAAAAATTTGTTGGATGAGTAGTACTTCTCATCATATTGCATGGTATGAACGGCCCATATATTTATATATATATATATATATATATATATATATATATATATATTAATAATCCTTAAAAACAACGTCGTAAAAGTATTCATGTCTAATATAAAATTAGAGGTCACATTTTGAAAATTTAACATGAAATTAAGTTGCTATATATAGCAGAACATGACGAAGGCGCGCGGCCGTGGCCAGTACTCATGTGTTCCATGCATCATCATCTTCTAATATTACATACATAAAATAATCGATTTAAATAAGTCCAAGTAGTACTGCTCGATCGGAAGAATAATACAGCTGGATGGAGAACATGTAATATATGTTCATTAGGCTAACAAGCAAAGAACATGGAATAAAATCTCCTGATCTGTAGAACTGTCTGCTTTATGAATGAATTTATGAATATCATACGTCTTTTCATGGTCGACTAGTACTTTATAATTATGCTGATCTACAATTGAACTGAAACATTTTTTTTCCAAGGCATGTGATACATATGCTACCTTTTTAATTACAATGGCAAATTAAATAGTCGTAAATTAATAATCACCTAAACTTCTGATCCAGTCAAACATCAACATGAACAAAATATTTTGATCTCTTCGATGATCTTTTTCGTTCTGTTCTGACAAATAATATTTCTAGTTTTAAGATTTGTAAGTCTCGCGTATTCTCTTTAAAAAAATAAATAAATTAGATATTCACGTGAAAAAATTATTATTTTTAATAATAGTTTTTATCTTTTTTTAAAAAAGAATATGCAGTATAAATATTATAACTTGTTAAAAAACTTTTTTTTTTCCTTCCTTTGGATCTGGCCGCCGGTTAAAAGAATGCAAAAATAATAAGATTGAGAGAATTATTAAAGAGTAATACTAGATACAAATCCTAAATAAATAAGTCTCATATAAATCTTTTGTAAAATAATAAGTCTCGTTAATAAAAAATAATTTTTTTTACATATTTTTAAGATATAATCTATTTCTTTTTATAAAAATTTATATAAAATTTATCTGTTTATAATTTATACAAATCATTTCTTATTATTAAAATGGAAGAGAGAAGAAGAGGTTATAGTTGTTAAGAAACCTTGAGATGAGGAATAAAGTGGTGGTTAACGAGGTAAGATTTGGAATGTCGTTGTGATCTGGCTCGCCTACAAAGCTTATTGCTTTGAAGTTCACGCTACCGTTACCTCGTAGTGCACGGAGTTCCGACACAATCATGTTGTACGTCTCAAGATGATAATAATAATTAACAAGAAAAAGTCGTTTATGACAATTTTTTTTTTTAATAGTGATTTACTTGTTCGTTGAAAAAATAAAAAGAATAATTTTTTTAAAGAAAAAAATAAAAATAAAAATAAAAATAGTGCATGCAGAAGGTGTAATGCCGTGGGTGGGGACAATGGTTGCTTCATAGTATTCCTTCCATGCTAATATTATGAATATTAAAAAGGAAGAAAATGGAGATTTGACCTTCGATAATTAAGGTGATGATTAGCGGTGAAAACCAAGCAAAGGTGGTAGGGGTTGGGTTGGTTACCATCAGACACTTCACGTGCAAAGATTCATTTTCGATAATGGTTTGGTATCTATTTGGTAAACCCAATCCCAAACCAACTTTCTCCCTTGCTATTTTTCAATTATTTATATATGTATATATATATATATATAGAGAGAGAGAGAGAGAGAGAGATCTGGTAGATGGGCGTATTGAAGGCTCTAACATGGTATCCTATGCATGGAGATGTGCCGTTTTCCAGATAGATCATTACTACCTCCACTCTCATCTTATGGGATTGAATGTCACCCTCCAATTAATTCAATTATAAAATCATCTATATAAGGATCGTCATTTCATTTATTCTATATATACTTGTTGCTTAATTTCCTTAATCATGAAATTAAATTTATAATATTATGTAAGTTATTAGAGTGCCCCACCTTGCTTGTTTACGTGAGAAACTTACATGCAATTTTTAGTAATTGTTATTCATAGATCATATGCTAGTAATTACGAGAGTAAATCTCTTATCTAATTTATTTACATGGATAAAAGTATTAATAATTGTTATTTTATATATTTTTTCTTGTAATATGTCTATAACCCAATCATTTTTTTAATATATTTTTTATTTTAATTTAAAATGTTGAAGGAGCAAATTACGCTGGTGTGGACACACGGTCCTTGGGATCGCGTGGGGTGGAATGTAGTGGCTGCAAAGTTAATACCTTTTGCCTCTAACGTAAGTTTTACGTTCCACATGACTCAACCCAGAAAAGCAAAAGGCCCACTAATCCAGATCGTGCAAGGCCTTGTTTTTTATCCCCTGCGGTCGTGCTCACTTATTCTTGAAAACGTAGCATTGCCACGTAGTTAACTACTTTTGTCTCATTAATTACAATCTGCCTAAACATTTCACTTAATTATTATAACAGTTTTATCATTATAAATTATTTAAAATATGTGTAATATTCTATTTTACATGTCGATAAGTGAATTTGAAAATTATTTTTTTTTATTAAGAAATCTTGCTATCTCGATATGTTTTGGACACAATTCTCACTCCACGAATGACTAATTACTTGGTTTTATATTCTGTTAATTTTTTTCACTTATCTGTAATTTTCCTTACTTTAATAGCTTTTTTTTTTTTTCAATTTAAGTACTATGATTTAATTTTTTTTTTTCATCGACACCAAGTATTTGAAACAAACATCTCGACTAATCTTGAGATTACATAGTTCCTAAAATTTATATTTAGTGAAAAAATTATAGAATATGGTTGAATAGTGGAGATCAATATTATTAATTTTATAACTTCATGCAACATGCAATCTATCTCGTTAGTTGGTTGGTTGGATCTTTATCATAAGAGTAATGATATAAGCTCTAAATAGATAAGTTTACGCATGCTATTTTTTTAAAAGTGATGAATCTCACTAAAAAGAATATGTTTTTTTTTTTTAATTTTTCATAGTGGAATACACTTTCAGGAACGGACCGTGTCGAATTTATCTATTTGAAACTTGTAAAAATCATTAGTCTTATCAAAATTCACAAGGCCGATCAAGTCTAAATATTGTAGCTCCAACATAGATCGACCAACATTAATGTGCGGAGAGTATAGCCGGTCGATAGCAAAACAATGCAATAAAAAACCTTTAACTCACTTAATTGCTCTATAATTAATAGCAAATTAGCTGGCAAAGCAACATACCATAATAATAAAAAAATTAAAAAAGAAAGAAATTGGACATAATTATAAGTTAATTACCATGAAAAAATATGGTAAAACAATAAGTAGTACAAACCAAAACATGACAAATTTTTTTTTTTTTTTTTTGACATGATGACAAAGTTTATTATTAATGACAGAGTGAAAATTACAAGATATATACAAAAAATGCCAAAAGTAAGTACTATAGTGGACGGGCATATATAGCTAAGCCAAACCCCACAGCTGCCGAGCTGCTTCCTACCATTAATTGTTACTTGTAAAAATGCCAAATCATACCCGCCGGGTCCAAGCTCACTGTTAATATATATATCGATCGGTCACACACCCACCCCCACAGCTAGCAGCTCATTTCCCTTGCAAGCATACTATACTCGAAATAAAAGAATCACCAACGTCGATCTCTCTCTCTCTCTCTCTGACTATTGCCTTATAACGCACGCCTTCCAACTCTTTTTCCTACATAAATAGCTTATAGCCCACACCTCTCATCTCCATTTCCAGTCCTTCCAACAAGCGCACAAAAAAAAAAAAAAAAAATAGACGACGAAGACGATCGGCGACCATGTCCACCGATCTAGAATTCTTACACGACTTGTCGAAAATACCACGACTCACGGTGGAGACTAAAACGACGGCACAAGCATCCAACGATATCGCCGACGATATTGGTACTGGCGTACTCGTTGAACCAGAAAAGGAGGACGACAACGAGTGCTGCCGGACCCCGACATCCAAGGAACATAGAATTCCCGTGATCTTAGATTGTCCCCCGGCGCCTCGGAAACCCAGAAGGGTACCCTCGTGCAAAAGAAAACTATCCGAGCTAAAGTTCTTCGAGATCGTGAACCCTGAAGAGGTCGATGCGTTTTTCAGATCGAGCTTTGAGAACGTATCTGCTATTACGTCCGTCAAGAGGCGGAGCAGGTGCCCATGTAAATGATCTCGCACGCTGCCTGCCAAGGTTGAAAATTTTACACGACTATTCATGTTTATTTATTTATTTTTCTTTTCTTTAATTTGTTGTTTTCGATATATAATTTGTAAGCTGTCTGGATATGGCCGGATGCTACGTACGTTCATATATCCCACTCTGTACGAGATTGGATTTAAGGGTCCTTGTAAGTGTCTGAAATCTCGGACAATTTGGGATCTGAACCTTGGTTATAAATCAATGAATTCACATCCGAATGAATTTCTAAGTTGCACTTGAGTTATTTGTGCTTGTTTGTTTTTTTAGTTGGATATATTCTTATCACATTTTTTTTTTTTTGTAATATTTGGCTAGATTTTTACGAATTGGCATCGTTAGAGACGAGTTGAAAATTGAATAAAATATTATTAAAATATAATTTTTTAAATTATTTTTATTTTAAGATTCGAAAAAACTAAATTATTTATTACATTTTGTGCGTAAGTTTAAAAAAATTGTAATGATTAAACAAAATAAAATAATTTGTAAAAATAAACGAGCTAGGCCTAAAGAGATTAGAAAGGTTATAAATATATATACTGAAAGTTGTTTTGTAGAGAAAGATCAGCTGATGATTTGGTACATATAGATGAGGGGTTGCTTGCTCTTGTTATTTTATTATTTTCTTAAGGAAAATGATGAATTTCGATGTGCATTATTTCACTGGTTGTTGGTTAAGATGGTTGATCCGTCTCGCGTTTGAAATACTAATGTTGAGTGATTGACACGGCTTTGGATTCATCAACTTGATTTTCAAACAAAGAGAGAGAGGTTTGCACGTATTGATATCTACAAAATAATGCATCGCTATTATTATTTAAAAAAAAACCAACACCATGATGCAACGTGCTATGTCATGCAGTACTACTGATATTTTTCATTATATATATATATATGCATTATCCTAATGAATATTAGATATGTATATATATATATATATATCAGCAATTAAATTTTATTAGAAATTATAATAATTCACCTGACCCTAGGAATTTTTAATTTACCAAATAATTAATAGGATTATTTTAACTGGTTTTATAGCAAGATCACAACTGAAATATGGAATTGACCAATTGGGTAACTTTTAGGATTAATTTATATAATATGCATAATGGTACTATGTCCGTACGTCTCTGCCTAATTAACAGTAATTTTTAAGTAATGATCTCAGAATACATACGTACACTTACTAATATATTGATCTCATTATATATATAAATATATATGATATGTTATATCATAAAAAATTAGTTGCTTTATAAGTAATTCTAATGACATTTTCTTCTGATCATAAGATAGGAATATTTTATATTATATAGTACCACGTCATTTATAATATTCCAAAATAACTTATTAATTTTCTAATATTTAACACGGTCAATTTAGTTTATTGCAGGAGAAGGCAGGAGCTCAATCAAAGGGCCTGCATCCGGCCTTCATGAAGTACCAAAGGAAAAAAGGGCAATCATGATCTAGTCAATATGATCTAGATAATTAATGTGTGTTCTGGAAATCTTTTAGAATAGCATCTAATATTCTTAATAATATTTAATAACATCCCTCAACCACCCAAATCGGGCCAGATCCACTGTTCTCTCCACTACTTAAATTTTCCACCGTCAGGATGGTGAAAATTAGTTAATTACTACGTGACCATAATGTAATTAGACACATATATGCATGCAATATTTTATATAGTCCAAAACGTTACCCTCATGTTTAATTTGTACCACATTAGAATCCAAATCGATCTGTACATGGTCTATACATCCAAAATAGATCCTATTACAAGTAGTTCATCTGATCTAGTACTAGTTCATGAATTCAGATTTGAGTATCTATACATTCAAAATAGATCCTATTAAAATTAGTTGTTTATGAATTTAAATCATGCCTGACCAAAATTAGAGGAAAATAAAAAGTAAAAACCACAAGATTAATGTGTTTATATACATGAAAAGCACTTGATTTTCATTCCTATCTATTAGAAATATAATAATATTTCATATAATATATGAACCTAGATATCGCACATATGGGCCATGGCTCATTTAAGAGCTGATATACCTCTATATATGTGCGAATATACAAAAGCTACCGCGCGCATATATATATATATATAAATAATAATAATTTCATTAAAATAATCAGGTAATACAGGACTTATCAGACTGTGTCACAGACATAATATCGAGGACAATCCTCAATCCATACAGACTCATTTTCTGAACTTATACCAATTTTTGCAGCATTGTGAGCAGCCTGATTGCTGCATCTTCTAGTAAAGGCTAAAGCATAATTTCCATCCAACTTGAGTAGAAAATAAAACCTGTATGTCCTCAATCAGTTGGCCCTCCGAAGAAAAATCATCAGTGTTCCCATTAACCCCATCAACCACTTGTTTAGCATCGCCCTCATATAGCACCTGGTTGATATTAAATAGCGAATAAAAGCTCAGGCCCCTTCCCGAGCCAAATCAGTCGGCAAACAATTGAAACTGATGGATGGAAAATTAAGGCCATGCAACAGCTCGTTCATGTATATAGAATACATTTAATTAAAATTTTTTTGGCCAGTTATGTGGTTGGCTTCATTTTTACGTGTCTTTGACGCATCGCAAAAGTGGGTTTAGACCAAAATAAGGAAGATTAGTCATCGTCGACCAGGAATATTAATCACAAGGCTTTGGGACTTGGGAGAGAGCGTAGATCATAAGCCACTCTTCGTATCTTAATTTTGACGGAATAAATAAAATAAAGAACATGATGCATGTAGGCTGACTGCACGAGAGAGAGAGAGAGAGAGATGTTATAAAAAGATGGTAATTAAGCATTAAACAAACACCCAAGAGAAAGAAAGAGGAGATGGTAAGAATAAGATTAAAAGTGGGATTGCTACTTTTAGATGGTCTTAAAAGCTTGGTGGAAACACTATCCAATCACAAGCTTAGGAAGCGTCAATGTCAAGGAGGGGATCGATGAGGAAAACCAATATAAGGACAATATCTGAAAGCGCTGTAGTACTACTCTTACTAAAGTATCACTCTTCTTTTCTCCTTTTTATACCAAATACTTGATCTTATAATTTACCGTGAATTATATGATATATATGTATATAGATACACACGCACACATAGAGACTTCAGGGCCGCTGGCTTGGTTTTGTTTTTTCAGAAATATTTGTAGAAAAAACTGTTCTTGGCATTCGATTTGGGGATGCAGGATTCATGGAGTAGATCAGACTTTAGATCAGTACCTGGACACCAACAATCTCCATATGCGCGAGATCGAGATGTATCTACGATAAGGCCGCCTGGGTACTCTGCCGTCCAAAACGTGATGTGAAAGCTGTTTGTTAATCTTTTTAGTAGATATATTATATCTGATCCTTTCAAGTTCCACCGTCTCTTTTACGTGTTGTTTTCTTTACTGCTACCGAAAGGGAAAAAAAGAAATATTAATTTGAAATGTCACGAAAATATGGAAAGGGGACAACAAAGTAAAAGGGGAGATTAATACAAGCCAGATTAGAACAACGAAGGTAAAAGAAAATCACGGAAAAGTTAGAAAAGGGATCCCAACAACTAGCATTTCGCACTCGGAACGGCCTTTTTGTCTCGTGAGCTAAGAGAGAAGCTAGCTAGCGTACTTTTTATCCGTTGAGCTAGTGTATGAGAATTGTTCTTAGAGAAACAGTATGTTTGAAGCAGGAATCTAAATATTTCTCGGGAACCGAGGTTTTTAACCTTTGTACTTCATGTCATGGAAATCATACCGCGGGCCAGAAAACAGAATTTTCTGGCCGGGATTTGGAATAGCTCATTGGCTAATTGCAGGAAAGTGTGATGTGGAAGTTCTTGTAACTAATTGGTTTTAGATCAAGATTAAAGAAACAAGGCCATATATATGGAGATTATGAAACGAGACCATCCAATTAACTTGCTTGCTTCATTCCTTATCTTGAACTTTCTTTTTTTTTTTTTGAAAAATAATAAACTCATCAACGAGATCATTAGTCAATCTTTATTTTTTCCTTTTCATAGTACTATTAGAAGGCAGCCTATAGAGAGAGGGAAAGAGAGGGTGCAATATTCCATCTAGTCTCTCGTATCGAAATTAACGGTGTTATCTGACCCAGACCCATATATATACAATACGTACTGAGGTCATGAGTAGTGTCCTTTTTTGTGGGAGATCAGGTACGTGCATGCATCAGAAACTGCAGTGGTACTAGCGGTGTGATCAGGTATTTATATGCTTGAAATGATTTGTACAGATTAGAAATAGATAAATCGAAAAAGCACTTATAAAAAAGTAGATTTTAAAAAAATAAAAAATAAAAAAATTATTCTATATTAATGGGACTTTTTTTTTTTTTTTTTTATAAATGACTAGCTTGTATGAAATTTATATATTTAAATCTTTTAACTAGCATTATTCTTTATATATATCATGTTATGTTATGAAGATGTAACACATAATTTAATTTAGTGATTCGAGGTATACAAAATATCGATCTCTGCCAAAACACGAAGGGTCCTCTTCTTGTCTCCACATGACGGGTTAATAGGTAATTGCCTCGCAAGTTTGAGGTTAAACGTACAGTACTACTTACTCATGTCCTAAAACGTACAGCCTTATAAATTCCTATGTCTCATTCATTGGTAAATTAAGATTCAATATTCATATGATCTTTCGCTGCTAACACTCGATCGAGTACCACAACGTTCAGCAGTAACAGCACAACAGTGTTTTATATGTAGTACGTTTTGTTGGCACATACCGTTACATTTGACACTCATATATATACCCAACATGCATGGCATCTTCCCAACATCTTTCAAAAAGCTGACGGCACAGGATACCGAGACTGACAAAACAAGAAAACAGAAGACACACGTGATGTACCTCGTGATCATTAATCTTATAAATATATATATATAAATAAATTTTAGATATAAATTCTACATATTTTTTTAAATAATAAACAGAGTATGCAAAATATAAAGTTTTTATACTCTTATTTCTTAAATACAAAAAAATAAAATACATATTTTTTAAATAGTATGCAGAGTATAAAGTTTCTATATAGCAAGACTCATATATATATAAATTTTTTTTATCAACTACTATTTACTACCTCACACTCCACACTCTATTAAAAACATCTTCACATCCTATGAAAAAATCCTCCACTACAACATAATATGGTTTTTGCGGCTGAAACTTTTCCGGCGTTGAATGTGTTAGACGAAGCATGTGGAGTCCATTTTCTTACGACGACCAATATTCTGACGCTATAGATAAAATTTTGCAGTGAAAATGGAGACGCTGCAAAATTTTGACCGCCAAAATTTTTTAACATTGGGTTTTCTGCTTGTTACGGCTATGTTTAGGCGTTGCAACAAAATTCGCTTAACCACATTCTGTTGCAGCAATTGTTCTCACTATAAAAACATGGGAAATATATAATCCCCTGTTTTCCTTCTCTCCCAACCCGATGACCTACACGTCTGTGTTTCAAAACACAAAGGTCCCCCACGCCGACCCTTCCCACGCCATTGTGTCACCGCCTCACCTAGCAACTCTCTCTCTCTCTCTCTCACACACACACACAATTTGCAACACAGATCAAACCAATCTGGACAGATTGACCTTTAACTCTGGCTGAGATTTTCTCAAACCTATAATTTTGCCTCCGCAACAATAAGGTATACATATATATATATATATATATATTTCAGCCACTCATCTCTGTAGAATCGATGATTCTATTGTCTTAGAGATGTTTGGTGGGATGCCTTTAGTCTGCGAATTTCACCCCTTTCTCCTTATCTCTTGCCCTACTCCTAGTAAGGACGTGGTTCTTGCATAATATTGTGTTATGTTTGGTTGAGTTATTTCCATTAGATGAATAAACAAATTCCCTGCTATTGATTTGTATATTTCGTATGGTTGAAACAGATATTCTTCTCTCTTGAATTTACTCTCTGTTTTAAATTTTTGTAGTTGAAATTAGTGAGCATTTTACTAAAAAACATAACATGGTAAATTAGTGACCATGACCAGTAGATTTAAGCCAACTATATTCACATGTGGCTTGGTGCACATTGAGATTGAACTGTTAATTATCAAATCTTTGTTCAAAGAACACCAAGCTTCAATACTTGTTTGGCAAATGCTAATTTACTTGTTATTGTTGGCTTTAGTAATTGTGTGTTAGATAAAATATTACAACCAAACATCCTTTTTCATTCTTTAAGGTAAGTTATGATTCCAAACAACAACACATTCATGATATAAGGTTGTTACTTGAACCAAGGCTGATTTCTATAGTTCGTTGATTTAAGAGTAATTTTGCAAAATTACTCACAATTGCATCTAAAGAAAATCTTGCAAATCAAACCTTGTGCCCTCTCAACAAATTCACCCACTGCCACACATTCGATCATACTTAAATATGTCTTTCAATCTTGGATACCTAGTAGGTGGTTGAAAAAGCATTCACTTTACCAGTGTACATGCGCATACATTACCCTTACATACTTTAAACATTCTTCCCTGCCTTCACATTGTGTTTGGGCATGGTTTGACATTACCAATTCTATGAAAATACTAGGCAAATGCAAAACTTGCTATTTGCAACCAAAACTCGCTTATTTGCATTGAATGCAAAACCATTTATGAATTCATTTGCATCGGGACTATTGGATTTATTTTCGCTATAAATGTTTCAATTCTATACAATTATTTGCGTCCAAAAGAATTCGATGCAAGTAAATCTATTATTCCCCGCGAGGAAGGAAATTTATTGCGATTGAAAACAAATGGTGGAAACTGTGGGATGATGTAGGGATTTATGGGAAAAAAAGTTGCGCTGGAAGTACAATAATTTTTTTCGTCACTAATAAATTGTTACGGTGCCAAATAGGGGACGTTAATGGACATATATTTTTTTTTTATCCAAACATGATTTTTACGTCGATCACCAGCATTATACTTGCGGCGACGAAAACTGACACAATTACCAAAAAAAATTTGAGGCGCTTGATATGCCGCTGTGAAAGAGCTTTTGAGGTGGATTACTATTGGCCATCTAGTGGCGAAATGTGGCCAACGTAAAAAAACGTATAGCGGCGAAATTTTCTCTATTGGCGGTGTATTGTTTCGCCAGAAATGGTAGTAAGTCTTGTAGTGCCCACATCTTATGAAAGAACTATAAATGTGGGTTGTGAGAGTGAATAGTGACTGATCTATAGAATTCCTCCATATATATAAGGAGCTGAGCTACCGAATGGCGTAGGACAAACGCATATATGGTCCTCGCATGAATAAATTCATGATCGATCTCAAGTGTTTTAAATTTTAATAAGGTGCTGGGAGTGGAAATCATGAGCCTAGAGACAATATCACCACCTGCTGAAACTAAGCAGCCTCGCCCTAACATCAACATAACATAATTATTACGGAGGACATGATGGGGTAGGGCCCAAAAAGACGTTGTCTACCAGTCGAAATTGATAAACATTAGTGTAAAAAGTATTAACATCTTGACTTTATTTTATAATTATAATAATCTAACTCTTTTTTTTTTTTTTTTGGGCCTACGTATACAGTGGTTGTAGTTAACGGTTTTTAAAGTTTTACTCGAAAAAGTCGGAGGAGTTTAGGCTTCAATTATCGATGGGCTACCAGCTTCCAATTACCAAAATTTAAAAAGATCCATATAAGAAAAGCCCAAGAACGGGCGTCGTACTGCACGTAACGAGAGCCGCCAAACATGAAAAACGACCTTACGTTTTGCTGCTCAAAGAAGTGGTGGTGTCGTATGGGAATTACAACCATATATGCCTGGTATTGCATAATTGCCTGTCATAGCTGCGTGTGCTCATTTTTTAGGAACAGCTGAAAAACTTTAAGAAAATGACTTAACTAGCAGTTAACGACTATATTGAAACCATATAAATGACTGTCCAATGTTTCACAGTTTTTAGAATTGCAGTTCTTCGATCTATTTTAGTCATAGTGTTTGAAAAGAGAGATACAACATGTAAACTCTATCGCATTAAATGCCATTAGCGAACAATATAAACATTAAATATAAATATAGAATCTTATTTTATTTCTCTCTCTAAATAATAAATAATATTTAGAATAAAACAGTACTCAAATATAGATACCAATACCACCCAAAAATGTCAGAAGTACTGATATGATCTTATCTAGCCGGGCCAGTTAATATTATTCACGAGAAACTTACAATTTGATGACTACTTATATTCGAGAAGAAATTAAAGGACAGCTATTTTGAAAGATATATATAGTATCTTCTATATATAAAAGCGTGAATCGAAAAAGTAACAGTATTTTTCATCTGACTTTTTCTAGGGATGATCAGCAGCGCCCGCTACTTTGTTCCCGTTCGCCCCGCCCCTACCCCACATGGAGGAACCCAGCAAGGGCGGGGGTTGGGTTGATCTCAGTGGGGCCTCATCCCGCACCCTCTTATATTTATAATAAAAAAATTATTTTTATTTATATAAATATAATGTATATGATATATGTAATTTGTTAAAAATTAAAATTGAATTCAAGTTAATGAATTATCTTAATTTCTTAGGCCAACTTTTATATAAACTATCAAAATAATATAATAATCATATTGAACTAAAATGAAATTTGGTGCTTGCGGCAAAAGTGGGAGGCCCAAAGCTGCTTAATGGCGGTCTAAAAAAAAAACAGATTTTAATGATTTTTGTTTTTATGATTCTTGGGCTCTGATGGGGGGAACGAGGGACAATTTGAATCTTAAGCTCTGTTTTTGCTAAGGGGAAGGAAACTGGACATGAGAGTATTTATTCATGGTATTTTATTACTTCAACCTAGCGTAAACAGAAATGAAGGCGAAAAAAAAATAAGCTTTATTGGAACGATGATTGCTTTACGCTTTCTTTGTGGTCTAAGGGTCTTTATGCTTTGGAACTTGACCCAGTAAAGGGGAGAGAGAGAGACAGACGTTTGTGAGAGATGTTGAGGGTGTCGGCGCAGGTCCCAGGAGGCGAGGAAGGGAAAAGAGAGAATAAGAAAAAAAACTTCTAGGGCTTTGGTGGATTGGCTTAAACGGCATCGTGTGGAATGGGGTGAGGGGGGCTGGGCTTGTGATTTTAAGTTTTGGGCTTTGTATGTGAAAAATAGACCATTTTATAAATTAATTTATATGAAAAATTTATCACAAATTAGGGTTGTTTATCCGCATCTGGATCCGGATCCGGAACAAACTGAATCCATATTCGGATTTTAAAAACGGGCAGATATTCGCTTGAATAAGCCGGATTGAAACCTGAGCGGATATCAGGATTTGGATCCCGGATATCCGGTTTCAAACCAGAAATCTGGATTTTATATTTTATTTTGAGTTTTTGTTTTAAAAAAAATGTTTTTACCATTTTTAAAAAGATTTTTTTCTCAAGAAAAAACTTTTTAACACTTTTTAAAAGGCTTTTTAATCCAAATTTGGACTCGTATATCCAGATTTTATATCATTTTTTTTAAATAAGTATATTTTTAAGACTTTTAAAATGCTTTTTTAAATAAATAAAAAAACTCGTTAACACTTTTTAAAAGGCTTTTTTACAGGCTTTTATGTTTATTATTTTTTATAGTGAATTTTTTTGGCATTTTTTTAACTTTTTTGTATTGCCTATTCAAATTTTTATAAAACAAAATAAATAATAATAGACATTAACATACACAATACATTACATTGTTGTTTACAAGGAACAAATAGTGAGAAATTTAAAAGCAACAGCAAAGAATTGTGGAAGAACATTTAAAATCGAGCCCCCTATCTTCTTCATTGTAAGCTGTGGGAAACAAAGAACTAGAAATCAAGAAATTTGTAAAAAGAATCATATCCCAACTGATATGCATATATATTAAAGAAAAAATGAGATGGTGAGAAAGAACAATAAGCACAATGGCAGGCCATAGAAGATGCAAAATCAAGAAATTAGTAAAAAAATCATATCCCAACTGATATGCATATAATATTAGAGAAAAAATGAGATAGTGATGGTGGGTTCAAATTGATTATGGGTTCAAGGGATTCCATTCCCGCGAGTTCATATCAGATAGTGAGAAAGCATAATAAGCACAATGACAAGCCATTGAAGATGCATAACACAATCTTTCTCTTCATCTTTCACATCCCACCATTGTCTTCTCTAAAGCTCATCTTAGAGAAATAGAAAGAGAAATAATGGTGTAAAAAAATGTAGTTCATAATTTGAGTCATGTGGACAATTTTCTCATGAACTCCACACAAAATAATCATCTTAGTAGGTCCTAAAATTCACTTATTGAGAAAGGAAATGAGAAAAGACATGTACTTGAATGAGACTAGAGACCAAGTGAGGCCTATTAAACTGGAGTATGCATTGGGGTTTCTTATTAGATTTCTCCAGACCTAGATCCAAACCAAAAATGAAAATCCAGATATAATCTATTCATATCTACATTTAAAATGCGAGAAATGCTCACATAGATATGGACTTAAATAAAAATGTAAACTCAGATCTAATCTATCCATATCTACATCTAAAAAGCGAGAGAATTCACATGGATATGAACTCAAACAAAAATGTAAACCAAGATCTGGGAGAAGCTGCACTGTGAGAGAATGAGTAACCAGATTCCATGGCATTTGAAACCCATTTGTCCCAAGTTTTCTTAGTAACCAAACATGAACGAACTAAATTGAGAGAGAGAGAGGGAAACCATGTGGATCTTATTTTGTAGTCTTTGGCAAAGACGATGGTGAGAGAGCGAAGCCTCTGAGTGAGGATAACGATTATGCAGAGCCTTTGAGGAAGAATCGAACCACGGTCCCTGCTACTCACTAGAGGCGATAAATCTCGTTTAGGGATGCTAAAGTTTGGGAGAGAGAGAGAGAGAGAGAGAGAGAGAGAGAGAGTCTTGATCTCATAATCCAATGACAGGAGTCGCTTATATTTAAAAGAAAACCATCCAGTTACGGATATTCGGTTTAAAAATTGGATCCGTAATAGGATCCGGGCAGGTATAAGATTTTTCTACCCACTTGGATTGATCTGGATTTTCGAGTTTCGGACCGGACAAGGAAAAATGGGGCCCCGTTCTACACCCTTATCACAAATGGCTTATTCTTTTTTTTTTTTTCCTTGCAAATTGATACTAACTTTCAGTAAAAGTTTTATTTAAAAAAAATTAACTCATGAATAATTAAGATTTAATGTTGGGCAGCATTTCATTTTCTTTATTTTTGTACTCTGTGAATAATGAATCGAATTGTTATATTTCAGTATGAATCTGTAGTTGGTTATATAGTTTTTCTTTTCCCATTTCGTAATGATTTTTCCTTATTCATTTATTAAGATATATAATTTTGAAAGTTAAATTTTTTCTTCATTCTCCTATGAAATGAATGTTTGTTTATTAACCTCAAATTAATATTAACGATGTTTGAAGCAAATTTACAGTTTCGATTGTACTATAGGTTGCTTTATTATTTTTTTATTTTTTTAGTATAAAGGACGGGTCCTTACATTATAATTACATGGTCAAATTATTTAACACTTAGTACTGTAATTTGAATATTTAAAATTGACACGTTATATGTTTATTCTATAAATAATCAATATACATACAACATATGCATTCGACTCAAACTGTTAAGAGTAATAATAATAATAGGTGAGTTTGTATAATTATAAATTTTCACAAGGAATTAAATTATAACTTGTTAATAATTTAAAAATATAATATGTCATTATTAATATTTTACTTCCCATAAGTGTGCGGGTGTAAAATCAATTAATGTTTTCTATTTTTATTATTTTTTACAACTAGCTTCTTTGTTTTCGTGTAAAAGATGGGCTTTACATTATAATTATATGGTCAGATTATTTAACACTTAGTACTATATATAGTTTACTTTATTAAAATTGATACATTACGTATTTATTCTAGAAATAACTAATATATAACATACACATTCGATTCTAGCTAACTGTTAAGAGTAATAATAATAGGAGAAACAATATAATTATAAATTTTTAGAAATAAATAAATTATAACTTGTTGGATAATCTAAATAAATAATATGTAATTATTTTTATTATTATTGTACTTTGAGAAGTGTGACAATGTAAAATCAATTAATGTTTTTCATTTTTATTATTTCTTTTATATTCATGATTTAGTAACGTCTAAATAAATGAATGTTATGAAAAATTTTGAAGTTAAGATGATATGGTTTGAAAAGTTTATAAACTGGTTGTCGAGTTGTGCAATGATGAAATTGTTGTTTCATGTACTAGTGAATAACATTGTGTAGAACATATTAATATATTCTAGGACATATCTGATCTTTTCATTTCCTGAAAAGTTATATAACATTGATTTTTTTTTTCATAAACATATTTATAAAGAAATGTTTAAAAATGACTAAGGAATTGTCTTTTCATAAGAAAGATGATATTAAAAAAAAAAAATGTTGTTCAATAATCTGTTAGCATAGTCCGTAATCTAAAAACGTCGTCTTTTCCTGTAACCATATGAATTGTCCCTCATTTTTTTTTATATGGAAATAAAACGAAATTATCATCAACATTAACTTTAACTTTCAAAATGTAATAGAGCATTCTAATTAGATTAGTCAAAATTAAAAGATATTTTTTATGAATATAAGAAAAATTTGACTTTTAGCAATTCCATTCACATAAATCTCCACATTGAAATAATTATTTTTTCATTATATAATAATAAAATAATATAAAATGAATTTGATTTTAGTTATTTACATCAAATCTTCACATTAGATTATATATTTATTCATTATATAGTAATGAATAACTAATAATTTCAAAAATATTTAATTTTTTAATTATTAATTTATTTTATTTTATCATATTTTACTATTCTACCTATTATATATTAATTAATAATCATATTCTTATTAAATTAATATATCACTAACTCAAATTAATATATCAATTGTGGTAAAATATGTGATAAAAAGAAAGGGAGAGAGAAATAATTAATAAAATATGTATTTTATACATGTATAGTAACTTTCAAATTTAGAAAATTTTTTGAAAGTCACTGTAGCTTTGGCTAATCCAATGTGAATATATTTTACTCTCTAATTGTTAAATACTCATTAGATTTAACTTTTAACTAATTCAATGAGAGTGCTCTTAACTTTAACTATTTTCTAATTTGTAATAAAGTTTTAGTATTAGAATTTGCATTATTAATTTAGACTTTCATTAAATTTTAAATTTAAGCGTCTTTTTGGATTAAAATTTCTAAATAAATCTAGATATTTGTTAAATCTGGATCTATCACTTCTGTTAACTTTATATTAAGTTTACTTTAATTTGCATAAATCAATGACTTCTATTAATTTTGTATAGATTTTTTATTTTTATTTTTATTTTTTCATTCTAATTTTTTTCAATTTTATTTCTCATATTTTTTGCAACTGGCCGTACACGTTGCATGCCCTTACTTATATATAGACTAGTAAAGGGCAAACAAGTGCATTGCACGTGTGCCCAATTGTGAAAATATAAAAAATATTTTTAAAAATAACATTTATGAAATCTAAAAATATGTAATAATAAGAAATAGGTTAATATGTATAATTATAAAATGTAATAATTTTGTCTATATTTTAATTTTCTCATTGATTATAAAAATAATCACATACAAACCCGTAAGAAACTAATAAGAAATCAATCATGTGATTAGTAGTTTGTAGTTTGGATTTCACCATATCTGTTTATATGAGAATTTTATTTTACAGCTTTTAGGGATGACAATATGTAGTTTGTTGTTCTAGTTTTTAGTCTAATTTTTTAACTTGCATATGTAGCAACTATCTCATAAACACTTTGCAGTTTTCATTTTAGCATGTGTTTAGATGAGAATTTTATTTTACAACTTTTAAGGATGACCATATGAATTTTAATTCTTCTACTTCTTAGTCTGTAGTTTTTTAACGTGCATGTGTAGGAACTATCTGATAAACATTAATATTAGCATATATGTTTAGATAAGAAGCTTATTTTACAGCTTTTAAGGATTGATCATATGTAGTTTATTTTACAACTTATACACGGTTTAGCTAATTTGTAGTTTGTAATTTTTTAATTTGGATGTGTAAGAACCACATGATAAAAATAGATAGAATATATGATGTAATTGAAAACAAAATGAATAGAGGCGTATTAGTTTCAATATAATTTAAAGCTAATGAAAAATTAACTGATAAGAAAAGCCAAAGAATTACATATGCTGTTAATTTTCGTAACTAAAAAAACATCCATCATATATGTTCAGATGGTAATTTTGTTCTTCCAGTTTAGTCTAGTTTTTGAACTTTCATGTCTACCAACCATGTGATAAATGGTCTGCAGTTTGCAATTTTTTCTAATTTACGTATATAAACATGCCATAAGAGCAGATATGGCATATGACATAATTGAAAGCAAAAACATACAGACCACATCAGTTTCATTATACATAAAAACAAAGGAAAAATTAACTGAAGAGAAGAAAGAGAACTACATACCTAGTTATCTTTGAAATTTCAATCCCAGGAATAAATCTAACAGCCCTGAGCCACTAAATGTTTGTGCGATGTGAATAAGAGGATGTTGATTTTAAACGTGAGAGAATTAGTAGGAAGAAGAACGTAAGAGCAAATGGAAGTAAAGATGAGGAGAATTACTCTTATAGGAAACGCAAAGCGGTGCAAGTGATAGAAGAGTAAAGAAAAAATTAAAATTATTCGATTTTTCTGATCCAAATTGCAATTGGTCCAAGCGGTGGTAGATGAGAGTGAAAAAAAAAAAAATTTATCCAATGTCTACAAATCCGAGAATGACAAATGCCAAACGTTCCAAGAGGCGACTGTTGACGAGGATGGGAAAATTTATTATCTAATTCCTGCTAATCTGAAAACAACAAAAAACAAATGGTGGAAGTGGTGCGAGACGGGGGGAGAACAAACTTATCCGAAGGTTAAAATATATTCTAGAACCTCGCTGGTGTATTTTCGTTAAAAAAAAAAAAAAACTATTCGATGCAAAACAGTTTTACAAGCGAACCTAAGTAAACCGTAATTTAATAAAAATAGGGAAAAAAACCTAACACAAAACGTTAGGGAAATTGAATTAAAAAGCAGGGGTAAAATCGGTAAAAAAAAATGGACGAAGGCAGCAAGCTAAGGATATGAACGGAAAAGAAATAAATAAGAAGGGCAAAAATGAAAAATATGGGTGGATGACTGCTGAAGCCAATGATATAAGAGGAAAACAAATAGAAATTGAAGGATAAAAAAGAAAGAAAGAAAAAAACGGAATTCAAGACGTCATGGCAAAATGAACTGAAAAACAGGGACAAAATGGGAAGAATATAGTGGACGACACCAGCTTATAGCCGCTTATTACATATAAGATATATAGATATTGGAGAATATTGTTCTAATTTGAAATGAATGGTAGAAAAAAATTAATCCTCAAGGTTACACGTAAGCTTGCCTCTTCGCTGCTATGAGGGGCCAATTAATTAATTAAGGATATATCAATTTTGATTGGAGGAAAAGGCCGGTGGTCACAACTTCCTGTCCATTTTGATCAGTCAATACATGATATATATCTAGACTAACCAGACACGCCATTTTTGTACAGTCCAATCGTTTTATATTTTATAAATATTTTCATCTTATTATTATAATTTTTAAAATTTTTTATGCAAAATAAAATAAAAAATTTAATTTTTTCAAATCTTAAAATAAAAATAATATTAAAAAATATTTTTTAATAATATTTTATTCAATTTTTAACTTTTATCTTAATTAATTTCATCTCATTTGCGAATAGAAACCAGACCAAACAATATGGTAGAAAAGAAAAATAGTTACTGAAATTTTTTTATAACGAAAGAGATCAATTCCAGATCAATAATTAGGTTGGTTCTTTTTATTATTATTATTATTTTTATAGATTAATGTAGAGTATTCAAGAATGCATGGATTAGATTAGCTCTTATTATTATTATTATTATTATTATTATTATTATTTAGAATGTCTCTTGTTGGTGGGCTTCACATCATGAATATATATAATTCTTAAAAAAAAAAAAAACGGAAATATGTAGTGGGTTTTATCGCGAGATCGATCATGAAGGCAACTCACTTTATAAGTCAAGACAATAATGTGAGATGGAAAGCAACTACTCTAATCAAGACAATAATATATTGACTAATGAGGATGATTCTATATAAAGTATTTATCGACATTTTATATCATAAATATGGGACTAACAGTACTATATGCTTCCTCCATATATATACTTCATAATTAATTTGGATTTGCTTTAAATATATGCTGATTATCTCAATCAATGCACATGATTTTATATATACATATATAAAAGGAAATAAGTATACTATATTATTATTTGAAATATTCAAAATAATTTATTTTATTTAATTAATAAAATCTAGCATTTAGAGTTACAACAGCTAGCCATTGAGTTTTTGTCGCCAACGCGTTACATTATCTCAGGGTGAGAAGCAAAAGCAAGCCCGGCCACTCGGCGAGAGAGAGAGAGATGGGTTTCACAGAGAAACAAGAAGCTTTGGTGAAAGAATCCTGGGAGGTTTTGAAGCAAAATATTCCCGAGAACAGCCTCCGTTTCTTCACCCTGTAAGTAGAGTACTGATCTAGAGAGATCAAAGATATATAGTATTTTAATTTTTTTTTAAATTTTTTTAATGAAGCCCATTATATACATATATATATATATATATAACAATATTGTATGATTAATGATGAACCAGAATCCTAGAGATCGCACCGGCTGTCAAGAACATGTTCTCCTTTCTGAAAGACTCGGATGAAATACCACAAAATAATCCTAAGCTCAAAGCCCACGCTGTAAAGGTCTTCAAGATGGTGAGTATTTTTTAAGGGTCGTCGTTGTGGTAGAAACTTATTTCTTTGTCTGATAAAATATTTCAACAACCATATGACATGATTAAACTTTTATCATGCGAGTCAGCAATTCAACTGAGGGAGAAAGGAGAGGTGGTGGTGGCTGATACAACCTTAAAGTACTATTTGGGTTCCGTCCATATCGAGAAAGGAGTCATCGATCCTCATTTCCAGGTATTCTCATCATTAACTCTGTTAGTGGATCGAGGAATTGAATATTTGAGTGTTGATTATATATATATGAATTTTGGGATGGATGGATGGATTTAATTAGGTGGTGAAAGAAGCGCTAATTATAACAGTGAAAGAGGCATGCAGTAGGAGAGAAATGGAGTGATGAAATGGACAGTGCGTGGGGGGAAGCCTACGATCAGTTGGCTGCAGCCATCAAGACTGAGATGAAACAAGAATTAGAAGCTGCTCGCAAATCTAGTTCAGATTATTAAACTACTACCATGGTACTTTGCTACTGTCTTAATTAGATATAATTACCAGCTGCTAGCTGCTTCTTGTGTTTGTTTCCCTCAATTTTCTCTTTGCAAGTTATTTATATATAAGGACATTCTGACTATTAATTCAGTGGTACTGTCACTTCGACTATTAATTCTGACAAAATTCTATTCCATAATGGACGTTAAATAAGAACAATAACTTCCAACCACTAAATGTATAATTTTTTTAGGAGTTATTAGTGGGATGAGAGGAATACTAGATAAGGCCCATTAAACAGAAAGTTATCCTTAATAAATTCGTAAAAGAAAAATAATATACGACTGGCCGTCTTCACTAAATTAAAGGCATGAATCATAAGCCCCATTTGGATTATAAGATATTCTTATTTCATTTCATCTCTCGACATTTAAACATCATAAATATAAATATTTTTTAATTTTTAATTTTTAAGTTTTTTATTTAATCATTACAACTTTTTTAAACTTCTAAATAAAAAAAAATAATATTTGCAGTCATAGAATACGTAATCGCTGTGAAAAAAATGAGTAAACACAAGAATCACATGAAAAAATTAATTTTTTTAATAGTAGATCACATTCTTTTTTAAAACGATTGTGCGGCGCTTGCATACTCTACGACTGTATATAATATTACTAAAAGAAAATCAACTTTTTTCAAATCAATAAAAATAATTTTAAAAAATTATATTATAACAATATCTTAACTTATAAAATTCTGAGTGGTGCTACTATGTCGCTCAGAGAAGCTTGCTGCAACTTACTGCTAGGCGAAAATCACCATTTTATTTTTTTCAATTTTTTTATTCACATTTTTTTATCATTTTAAAAAAATATAAAAAAAATATCAATACACTAATAGGAGAAATTCTATTTGCAATCCCCAAATGGGGATTGCATGTGCAAGCCCTTCATTAAAAATAAAAAAAATATTATTTTAATAAGGATATTATTGTAATTTTGAAAAATTTAAAGATAAAATTAACTAGACTTGTTATGCAGTCTCTAAATAGGGACTGTATGTAGCATTGCTTCACTAATAGTCAATTTCTTAACTATTAAATAAAAAAATTAAAATATATGAGGTGTCAAAATGAGAGAGCAAGTTAAGTGGGCAAAGTAGCATTTTTCTAATATTTTTCTTCAATATTTTCTCTCTTATTTCTCAAAATTTTATAAAATATTTTTATTTAAAAATATTTTATTACTATTTATAAATTTCTCATATCATCTCATCTTATTTAAACATTCAAATGAGGCTTTAGTAAAAAGATAAAAAATCAAAAAATCCCCGAGTTTGGTTGGAACCAAAAGACACGCAGCCTAGCCCTTTTAATTGGTAATTGGTAATTGGTAATTGGGTGTACCAGATGATTAAGATTCCAGATGATTAAGATTAAAATTTTTGTATTATTGTTACTCATCGCACACCACATGTTATATATATTTTAATATTTTATTTTATTTTATTATTAATAAATTAATTAAATTATTTTACTTATCATTAATTCATACATTACATACTTTTAATGAAAAAAAAAAAATGTGATGGACGTAGTATGTGAAAATGCTAAGTAAAATTATTCTAAACTTGTATACGTTGCGGCTTGGGCGGCTCTAATTGTGGCCCTAAAAGAAAGGACCAATTTTATAGTTTTAAACTTTTATCAATGAACTTCCATTTTTTTCTCATTTAATGACAAAACCTAAGAAAATCAGCTCATATAATTGAATTGGATTTATTGTGTGTTTTTTTTTTAAATAACATTGTTTTGACTTAGAGATAGGGGTGGGCAGCGGGACCCCGAACCCTACCTCGCCCTTGTCCGCCTTGCCCCCGCATGGGCTGGACGAGACTCCATGCTGTAGATGCAGGGTCTGGTGGCCTCGCCAGCATCAAGGGATGGAGGAGGCCAGCCTTACTCCAGGTTTCCCCACCCCACATATTTTATATAATATATTATAAATATAATATATATATATATGTATTTATATATAAATAAATAAAACAATTCAGGCACAAAACGCATTGTTATGGTATGGGGGTTAAGAGGCCCCCTTCCCCTACGTCTCCTCTCTCTCTCTCTCTCTCTCCAACATTGTTTTCGTACGCACTACATCGTTACCATCCGTCTGCATCTCTGTCACCGAATGAAAGAATCGCATCTGATAGCTCTCTGATAGTCTGATTATGTTTCTTTTATTTTTTATTGAGTTATATATGGAATGGGGATTGGAGAAATGATGGAATTTAATCGGAGTTGGAGGATGGGATTGTGCTGTGGAGACTCAATTGTGCATATATTTTGATGTGTGTTAATTTTTGTGTGTGATAATGATTTTGTGACTTTAAGGTTTCGGTTCCAATCTAAAATCCTAAATTAATTTAGAAGTTTCAAAAATTTAGAATTTATCTCATATACTACCATAAATAATATACCTGCTTGTGATACAAGAGTAATTTCTAGTTTTTAGTTGACATCATTTCCCTCATCCGGCCCATCCTCAACCTGTAATTTGCTGGTTTTGGACCCTAAACTATCATTTGAATTTTTGGATGGAGATAAACTTTCTGTGGTTTCTCCCAAGAAATCTGCCGAAATGGGATCATGCCCAATACCACACCACCAAGGTTGAAAGCAGACTGTGTTTTGATGGTTTGTGACATCCTGTTTTTGATGCATGGTCCCTAGTTCACTCCTGAAATAATGATCCGCCCCCTATACGCTGCTTCCCAATGTAAACAAGAGAAACTCAGAGTCAACCAATGCCTATTTCATTAGAATTATATGCAAAGAGGAAGCATAAACGTACAAGTACACATTCATAGGATTTTCTTACATACACATGCACATTGAGTTGATGAAGGACAATAAAAGACAAGGAAGTTATGGACATTCAACCATATGACATGATTAAATATTGATGGTTAAATTATATATCCCACCAGCTTAAGTTTTTATTATTAAATTGACACAATAAAGAGACTGGAGAAAGAGAAGATAGAAAGAAAAAATAAATAAAGACATGAGGCCCGAGTTCTTTTCTAAAAAAAATAAAAAAACAACTAGCAACGGATTTAAACCATTGAATTCTTTTCTAAAAATATTGTCTTCCATCTTACGGTCAAAGAAATTCCAAGCTGATTATTGTCAATTGTGGTACGTACTCGATCAAGTACTTCCCCATGCATGTTTTTTTAGAGAGAGAGAGAGAGAGGAAAAAAAAAAAAAGAATCTTACGAAACACATGAATCTTGACAAATGAATGGATTTCAATGGTTCAAAGCCGATTTATGTTCAAAATCGTGGTACTCAATCAAATATTTCCGTCATGCACGTTTTTTTTTTTTTTTTGGTAAAAACAAGTAATCTTACAAAACACACGAATCTTAACAAATGTAACCAAAATTAGATCAAGCTAAAAACAACACCAAAAAATAGAAAATTAAATCAAATACTATTATATGCGCACCTCAAGCCTCAATCCTAATTCTAAGTCGAAAATCAAATGATATATTCTCAATGTTGCATCTTGATCCCCATCTCATCTTAGTTAGTCAGATTTTAATTTGTAATTTTTTCATTTGTTTCTTGTTTATAATTCTAATATATCTTTTTATTTAATTGTTAATGTTTCAGATTTTATGATCTCACGACTCACAGCTACAGATCCAATACTAAATTTTATTTCCACCCTTGGCCACCGGCCTAAAATGTCAAAGTCAAAATTCAAAGTTCAAACATCTCATTTTTATCATTTATGTTCAATTGTATTTAGATTTTACATATTCAGCTCTTTGAAATGTTGATACAATCACAATGTCCCTTTTATGTCTGTAAGTTTTTAATTGTTTTCTCTTAATATATATTATTATAATAGTTTAGTTGTTATAGTTTTATTAGAAATTCTATTATTGTAAATTGTAATAACTTAGGAGTATTAGTAGTACTTTTTAATCTTTTTTCTCTTAATTTGTATTTTTTTTATTGTAAATTCAATTTATCGTTATTTAAAAAATTATACATTTTTTTTTTAGTTTTGGGCTTAAAATGATCCAAAAATAGCTTCTGGACCTATGGCCCATTTGGCCGTGCGCGCTGGGGGGTACCCACCCTGGTCCCATGGCAGGGCGGGGGGTGGGGAGGGGGTGGCCCCACCTACTTTGAGGGTAGGGATTAAGAGTTTGTTTGGACATAGATCTCAAATTCTCATGTCATCTCATTTACTTCCCTAACATAATTTAAATACAAAATCTTTAAACTAATCATTACAACTCTTCCAAACTTTCAACTAAAAATATTTCAAATTTTTAAATTTTCAAACAAAAATAATATTATAAAAATATAGTTTAACAATATTTTAACTTTATAATATTTTTTATTCAATTTTTTTCTCTCATTTTACAAAATCTAAAAAATATTCAATTCAAAATATCTTACTGTTATTCATAAATTATGTTATTATTATTGATAAAATTCTCATTTTATCAAACTTCTCAAACGAGCGCTAAGAAAATTACCTCACCAGAATCATATTTTCCATAACCAAAGGTTTGTTCTGTGACGTCAATAAAAACGTGAAACATTCATAGATCACTGATTTTAAAAATAATAACAAGAAGTCGTCTCAAGCCTCTTCTTCTCACTGCGACTTTGAAAAAATTATAAAATTGTTTCTTGACTCGAGCACACCTCACATCATGCTCTTCTTTTTCTTTCCCTTCTCACGCAGATTTATACTTTTAGGACCGATATTGACATATGGCGTTGGGTTGATTAGTTGGAGGTTCGATGTGAAATTTTAAAGAGATGCATGCAATCAAGGTGGAACAATTCAACAAACCTACATCTCACTTTCTTCGAAATTCAACCATAGTTTTCTCTCTATCAATCGTAATCTTTTAAGTGCACATGAAATAATTTGCAGCAGCTAGAATCAGTAGGCCAGATGACAGTTTTATTAATAATTAAGTATTTAAAATAAACTACTCGAAGACTGTATTTGAATGCAGAGTTCAGTTCAATTCTTTATGAATAATAAAGATATGAGTAATGAAAAGAATTATGTGGAGTTTATCTAAATTGAATTTAAACTATGTTTAAACGTTAAGATAAATTTAATACTTTTTATGAGTTATGTAGGTTGCACAAAAATTCACTATAATGAACTCAATAAATAAATAATAATTTAGCCCAAGATTTATTCATTAACCAAAAATACTGCAAAAAATATATATCCGCTGTGAATATATGACCATTGGAAAAAATACAAGTTGAAAGAATATGATGTAAAAAAAGACTATTAGAAAATTCTATCTGTTAGGAATAATATGAAAGTTAGAAAATTAATGTGTATTTTTTAATAATAAATAAATATTCAATAAATGAAAATATCAAAATTAATATTTTAATAGAATAATAAGATATTTGGAAAGTTTGTTATTTGGTCATATTATTAAAAAATGACTAACTAAATTTATAAAAGTGAATTTTCTAATTATCAAATTTTAACAAAACTTTATTGAGTATACTAATATTGCCCTTAGAACTTATATTTGATGGGTCGGGTCTAATTATCTATTCCTCTTTTTCTTCTAATTATTAATTAACAAAAAATTAAGTTTGTGCAGACGTAGTCCGTCTACGTGCATTGACTCAGCCCCTTGGAAATGTTTGTCAACTCATGATGATCGATCTTACTTTATTTTGCAATACTACAACCTGATCATGCATGATACCTTCAAGGCAATTTGGATCCTGTTGGCGGCCGGGGGAGAGATCAGAGAGAGAGAGACAGAGAGAGTTTAACTTCAGAAACTAGATGCTGCTGGAGGTATACATGATATATGTAATCGTGATCTGCAGGAACTTTTAGGTCTCAAAAACAGTTAAGAAAATTAAGCCATTCTCTAAGGAGTTGATTTGGAAAAAAAGTATATACCAAAAAACCATACCCGGCCGACAAAAGACGTATACGTGGATACAGATCAGCATGCAGCGAAATGAATGGAGAAATAGGTCAAATGCGATCTTTGATGGCCAATTGTAGCCATCTTAAATCCCATCCTTGAGCAATAATTTATAATAGTTTAAGAACCCTAAATCACATATATGCTCAAATATATATAATCTACAACCTTCAAAATTAAAGAATATTGAAAGAAAAAAGATATTTGTAATCGTGAATTGTGGAACCGTCGCGTAATTACTTTAAAAAAAGTGAATAAATTATAAGACTCACATGAAAAAAATTAATTTTTAATAGTAAATTCAATTCTTTTTCAAAAAGATTATGCGGCGTTTATACACTTCACGATTGTATGTAGAATTATTCACATTGAAAACCCAATTTTCATGACCACCATTGTATGTATATGCTGTCTATAGAAAATATCTATATATAGCAACAGCCATAACCAAATTAAAGAGAAAACCTTGTGATCTAATGTTAAAGAAAATGGCGTGTAGCAACATTTCGGTTTATTTCCAGTGATTACTGCTAGAATTAGTACTCATTCATCCATCTATATATCTAGAACAGCTGATCATTTCATTTCGCGTGCAATAGAATTTTCAAGACAGACGGCTGCGTAAATAGTACGTATATAAGTTTCAAGTGTATACTATTATTAAACGTACGTTGGAAGCTAGTTTACTGTAGCTGGGATCTTGAACAAAAAGGCAAAACGATTCGGAGAAATTAATTAGCTAGCTAGTAAAAAATACAGAGATAGTCGATATTATATATCCAAGTGAATTTAAGGGAATTTTTTCAGTACTTTAGGTACCTATTGTGTATATATATATATATATTTATATCTGTCTTTCTCAAAGAGTCTCTAATTAAACATCCAAGTATATATATATTGATCGTGTCACCTAAAAATAATGTCTCCCAATTAAACCAATGAGAATTAATCCACGCCCGAGTCTAGGCTAGGTCATGATCATGTGCAGCGTCAGTCATATGCATGCATGACGGTGATGCATGAATTAATACCGGCTGTTGGTTGGGCCATGCAAATACCACTTCTTCCTTCATCGATCACCGCCTCATGTTTTGACTACACTTGGTCAACTACTGGCCGGTTAATTTTGCATGCAATATTGGAAGGAGTACTACTACTTCGTTTACCTTCACCAAACCTTGTCACTGCAGCGCTTACTAAGTACATGCACCCCGTCCCCTAGCTCTCATCTCCTATATAAGTCCACCACACCTCAACTTCTTCTTCACCCTCATCTATCTCCCTCTCCTCATCTCTCGATCTCTCCCATATACATCCATCATGTCGCCTGCGATGAGAAATTTGGCAGCTGAAAGCGAAACCAAAGGGGCAAATGATTCAACAGAAAGCGAATTCCACAAAGGAGTGAAACATTTATGCGAGAAAGGAATAACAGGAGTTCCAAGCAAGTACATATTGCCCGTCCCTGACCAACCAAAGTCATCGAAAGGCTCTGGTAGTGTTAGCAACCAGAATTTAAAGTTACCAGTTATCGATTTTGCAGAGTTGCAAGGCTCCAGTAGATCTCATGCTGTCAATTCCATCAGAAAAGCCTGCGAAGAATTCGGGTTTTTTCATGTAAGTCTTCACAGATTTATTCCTAATTGGCATGCCAAAAACGAAGCTTTTGTGTTTTGGGGTTTCTCTTAACTTCTTAATATTTGAATTGGTGCAGTTAGTAAACCACGACATTCCAAGGGATGTGATTGAAAATATGATTGATGTTGGTAAAAGGTTCTTTGACCTCCCATTCGAGGAGAGGTCCAAGTACATGTCAACTGAGATGCGTTCACCGGTCAGGTATGGGACTAGTTTTAACCAGAATAAAGATGAAATCTTTTGTTGGAGAGACTTCTTAAAGCTAAGCTGCCATCCCTTGTCCGACGTTCTTCCCTTTTGGCCTTCTTCTCCTGCGGACCTAAGGTGATTAGTTCTATTGACTACTCTCCCTCTCTCTCTTTCTGTGATCTCTCACATACAAAGACACATGCACGCACCAGTTATTGTTTACTTAAAATTTTAGCTGAGCTTGATAATTTTCTGACATCGGTTCTGGATTTAAGCTTAGACACGTACGTACGTACATATATATGTTAACCAATATGTTCTTGCAAGAGTCAATTATGTTAATTATCATGCATCAATATCTTGAATTTAAATGTTTGAACAGGCAAGCGGTGGTTAACTACTCAAAGAACACTAAATTATTGTATCTGATGCTAACGGAGGCCATCCTAGAGAGCCTAGGATTGGTGGATACAACGAGAAATGAGAACGAAAATGATGGGTTAAGAGAATTCGAAAACGGAAGCCAACTCCTTGTGTTGAATTGCTACCCAAAATGCCCTGAACCTGATTTAACATTAGGCATGCATCCCCATTCGGACTATGGCTTCCTAACGCTGCTTCTCCAGGATGAAGTTGAGGGTCTCCAGATACAACATGAAGGAAGATGGGTAACAGTGGAGCCCCGCCCTAATTCATTTGTTGTCAACGTCGGAGACCATCTTGAGGTTAGTATTTAATCAAAACAAAAAAAGCCATGGATACACCATTAATTAATTATTCTGCTTAACATCAGAACTTTACGAACAATCTCTTCTTAGAATGTAGATATCTAGATTTTCTTCAAATTTCTATTGACAGTGCATGATTAATATTATTTGGTTGATCTGTGTACGTTATACGTAGGTTGTATTCGATGAAATATTAGTACTTTAAGGCAGATATATATATATATATATATATATATATAAGGTTAATGAACTTCATAATTAATTAACAGTACGTGATCCAGAAATTAATTTTCTGTATAAACTGATATATTCCAAAGTGGAACATGGTATGATCAGTCAATCTGGCCAAAATATTGAAATATTAGGTTTCCTTGAAACGCATGCAACATGATCTGCTTCATGTATGTGTATATATATATATATATACACATATATGTGTGTCTATTTATGTATCATGAATGTATGTGTCATGGTTAGGTATTGATGATGATGATATATATATATATATATATATATATATATATATTAGAGAGAGAGAGAGCTAGTCAATTTTTAAATTTGAATTATTCTTTTTGACGTTTTATGCAGATATTTAGCAATGGTCGATACAGTAGCGTACTTCATCGGGTTCTTGTCAATTCCTCGAAAACTCGAATTTCTGTTGCTTCGTTGCATAGCCTGCCATTCGATAGCATGGTTCAGCCATCACCAAAACTCATAGATGAAGCCAATCCGAGGCGCTACAAGGATACAAACTTCGCCAGTTTTCTTGACTATTTATCTTCCTGTGAACCCAAGAGAAAGAGTTTCCTTGAGTCTAGGAAATTGGCTTGATGATCAATCGAGCTAGCTAGTTATTAATCGAATTATAAGCGCATATATATATATATATGCGCATATATATATATATATATATATATTTCAGAATTAGAAAAAGTACTCTCGAATTAAGCACTATTTGTAACTTTTGAAACATATGTATAATATAATATAATATTGATTCAGGAAAGAATTACTGGCATTAATATGTGAAGAAATTAAATATTCTTGATTATTATTATTAAGTTTTGAATATCATGGTACGATAAATTAAGCAGATAATAAATTTATGATCCAGTTCGTAAGATCAGAAAATTCTTGACTTTTTCTGGTCAAACAAGAAAAAAAACACCTTGTGAATTGTACTATATTTTTCTTCATATTTGACCGATCGAATTCATCAAGTGGATCATTACCACAACGAAAAACTTACACCGCATCTTTCTAGCTAGATCGATTTTGTGAACATAAGAATAAGTCCGGTGGTTGATGATCTTGATCTCGATCACATGACCTTTTATAAATTTCGCCATTTTGAATAATAAGCTGATCATGTCATTATCTTTGGGGCCTATTAAATCAAAGATAAGAATATTCTCGTGCATATTATCAAGCAGCTCGAAAAACACGACCTAGCTCGTTCGTTCGGGCGATCAAGTACTACATGATCATGATCACGCGTTATCACGTTTTTTTTTTTTATATAAAATTATGAAAACAGTATTGGAAGAAAAACAAGGTAATTCATCATATATACTTTCATACCCATATTATATATGTAATATGATCAGCTAGCAAAGCAAATGTAATGCAATTCAGTAAGAAAAAGAAGCTATTTATTAGAGTCGAGGTTGCAGTCATGCATTTAACTATTTAAGGCCGGCATGCATTAGCAAACACTCATCATGAACGAAGATATTGACATCATATATGGAATTAATTTCGTTTTCTGGCCTGACGTAGCTCGATCTCTTTGGCAATTAGCAAATCAAACCAACCAATTAATTCCTAGCTATTTTAGTACCAGCTTAAGTTTTGGCACTTAGCAGATGTTAGTAATTCTGTCTACATTACAAACTAACGTTTGCTGTTGTTGGGAGACCATTGAAAGGTAAGCCTCTACGGCTCTAATTTCTGCCTCTCTTCGTTCATAATTTTCAAAGTCATGCACGTTAAGTTACAACTACTTAAATTACATGATTTCTGTCCATTGATTGATCAACAACCCATGATGTGACGACTTTGAATGGGTCACCAGTCCATTGTAGCAAGAAAAACTTGGACCGGTGATGACTTTTGACTATGACTTTTTTGTTTCAGTGCTCCATTTTCTGTCCTCCGACCAGACGTGCGATCCAGACAAGGCCCTTTATTTATCGAATCCATTAACCCATTAATTTTGGCTATGCTGAGTATATATAGAGTACTTATTGGCTCTTACCAATTTTAGATTTTAGGATAATTCACCGCTTAACACTCACTCTTAGTTCACATATTAATCACTTACACATTTTTATTTTTTACTAAAAGCCAGAAACGCTGCATGAAGTAGTTATGAGTCGTTGTGAAAGTTGAAGGGAGGGTGCAAGACATATCATTAAGATTCCATGAAAGTTGGTACTGTACGTATTTTCCACGCGTGTATAAGTACGATCCAAACCCTCCACTCTATACATATACACATGTATATATATATATATATATATATCACTGATCTATAGTCAAGGGGTACGATCTGGTTATGCCACAATTTAAGTGTTCTAGCTTGTTTGTATTCTCTTCATATGTTTTTCTTTATTTTATTGGTACAGAATCTCATGTGCATATAGTCTTACCAAAAGTCACTGAATGAAGGACATACTTCCAATAAGCCCCGAGTAGAGCCATAACGGAAGGGGAAGGGCCAAAAAAAATAAACGAATGATAGATATTTTATTTACGGAAGAATGGATGAATCAACAGTGCCATTTGTTATTCCAATTATACAATGCAAGATGTTCAGTATATAATCAGAAAAACATTGGCAACTACTGAATACTCTACTTAACTCTACACACAGGAGCCTCAGGAGCTTCCATTTGATGCAAGTGATCCACCCCCATATTTCCTCCTTCAGATCTTTACCGCCCACATTCTAAGCATAATTTTATTTCTTTCTTCTTTTTTCTTTGTTAACACTTCACCTTTTTACAGTATGGAATAAGCTCGGATCACCTCGACGATTGGCGCTCTACACAATGGGCATTTTCCTCCACCACGAACTAACTCATTTGCACATTTTGAACAAGTGCACATGTGCCCGCATCTGCAAAAAGTTCACAGTTTCTGGGGGTGAGGAACCCAGACATAAACAATAACAAAATGGGTATCCCCAAAACAAGAAAGAAAAACTTCAAATTAAAGGAAGTCGTTAAAAGAATATTGAATATACCTGTACAAGAGTGAATCAATGTGGCTATCACAACAAACACAGCAAGTCCCTTTCCTCACATGACCCCATTTTGACCCGTCTTCTGACGACTCAGCGCCGAAGCCTGCAACATAGTTGTATTTTCATGTCAGATTTTATGATAACAAAGACAGAAGCATAAACAACAAACTACTTTTTGACTATGAGCAAAAGAAAACCAATGGTGGAGGTAGCTTGAATGGAAGGACCTGCACTTACATTCTGTTCTAAAAAAAAAAGAAAAGGCAAAAGGACATTTTTGAAGCATATAGAACAATGATGAATGGCATTGAAAATGTAAAGAAACCTTTTTCACCAGCGGATCGATTCAGAGCTGCAGAGACTTCCTGTCTCACAGAGCGCTGCAACTCTAGTTGCATATCCATGCAGGCCTCCAACATCCTCTGCATGTGGCTCATTCCTTGCTGAAGTCTTGCCATATCTGCTCTCAGATCATTAATCATCTCCCATTCCTGATCCAAAACAATATTCACATTAGATGCAAGCATTAACAGGTTCTAAAAGCAAAAGAGGATTTTATAATTGCAAGCCCACTTCCCACTAATCATCAGTAGAATTTTCCAGGAAAAACATAAAATCATCTGTAGAACAGGTCCTATTGGCAGTAAGAATCAGATCTAAACTCCATTTTATTATAAAACTAGCAAAGATGAAGTCCAGGCAATCACACAAAGAAACTGTTAAAAGTTGTTTTTTTTTTTTTTTATCAGTAACTTTTAATTTTTTTTATTGGCACCGGGTGTCCGAGATCAGCATCCGGACTTATCCCGGGGGTGCATTAAGCCATCGGCAATGGGTTTCTCGCAAGTGCACATCGGGTAATTCAAGAAAAAAATCCCCCAGTGGCAGTAAGAATCAGATCTAAACTCCATTTTATTATAAAACTAGCTCAGATGAAGTCCAGGCAATCACACAAAGAAACTGTTAAAAGTTGTTTTTTTTTTTTTTTATCAGTAACTTTTAAGTTTTTTTATTGGCACCGGGTGTCCGAGAACGGCGTCCGGACTTATCCCGGGGGTGCATTAGGCCATCGGCAATGAGTTTCTCGCAAGTGCACCTCGGGTAATTCAACGAAAAAATCCCCCAGTTCGATGGTCCCTAGAGATTGTTTGCACCCAAGGAGATTTGAATCTTAGACCTTTTGTGGTGGGGGGAACATACCCCCAAGCCCAAGGCCTTTACCACTTGAGCTAATCCCTAGGGGTTAATAAGGCATAAAATATTAAGTTGCACCCATAATCTTATGTATAAATTCACATTAGTCATTTCCGAAAAAGGTAGTCACCATCTCACGTGATTGTAACAATATACTGAGAAGAAGTCCAGCCTAAATCCCTAATATTTTTGTTCCAATCCTCCAATAACCCCACATCTGGAGCTATGAGAGATATTTTGTTTAGCCAGGAAGTGCCTGAATTGGGAATGCAGGGGGAAATTTGAGTTTATATGCAATGGTAATATTTAGTTCCTCAAATTGTAGAAGAAAGATGGCTCACAATTTCTGTGCGATGCAGGCTATGCCTAGACCAGCCAGTGTGATGCAAGTCCTGGTGCCAAAGTGGTTGTGGAGGGGGCACCGGTGGAGATGGTAACACAAGTGGAGGTCTGTTAATGGCATCACGTTGATCCTCATTATGCTCATCCCTCTGTTGATCCTGATCCTGGTCAGGTGAAGCAGGAGTTGGTGTAGGCAAGTTTCTATGCAAATCCCAGTCAATGGGAGCACGACCCTGCCTTTCTACATATGACTGTATTAATTGATCCAGACTTTCACGGAAACCACTACGAAGTAGATTAGAAACGCTTCTCCTACAAGATAAGGGAGACAAAAGAATCATTATATGAATGTCAAAAGCAAAGGTCCAACATCCATGCGGTTCTTAACCCAAATAAAGCCTTCTAAAAATGATCAAATACCTGCTCAGAAGTTCCCTGAGTTCCATGCTGTACACATTATCATCATCAGGTGGATGAAATCTATTGAACCTTCTAACTGGAATAGCACGACGAATTCTTGGAGGAGCAGAAGGCCCCTCTGGCCAATTTTCAACAGCCTCCCGAGAACCATCCTCATGCCAAACCCCCCGTGTTCCTTGGGAATGGCCCTCTTCCCCATTTATGTTCCTCAAAGTTTCTTGGGGCCAATCATTGATCGAATTGCCTTGCCAATTTGCATCCATATCTTCAACATTGCCATCTCTCCACCCATTAAATTGACCAAAGGCTGTCTGTTGCCAGTTACCTCTCTCATCTTCAGTTATTTGTTCTTGCCAATCCCCTCCTTGATTAGCAGTTCCTTGCCAAACTATATTGTCGACAGCTATGTTGGTTTCCAAGTTCCTTGTTTGATCAGGCAACTGATTGACATCACTATTCGGACGCCTAAATTGAGATTGCTCATGATTTTCAAGTTGGATATTCAGTGAAGCATTTGTTTGAGTCCAATCATTTCTAGGATCATTGATGTTATTGTTAGATGGGGTATCTGAATGGCTGCCTACTTGGCCACGAACAATGTTTTCCAATCTGGAGCGGAACCCGTCCCTAAATGAGAAAGTGGACGTGTTATTATGCCAATCAAGTAACAAGCATAACAGCTCCATTTTTGTTTGGACAACAATTCTTATACTTCTTGAAATAAAGGCAATGAACAGATCATTTCACTCTTCCCAATAATGAAAGACTATTGATATAGACTATAACCAATATTCCGAATAAGACATTTATATATGCAAATAGTTTGTCTGTATCAAAAATGGATTTTTCAAGCTCGCGTAGTGAACATCAAATCTATATAAAATGTTAAGAGCTTTTTTTTTTTTTTGATAAGTAAGAAGTAAGTTTCATTGATATGAATGAAAAATAGGAATAGCTCATGTACACAGGGAGTATACCAAAATAAAAGGCCTAAATACAGTCTAAGAGCACTAAATTAATGATAACAAATCATGCACATTGTTTCCATTAAGGACAATGGCTGAATAAAATTTTAAGAGCTTTAGTGCATGTTTGGGATTGCGGTAGAAAATATAACTTATAGTTTTAGAGCTTATACCATATAGCTTAAGTAATAAGTTCTACTATTATTATTTGTTGTTTGGTAACCATGAGTTTAAACGACTTTCAAACATGTTATATTTGTTTGGAAATAAATTTAAAAAAATGTGTTATGATGTAGAAAAGACGACGATTTGATTTTTTAAAAATTATGATCATATCCTTGAAAGTTAAAAAATTGTAATTATCTTGAAATTTTATGGGTATTTTTGCCTATTGACAGTCTTTTTAAAATTTGAATTACGCTCAGCATTATCCGGAAAAGCACCAAAATGATGTTTTTCCTCAAACGTACTTTTTAACTTATTTGAGATTCAAAAGTACTTTAATATGTAACACCCCAACAACCTAATTTTTTCATTAAAGAACTTTTAAGGCTATTTAAACACTTTTAAAACTCCTAAAGCAACCCCAAACAGGCCTTTAGACTGTATAAGATACTACTTTAACAAAGGTACTAAAAGTTCATTCCAGAATACTAAAATAGTTATCGTTACATAAACCTCAGTTCCTCTCATTCTAAACCATGTAAACTATGTTCAATCCTTCTTTCAAGGAACAAGGCTACTATTCCAATAGGCTATTCCAAAAATGATAACGTGATCAATTAAAAAGAAGTGAAAAGAAAAAGTTAGAATCATTAAGTATTAAGAAATGAATAAAAAGTTTGTGTACCTTAAACCAGAAACAGTATGTCTTTGTCTTAACTGAACTAACTCACTCGCTGCCATAGAAGGTGGTCTCTCGTCCTCAATAGGTCTTTCATTTCTCAAGAATCTACCTCTGAGTAATGACTGGAAAATGTTACTGCATTAGTACTCAAACCAAAGCTATATATGCAAGAAAAACATCCTGATGACATATAACAAAACTTTATATCAGTCAATAAGTATTAAGCTTTACCTCAATGGATTTCTTACCTACCAAGTACCAAGAAAACATCGTCACATTCTAGGCCACCATTAGTGTGAGATTATTTACAGAAAAATCTTTAGAAAGGCATACATGAAAGAAAGCAATACTCGTGAAACTAGTAAATGTGGATACAATTGGTATTGGAACTATACCCCCACAATATTATTATCATTTGCCTTGCATTAAAAAATTGCCATAAAAAATGTGAATCTATTTTCTCCAAATAATTGAGCGATTGTTGCAGGTTTTGGTCTTCCCTCCACAATATATAGTACCCATTATAATTATAACTATTTGATTACATGGGAGGTAATTGGAAGACTTCGAATTGCAATCTTTTTATACAGGTAGAATTACAAAAGAACAAAAAAATTAAGCACCCTTGACTTGGCTTCATGATAGGCAACTGACCTGAATGCGGTTTCTATGAGCAAAATCAGAGACAGCCCGATGCTCCAATAAACCCTGAAGTTCCCTCTGTCTTTCTCTCTCAATCCTCATAAGCAAATCAATCAGAGCTTGTCTTCCACGTAACCTCAACATGTCCCTGCGAATATGCTCAGGTTGGCCTTCATCATTGTCACCAACCAACCCATTACGAATTTGATCCACCTGGTTACCAAGTCCAGTAGGTTGATCTTCCCTACGGCTCCCACGAGCTCCTCTCTGCTGACTTGTCATTTGCACCCACTCCCTAACATTTCTCACCCTTTCACGCTCTGTTTCACCGAGCCATTCTGCTCTGGGACTATTGTTTCTTCGAGCAACATTTGAAGAATGATCACTAACGCCACTCTCCATCCAGCCCCGAACAATGTGCCTCACTCTCTCCCTCTCAACTTCGCCAAGATCTGGAGATTGCTCCCTACTAGACCTGTTATTATCCACACGTTCATTCTGCAAACCCATCTGATCATGAGCCCAGCTCCCAAACTCATTTTCACTCTCAATTGTATCCCCCAAACTCCCTTGGTTCTCACTCTCCTGACTATCAGACATGTTTGTACTTGACACATTGGTGTTCGACTCAACACCTCTTTGCTGCCTCAACCTCCTATTCAGCAAATGATCATCCTCCAACTCCCGCCACCTTTGCAAGATCGCAGATGCCTGAGTGTTTGGCCTCTCCTCAGCCCCTTGCCGCCTTGAGGTTGGGGACTGAGACTCCCTTAGAAAAGATGAGTCAAGCATTGAAACCGTGTGCAAACCGGCGAGAGCCATCAACTCAGACTCGCGATTTCTCCTCTCAATTGTTGTTATCATCTCCTGTGCCTGCCGAGCAGCCCACCTACTCAAAATACGAGAATGGCGACACCGTGCAGCAGATGACTCTGCCAAATCATCACCCTCCAAATCAGACCTCCTCCGCCTCCGAACTAGCTGATCACCCTCGTTGTCCTCATCATCCGGAGTGCGCGTAGAGCTACACGAAGCAAATGACATACAATCATCCAAGTGCCCACGCACAAATTCCTCTAACCCGCGCTCAAACTCGGAGCAGGCATCGGTAGATTCAGGCTTCTGTTGCAGCGGTTGAAAATCAGTCATTCTTACCCAATCCCCACCAGGGCTACACTAAAAAACCAGCTTCAATCCCTCCACAATGTACCCCAATAAAATTACACTGAGCATTCCATTTCGAAACCAAAAAATAGAATATTTGCTGCTAAACCACCATTCGATCTCTAAAATAAAAACGATAAGTAAAACGACAACGAAAACCAGATTTGGGTCTCAAATTCGCACCTATTAGCACCCTAATCACAAATGAATTCACCTCCCCAAACATACCACCTGACAAACAGATACAAAGTCAGAATCAAAATATTCAAACCGAAAACTTATAAAGAAAATATCGAGATTTATGGATCAATTTGGGACGAATAAGATAGAGCTTTAATAAATCGGGGAAATTAGGGTAAGAAAAGAGAAAGGATTAAGATTGCAGGAGAAGGAAACGTACCTTTGAAGCTTTCTATGCGCGCGTGTATGTTGCTCGTCGAAGTGTGGGGAAAAAAAGAAGAAGGAAAAGCCCTAGCTCTTTTGAAAGAGATGAAATATGAAAATGATGAGAGTGTAAAACAGAAATTTGGTTGAAAACGCAGAAGAGAGAGCGATCAAAGTGGGGATTGACATGACATTCTATAAATTAAAGAAAAGGAAAAAAGAGAGCGGAGGGGGTGAGCAGAGAGCTTCCTTGTATTGATTTTTTTTTTTTGTTTTTGTGTGTGAAGAGGCAGACAACGGGTCTCAAGGGCAGAGAGAGAGAGAGAGAGATAGAGAGAGAGTGGGGGAAGCCGATCTACTGTGGATTAACACGTAGTCGTTTTGTCCTTAATAGATGGGATTATGACACGTCATATCTTAGGAATAAGACCGTACGGTATGCGTATAGATTAATATTTTAAAATTTTACAACATAAATCATTTTCAATTTCAGTAGATCCTTTAAATTTTATAAAATAGTTTCAAATATATTAAAACCTTATAAAAAAAACTTGTACAATTTTGCAAATAATACATAATAATTAATTATATAGAGTGGGTGGTATTAAAAAAAGAAAATTACATTTTATTCTTCAAACTAATATTCCTTTTGCATTATATATAACTACTAAATTATCAAATTTATCATTTTACATCCTAAATTATCATTCTTTGTACAATTTTTCCCATCATTTGAATGGTCATATTGCAAAATAGTACTTGGATAGACATGATAAAGTAAAAATTTTTTAAAAATTAATTAATTATCAATATTAATTCTAACTAGCTAGCAAATATATTATTAGTCAGGTTTGGATAGTAAATTGAGATTAAATTTAAAATTTTAATAAAATATTATTTTTTAATATTATTATTATTTTAAATTTTAAAAAAATTAAATTATTTATTATATTTTATATAAGAATTATAATGATGAGAAACTAGCAATCTAAATCGAGCCCAAAAGTAAACAAGATGACCACTCATTTTTGCCATAAAATAAAACAAACTTTAAAACCAAGGAGTGCGAAAAGGAAAGGAGGCTAGTCATTGTCTGTTGCAAACAATTTGGTACTGTCGGTTCATATTAATTAATTTATATAATATGCCAAAAGGGAAATTGAATAATAAATTACTAAACAGAGAAATAAGCATAATTTGGCCTTGTCATGATCATAGCTAAGTACTGACCTAATTTTAGGTGAGAACACACATTTCCAACTTATTCGGGAATTCTTACGAGCTGAGATGTGTAGTACTTCACCGACATATTTCAAACTCGTGTGAAAATTAAATAATATCCCAATAAGTGAGTCATTTTACCTAGTTTCCCAGCCCTCTATCACCAATTTCCCCCATGTTCTTTTTTTTTTTTTTTTTCCAATAATAATAACAAAAATTCAAATAAGGGTCAATTTGGAGAATAAATCATACATTCGTAAACCCATGCAACATATAGTTTGATATAGATTGGATTGTAATCGGATAAGGAAGAAATAGGCATTATTCGTTAAAAATAACGAGATATAATATTCTTAAACAAGTGTGTAGAGTAGATTATATATTATATACCACTTTAATTATAAGATTTAATTTATAAAATATAACTTTCAAATTTTATATATCAAATCAAATTATCTCATACAAATATTTTATTACGCGTGTTATGTACATTAGTTTGAGAATAAAATTCTTATTTTGAATATAAAAATTTTACTGAGAATCATTTTAATGAGAATATCATGTGATGTTGAGGATATGAAATGGTTTAGGCATCGTTTAGATAGATGAGATGAGATGATTTTAGATAAAAGTTAAAAGTTAAATAAAATATTGTTAGAATATTATTTTTTTAATATTATTATTATTTTAAAATTTGAAAAAAATTAAATTATTTATTATATTTTGTGTATAAATTTGGATAAGTTATAATGATGAGATAGGATGAGATGAAATTGTTTCTGTATCCATACGATGCCTATTTATACAAAAAAAAAAAAAAAAGTAATATTATTATGATTGGTTTGAATAATGAGATGATATGAGATAGTTTTAGATGAATTATTAGATGAGTTAAATAAAATAGTTTTAGAATATTATTTTTAATATTATTATTATTTTATAATTAAAAAAATAAATTATTTATAATATTTTATATAAAAATTTAAAAAAATTATAATAATAAAATGAGATTGAAATAAATTGAAACTATCTCTATATTTTAAACGGGGCCAATGATAGCACACCATAACAAAAAATAAAGCAACAGGTACTGATCAGAAAACGCGATAAAGGTAAGGACTAGTACTCATCATGTGGTTCAAAAGTCGGGGTAACAAGTACAGTAACAACGCAGAGACAGGAGAGAATAAAAGAATAGCTTGTGGCAGTACCAAAGCAAGCAACTAGAAAGTCAAGAAATATAAATAGATTTTAGTATTTTTTAAGAAATTTATAGGAGAAGGACCAGTGTATCTATCTATATATATATTAATATATATATATATATATATAGATAGGACTTGGCACGAGGGAAATATGGTCCTTGTCTTACTCTTAAAGCTTAATGGGAGTTGAGCATGTACCATTCATGTACGTTGGGCTGCCTTTTTCAACGTTGCTGAGTGCTGATGTTGAGAACTGAACTCGAGAAGAAAGGAAAAAAATAATGTCTTGAGAATATATATAGTTCCTCTAGACTCTGCTTGAACTGCTTCTTGCAAAGTCATAGATCATGATCAGTGTTCTTTTCTTGAGAAGCAGGTTGAAGAATATTGTGAGAAGCAGCCCATCCTTAATCTTAATCATTTAATCTGTTAAGCAACCGTAGGCATAGGAGCAAAGGATAAAATTAGTGGGTCTTGTTTGGTTACGTAGTTCAGATAAAATAAGATGAGATATTTTGTTGAAAGTTGAATAAAATATTATTATAATTATTTTTGTTTTCTAATTTAAAAAAATTATAATAATTATATGAGATGAGATAATTTGATTTTGTGTAACCAAACCAGTCGTGTTTATAAGTAGCAGCTCGATCAAGAATATTGTCAGAAGCATCTCATCCTTTCAATCTTAATGCTTTAATCTGTTAAGCAATAATAGATAGAATAATATCAAATACAAGTCATAAAGTATGCAAACATAACGTATTTTAATAGAAAAAGAATGGAATTTACCATTTAAAAATAATTTTTTTTATATAAATTATATATTTATCTACTTTTTTCAATAGATAACTCTATGACTGTATCTTACATTTTTTTAACGTGATAATTGGTCAAGTTATCCAAACGTGGCCGTATGGATACATGAGGCGCACAATGGTAAGAACAAAATCCACTATAAAGGTATACAACTTAAAGCATTCTCATTGGCTTGGTTAAATGAGGAGGTTAGTAAAAATTTATATAATTGATGTCAAAAACATCCCATATTGAATTGGACAAATCTAAAATAATTTAGATTTTTGTTACAGTGGTTAGTTAAATATGGAGAATCACAATTGATTCACCAAACATTAAAATACTAATTTCTCACTCCAAACAAATATTAAAATATTAATTTCTCACTCTAAACAAAAATACTATTTGGTTTGTAATTAAGTAATTTAGATAGAATTTGAAATGAGTTTAATCAAATATTTTTTATTATTAGCATTAAATGACTTTTGAAAATATGATTTTTTTTAATATTAATTTAATTAGAATATAATTATTATTAACATTTAATTGGTAGAGATACAAAATGTGATAAAAATAAATTAAATAAAAAATTATTAAATTAATAAAATTTTATTATTATATAGAGAGTAAATGGATAATCCAATGTGGAGGTTGAGTTTAAATGCAATAGGTAAATATAAAAAAGTGTGATATTGATTAAATTTTAAAGATGAATTTAGTCAAGACAATGAAAATGCTCTTACAAGCTCTCATCCACCATTTTCCCCTTTATTACAAGGTGGAGAAAAGAAGAAAATATCCAACAGTTAGAGAAAGTATATCCATTTATTTCTTGCACCAAACTCCAAATTCTACTAGTATATAAAGAAAGTCCAAATTAAACTTGTATATAAAGAATTATAATCATTACTTAACGTGAGATCAATTATAAATATGATCTTTTATATATTTTATTATAAATACTGGGCCTAACCAATTTTATTTTTCTCCCTTCTTTCTCTTTCTCAGATTCTGATGGAAGATTATTTATATTCATGTAACCGGCATAGGCTACTAGCCAACTACAAGCTTCATTTGGTTACTAAATCCATCTCACCTCATCTCAATTCATTATTATAATTTTTTTAAATTTTAATATAAAATATAATAAATAATTTAATTTTTTTAAATATTAAAATAATAATATTATTAAAAAATAATATTTTAATAATATTTTATTATCTCAACTCAGTTAAACATCGAAACGCAACTTAAAAAAAAAAATTTATCTATATGTGTGTATATATATATATATATATATCATAATTTGTTCTTTTCATTATTCTGGATCCACTTTTTTATTTTGCAGCTCTCGTATGGCATGCAAAGAGTACTGATCCACAACAAGATAATAAAGCATAATTGAAAGCCCTTTAGTGATTGCAGGACAAGATTCTTCAAAGACGTTGCTTTCTCTGAAAGTCAAGAATTTTTTTTCCCTTTAAGACCTAGCGGTAGTGGAGTATTATGATATCATTACTATTTATTATTATTTATTATTTTTAAATCTATTTTTTATTACTATTTTTTATTACTATTTACAAAATATATGAAATAATCTCACTACCCAAACTATCCAAACGCAATTTAAATATAAACTCGAGAAAAATCTAAAGCTCTAGTAATTAAACTACTACTATCGCGTTGGCCATCTTTTCTATAAAGTCAATAATATATAAGGGCTAATATATATATATATATATATATATATATATATATATATAATTATAATAAGACTGTACGGCCATTACTAATAAGACTGATGTTATGATCGATAATGAAAAATTCTGCTTATCATTTTATCATTCTTTGTAGTATTGATGTATGTATTTAAATAGAATGACAATAAATCACATATTAATATATAGTGTGGGATGATAAATAACAATTTTTTTTATGAATATTAATAAATAATCGGTTTTTTCCAATCTTCAAATTTTCTACAACATAACAATGGTCTCCTTAATTAATCAATATTTATAGCCAACTATCATTTTGTTTTTTAGCAGTTAATCTCAATCAATTAGTACAAATCCCATACATGTAGTAGTGTTGTTTGATAATAATCAGCTTGCATAATATATATATATATAAAAATGCTAGGTACAGTCTCTAAATGGGACTGCAATGTAAGTCTAAACTATTTTAACTTTAAAATTTTTTAAAATTATAAAATTATCTCTCTTAAAATGATGCTTTCTCTCATTTAATAATGTGCCTACACATGCAGTTCTCATTTAAAGACTGCAAATATAATTTCTCTATATATATATATATATTATATACACATAAACATCGACGTAATACACGATGATACGTTAACCCCCAATCAAGATCCTTAAAACTCGTTTGTATCGCTAATAAATGAATTCCCTAAGATTCGGTTTCAAGATATAAAAGCATAATAACAAAGTACTGATTTCCCTAGATATATAATACTCCCGGCCGGCCAACTCTCAAAAGCAACGTCGTGGCCATCAATATCTATATCTTATCTTCTCATTTATCCGCATATCAACAGTGTTTTTTGGTTTACAATTTCTCTTCCGGTTTTGTTCCTCGTGATGTGTCTGTCCTCCTGCATAGGATCCGTCGCGCAGCGAAATGAAGAATGTTCCTCATGGAGCCCACGTGTCTCTGCAGCTGCATGATGCCAACATACTCCGTTCCTTCCTCTTGATCAATTTATTTATATATATGTACCCAATCTAATAAGATAAGGATGGGTCTTGAAAGATAATGATCAAATAAACATGAAGTGGATAAAGGGTTGTAAGTACTTGTGTAGTATTGCTTGACACTAATTTGGACTTATCAAATGTAGATCATAGGGTTACATGATTTGTCAGATGTGTCTTTTTTATAAGATTTTTGGAATATTAATAAATCATAAGAGAAATGATAGTTGCAGTCTGAGTATGTAAGTACCGTGCAACTATTTTAAAAAAAGTGAATAAATAAGAAATCCATGTAAAAAAAAAAAAAAATTTTTAACTGTGGATCCTATTCTTTTTTAAAACGACTGTATAATGCTTACGCACTTTATGATTATATGTAGTATTACTCAAATCATAAAATATTTATTGTGTTCTGACTAATTAATATATAAATGTCTTAAGCCAATTTCTTTTGTATGTTTTAAATGTAGATAAGATATGTAAACATGTGATAAGTTGAAGACCACAAGACTCATTGTCGTTGCAAAAACCAGACCGCATCATGTGATGTGGGTACGCGTACGTATGTGCGTTGAGTGGAAGAGACGTAATCCTAGGACAATTATTTATATATGTCCATTAGTATCCGGACGAAGGCTTCGGTATAAGATAAGAAGAAAGCGTACAGGTTAAGTTAGGTAGTGATCTATCTATCAATCGCATCCTTAATTCATCATCTCCATGCAATTTGTCTCCTCTGCATCACCCAAATGATTCTCTAGGGTTCTGCAAAACGCCATCTTCACAACTCCAATTACAAGTCGGATATCATAATTCGATTATTCCTCACATTCTGCACCTTTGGAGTTACATATATGGGGGTTTGGTATTGTATGAATCGAGAACATGAATGGGTCAGAAATGGTGGCCTCTTTAAGAAACAAAATCACGTATTCATGTCTTTGCTGGACTTTGGTGTTAACTTTTTAAAAGCGATATGATATTGTGTACAAGATTAGAATCCTAAGTAGTTACTAGTTTTAGGAGCTGTGAAAATGAAACAACATTGTTGGGTCCATGTATCTGACACACATGACACATATATATACACACTATTTTGGTAGGGCTTTTACTTCATTTATAGTTCCAATTTGGAGAGTTTTTAATCTGCAAACACACACACACACACACATATATATATATATATCACGCATTGTTTACACATTCTATTTATTATTTTTCACTATCATATCGTTAATTTGGAATATAGATTTGTTAAGACCACTGAAGAAATAGAAACTCTTTCTAAGCCCCTTAAATCCACTTTTATGATAGAAAATGCTATTCATAAATATATATCTATATATAAATGTTTTTCAATATCCTCTCATCCCCTTGGAATAAATGAAATCTACTCATTTACGACATGTTGTATTGATCTTATTCATTGAGCTATAGAAGTTCACGTCTAACAATTTGTTAAGTTGTGTTTGAATGTTAAATTGAGTTAAATTGAATTGAGATAATAAAATATTATTAGAATATTATTATTTATTATTATTATTTAAAAATTTTAAAAATTAAATTATTTATTATATTTTATATTAAAATTTAAAAAAATTATAAGGATGAATTAAGATAATTTTAGGTTCAAAACAAAGCTCTCTCTCATGATCTCCAACGCCCATGGACGAGACCCGTGTCCTCTACAGTCTACAGTAAGTCTATCATGTCCGAACTGATTGGACAGCACAAGCACAGAGTCTACACAGAACAGATTTCACTCCATACGTTTGACAATTCAATGTCATATTCATTTTAGTTTGCACGTCCATTTGGTGTTGCATTTTTTTTTTTTTTTTCCTTCAAGAGAATTTGAGATTATTATTAGTGGTAGAGAGTGTCGTGGGTGAAAAATAGTTGTCAAAAAAGGGTGTTATCCATCCACCTACCATAGTACCACGTATTAAATTAAGCTTGCAAATTCCCCAACTAAATAAATTAATTGAGAGATTATTGAAAATGAAAGATTATATAAAGTTAGGATAATATACTTTCAATTCAGACATGTTTTATTTTTCTTATTTTGTTGACCTTTTGGAGTCCTCTACTTGTCTTTATCTCTATTATATTTTGGCATTTACCGATGAAGAGAAAACATCCACAGATTCGCCCAGATAGCCATGGCCTACATAAATTATAATGGAGCAATATCACTGGCTAGCTAGTCTGCTACCATCATTCTAATCAGTAATGGAACACTCACCAGCTGTTTCATATTTATTTATTTATTTATTATTTTTGCTTATAGTTATACCCATCTGAAAAGATATTTACGTCGGCTGTCATACAGGACAGGACATCCATGTTTTGTCATATGAAATTAATTTTATTGGCGTTTTAATCTTAGGCTTGGGCTTGCAAGTGTAAATTGTAATGGTGATGGGCAAGTCCTCACAAGATCACAGAAATTGGTCATAAAGTGACCAATTTTTATGGTCAAAGTGAATCTCTATTATCTATTTTTAAAGGTCGTGGAGTCTGGAGCACCGAAAACGAAGCAGAACAAAAGATGAAAATATCCAAAAAAAAGCATACACATCAACACGATTTAGCAGTTACAACCACACAGAATATATTACGAATCAAGTTGGGTTTACACCAATCTAAGCAATCTGGGCCTTTTCAAGAGTGACGATGATATCAAAAAACATGCCACAGGCCCTTTACCACCACCTACAGACAGTATGAATAGGTCCGATTTCGGAGTGATCTAGGACTTTCTATACTTTATAATTATATGGCCCACTACAATAGAACGAGTTTCACGTCTATAATCCGGCACTACCTGATAATTATTTGAACTTATTGAATAGTGAGTGTGATTTTTTTTCTTTTCAATATGAATTCCTCAATCTCTTGTTCTGTCTTGAAATTCATAAAGATATGCTTAGCTAAAGATTCAAATGATAAATCTCAGCAGGCACAGATCCTACAACCTTGGGGAGCAAAGTAACTCAGATAAAATAGTAACAGTCAACGGCAACACGGAGTTTTTTAATTTTTTTCCTTTCACAATGCAATCTAGGGGTCACAGAAAATGGTATATAGTCTAACCATGTCGCGAAGAACTCGGGGCAGTGGCAAGGGCTGTGATGTATAGTCTCAAATCTGACCTGTCCCAAGAGGCTGCCTAGAGGTATCACCAGATGCCCATGCTTGATAGTCCTTCACAAGCTGACAACCAAGAATGAAAATACAACATCAAATAAGATGAACGCGACGGGTACATGAACCAGATATTATTTGCCTTGAGCAGACAATTACCAAATATTTTAAATGCTAATGTGAGGACCAGAAAGAATGACAATGGAAGCTCATCTAACAGACTTCCACTGAATAAAAGATTGTCTGCATTTAATTAACATTTGAAATATTACACTGTATTGTTGTTATATTTTATGTACAAGGTTCTGCATAGTTACATTATATGTTGTATAATAACATATGGGCTCGTAGTTTATTGCTAAGTACAATCTATGCACAACAGAAGAGAGCAAAATTCGTTGTATTAAAAGGTGAGGTAGTGGCACCCAATCTAATGATGAATAAGCTTTCTCTGAAACTAAGATGATGGTTCCACCTTCAAATGCTCAACAACACAATAGAGCAACTTTATTTGCATGGGGGACAAACAACAAAATATATCCCATACTAGCTGTTAATTTCCACTAGCAAATCTGAGAGAGCATGTCTCAGCCCAAGCTGTGGTAGTCTAGTATAGTTGGAAAACAAGTTTACATTTCTACCCGCAAAATCTAAAATATATTATAACAGCAGTAGTTACCTTTATTTCCAAGAGATCAAGCGCAAAAATTTTGAAAACTTACTAGGCCTCAAGCATAAAAAAGACAAGTGGGAGATCAGCAGGATTCATGCGACCAATTCAGCACCATTCAGCCTATCTATAGTAAGAATTTACCTTTATTTCCAAGAAATCAAGTGCAAAAATTCTGGAAAGTTACTAGGTCTCGAGCATAAAAAGGACAAGTGGCAGATCAGTAGGATTCATGTGACCAGTTCCGCACCCTTCAGCCTATCTATTGTAAGAATGTTAAATCAAATAGGCTCGAGTGCATTTGGTTTTTAGGGAGTACCGTTTGTTAAAAAGAAAAACTAAAGGAGGCCTGGGAGCAACCAAAATAGGTAGGTCTAACCAAAAGAAAGTTTCCACATGGAAGCTTCAATTGTACAATTCAAGGAGGAATTGTCGTTGAAGTTGTTGAATACCAAAATTGATATATGGTTGTCACATCAAAAATTACAACATGCTCCAAACACGCAGCTAAATTTAAGCGGAGTGAATTATTTGAAAGTAGCAAACTGCAACTTTCCTATTTGATTTGGTAAATTGAAAGCTAACTAAAATTTCAACAAACCTGTGCCATAAACCTGGGTAGCATAAGCCTTAGTATTTGCTCGAGAACTTGGGTGCCAGTTGATTCAATCGCTTGCACCGGAATTACACGAAATGCAAAAGGAATCTCAATGCTAACCTGGAAGCCACATAATTATCCCAACACAAGCTTTAGATTCTTATAATTACTTTAAAACCATGTATTATGAATAGAAAAGATCACTTAAAACTCATAACCTCAATCACAGTATCTGAGGTCAGTCGTTGAGCCAATGAGTTGATATGGTTGCTCCCACATGATATTCGGTTCACCATAGAAGCTGCATTCCCATACCAAATTCAATGTCAAAGCAGTCCTGAAAAAAAGGCATTATAAACCAAATAACTCGACATGATAAAGATTTTTCTAGGTGACTTCTATGTCCACCTCTCCATCATTAAATAAATAAACAAATAAATCTTGTCCCAGCTTTTCATTTTTTCACCCAAAGTTTTACTCGTATCACCGGTGAAAGGTTATCAGTAAACTGAGAGCAATTACCCTTCGTGCCTATTTGACACCCTGCCTCCTGTTATTGCATAGCATCAAGGTTATTGAAAGTGACAGCAGTTTATCTCTATGCCCATCCATATCTGTGTGGGGGAAATTCCATATGTAGTTTAAGAGTACAAGTGTTACCCTCGGTAATGCCAGCCATTAGCAATGTGCTTGTCATTGGGGAAGCTGAATAAGTTGTGACAGTCTTTGATGTTGGTTACGCCATTTTTGCTACTTGACTCCTAGTTCAATTAAATCTCCTGACCACCCCCTTTTTTTTTTCCTGAAACACACTTTCTTACAGCTTTCCTAATCAGATCTGATATATATGTTCATGCCATGTAAAATGTAGGAACTTATTTGTTTAGACTGTACGGAAAGCTGGTAAGCCAAAATTTTGAAGACCATGGGAGACTGTCAACCGTGTGTGGCGGAATTTGAATCAATAATCTTTTTAATTAACATAGTTCAAATGCCATAAATAGCCACTCATCCTGTTCTAAAACATACAAACTACAAAGCAAGAACCGACCATATAATTATATCCCATTACAAATCTCGCTCCATTTTGTGCCAAGAATATTAAGTCATAAACCAAATACATAATACTCACTAACCGTCAAATTTGTCATTCTGTGCAGCAACAATCGGCGAACCCTCGAGCTGCAACAACAAACCATCATCAGAACAAAAAGAGTACCACCATAAGCACGCTGCAAGATGAAAAGGGAAAATTCGGACCTTGCATGACAAGAGCCTAATGCAACACCCATTGGGCTGCTCTTCCACTCTGACAAGCAAAACAGGGCAAACCTCAAACGCAAAGAACTTAATACTATATACATAACACCTAAACGTGTTTTCATCCACCCTCTCGATCCGTTCTGCATCCAGCACCGAGTACTGACTCGCCGGCAAGCTCATATACTCAACTGCAACAACAAAGAAACCCCCTCATCAAAACCCCAATTATTTCGAATGTTAACTAAACATTAAAATACATTCGCATCCTATTATTACTTAGTGGCCGTTGGAGTTGCCGAACCAAAATGGACTCTCTACGCCGAGCAACAAATCGGGCTCTCTGTGTTGAATTCGCCAAGATGCGAAGCGAGGGTCTGGGAGATTTCTCAGCTGGCGAAGCAAAACCCAACTGACCATGCCTGAGGCAGAGAGATCTACCAGTGTTCGCGCCTGGATATGAAGGGGGACTCCATCCAGCATTACAATAACAGTAGGAGCCTATAGCCATCTACCCACAAGTCAATTTCTCCCAAAATGATATATACAAAACTATTATTTCTTATCTGGAGGACCTTGAATATTTGCAGGGGGATGGGCTTCGTGTAAGCGCGCACAGAGGATAATTTGGATAAGCGGCGAGGGATCAGGCACGAGGACGCAGGTTGCTACTCCATTACAGTGCGGCAAAGGCGCAAGTTATGAGTCACGTGATTATCTTTTCCTATTTCGGCCTGGCGAATGGGCCAATGGCAAATGCCGTGCGGGGCCTGTTTCTTCAGCTTGCTGCCACATGCTGTGATTTTACGCAGGCGTACATGAAAAATAAATTTAGAACTTGAACTAAAAGGCGCAGGTTGCGCACCATCTTCGCCGCTCTCATCCAAAACCATCAACCTGTCGCCTTATTCCAGTCCTTTTGCCAAAATGGGCCGCTGTGATTCAATTCATTATCAACTAAAATCTAATGAACTTATAATCAAGTGAACGTTCGAATGAAAGGAGAAAAAATATGTATTCCATTCATTAATGCCATCGAATTACAACGAGAGATGCTAATAACCCAAAAAATCTTTACATTCAGGAACCATTAAACCAATTCAGAAAGTACCAAAACAACCCCACTAGAACCTGAATGTTTTACTGGAATACCAAAACCCTAAGAGCTGGTGAACTTTGTGACCGCCTTAGTGCCCTCCGACACGGCGTGCTTGGCAAGCTCGCCTGGCAATACCAGCCGCACCGCCGTTTGGATCTCGCGCGAGGTAATTGTCGGCTTCTTGTTGTACCGTGCGAGTCTGGAGGACTCCTGGGCGAGCTTCTCGAAGATATCGTTGATGAAGCTGTTCATAATCCCCATGGCCTTGCCGGAGATCCCGATGTCCGGGTGGACCTGCTTCAACACCTTGAATATGTACATCTTGTACGTCTCCACGCTTCTTTTGGCCTTCTTCTTCTTCTTGTCGACGACCGACGAGGCCGCTTCTTTAGGGAGCTTCTTCTCTGCCCTTGGCTTCTTCTCAGCTGCCGCCGCCGCTACCGGAGCTTTCTCCGCCGGCTTCTTCTCGGCTGGCTTCTTCTCTGGCTTGGGCGCCATTTGAAATGCTAGAGAAAGAAAGAGCGCTTGATTTGTTTCGAGTTTGTAAATTGGAGGTGATAGAAAGTAAAGGCATGGAGAATTTGTTTATATAGAGGCGCAAGATGAAAGCTGATTGGTTTATTTCGAGTGACGCGGATACATGAGGTGGACGGTTGGATTTTCATAACCAACAATTGATGGTAGAGATTTCATTTTAGATGGTGGGATTTCATAAAAAATTGAATTCTAGTGCGCGTATTTTCATGCATCTTTAGCCTCGAGGTCTCGAGGATTGTAAAAAGGGTGGGTAGTGTGAGCGGCAAACTGGGTCGGTGGGTATTATTGTATTGAAAATGTTCTTGCCACGTTTAGGATGAGTTTGGTTTCAATTCATCATTATTTCAATCTAAATTCATCTCAACTTACTTCAATTCATCATTATAATTTTTTAAAATTTTAATATAAAATATAATAAATAATTCAAATTTTTCAAATCCCAAAATAATAATAATATTAAAAAATAATATTCTAACAATATTCTAACAATATTTTATCATCTTAACTCAATTCAACTCAACTCACTTCAACATCCAAACACAACCTTAATTACAAATTAAATCATCACATCTAATTATTAAAAAATATATATTATAAAAAATATAAAAAATAATTCAATTTTTATAAATTTTAAAATAAAAATAATATTTTATTTAATTTTATCTCATCTTATCTATATAACTAAAAAGATATTTTATAAATATTTTTATAATTGCAAATAAAAGTTATTTTTTAAATTATATTTTCTTTTAAGTTCTATTTTAGATTGGAATCTCATCTTAACTCATCTCATTATTATAATTTTTTAAAATTTTTACACAAAATATAATAAATAATTTATTTTTTTAATTTTAAAATAATAATAATATTAAAAACTAATATTTTATTTAATTTATCTAAAATCATCTCAATCCATACAAATAACATATTTCTTTTTTTAAATATGTTTTATATTAGAGTTTCGATGAAACTCTATTTTCCAAATAATATTAAAACTTTTGAAATAATATTAAAAAATTATTCTAATAATATTTTAAGAATAAGGAGAGTTGTCTCAAAAGTAAGTCGTGCTATTTTTTTTATTTAATGATTAAATAATTATTTTTTAATAATATTATAATTATTTTTAAAAATATTTAAGAATATAATTAAATGAATAAAAAAAATCAAAAATGCCAAATGGTCTTATCAAAATTGGGGACCCATCCTCGGGCTACCCTCGATGGATGTAGCATGACTCATATTTTAACTTTATAATAATTTTATTCAAATTTTTATTTCTTTTTATTTTTCAAAATCTCTTAAAATATTTTAATTCAAATAATTTTATTATTATTTATAAATCATCTCATTATTCAAATAAGACCTAAAAATTCCACAATAACTCGAATTTAAAACTTTAATAGTAACTCAATAAAAGTTGCATTATAGTATTTTATTATTTAAAGAAAAATCTTATTGCAAGCGATTTTACGTATCAAATCATACATGTTAAATATAAGGCATTTATTTAATGAAATAGTACAAATTAAAGATAAAATTAATTTTTGTGAGACAATAATAATATTACAAAATGACATTATAATAATATCTTATTCAATTTTTATCTTTTATCTTAATTCATCTCATCTTAACTCACTATCCAGACTGTACATAATATTCTTCATCTTGAATTTACTAACTTTAATAAATAAATGGATACGATGCAATTTGGATTAATTCAAAGAGTAGAGAAACAAGCTTCTTTTCTCTCGTGATAAAATAGATTCAACTGTAGAGTTTTAAAAAACATGTCCATTTCGTAAGTTTCAAAAAAATAACATAAATTTATTGTCTATTTTACGTTCTCATTTTGCCCATGTAGTATGAAGAAAAATGTTAAATACTCACAAAACACTTACCTTATTCACGTGATTTTTTATAATTTATAATTTTCTTATATTTTATTTATTTTATAATTAAAGCGATGAGAAAATTACGTGGATATGTAATTTTTGTGTGAATACAAATAGCATTGCTCGTAATATGAAAACTATGCTCGATTTGGATTCGCAACTCATTTCATTACTATTTATCAATTTTAATTCACAAATCTCATTACTATTTATAATTCATCTCACTACTATTCACAACTCATCTTAACTCATATTTGAATCCAAACAAGACTTATACCTTCGCCACTAGTTTCCTATAAGCTTGCCTACAAATTCATCATCAAATTGATTAAAACCGCCCTAAATCCTACCAATACTCTTAACATTCGATTGCAATTAGAAACTCACAACTTTCGTAAAATCTCATTATCTTTCTTCAATTCACAATAATCGAAACTAATGTTGAATCTTTGGCTAACGTTGAATGCCAAAGTCCATGGTCTCTACTAGCGTTGTTTTCAAAGAAGATTCTCCAAGTGTCATACTCGTACTATTCAACGAATATCTTATAACAGTCTATAATATTTATTTTTGTAGTCTAGAAATCTAAATGTTAATTTAGACGTTAGTTGTTGTTTTTTGTTATCTTCACGTGAATTTAATAAAATTAATCAAAATTAAGACGTGCACGCATAACTTAACAAAAACGTGCGGTTGATTCTAACATGTCGGGAGGTATTCCTATACAAAAAGAATTAAAGAATAGACATCAAATACAAACAAAATTGATTTGAAAAATAAGCCGATCAAATACGTTGTTAATTTATTTAAAATACAGGACTGAAGTGAAATTATAATGAATCGAAAATGATAAAGAGATCTTAGGCTTCGTTTGGATCATCAACCCATCTTAACTCATCTCAATTAATGATTACAATTTTTTCAAATTTTAACACAAAATATAATAATTAATTCAATTTTTTTAAATTCTAAAATAATAATAATATTAAAAAATAATATTATAATAATATTTTATCATCTAAACTCAATTCAACATCCAAACGTAATTTGTTGAGTAGTATTATTTATTTGGATTTTTTTTTTTCGGCCTAACTTGGAAGGCAATTATTGGCCCGAGTTTTAATCAAGCTGAAAACCAAATTATATACTTATTAGCATCAGGGGTGGTGCAGATACGGGTACCTAGGGGTGCTACCTGCACTATACGGTGCGGGCACCCTCTCCTCACCCCGCTCTCGATACCATGGGTGGAACCGCAACTCGCCCCGCTTTGCTCTCCGCTCAGAACATTAGCAATGGCCTAGCCATTGCCAAGTCTAAATTTTGACTAAAACTTCAAGTTTTGGCTATAGCATTAACATTTGGCTAGGTAAATCCACATTGGGCTAGCCATTAAATTAGTTAAAATAATAATATAATATTATTTTTTAATTTTTTGAATATTTTGTAATTACATTAACTATATATTAATTAATAATTTAATTTAATACTTAAATTATTTTTTTCTAATTATTTTTTTCCTCAACCTATTATTTTTCATTTATAAAAAATATAGAAGTTGCAAAGTTCAATATAGAAGAAGAACTTGAAAATAAGGACATATTTTCAAGTTGGATGGGATTTTGTGGAATAATTTATTGGTTTGGTCTATGTACAGGAATTCGCTAAATATGGCCAGCGGGTGCTTGTCACTGTAGCTCAAAGCCAAAGACTTATGACTTTGACTAGGCCAATGCAGGTAAATTCGTGATAAATGAAGCAAATATTTGGATGGCACTGGCATTTGGCTAGGCCAATGCCAGTGCTCTCAATCTAATTATACTGTGTCTAAAAAATATAAACTCATTATAATTATATTTTGAATTGTCTTAACTTCATAAACAAATCTTTATATAGAAGGCCAAGGAAATACAATAGGCATACTTAACCAATGTAGGATTTATTAACTTGAATTTAATTTCAAATTTTTAACAAATTATATGTATCTATATACTATATATTTATATAAATATTAAAAATTATAATATTTTATATTAAATAGAGGAGGGAAGCGAAGCGGGATAGGAGTTCCGTTGGGGTTACCCCCCCGCCCCGCTAGGGTTGTTTCATGCAGGGCGGAGGGGCGGTGCCCACCCGGGTTACCTGCCATTCGAGTTTACTTTTCTTTCCAAAAAATTGTTATCCAATCCGTACATTCGAATTGATGGATTTCAAAAATTCAAATTATATTAAATATCAACATGAGTTATGATTCCTATTAATAAAAGAGGGTATCCAGAATGCATATGCCATGTACGCTCGAATTTGGATCTAAGTATGATCGGGTGTCCAAATGAACAGTCTTATATGAGAGAGGGGTGCGAATTTCACCTCCAGTGGAGATGACCTATTGAAGCAGGTGGAACTCACCTACCCTCTCACAAATCTATGGACGAATTTTCTACAGTGTCATAGAAAGTAGTTAAGGAGTTCGATATAAAACCTGAGGATACCAAGATTGGTAGGATTTGGATTACGCCCTGTAGTTTTTTTCAGTGACATTTATATCCCAATGAAAAGAAAAAAAGAACGCCATAGAAATGACAAAAAGGTTACCAGAAATTGGGTGAAGGTCAACGTTTGATAATTTAGCCTTACATATGGTAATTCACTTTACCAGATCGGTCTTATTCGTCATGTCATTTCATTTCATTCCATTTCATTTAACACCTTCACATGACACGTAGCTCTTGTTCGCACACGTAACTCTGGTTGGCCCCAAATCAAAAGCTACCCAAAGGGCAGCTCCCCCTTCGGCTTCACCCCCCTTAACCCAAACCCAACCCGCTATTTTCCCCTATAAGTCTATAACGCACACCAATCAATCGGCTGTTGTTCGTCTCTCCCTCACGCATCTTCTTCAACTCCAGCTTGTCTTCCTCTCCAAAAAGCCATTCCAATTGCTCTCCAGCATCTCTCTCCGTGAAATTGCTGCTTTTTCTAGCGGTGGCACAAGGAGGAGGAGGATTTAAAGCAATGGAGTCAACTGAGTCTTCGTACATGTCGTCACCGGAGGCACCGCGTAAGAGATCTCCACCGCCTCCCAAGTCTCCTACCTCAGGTCTCTCTGATCTGATCCGCTCCCTCTCTCTCTCTAAAAGTCTGATTCTCTCTCTATAACTTTCTGTAATTGGTGGCAGCAATTCGTTCTGATCATTACTTTGTTTTAGAATCATTGTTCGTGAACGTTTATGCCGCAGTAGGAAGGTGACGATGTGTAGTTTTCAAATCTGCATTTCTCTTTCTGTCAAAACTGAAACCCTAACCCTAACCTACTGAGAAAATAGAGGAAAAGGGAAGAATCCTATGGTTTATACTGTGAGGCGTTGTTTGCTTTCCGAGTAACCGTGGAAAGAAGCATAATCAGTTACATTGAGGCGTCCCGATAGGGATAGTTAAGTAGTTCCGGGAGGCTCTTTTTTGCATCAAATAATTTGCGGTATTGCACACACAATACAATGTTACAAGTCCATGATATTTTGGTTGGTGGTGGTGAGGATGCATTCTTGACAACGCGGTAGATGCATGTAACGTGACATTACAATAGCACTTTCATTTGATATCTTTTTCTATTATTCTGATTGTTGAAATTCGCCCTGTATTTGTTACTTTTACTCATTGATTGTCTTCTGTGATGCTTGATCTCACAGATTCTATGGAGAAGGCCACATACATGAAGTTTCTCGTGTCAAATGCTGCAGCTGGTTCTGTTATTGGAAAGGGCGGATCAACAATAACTGATTTCCAGTCGCAGTCTGGAGCTCGAATTCAGTTGTCACGCAACCATGAGTTTTTCCCGGGGACCACTGACAGGATTATTATGATATCTGGAACAATTAATGACGTGCTTAAGGCTGTAGAGCTGATTCTTGCCAAATTGTTGAGTGAGGTAATTCTGTTTATTTTTCAGTCAATACTTCTGAACAATTGTTTTGCTTATATCCCGTACTAAGTGAAATTTTCTTTGGCTGGTTAGCTTCATGCTGAAGGAAGTGATGATGTTGAGCCAAAAACAAAAGTCAGGCTTGTTGTTCCAAATAGCTCATGTGGTGGCATAATCGGGAAGGGTGGTTCCACTATAAAGTAGCAATCTGATCCTTTTATCCTTTTCAGTCGTAAAACATGCTTAAGATCCGTGCTCTTAAAAACTTTACCGATAGATAAGGAGTGTTTATAGGCTGTGACATAAACATGCTTTTGTGATTGAATGTTTCTTTTACCAATAAAAAAAGGTTGGAATGTTTCTCTTATCTCGTTCCTTTTCAGAATAGTTGATCAAATGTTGTGCTTGTTTATGTTGAATTTCTTCGTAGTACTCATTTGAATGTTATGTTTATGAGCAATTAATTGTGTCTGTCTTGTATGTCAATTTAGTTTTGAATGGCCGTAGATGATTTTGATATTTGTTGGGCATAATCTTAGATTATCCATAGATAGAAGATGTTTAAATTCTTTATCGCAGTTATGCCATTTCCTTTTCAGTGAGAAAATGAATTAGCGTTATGGTATTTAAATTCTCTTTCTGAAAACGAACATGATAGAGTATGTTTTTAAAAGGAACACGTGCATATGGTGAGATATGGCCTTTGTTTTTGCTTAGAAAACCATATTTTATAGTACACTTAATGCACCCAAAGAAAATAGCGGGTTGAATGTTTTGTAAGGATTAGGTCTTTAGATGAAACAACTTGGGGCAGATTTGAAGTTAACGAGTTCTAATCTTGTTCAATGAGTAAGGGGGAGATAATCTTTTTGATAGGCTTTATTGATGATTCTCAGAAATTCTGCAAATATTTGTTGGAGTTGGAAAAAGACATTGGGTAAAGAATCAGTGATAAAATTGCAAGCCAGGGGTAAGTCCTAACCTTTTACAAGGTGATTATTGAGTCACCTACAAGTTAATTGAAGTGAGGGAGCTGATAAGATAATGAGGAATCATCTTTGTTCCAGGGGATAATTTTTTTTTTTTTTTTTTGTCGGGGAACCTCTCCAAGGCAAGGCCCTTTGGACCTACCCCTGTAGAGTAAATCCGGGTCCCGTGCACCGCGCCCTCGGAAGTTTCCCTATATGGAACTGGTTAAATCACTGGCTTTTCACCAGGAGGTGTGGACCCTAGAGATTGTTTGCACCCAAGGGGATTTGAACCTGGGACTTGGGGAGCATACCCCCAAGCCCAAGGCCTTTACCACTTGAGCCAACCCCTAGGGGTTATCCAGGGGATAAAATCTTTGACCAGACATATCCTCCATTGAATCCTTCATATTTGAGTGTTAAAATGTCGAATCCCTAGTTGTTACATGTCTGTGGCTGTGGTTTTCTTCATCTTATGTTGGAGTTCCTTCCCACAATCAGTACCTATCTGTTGGAAAGATGCACAGTATCCATTATCTCCAAGAGAACTTCTGAGGAGATCTTGGAGTTTTTCTCAAAGAGTGCGTTTATACCGGTTTTTTTTTAATGTTTCTGTCTTATGGCCCTGGCTATTGGAGACTGCATATAATCTAACCTAGTATATGGTTGTAAAGACTCTTCAGATGTGGTTTCCGATATAAAAGGGCTGTAAAGATGATGAGGTTTCTGCTTACGTAGCATGGCAGCTAGTTACCAATTTCATTGTGGTGTTGTTTATTATGATTGTTCAACAGTATAGTGACTATCTTTCCTTAAATTTTAACTTTGTGACCTGACTTCCCTAATTTGTTGATTGTAAGATAAACTAGTAATTGATTATGTGTTGCAGGTCCCTGTTTATGTATTGGCCCTAAAAGTGGCTATTGCTGATTTCTGGTTTTGCATTGAGCAGGTCCTTTATTGAAGAATCACATGCTGGAATTAAGATATCTCCTCAGGATAATAGCTTCTATGGGTTGAATGATAGGCTAGTGACACTGGCAGGAACTCTTGACGAACAGATGATGGCTATTGATCTGATTCTTTCTAAGCTGTCTGAAGACCCCCATTACTCCCAGTCCATGAATGCCCCATTTTCATATCCAGGTGTGTCTTCTGTTATCAGATTATCGATTTAATCATGCTACTATTATACTCAGAGTAGCTTATAGTTTTCCCACATTTCCATATTTTTCCTTTATTTTCTCGGGTCTTATGGTTTAAGTAATGTTCTTGATTCCATGCTGCCACTTTTTAATGTTCTGCACTTTTTAATGTTTTTTGGCTCTGCTGTGAAGTGTTTACAGTTTGGTTAATGCATATTTGAAAAGGGTAATTCTATGCATCAGCCTACACACTTCACACACCATGCATTCAAATTTTTTTTTTTTTTTTTTTAAACCTCAATACACTAAGTGTGTTGAGTGTGTGATGAATAGTAGGCTGATGCAAATATTTTTCCATTTGAAAGATGGTCTGGGTTTTGCTGCAAGAATGCGGTAAATTTCTGAATGAGTATATTTAGATTTCTCTAGTCATGGAAGACCATAGTCACATTATTCTGAGGCCATGAGATTTGGCTAGAGTCGAGAGCATATTCCTCTTCTTCCCTCCCCAAGCCTTTCCCAGGCAGATGGTTCTTCTCTCTCATCTTTCCACATTTTCTGCGGGCCTGTTGCACTGAAAAGTGAGGAAGGGAGAGTGCAACCACATAGGAGTTTTATAAATGAAGATGATGTGTGTTTAAAGATCAGTTAAATTGATTGAAGCTGGCACGATAAGCTTAGAGACCCACTTGAGTAATCAATTTAGTGTGCTCCTTGGGAACGTTGTTTAGGAAATATCAGAATAGAAAAAGGCTTAGAGCTGATTACATTTTGATTCTCCAACTACTGAGTGGCAAGTGCAAAAGCTATATTCATGGCGATGATTAAAATTAACCTTTTTATTTTAATTCCAGTTTTTCTTACTGTATTACTTATATATATTTAAAAAAAAAAAGTTTTCCTTAATTCACTGTTCAATCTAACAAAGGAAACTTCTCTCGTGATGAAAAGTTAAGCTTGGCTTTTTAGCAGTTTCCAAGATTTTTATTTTTGTTTTTTATGAAGCGGTGATTGAAAATGAGTTATTGTCTTCTTATTATCTAAAATTTCATAGAACTTCACGCTCATGTGTTGTTTGCTTGAGATATGATGGCTGATGAAGGTCATGGGAAGAGACTACAAACCCAAAGGAAGATTTAAAAGCTTTGATTCTTTGGGCCATTAGTGAACCTTTTGTTTTGCTTCACCCTCGTTGTTGTTGCATGACAATGTCTAATATATTGGAAGTTTTTTCTATCTTTTAATACTGATTATACATAGCCTTTAATAGATAGAAATAATGTTCTTATAGCACAGTCTCTCCCTTTTCTTTTTTGGATGAAAAGGCAAAAAGCCTTCTACTAGCACATTGTTGCTTATATTGTGTTTTGTCTAGAATTATAGTGGTGAAGTTTGATATCTAGTAAGTTCCCTTCGGCTTTAATCTTAGGTGTTTTCTTCTCCGGTTTTCATGGTACTCCATATACATATGTGCTTCCTTCTGTTGCAACAGCACCCCAGAATGCAATGAGCTATGGAACAAATGGGGCTGGAGGGAAGTTTCAGAACAACAAGGTTAGTTGTGTTCGTAATGTTTTGGTTATGTTGATGTCTCCTGAAGTTAATTGCACTTGTTATATTAATGCTGATTTTCTAAGATTATATTATATCACTTGCGAATCCCTTTACTAGAGCCCAATTTGCATGCATGGGCACAGAGGTCCCAGTCTTTGTGTGACCTAAATGAAAAGACTAGGTTCTGTGCCACATGTTTTCTAGATTGATTCAGCCTTTTTTATACAGTTAAATTGGGATGATCTAGATTTGAAGTATGTTACTGTAGACATGTTTCTGTTTCTAAGCACTTGACTTGAAGGATACTGGCCGTGCCATATTGTTTGTGGTGAATAAGTCAATATAATTATTCTCAGTTGTACGTCATGCCCTGCCTGTAGACCATCCTATTGGAACCGAAATTTGAAGGGACTTTGTTCTAGATTTTTCTACTGCTTAGTTCTTACAGTGAGAAAATATATCCATGAGAGTTGTGTGGCTTGAAAAATGTAACTGTATGGTAATGTGTAATTACATATTCTGGCTGTGTCAGATTCATGGATCTTAAAGTTGATGTAAAATACTTGGTGCTGAGAAGAGGTATGCATGGGCTTGAGTCCTGTGGATGTTTCTCTTCTTTCACTTCTTTTAAGACATTAAGAATAGTACTGTTCATCCGGGTTCCAGGTTGCACCTTTTTTTTTTTTTTTTTAAATCAAAGCCTACATGTTATGTATATCATGAAAAAAAATGTTGATGCAGCAATTAAACTCTATTTATTTAATTTTTTAAATCAAAGCCTACATGTTCCTTGACCACTAATAAAAAGCCACGTGGAAAAGAGAGTTAAAAAGAAAAAATCATAAAATGGATGATTCATTGGACATAATATGCATTTTTCTTTTGAGTTTCTGTGCATTTAGTTGCTAGAAAGGAACCAAAATGAAACATCAAAACATTCAAACTGGGAAAAAAAAAACCCGGGTTCTGGACCGGGTGTACCCGGGTTTTTCTATGCAGGTACCGGCCCGGAACCCAATTATCCTGGTTCAAGACCGGGCTGGGAAAAAACCCTGCCCGGATGAACAGGCCATGGTCAGTAAATTTGAGGTGATGTAGTGTTTTCTGATGCAAGTCTATCCAAGGTGTGATGCTGAGGAATCATAGGTGTGACACATAGGGTTTATCTATTCTTTCTCCTCTTTGTTTTCATTTGAAATTTATAAGAATTTCCCATCAAACTCTAGCGAACATTTAGATCACAATTTGCACTTATTTTTCCCCCTAAATCCTAATCTTTAAAACGCTAAACCATCCATCACCCAAATAACCATAAAATCCAAACCACTATTCCTGAGTTTCTGTTCACTGTCCAGGAACAGCTACTCACTGCCTAAGGTTTTATTTTTTTTCACATTCAATTATACCCTTCCCTTGCACCATTAGAAACCCTACAATTCCTTATATTTTCCAGCCTTTTCACACCAAAACCCCAGCCCTAGCTATCTCAAACCCTACAAACCTCTGTGACAAATGAACTCTTTGTAGCCTGGGGTCCTTCATTTATACTATCCTACATCACTTTCGCCCGATTTATCCCTTCCTATTGTGAACATTGAGAACCAGCAAATTGGTATGCATGGTCTCTAATGTGACTGAGGAAAATGGGTCTCTAATAATTTTGGGCGATATCCCAAGTTGTGATGTTCCTACTTGTCTGTTGCTCCAAATGCAGTAGCTCAGTGAGTGCATACCTCTGTACTTTTAAATTTTATTGGGCATTATTCTTGTTTTGTTTTGAGTAATATTTGTGCTGTGTATTTTGGGATTGCGATTTACAGAAACTTTTGATATTTTCCAGGAGGATCGAAGTAACTCCGTGACTATTGGGGTTGCAGATGGACATATTGGGTTTGTTGTTGGTCGTGGTGGAAGAAACATAATGGAAATCGGCCAGGTACATAAGTAGCAAATGGTGTCATTTTTTACATAGTGCATAACACAAAATTAGAACACATTATTTGCTGCAGGTTACAGGGGCCAGAATAAAGATATCAGATAGAGGTGATTTTGTGACTGGGACGACTAATAGGTAAAAAGGACTCATGGTGGTTATCAGTCTAGTTGCCAATAGGATGAGTTATTTGGCTATAAATTATTAACGGTTCGTCGGTTTTGTACCGTTGTTCTGCAGGAAAGTCACAATTACAGGATCACACAGAGCAATTCGTGCAGCCGAGTCCATGATAATGCAGAAAGTGGCCTATGCTTCCGAGAGGGTGATTGATTAGTTTTGAAATGTTTGCAGTCAAAATTCACGTTGAGAATGTTCGGGGGGAGATCTACCTGTAATTTGCTTATACGTTTAATCATTTAAGGAAGGGAGAAAAAAGAGGAGCCGTTGACATATGTTGGCACATGATGATGTAAGTTGGAAGAAATTTGCATAAGCTAGTAGGGGCAAGAGCGGGAAATTTTCTTGTTGTCGAGAGAGATAATTGTGCTAGGAATTTGTTTTGAGATTAAGTTTATTCCAAAAGAAAACGTTGGAAAAAAAAGCCATTACTCATCGACTATATAGAATGATTCGCTTTACTTCTTCATTCACGGTTGTAAACCTGCTAATTTAGCAAGTACTCTGTCTGATCGTCATCTTAATTCGTTCGATTCTTGATTCAACATGTGAAGATTTTTCTAATGGAGCATTTCTACTGCAATTCATGATAACAAACTCTTGATATTGATTCAGTTTTTCTGTCCTAGTCATCGTTATTTATGCTGGTTGCTTCCCGTGATGCTCCTTTTATTTTTTTTTTAAACGGTGCTTAGGTCCTATTGGGGCGAAGTTGTGGACTGGAAGGATGCCCCCCCAGCTTTCGCTACAAAATCGAACTTGCGAGTTTTTTTTGGCTCATGGGAGCGGGCATCAATTTTTTTGTGCTCCTTATCTCAAGAGAGGAGCTTCTAGGTTAAAGAAATATACTATAATTTATTACCTATACAGAAAAAAAAATGCTATTTATGATTATTTTAATTATCATCTTTTTTATCATATCTTTATGTTGCATTCAATGAGTTTTAAATATATAAAAATAAGAAATAATTTTTTAGTGATCATCACATGATGATAATGATGTCGCTTTGCATGGCAATCGAAGCCATTCAGCACGATAATGGCATATTTGATTCAACTTGAAGTTTCTAGCTGGACATACTCAATGACTCATAATGCTGTGAGGATGCACAAAATTCAAATAGCACATCAATTGCGAAAGCGGAAATCTTAAAGTTACATCACTCTCGAATTAATAATATCAACAAAGTAACTTTTATTCTATAGAGACTAGTGTACGTAGTGGTATATCTAATAACACTAGCAACCATATCTCGGTAGTCTATATGGTGCAAGTGCGCTGACATTTCATGCAGGGTTTGCAACGTACGTCCACCAAAACATAACATGCATTGCATGAGGGGTGAATTCCGCTGCAATTTATTCTATAGTTCCAAAGGCCAAAAGATCAAGAAACTAGTATAAATATATTCATGGGAAATCGCCTTCCCCATTGCCATGTCCGGAGCCATAGCCTTCCCCATAGCCACCACCATATCCAGAGCCAGAGCCATTTCCAGAACCGCCACCACCACCACCACCTCCACCTCCACCACCGCCTCCTCCATGGCCACTACCATGAAGACCTCCTTCACCAACCCCACCTCCATATCCTTCACCACTTCCATATCCTTCGCCATAACCAGACCCACTTCCATTTCCTGAGCCTCCACCTCCTCCACCGCCATGCCCACCTCCACCTCCGCCTCCACCACCTTGTCCGCTTCCGACACCATGACCTGATCCATATCCTTCGCCATACCCAGAACCGCTTCCAGACCCATATCCTGAACCACCCCCGGACCCTCCTCCACCACCTCCACCTCCTCCCTTACCACCACCACCTCCTCCTCCTTTACCATATCCAGCACCACCCCCTGACCCGTATCCTGAACCATACCCTGAACCAGGCCCGCCTCCTCTTCCTCCTCCACCGCCACCACCGCCGCCTCTTCCTCCTCCACCACCAACACTCTTACGATCTATGGCCTTTGGTGATGATCTCGCGGCAAATGTAAGGTCCAGAAGGAGCAAAACCAAGAATGCAGCACCAACCAGCCTAGAGCTGGCCATTTTTGAAGTTCGAAAGCTCGACGTGGGTTGACTAAGATAGGTATTGATTTTGAGACTCCTCTCTATGTTTCAGTACTCACTATGAGAAATCAATATTTTGTGAGTGAAAAGGGGTTGAAGTAGGCCTCTATATATAGGCATCCTGAAGGCTACATTTTCCAAACATTCCTGACGTTCTAGACTCATGTCTAGTGGCTTCCTTTAATGATCTGGCTTAGTTTATTAAATAAAAAAGTTAATTGAAAACGTGTCTGTGCGTTTAGTTTGTTTAGTGGTGATGGTGGTGGGTGGGGGCCGTGGCGATGGTGCAGCGATTGTGCGTGATGGTGGTGGACTTTATGTCTTCTTGTCTGCATGCAAATTCTGATCTCTATAGACTATAATGTTTCCAGTCTGGACTAATGACGAGATGGATCCTGGAAAGTATGCTACAGGGATGTGATCAATTAGTTAGATGCAATCCCACTTCGTCAATTAATCAAACTCAGCCATTACATGACTTATCTTTTAACAATAGACTAGAAATATATTCTGGACCACTTTCAATCCATACTTGCTCAGCTTCCATCTTCACAGCAGTTTTTGCCAAGGCATGTGCCACATAATTACCTTCCCACGAGTGAATTGAACTTTCTAGTGTTCTCTGCATGACAATGCTCTTTTGATAACTTCAATGATGTGTCCAAACCAAACCATATTTTCCTCCTTCTTGTTATTAGCTTGCACAATTGACAGCGCATCTCCTTCTAGAATGACATGGTTAAATCCCAAATCACAGCAATATTCCAAAGCTATCCTGAAAGCTAAACATTCTGCCAAGTTCTGGATAACACCATCCTTTTGATCACGTATTGCTCCAACACCTCTCCCTCCCAATTTCTAATAACAATCCACACTCTCATTTTTCTGCCTTCTTTATCTATAGATACATCACAATTAGCTTTCACATAATTTTCTGGTGGCTTCTTCCATACTACCTCACTTTCTGCTATATTAATATTTGTTTTCTGCAACTGCATACATTCTTGAGTTAGCCTGAACTCTGCCAACATATCTTTTGCTGACTGAATAACGTTTGTAGGGCTACTGAATTTGTTTTCAAAAACAAATTCATTTCTTATGAACCATATCCTCTTCATTGTTGTGGCTATCCATTTCAATTATTTAGCAGCTAATCTCTTCATCAACTTTCTCCATAGCTTCAGAAAATCAATCTCTTCAATACTCCATTCCTTAATTGGATGACCGTATGGAATATTGAGTTTTGTATTCCATCTATATCAAACAGTAGAATCAAATTACTAGGTTTTCTGCGTCCTAAAATATGTTTTTTGTTTAAATTTTGTAACCATAATCATTTTTTTTTCTTTTTTTTAACACGGTATAAAATAAAAGTGAAGAATTACAAATAATTTTCTGATAATTTAAAGTCATTTATAACAAAATTATTAAAAAAATATTAACTAGCTTATAATGGCTAACATTATTCCATGGTCTATATATAAGAATCCACGAATATTTAAAATGACAAGTTTGAGAAGTGAGATGATATGAGAATTTTATAAATAGTAATAAGATAGTTTGTGAATAGTTGTGAGATAGTTTGAGTTAATGTTTTATAAGATTTTGAGAAAGAAGAGAAAAAAAGATTGAATAAAAAATATTATAAAGTTAAAATATTGTTAGAATATAATTTTTAATATTATTTTTATTTCGAGATATGAAAATGTTGAATTATTTTTTATTTTTTTGTTTAAAAGTTTGAAAAATTTGTAATAATTAGTTTGATAATATTTATATTTAAATGATATTTAGAAAGGATATGAGATGAGATAAAATTTTGGAATGAAAATTTTTTTCCAAACAAAGAGAGTCTCTGTTTGGACAGTAAAAATATTTCATCTCATCTCATCATTACTTTTCTAAATTGTCACATAAAATATAATAAATAATTTTTAATTTTTAATTTTTAAAATAATAATAATATTAAAAAATAATATTTTAACTAAAAATAATATTTTAATAATATTTAATTTTTATTTAAAGTCATCTTATTTCTTATTTCGTCTCAACTTACCATCCCAACCACCTTAATTATCACGATTCGGACTACAACATACTAACAATAAATGCAATCCTGCGTGTCATCACGTTGCACCAACATCTTCAGCTCCTTTTTGACTATCCACTCGAATTTACGAGGATATTATAATATATATATATATATATATATATATATAAAATTTCACGCAGACATTCCTCGAGCCAGCTTCTTCCAATACACATAAGAGTATTCGTCAAACTACTCGATCGATCTGTGTGACTCACATGCATATATTATATTATTTATATAAGAAAAAGGAGACCTTTAATGAATTGTAGGCTTGCATTTATAAGCCTTCTTCGGTGAACAGGGGTTTTGAAGTCTCTTTTATTTCTCTTGCAGGACTGAAAGTGGTAGGTCGGACTGACATATAGTACTATATTTCTCTTGAAGGTGTAGTGATGATCAAATCTCCAATACGTTAGTGGGATGCGTCCCTTTTTCCAAGTCTATGCATATAGAACAACATGTGGCAGTGGCACCATATATATATATAGTTTACTCGTATATAGCTGGCGTCCTCGCACCTTGCCTTGCCTTCAATCATATCGCGCAATACGGCCAGCTAGCTTCATATATAAGATCATTGGCATTAGTTTATGTATACGCATATATAAAATTAATTCTTTTATATATCTACTTTATCATTCAAATAAAATTTTTACATTGACTTATGTATATTTGAAACAAAATAATAATAAAATAATAATATTTTATTATTATTACTTTTTTACTAAAATCAATTTTTTTTTATATATTTTACAATTAATATCCACTACATACATTTAACATTAATGATACAAATGTAATAATAAAAAATATAATTTTTTAATAATAATATATTAAAAATATAATAAAATGAAAAAAATATATAATATATTATAATAATAAAATGAATGTGTAAGTGAATGTTTGTTTTGTTGTTGAATGAGGGAGAAAATGAAAGGATTGTGTGAGAGAGAGTGGAATGAGAGATAAATAATTATTAAAATATGATTTGTAGGATGAATAGTGGTTATCCAAATTTGGATAAGCACTATTCATAGGTAGCTAAATATTTGGATATGCATAAATCAATGTGGAGGATTTTAAGACCATATTATGCAAATATAACTTTGCATATGCATATGCATAGACCAATGTTAATGCTCTAATCTTACGCAAGCAGCATGCGCTAGCTAGCTCTCGACCTTTTTCTCACTTTGATATGAACGAGATGAACGGTCGGTAGACTTAAAAGACCCGTTTAGTCGATGAGATGATTTTAATTAAAAATTAAAAATTAAATAAAATATTATTTTTTTAATATTATTATTATTTTAAAATTTAAAAAAATTAAATTATTTATTATATTTTATATAAAAATTTAATAAAATTGTAATGATGAGATGAAATAAAATCGATTCTATATTAAAAAAGAATCTAAATTTAAAAAGGTAAATGATATTTACGATCATGAATAGTGTAAACATCACAATTTTTTTTAAAAATGAATAAATAATAAATTTATATAAAAATATTAATTTTTTAATAATAATATCTATTCTTTTTCAAAATGATTAGATGACAATTACACATTTTATGAACTATTCATATGAAAATGATCCCTTTTTTAACAAATCGATATCTTCGTATTATTTTTAATTGTGATAGCAAATAACTAATAAGTGAAAAAACATTTTAAATGAATATTATCCATTTCATTTTAAATGGTGAGGATTCTTATCCCATAACTCGGGTCCAACAATTTTAATTTGTATTTTTTGAGTGAGTTAGTGGACAACATTAAATGTTTAATAGGATTTATAATACTTATTTTATATTTCTATTTGTTTCTCATTCTATGCGCCAGAGTTCCGAAAAAATTCTCGAATCTAAATCCAATAAAATTTAACTCTAGATTCACGTTTGGAGAGTGGTATGAAATGATAATTTTATAAATAATAATAAGATATTTTATGAATAATAGAGAAACAGTTTAAGTTAAATATTTTTTAGATTTTGAAAAATGAAAAAGAAAAAATATAATAAAAAATAAAATATTATTTAAATATAATTTTATAATATTATTCTTATTTAAAAATTTAAAAAAATTTATTTATTTTTATTTTTTATTTGGAGTAGTACTACACCCACCGTCACTAAGGGTGTAGCACGGGATGGACCCCATTTAAAAAAATGTTTAAGGTTATAAAAAATTGAATAAAAAGAAAAACTTCTACGTTGTGTTTGGTTCCTTGACTGTTCAGAGTTAGACGTACTATTCCTTTGGAATCTAAACTCATATTAACTTATCATTATAATTTTTTCAAATTTTAACACAAAATATAATATACAATTCAACTTTTTCAAATCTAAAAATAATCATAATAATAAATAATAATATTTTATCATTTCAACTTAACTTAACTCAACATCCAAACGCACAAGTCACTAAATTCATCTCAATTCAAAACATCTTTACACGTAAAACCCATAATCTTTTTCAACTTTCTATACATATATCTAAATTCATCTTAACATCTAAATACATCGAAACTCATTTTAACTGGATCTCACAAAATTTACTCTATCATCTCAACTCATTACTATTTATATAAGAGAACAATTATTTTGTCTCCCCAAATGCACCACTTCATAATTTGTTTTTTTATTTAGTAATTAAAGAGGAAATTTTAAGTATATTGATATATTTTTATTTTATTTTTTAAAAATATATAAATATATTAACAAAATATGAATTAAAAAAAAAGTTACAAAAATAATTAACAGTAAAACGACATAGTAGCACCGCCATTTATATAAAACTCAATCCCGTTCAACATCAGGAATTCATACGCGTTACTCGTTAGTCCTTGTTTACGCATTCTGAAAGGCGTGCGGATAATGACATGACGTTTAACGGCTTCAATCGTAAAAGGCGTGCCGATAATGGGCCAACCCGAAACAATATAGGTCCGGCAAGGTTGGGTTTTCTTTTTTCGACTCTGACTGTAGGTCAGGCGAAGTTGAAAATATGGTATTGGGCGTGAATGAATGGACCTTATCTCGTGATAACTTGAGAACGGGCCATGATAGTTAAATTTTGACTGGGCCTAAAAACTAAACACATATATCTCGAAATTTTAAACAGACTTTAAAGTGGTTATTTGAAAATATATCTTACTCTAAAATTTTCATTTTACTTTATTTTTAAATATAATTCAAATATAAAATTTTTAAATTAATCATTATATTTTTTTTCAAACTAATTATTACAACTTTTCTAAACTTTTAAACAAAAGAACAAATCTACTCTCATCGATTGTTGAGTCCCGATTTGATTCCGATAATTTTTGTTTTTATTTTTATTTTATTTAGTGATTAAGTATTTTTTGATTATGTGATTTTTTTTTTTAAATAATTTTTCTTTTTACTCTTATCTTTATCGTGATCAATCTCATGCTAGACCCACGCAGTATTGCTCTAAATTACAAAGAAGTTAGAGCACTCCCAATGGATGATCTATATAATTATATATATATATATATATATATTAAAATATGAATAAATTTGTTCAAAAATGACCTACAATAGATGTTGTATTTCATTTTCATTTTTCATTTTGCTACGGTGATCCCGCTACATATAGAGGGAATTGTTCACCCTGTAAAATATTTTTAATTCATTTCTCTTTGCTAGTCTGATTTTTCCCATTTCCTCAACAAATTTTATCTTCATTTCAGACCACCTCTCTCTCTCTTTCCCACTCTTTCTTCTTTGTTTAGCGTCAAAGACACTGGATTTCTCTCAAATAACACTCCTAGGCACCAAGTTTTGCTCAAATAATAATTTTTAGCTTCTGAGTTCCTTTTGATTAACAATTCCATATCTTCAAGTGAACTGTTTTTCGAACGTAAAAAAAATATATTCTTTTTATTTTTTAAATTAATTTATATTTTGATTTAGCTTATAAATTTGAATTAATTTAAAATAGAACATAATTATATAATATTGTTTATGAGGAGATATTGCAAATATAAAAAAAAAATATGAGGATATCATTGATAGTTAGAGAAAATATTTGAAATGAATAAAAATATTAAAAAGTATAATATTTAAATGATATGAAGAAAAAATAAATAAATTGATGTATGATATATTGTAAAAGTTAATATATAAAATAAAAAAAGTAAATTTTGATAATATATTTAAGCATTAGCATTGGATTATGCAAATGAAAATGTAAAATTTGCATAATATTACATGATTTTGCATTTGGTTATTCTACTTAAAACGTATTCTCACATTGGATTATCTATATAATAGTCAAAATAATAATAAAATATTATAAATTTAATAATATTTTTTTTTTCAAATTGTTTTGTTCTGTTAATTTTTTTTTTTTCTAAATTAAGAGCTATATGGAAATATTAATATTAACTTGGATTTAGTGTGGTCCAAGTCTTAGTGCAGCACTTCTTAAAATAGTTTTCCTTTTACTTCAAGTATATTAATTCTGTTTTGGGAGATTTTGTCTTGTAAGTTTGCTCTTAAGTCTTTCCTATATATCCTTTAATCTTGTGATCAACTTAAGTAGCTTTCAATTTTTACTTAGTTCAGCTCAAGCCACCTTGAACAACATTCTTAACCTTTAACTACTATGTTAATAAAGAAAACATAAATATACAAACATCAATAGATCAACATGCACATGACTCCAAACCAGTGCAGAAAATCTTGTTGTAGCAGTAAGGAAAATATTCAACCTTCCTACTTCTCAACTCTCACCATCTTAGTCACTGATTAACCTTGTTTTAGACCACTCAAAAGAGTATCTCAGTCACCACAACAGTTGTAATTGAAGCACGCAAACAACAAAAAAGAAAAATCAAGAAGAAAATCTACAGTTGTTCATAAATCAGTTTAGTTCAAGCTCTCGGGTCTGCTCTTTCCATTATCAATCTCATTACTAGAGCTAGCCATTGGTTATATATTTTGGTTGCAATTCACTTCCTTCCAAAACAGCAAAACCAAGCGCTAACCTGTCTTTACCTTCGTCACTACAATATACTGATGGCCCAGGCCATAATGTAACATGACAGAAGAAAACCAGCAGCCCGAAGTAAAATCATTGAGTTCAATATTTGGGAACAAGCATGTAATTCAAGATAACATTTGAGTTCTAATTTTCTTTGATTCATCAGCAAAGACTAAAAATAATTCAAAAACTTAGAATTTGTAAAGGGTGAAACCATAGGCATAGCCTGCGATCATATGATCCCACATTTTTCTTTTCCTTTTCTTTTTCCTTTCCACCAAAAGAAAATTTGCACTTCCACCACTAACTCAATAAACTATAAACGAAACACAAACATATGAAAAACATGAAATTTCCCTTGAAAGATTACACTATAGAGGAACTATAGTTACGACAAGCATATGAAAAACATGAGATTTCTTTCAAACCACAACCAGAGAAGCAGCAAGAAGCACAAACTACAAACCATGAACACACAGTTGACCATGAAAAACCACAAATCACGACCCAACCAAAAAGCACGAACCACAAACCACAATGGAAAAATCACTGTCCAGCCACTAGTCTATCAAAATTAAGGAATCGAAAAGAGTATCAAAAGCCAATTCGTGAATATCAAGAAGAAATGAGCAAGATATCTATCCAAGGGTTGTTGGGTTGAAATATGCAAGACGGCGAGGGACTCTTTTGTTTAAAAAACCAAGCAAGTCTACCGAGATGTAGATTCACTATGTTAATGTCGATTCTGACACAGGGAAGATGAGAGAGTTAGCAACTGAGTGGTGTAACTGCGTGCGACGAACACCCAAAACAAGAGAAAATTCCCAAAATAGAAATGAAGCAAAGAAAAGGGAAAGAAAAGCACACACGCACCTGGGACTCCGAGACAAATACTGGGACGATGAGAGAAATCATTTAACAGGTTTCTGGACGCTAGACATAATGAAAATGGTGAAGAGGAGAGGGAGAGTAGGATGGACACTACGGAGAGAAGAAGGAAGCTCGGTTGGGAAACAAAATTTCAAGGGAAAGAGGGAGGTCAAAATGGACGTTTATTCAATAAAATTTAATTTGGTGTTTGTACAGTAGAGAGTCATATATGATCACCGAGTATAATATGCTGTAGCTAAAAGCCTTATGTTTTTGCATTTGGATAATCCAAATGAAGTAATTTTTATGTAAAATGAATCGAATTTTGTATATGACTGGCATTTGGATAATCTAATGTCAGTGCTCTTAAAAGATAGATGAAAAATTCATTTAAAGTGCTTTTAGTATTGGCAATGGTCTAGCCAAATGTCAATACAAGTCTATAATTTAGTTATATGTGAGAAAAAATATCTATATTGGACTAGCTAAAAATCCAAAACTCAATACTTGAGCTACAATAAATTAAGGAGCCTCTCCAATATTGGCGAGTTACTGTTCACAGGCCATCACAATATTTTATGATTTTCGTCAACCTCACCTATCTATTTCCCTCGTTCTTTTCTCTCTCTTCAGACCCGCAAGGCCTCTTCTTTTCCTCGTTCGTCCCTATTCTCTCCTTCGATTGTCTTCTTCCTCGTCATCTTCCAGGCCAAATTGTAAGTCCCTCTTCCTCACTCTTCTCTCCCTACCAAAAGCTTGACGGATGAGGATCTTGATGAGCTTAAATGGTGCTTGGATCTTGGCTTTGGGTTTAGTTATAATGAGATTCTTGAGCTCTGCAACACTTTACCTGTGCTTGAGCTCTGCTATTCGATGAGCCAGAAGTTCATGGACGAACACCAAAAGTCACCAGATAATGCTGAGGCTGCATCCACGGACTCTTGCCCATTAGTGTCGAGCTCGATTGCCAATTGGAAGATCTCTAGTCTTGGTGAGTGTTCTGATTTCTTGGTCTTTTTTTATCTTGTTGGTAAATTTTGGATCTTTCTTGTAAGTGGAAGGGCTTGCTTTGAGTTGATGTTTGATCTGCTTGTGATGCTTTTTAATTGCAACAATGATCTCGGTTTTTTTGGTTATTTTTAGAAAAACTTTGGTTATCACGGCAATTTGTGTTGCTTTTGGTGTTTTGTCAATAAAATGATTTGCTTAGGATTTTTGTCAATGACAGACTTATGTTTATCCATCCTATGGATAGATGAATTTCCATTTGGCTGAGGTTGTAGGAGCAACAAGAAGTTTTGGAGGGGAGGAAGAATAGCGAAAATGAGTGCTAACTTGTACATCTTCATTGAATACTCCATTTCCACTAGTTCTCCCAATCTCTAGTCACTTCAATAGGAACATGGTTCTTGACGTTTTCATCTAAGAACAATTACATTGTTGTATCAATAACAATGTTCTGACTCAGATGTTGAAAAACATCTTAAGATAGCAATGAAATCCAAAGAACTGCTCATGGTCTTGTTATGTGATTTTTGGACTGGTTATGCTTGTTTTGCCATTATTATTAGTAAATTATATAATGCTGAGGGATATGATCTACATGAAGAGCTATAGAACTGCTGAGTTTTGCCATGTAGTTATACAAGATTATAGTTTTAAATGAGAATGAGTTGTAGTTTATATAAGATGCTATGGAAATTAGAGAATGACAAAATTCAAGATGAAGAGAAATATTGCCCATCAAGATTATGCTCTGTGATTGTTAGAAATGATGTCAGGGTAGTATTTTGACATCTCAGTAAAACAAATTTATCTTTAACAGTACTTATAAAATTTTTTTTTTTTTATCTTTAACAGTATGAAATGAGGGTGGACATAAGAATCTATTTATAGTAGTTCAAATTCAATTTTTAATTATATTAATGTCTCTCATACTTCCTTTTTATTTTTGATTATGAGCATATTGACAAATTATATTGTTGTGTCATTGTCTTAATATTGCTTTTGATGAAAGCTTCTAAAGGATATCTACCAGAGGTATGACTGATATATATATGCATTAGCTCTCACCATAAGTATGACTCTATAGTATCATCTTTAGCATTTTTGCTTTCTTTTATGCTTTATAGTTTTAACTTTAAGAAGAAGTAATCAGTTGTGGAATTGTGTTTTCTTTTATGCTTTCATTTATTGTTATTTTTATTTTAACAAGTAAGAAATAATCAGTTGTGAAATTGTGAGGCAACTTTTGTGAAGTACAATTTTATTAATCAACTATTAAAGTGTGCCATTAACCACATGTAAATTAATTTTACTTTTTGCCATAAACTACTTTTTGCGGGCATAACTCAATAAAGTGGTTTTTGAAAATGCTTTTTGCACTCATCCTCCACCTATTTTGGAATTGGATCAGAATACTTAGGAGAGAATGGAACAGAAGAGTGGATCCCATGATCTATTAATTTTGGAGGAGCCTTTAAAAATCTATTACTATCTCTACCCTCAGGGGAGCCTTTAGAAGTTCTTGTTTCAGTTTCTTCTTATGTTTCCTTACTCTATAAAAATTTACTTATTTAGATTCATTAACATGTTCTCTTATTCAACTTGATCGAAACAGGAGCTGGGCAAGTTTATTAATCACTGCAATGAGGTCAAAGCAACCACTACAGCTAACAAGGATGGTGGCCAACTAAGTATTGTCAAGTGCTAGCGAGAATAAATAGTACAATTAGTAGATGATAAGACAGCATAAGCATGGGCCTCGAAAATTATAAGTTGTATTGAAAGATGATGTCAAGCAGCCTTCATGTTGCAATTCCTTTTTCATTTTTGGCTTATGTTTTTTTGTTTTTCTCAGCTTATGTTGGTTGTCATATAATAGTATTGCATAAAACAAGATGTTAATAGCTTGTGCTGCTAAATTTTTTTATAAAGTTCGGCAGATGGTTTTTGTAAAGAAGAAAGATTGGCAAAAATTAGTTTATTAGTTTCAAGAATTGTTGTATAATTTTTTTGTTTGTCAAATATTATTAAAATATATCAAGTGTATTTGCATAATATAAAAAAAATTTGTGAAATATTATTAAAATATATAATATTATATTATTATTTTGACCTTATGATAATTAGTCCAGTGTGGACTCAGAGCATTGACATTGGACTAGTCAAATGCTAATGTATCTTCATATTTTGGCTAGGTATGAGAAAAATTATCTACATTGAACTAGCCAAACTATTAAAGCTCAAGATATGAGCTACAGTAAATTAAGGGGGCCAGTAATATTTGGAGAGTTAATGTTCACAAACCAAACAATAATTTTAATATTTTCCACCAACCATCCCTCTCTCTTTCCCTCACTCTTCTCTCCCTCGCAGGAAATATTTTCCACTTTTGTGCATTATTCTTCTATTTTCTTTTTGGATATTTTCATTTTATCCTTATTTCTTTATTTATATATTTCTCAGTAGGTTTGAAAATTGGGGTCATTGTTTTTATTTATATTTTAGGCAGAAAGAAAGTTTGGTTTGTATGTGTTTGTTGGATAATTAAGTTGAGGAAGAAAATAATTGAGAAATAATAATTTTAAGTAAAAATCTAATAATTAATTAATATATGAAGTGTATTTATAAAATAAAAAAATTATAAAATATTATTAAAATATATAATATTATATTATTATTTTAACTTTAAAATGACTAATCTCACGTGGATTCACATAGTCAAAAATTAATATTATAACTAAAACTTGAAATTCTAATCAAAATTTGAACTCTAGATCATTACTAATACTCTCGCTTAATTAAAAATTGATACTATAATCAAAAGTTAAGATTGTAGCCAAATTCTAAATTTGACAATCTAGGCCGTTGCCAAAGAGCTGATAGTGTTGAGCCTCTGTAATCTACAGTATATATGTTGCCGTGGATATAAATTACCATCCCGAGCTGAAACGACGTTCTGCTCTACGTCACAATTTATCCGAACAGAGGCGCAGTTTTGGGAGGGAAGGAGAGATTGAGAGATCTCTACGGTGCCGTTGGATTCTTCGCTTTGGTCGGAGATCCGTGTTCTGCACCATCCGATCCAACCACATTGTCCTTCCCCGGCCAGTTTAGGTTACCTTGAATCTCGATTCGATCCTTTTTCAACGGCTGCTATTTCCTCGAGCTTCTTCTTGGAATTTTAGGTACGTCATGCCTGTTCCTCATTGTTTTCCGATAATTTTGAACTTATTCATTCGATTTTATATTCTGCTTGAATTTTCGATTTCGGATTTGGATTTTCTTACCGTAGAATTTATTATTTCAACGGGCAATTTTGTTGTCTGTTTGCTTGTTAAGAAAAATGAAACAAACAGAGAGAAAATGAAAACTAAAGTTTTCAATATGATACTTTTATGTTGGCGAAGTGTATGATTAAACAAAGTAGCATGGGCTAACATAGTTGAGTCGATGACATTTTCAAGTGCCGAAGAAGACGCTTTTCTGTAAATAATAGCAATTAGAAAGCTAAATGTTTGAATGAGGCCACTTTCCTGTGAAATTTACTAAAAATCCTTAATTTTCTTGTAGAGAAATTATTGAGTTTCTTATTTTATATATTACAGAATACAGAGCAGCATTTGCAAACTTTTCGCGGTAGGCCATGCTTTTACGGACTTCCATTTTGATTTTTCTTTTATACGTAGTGTTCTTTTTATATATAATTCAATCTTAATTTAATATTAATATTTATCTCTAATCGCGACCTGTGGCCTTCAAGCGAAGATCTTATTGTAGTAGTGTCACACTTTAGATAGAATTTACTGACTGAAATTCTTTGTTTTCGTAAACTGAAATGTTCAATGCCTTCTATAAACTTAACTCAGGTCAACAAAGACCCATCCAACTTCTCGTGGTTGGCGAGACGATTCTTTAGGACCAATCAGCTCATGATTTCTTTGTCAAGCCGTTGACCATTTTCTTTTTGAGAAATATGTTATACAAGTTTTAAATAGATAAATTTTATATATATTTATGTAAAATAATAGACTTTATTTTAAAAAAATATAGAAAAAGTTACTTTTTATTAGGTGGATCTATTTTTTTTTATAAAAAATTTGTATGAAATTTATATATTTAAGACTTATATCTAACAGTATTCATTATTTTTATAAAGTGTTTTATAAAATTATATCTCATTTAAAATATTATTTTGAAATATATTATGAAAAATATTGGGTATAAATTATTTTTCTTTTCTTTTATGGTCTTCTTTTTGCTCTGTTATGTTTTTTAACTTATGCTGGGTCACTATTCTGTCATCTTGATCTCCATTACTGCGATCCCTAATTATTCATAAGAAGGTCAGTGATTTTTAAATCTTATCCTACTAGCGATGATAACTATTTTCTCATAATATATAACGTTATCCTAGTAGTTATTTAAAAGTCTTCCCTATAAATTTTGAGACATCCAAATTTTTGGTGGGTACACTGTTGCTGGATCTGAAACCCTTTGTATCTTCTTTTTTTTCTCGTTATCATTGGATGTTTGATGTTTACTGTGATCTTTTTTTATTTTGTAATAAGCTTCTGTGAATTATCGTCGGTTTTTTGACTGAGATACCTGTTGAAGAGATTTCCAATAATCTACGTGGGTGACTTGCAGACAGCTGGTATGGGAACAGAGGAGGTTAAGAAAGCTTTGGATATTAGCGACTGGAAATCGGGAGTGGCTCATGACCAGTGGATAGCACTCCCCGTCTCTGGTCAACGGCCACCAGCTCGCTACAAGGTGATTTTTTCTCCGTAGAAAATTTGAACAAGATATACTGTTGGTTCCAGCATTTCTACCCCTATGGGGCTTCGGACTGTTAAGGTTGATTCCATTTGCATTTGATTGTCGTAAGTCCATGAGCATTGGCATATTCGTCTGGTATTTTTCTCTTCAATAATGAGCCAGAAACTAATCATACTGGTTTGTCTTTTAACCGTAGCATGCTGCCGCAGCGGTTGATGAGAAATTATATGTTGTTGGTGGAAGTCGTAATGGTCGGTACCTGTCTGATGTTCAGGTATTGGATATGCCCAATTGGCCATCCAATTTTGCAAATTAATTTTTGAATCCTCTCTCGTGAGTCATCAGATGATTGGATATTCTCCAGGTCTTTGATCTCAAAAGTTTGGCATGGTCTAATCTAAAACTGAAACAACCAAATGCTGATGAATTTGAGGACAGAGGCTCACTGGGAATTCTTCCAGCCACCTCAGGTCACAATTTGGTAAGAAGTTCATGCAAATTTATACTGTCCGTATTTATCAGAAAAAAATAAAATAAAATTGTACTCTCCATTTGAGCATGTGTGCTTTTCTGTTTTTTTTTTTTTCCCGGTTATGTCTGACTTCTATCTGTTAATTTACGTATTCTTTGTTAGCTAAATAATTATAAGAAATAGAGGTGACAAGGATGATGAGGTCCATAAGTGAACATTCATAGACTCTTGAGATACCTTGTCGGTCCATAAGTGAACATTCATAGACTCTTGAGATACCTTAGGCACTTAAAAAAACCATAATCTATTTTTCCTTCTTAGTGATGTGGGATTCACTGAAAAGGACCCCGAGGTTTTTGTTTTGCCAAGTATACATGAGGAGGGGCAGGGTGGATAAATGGACCTTGAAGTCCATCCCATGACTCCTAGATAACGTGGATGTTTTGTAAACCATAATCTGTTCTGCCTTCTTAGCAATTTGGAATTCACGCACAGGGACCTAGTATTAGTTTAGGAACTCGACATCTTTTTAGTTAATTACTTAAATTGCTCTTCAATTGTTTGACAGATTAAGTGGGGAAATAGACTTCTTCTCATTGGTGGGCATTCAAAGAAAGCATCTGACAAAATAACAGGTTTGTTTCTCCGAGAGCCATATTGGCATTGGTAAAGGGATTACTGATTTTATCTGTTAATACTGCATTATTATCTTGTGTTGCTTAGAACCTTACTCGGTGTAAATGGACTTGTTCTAGTGTTATTCATCGATCTCGAAACACATCTCTGTGGTGTCCTTGAGACCTCAGGAAAAGTGCCGGTCAGTTACTGATTCTACTTACTACTAATTTTGCTTCTGGCCTTGTGCTTATGCTTCGTCAATTGTTTTCTGAAATTTCATTTGTTATCTATTTATTTAGCCAGGAAAATATTGAATATTCATTTTCGCTGGAGTGGATTTGATTTTCTGAGTTTAATGGTGATTTGATGGTACACTGATAGATTATACGTCCAGGGAGCCTTTGGGGGGAATTCTGCAACTCTTGTTGGTTCCAGAGTGATAGTTTTTGGTGGAGAGGACAAGAGCAGGAGATTGTTGAATGATGTCCATGTTCTTGATCTGGAAACAATGACTTGGGATTTGTTGGAGGCAACGTAAGTATCTAGTCCCAGCTAATTTCTGTGGTCTCAGATCATTGGTTGATTGTAATTGATTTCCATGGCATGTATTTTCATGAATTCCTTGTATCTCTAAACTAGCATGCATAGGCGTTGCTCTTGTATATGTCCCGTATACTTGGGCATTTTGCCTTTTGATTAATAAAAATTTGTTTGTTTACTTGTATACTTCCTGTGTACTTGGTACATGCCTATTTCATTCATATCAATAAAATTTATTTTTTATAAAAAAAAAAAATTGTTTACTGATAAAAAAAAAAAAAAAAAAAATCCTGTGGTTTCGGAAGAGTTCTTCATCACTTTCTTATGTTATGATAGGCAGACACCTCCAGCTCCCAGATTCGATCACACAGCTGCAGTGCATGCAGAACGTTACCTTTTAGTTTTTGGCGGTTGTTCTCATTCTATTTTCTTCAATGACCTACACGTACTGGATTTGCAGACTGTAAGTGTTTGTACAGAAGAATCTCTTTGCACATTTTCTTTTTCATTGTATATATGGATTATTTTTGGGATAAAAAAATATTAATCCTGCTTCAATTCTATGTCAAGAAGTGGATCGCTAGGGTAAAATGCATCTTTCACATTGCCAGTAGAATAAAACTTGGTTCCCTGATGGTTAGTATGTGTCACCTACTGACACAAGTGAATAATGCACATGGACTAACACTATCACACAAACAACACAAAAAGCACATGCATAGTGCCAAGATTTTGGAAAGTTGAAAATTATACTATACTTTGGGCTTCTACTTAGCGTTTGCCTGAACTTTTATCCCTTGCCCAGGCTTTTTTTTGATTCCTAGTATTATAGGCTGAGAAGCTCCATTATACATGCAGATGGAATGGTCCCAACCACAAATCCAGGGTGATTTAGTGACTGCCAGAGCTGGGCATGCTGGAATAAACATTGATGAAAACTGGTATATAGTTGGTGGTGGAGATAATAAAAGTGGTATGTAAAATTATATGCTTATTAAATATATACTGTCTGTGCCTGCAGTTTCTTATCCGCGTTAGCATATTCAAGGATGCGTGACTATATGTTTTTGCAGGTTGCCCCGAGACTTTAGTGTTAAATATGTCTAAGCTAGTTTGGTCTGCATTGACAACTGTGAAGCCCAGGGATCCGCTTGCTAGTGAGGTCACCACTTTGTTCCTTTTCTTTCTCTCCTTTTTTTCATTTCTATCAATTCTGTAAGATGCTTTTGATTGTTTCTAGCAGATTCTGAATGATTGGTATCAACACTTGAGAAGCACCATAGTGATATAATTATATGACAAGTTTCTGGTGCTAGTGTTGGCATTTAACACTGTTTCGAATCCTGAAATATGAATCTTTATTTAAGCATGGATGACCCTGCCAGGGCCTAGTTAAAGAACCTACAGTACCTACTTCTCTGCTTGAAGTGAGATGAACTGTTGAACAGACTCGTATCTTTTTTAGGGTGGAGAGTCATGAATATAATGTGTCTTGTGCTATATCTTATTTATGAAGGGTTTTACTTTCAATGTTCTAATTTAGGACAATGCCTTGCACTTGGAATTCATAGCACATGAATATATTGATTTTGTACATGATCAAGGATATAAACATGGAAACAGGGACTGAGTGTTTGCTCGGCACTAATTGACGGCGAGAAATATTTGGTTGCCTTTGGTGGCTACAATGGGAAATACAGCAATGAGGTATGTTATATACTAACTCCTATTGCTTATTAGACGTTGGGTTAAAAAAATCTCTCTCTTAAGATTGCATTGATTTTGAACACATCAACATATGTTGAAACGAAGTATTTACATACCAAAAAAAAAAAAAAAGATACATGGTATTCAATGAGATTTTCTATTGTGTCATGTATGAGCTCCTCTCATGGAATGGTTGAAGCTTTGAGGATCGTGAATGAACAATGGACGAGATTAAAACTTTTTTTCTTCGTACTTTATTCCATTAGTAGATTGTAATAGACTTCAATGGCACGACCGAACATGATTTCCTTGTATCTTTAGACACTCATGCATAGGTGTTGCTCTTGTATATGTCCCGTGCACTTGGCTTCGCTTATATTAATAAAATTCTTATTTACTGATAAAAAAACATATGAACTCTCTTCATAGCTCACAATTCTAGCATTAGGCCTTAAATCCTAAAACTTATTCATCTGCAAACGCTTATTTTCAAGTTTTCCTCTGTTGATTTTGTGATTGCGACTTAAACTGCATTCTGTGATTTCTGTGTCTGTACTTTTATTCCGTAGGTTTTTGTTATGAAACCAAAACCCAGGGACTCATCACGTCCCAAGATTTTCCAGTCACCAGCAGCGGCTGCAGCAGCGGCTTCTGTTACTGCTGCATATGCCTTAACCAAAGCTGAAAAGTTAAATTTCACAAAAACAGAAGATTCAAACTCTAAGGAGGCTGAAAACAGTTTTTCTGAACAAGATGTTACAAATGAGATTAAGGCCATCAGACAAGAGAAAGATGTGTTGGAGCTGTCACTTGCAGAAGTCAGAGCTGAAAATACTAGGCTTAGGGGACAGATTGGAGAGAAAAATGGCACTCATTCTGAGTTGTCGAAGGTATGTTTTTTTTTTGTGTTACTAATTTATCTGATTATCAATTGGTCAGCCTTTAAAACTTTCATTGTTTGAACCGTATTTTTTCAGGAACTCGTTTCAGTCCAAGGTCAACTAATAGCCGAGAGATCAAGATGTTTTAAGCTGGAGGTTTCCTACTCATTTATTCCTTCTTTTACTTTTTATCTGTTATTCCTTTATAGACTACTGGGTCACTTGAATTATCCTGCTGAATTTAATTGTATGATATGCTGGCCTTTTTTTTTTTTTTAAACGGTATTGGTGATATCCAGGCGCAAATCACAGAATTGCAAAAGGTACTAGAATCAGTGCAGTCCATAGAGAATGAGGTACAAGTACTTCGGAGACAGAAGTCTGCATTTGAGCAGGATATGGAACTAGCTTCAGCTGTTCAGAGGCAAGGTTCTGGTGGTGTTTGGCGATGGATAGCTGGGGGCACTGGCAATGCATAAAATTCGATTATTTGTGCCTAGAAATTTTATCAGGGAATAATTCAATCGGTTAGCAGTCGCTGCTAAGAGTATAATATGTTCTTTAAGCTTTGGCAGATCACAGCAGTTGCTATTTGGAAAACCTCTGGTGATTTTCGACCATGGTTTGCAAGCGCACAATGGGATAAGACTCAACTTTGTACAATAAAATTTGACCTTTCTGTCATTTTTGTTTGTTTTTGGAATGGAATCCCACATTCTGTTCATTGTTATTATTTTTTGTTTCTTCCCATTTATTCTTTCTTGTTATCCCTGTAACCTGAAATTTCATCTGAAGGTATGATAATTCATATTAATCCGTAACGCTATCGCAACATTTGGAAAAATTTCTCTGATAAGCAAAAGGAAGCTGTGTATCAAATTGTATTATACAGACCGTTACACAAATTGATTGTAGTGGATGACTGTAACAAGGAAGATGAATGAGAAATGATACTGAAAATGAGAATCTGTATATTGATAGAGATGAAAGTGAGGCCTGCTTCGAGGGAGGCTCCTCCAAAATTCAAAGAGTACAGAATATTCTGTATTATTTGCATAACTAACTAACTCTGTCAGAGTGACAGACAGACCTAAATAGTACTGAAAGCATGAAAATACTAAACTGCCCTTTAACAGATCATGGGCTATAACTAAAATACATCAGATAGAAAAAGCAAATAATAATGGGCCCAGCAGGTGAAGCTTCCAGTCCACGTCCCCTGTAAAACTGAAGCCCGAGACCATTCCTTCCTTCTGGCCCATGAAGCCCAAAATCACACTTGGGCATCTAGGGCTCGGTCGATCTCTTCTTCCCCAATTCCGCACATTTCTTCATACACTTCATACGCCCCTCCAGCTGCGAATCTCCTCTCCACTTCCCTGCCCTCAGTCCGTCGTGTAACAGATTGACCTCCAAAAGGCCTATCTTCTGCTCACATTTTTTCTGAGAAAATTTGCTATATCCTCGTACTCTCTCGTTATTAGTTTATGCACTGCAGAAACATTGTGGTTTATCGATTTTATTTCTCGAACCTCCTCTTTCCTCTCTGGTGGAAAAGAAAGTAGAAAAAGGGGAGAAAATCGTTATAACTTGGAGATAAGTTGCTGTTTCCTTTGTGAAACGAGTTCCTTCCGCAATATTTTGCCTGCAGCTGACCTTGGAATGGCACTAGTGAAAGCAACTCTTCTTACTTTCTTGTACGGGGCCACCTGAAATTCCCATATAATATCCATAAACTGAGAAACTATTACCGATGGCTACCAAGGAAAGAGAGTGGAAGAGTCATGGGCACATGACAAACCTGATCTGCCACGAATTGAATTACTTGGTCTTCAGTGAGCTCAGAACCAGCTGCTTTTACCACGTATGCCTTTGGTATCTGTCCTGCTTCTTCGTCCTCAAGCCTGCAAAATTTTGATATTTTCTTTTGATGAATACGAGATTTCGATTTTTGTTAGAGGGAGAAAGAGACGGATGTAAGATAACGTACGGAATAACGGCTGCATCAAGAATAGTGGGATGACTCAAAAGTATTGCTTCTAGTTCTGCAGGAGCCACCTGTATACACATTCAAAACATTTAACCTTGAACATGATCCAGAACGCATTATGGTCGTTAATTAATATTTGACATCTTTTTTGGTTCTGATGCCAACCATTGTTGAAGCCATTCATGATCCTAGAAGTTTGGACCTTTAAGTTAAAAACACCTTCTATCTATCATTAACCGATCTTGGTGCAAAAACTGCAAGGCATACCTGATACCCATTATGCTTGATGAGCTCCTTTATACGATCCACGATGTAAACGTACCCGTCCTCATCAAAATAACAAAGATCACCGGTTTTCAACCACCCATCCGAATCAATTGTTGCTGTGGTAGCTTCCACATTTCCCAAATATCCTTTCATAATAGTAGGGCTCTTCAGCCACAGCTCTCCTTTCCTGTAAGGTGGCAATCCCTTTCCTGTTTCAGTATCTACCACCTTAGCACAAAAGCTTGGAAGCAACACTCCTGAGGAGTCCGGACGAGCCTTTGCCTCTCTGCCCGACGCAAAAAAAGTTGCAGCTCCAGTGCTTTCTGTTAGTCCATATCCCTGCCTTAGCTCCACCCATGGAAACCTCTCTCTGAATCTGTCGGCCACTTCTTTGCTCAGCGGTGCAGCCCCTGAGCCCACCCTTCTCAAACACGACAAGTCACTCCCTTCTTTTCTTGCATACTTTACTAGCCCGAGTATCACGGGGGGCACCGCAGGTATGTTACTAATCTTGTGTGCTTGAATAGCATCAAGCATGATTTGGAGCTCGAACTTTTGCATCAACACCGTGGTGACTCCCGAACAAAACAATCCTAGCGCGAAGAACGCAAGCCCGTAGATGTGAAACATGGGAATGAAACACAAAAACACGTCTTTTTCGGATGAGGTTACTTCCACTGACCATTGGAGCAACGTCACGAGGGAAATGAAATTTGCATGTGTTAGAATCACACCTTTGCTTGTCCCAGTAGTTCCCGAAGAATACAATATAGCTGCTGTGTCGGACTGAGCCCGCGAGATTTGTGGCAACTCTAGCGGATCATCACAGCATTCAATCAACTCTTCGATGGACAACAAACCATCGTTGCTGGATTTTCCCGATGTTAGAACTGTGGGCACCCCAGTTGGGACTAATTTGTGGAGCTCTGCGGGCGCTGAAATGGCCAACTTAGCACCCGAGTCACGAACTTGCTTGGCGATTTCTGCCTGGGTATTAAGTGGGTTGGCTGTGGTCAGCACTGCACCAACCGAGAACACGGCGAGGCATATGGTTGGGTAGAGAAGCGAGTTCGGAGACAAGACAAACACCACGTCGCCTTTTCGGACCCCAAGAGCATGGTACAAGCCTGATGCGAGTGAACGAATTGACCTATGGAGCTGTGCATAGGTGACATGCTGATTAGTGGCTGCGTCGATGAGTGCAATCTGTGATTCGGATTTGTGAGAATCTGGGAATTGTGATAGCACAAATGTGGCAGTGTCAAGGTCTGGCCTACTGGGGATCTGTTTCTGTTCACCAAGTTTGACAAGTGAATGGTAGATTCCGGTTTCTGGGTCGAAACCGCTTTTCTCATCGAATCCCCGTTGAGGGTTGGCGGATTCTTCTTCGGTGGTGGTTTTCCACGGCGCCTCTTCGACTGACATTTTGTCTTTGATCGATGAATTCGCTAAGCTGTATCGAATATATGTGCTCAAGTTACTTGATTCTCGGCTATGGCAAAATCTCACATGAATGTGGGTTAAATAGGCTTTGCTGTTGGATTTTGTGACAGAAAGGCTCCAACATATGCATTGGTTAGTACGTCAATTAGGAATATTCTGAGTGTACGAATACTAAGATGCCGGCCAAGGCGATTTAGACCAAGTCGTGAATCATGATATCTTATTTTGTTTTTGGTTCCTCCCTCGCTTGGTTGAAAGAAACAGGATTTTAAAGAAGAATGTAAAGAAGTAAAAGGCCTATAGTTTTGAAGAGGTTGGTCAACTAGTATATATGGCTATGATTCTTTATGGGCCAAGTCATTGTATCTTGTAATTAGAAAATTCATATCGATTGTCCTGCAATGCTTGATAGACATGGCGTTAAAGGTTCGTACTTCATAGTCATAGTTATCAACGGTTTTTGTTGGAACCAAAAAAGTCAGTATACTGTGCCGCCCAAGTCTAAAGATATTGTCAGAATATTAGCAATCACACTTCTGCCGCCCGCGGCTCATATATGTTTTAAGTTTATGAGTTGGTTTATAGCTGATTTTTGTCCTAAACAGTCTGGACTTGGTACGTAGCTCATTTTTGCTCGAGCTCGCTCGGTCAGAACTCAGTGCCAAGGGCTTATTGGCCACAAAAATCCATTTTTTGGGTGTTCTTCATGAGAATTAAACCCAACAACACATTTTTTCTGGGTAAGTCAAGTGGTCAGGTTTTAATCCGGAGTACTTTTGACAAATTGTTATGTGATTTCCTTTCTGAATTGTTCTCCTCTACATCGAGGCAGATGGACTGGAGAGTGCAGCCTCAAGAAAGCACATAAATAATTCTTCTGTTGCTGTCATTGCACAAGCAGCAACAGCAATGTAATAGTAGTGGTGTAAGCACGTACACGATGGGGATTTCTTATTTTATTTTCTTGAGGAAGCAAATCAGAAGGAAGGGCTGAGAAACCCTGTGGAATTACTTCAAGTTGGATTTGCTTAATGATAATCTTATTTTATTTCCCTAAAAGAAAAAAAAAAAAAGGTCTAAAAAGAAGATATAGACCCCCTTGGAATTATGCATTTTGTTTATTTCATATCGATGCAAGAATTACCACAACCAAAACTTATGGGAGCCACCGAAATTAAAGACGATGTACATGTTTTGGATTTTGGCTGTTGGGACTACCCTTCGCAAAGGCTATGCTTCTTCATCAAACAAACAAGCAGAGAATGATAGATATGTACATATTCAACTTGTCCAATTGTATATCTTTGCATATTGCACAAAATAACTCCAAAACTTGTTAATCCGCACTTTTTTTGGGACCATCTTTACATGCTACAGTGGTCATCAGGAGCCCCTCTTGAATAACTTCATATTTAATTTCGTGGGCCATCTGATCGTCGGCTTAAACATACCTTACATTTTGGGCTAAGATAATAAAGCATGGCCAGTGAGTCTGGAGGAGCGGCACGTGCGGAGGTCTGCACATTGGATGGAAGTTATTAAAACAAATAAAACAAAATTAAGAAAGGAGAGGATACATTACATTCACCAATCTATTGATTACACATCAGCAATTTAGTTGCACTAGAATATTCTAGAACTAGGACAAGTGTAATGTCTTCATTTGCTGTTGACAGAAGCTCTTCTAGAAGTTTCTGGTGCTGGTGGCTGCCTTGGGTCTTGAGAGCAGGTCGTGGTAGAGGCTCCTTCTTCATTGTGGCTGGAATTTAGGGGTGGCAATATGTGACACGACCGGTTAACCCAACACGAACACGACACGATAAAAGCGGGTTAGGATTTAGCCTTAACGGGTTCGGGTCAAAACGGGTTGACCCGTTAAGACACGATTGCTTAACGGGTCACTAACGGGTCAACCCGTTATGACCCGTTAAGAAAATTAAATTTACCTTTATACCCTTAGACCTAAAGGGTAGGGAGGACGCCCCACTTCCTTCTTCAAGTTCTAAATTTGTTTAGATCTGTATTTTTAATTTTTTATTATATTTGAGATTGTAATATTAATATATATACATTGTATGTTTTATCTATTACATTTGGGATGTAATTTTAATAATGAATATTATTACAAATTGTGTGGATTATATTTGTTTGGATTGTAATTTTAGACTTGTAGTTAGTTTTTTATTTTTTATAGATATTATTTATATTTAAATATTTATATAAAATCAATTAAGTCAAACGGGTCGTGTCGTATCGTATCGTGTATGTCCAACCCATTAACGTAAACGGGTTGAAACGGAACGAGTCGTGTCGTGTCAACCCGTTATCTTATCGTGTCGTGTTCGGGTTTAGAATTTTGACACGAAATCCTTATGTTCGTGTTGACCCGTTAAGTGTAATGTACATACCTTGACACGACACGAACACGACCCGTTAACACGATTTGACACCCCTATGCTAGATGCCTTAATAGAAGTAGATCGGACCATTTTCGAGCATTGAAAAAAAAGGATGGTAATGCTATATATAGTTGTGAAAATAAATTACGTGAACAATATTAAATATTGTAGAATTTACATGATGCAATAAAAATAACTAAATTTGTCATAATCTGTCACGATTCGGTCAAATAATTAAAAATAATGATTATTCTAAAAAATCCTTCACAATCTGTCATCTAAACCATCAAAAGCCTAACTAAATTTAATGTATTCGTTTGTATGAAACACCTCAATAAAAGTTGTATATTATCGGATAACCAGAATCATTTTCACCAAAGTTAAGCCCAACATCCCAAATTAGATCCATAAAAAGAAAGAGTACAAAATTATCAGTACTACCATATTCACACGTGTCAAAATAGAAGAGCCTCTACTACTAGGAAGCTGTACTTCCGGCCCATTAAAAGCCCAACAACAAAGAGATTTCATGGCTCGCTTTTATCTGACAAGTGTCTTGTGCGCGTCCTTACACTAACGCCTTTTCAAAACAAAATAATCCTTTCTTACTCCGACTGCCTCTCTCTCCACTTCCTCCACCACTCGCTCCTCCATATCACAGTCTTTTTAAGTTGTCAGAATCTCAACCCCCTCTCCGTTAAGCTCTTTCTATATCTTGTTTAGGAGAGCTTGTCTCTCTGGGCTAGAGCTCTATCAAACTTTTTTCCTCTCTCACCCTCTCTTAAAGCGTCTGTCTCTGCTGCCATGGCGGTTGCAGGGTTATCGCCATCATACACCAAAACCAACCTGCAATCCTCTCAAATATCATTCTTATCGAACCGTCTCTACAATAACCGCCGCTGCGCTTTTCGACAGTTCCCTCCAGCTAGACGCACCGCAATCTCGTGCTCTGTTGCACCAAAGTAAGCTTCTAGGCAATCCCCACCAATTCTTTCCTGAGACCATAGTCTTATGGGTTTTTTGTTTTGTTAAATTCTCAGTCAAGTTAAATCTCCGGTCGCAGTGCAAGATGAGGACCCCAAGAACAAGTCTGAATGCTACGGCGTGTTCTGCCTCACATATGATCTCAAGGCTGTAAGTTTCCGTCCAGGAAATGCTCGTCTTTTTATGTTAGCACAATCACTCATCTTGAATTTAAATGTAAAATTTCGATTGAGTAGTAGTTCCAATGCCTACTATAAATGCATTGATATCGTTTGCCATTATGCGTAGTAGTCATTTGTGGATGCGAGGTGTGAAATCACTATTTATCCTAAAAGTTTACTCCCTCTCGATGAGTGAACCAAGACTTGTGGAATATTAATTAAATGAGATAGAGTGTTGGGTAGGATTCGAACTCAAATATACTATGTGATTTCACAAGTGTTGATTTCACAAAAGGCCCGTATTGCAGTAGATTGTAAAAGTTTCCTTTCCGGTTTCTGAAAGATAAAAGTTGTTCTGTTTTTTTTTAAGTTGTTTATTCTCCCCGTATTCATGAATTCTCTTTCCCGTGCATGTTTCTTTGGAGAGGGTGAGAGTGGGAGAATAGACAAGTCCATATCCTTGACATCTATGAACTCTTTTCATGCGGCAAAGGCTCACCAGAATCAGAACTTTTCTTCCTCTTTTAATCCGCGTTTCTACATCTAACAAGTCTTTTATTGGCGTGATCCCAGGAGGAAGAGACAAAATCGTGGAAGAAATTAATTAATATTGCGGTCTCGGGTGCTGCTGGGATGATATCTAATCATCTGCTTTTCAAAGTAAGAGTTCTTAAATCCAAAGCCTAGAATCTTTTTTTTTTTTTTTTCCCTTTGTTCTTGGGAGGTCATTAAATATATATATATATATATATCATTATATCAATATATATTTTGCTTTAAAAAAAAAAACTAGGCACTCTTTATTAGATTAAAATTGACATTGATCGCCACCAAAATTGCGCATGGGATACTAAGCAATTAAGATTTGAGCCCACAGTTTGACCCAATCATTCCTATCATCATTAGTTTGTTCCCATAAGTTTGACGTAGGAACTCTTTTTGTTTTGAAAAATTGAAACTGGAGGATTCCAGTCTATAGTAAGATTCACCCCAGCCTGTTGATGCAATTATGTACCAAAACTTTTATTTTTTGTGAAAAACCTCTTTTAAGATTTTAGCTGTCCAAAATCACAGGCATAGAGCATAAAATCATTAAAAAGATAAAATGAAAAAAAAAGAAAAAGAAAAAGTTGTTATTTACGTATGTTTTTCATCAAGGTAATGCCTTACTCATTCGGATAACTACTGAAAAGTTGTCATGCACAGCACATTAATTAAGCTCCCTTCGAACTCTTATTGGCTCCTTTTGCAAATTCACATAAATTAAATCCAAGTCCACAGCATTTGAAGCACTAAAACCAAGTCACAACAAACTGTTCAGTGGAGGGAAAGAAGGAAAAAACGCCTAACAGAAGAAATAACATCATGACCTGGTAATAACAGGTGAAAGCTGTTTCTTCTGGACATAGGATCTGACTTTATATTTATTTTTCCAGCTTGCATCTGGTGAGGTTTTTGGTCCTGATCAACCTATTGCTTTGAAATTATTGGGTTCTGAAAGGTCCTTCCAAGCCCTTGAAGGTTTGTTTCTTAATTCAACACACTCTGATGAGAGTTTTAGTTGCAAAAGTTAACAGGGCAGCATTGTTCGACCCAAGCAATATATATAATTGAAATGACCTTCCCCTATTACCACAATTATCTCTGTCCTTAGAACATGGTTTTTTTTCCTGTAACCAATAGGAACTGGCAACACAAATGCATGCATGAGACTTTCATCTTGCATGTCTCCTGAGTTGTGAAGCTCATCTTTTTTCTCTCTCTTTATTACCTTCATAGTGTAGGTATGAGATAAGATCATCTGGTTTGTATCACATAAGAAAATATATCTTCAACCAAACCAAAAGCTAAGGGCATATGCTTTCATGGGTAAAACAAAACCTTTAGTTTATTCTTTGAACAAAATGGAGGACATTTTGATAAAAAATTATTTTTTTAAAAGTCTACTGTTAATTAGGAAGTGTTTAATTTAATCATTTAATTAATATTCCGATATTCCTCTTCACGTGTGAATTCAAACTCCCTTCCATAGGTGGGACACAACTAGCGGAATAGTTAAGTAAAATTTTTCAATGTGGAAATATATGATTCCTTACTGGTGTATGATCCTTCTTTCATAAAGGAGCCGGGGACATATTGGTAGTAACTGAGTTCTCCTTCCTTATTGATCAAGATTATGACTAGAAAATCAAACAAAAGGAAGAAAAAGAATCTCAGTGGGACGGTTTGTATATGAGTTCTTGAAAAAATATTTTGCTGTTCCTTGTTAAGGAATTGGGCGAACTTAAATTCCAGTTTAATTATCATGCCCAATATTCTATTTTACGCTATTAACAAAGTATAGATAGCAGAAAAAAAATCTCTCTTTAATCTTTTGTTTTTTAATGTAACTATTTGTCTTCAGATTTACTATTTTCTAAGAATAATTTTTCTAGAATGATGTTCTGACATATTTCCATGTTGAGCTAATTCATACAGGTGTTGCTATGGAATTGGAGGATTCTTTGTTTCCTTTGCTGAGGGAGGTTAGTATAGGCATTGATCCATATGATGTGTTTCAAGATGTAGAATGGGCCCTTTTAATAGGAGCAAAGCCTCGAGGGCCTGGGATGGAACGGGCTGATTTACTAGACATAAATGGGCAGATTTTTGCGGAGCAGGTATCTCTCACATTTTCATTTTGGTATGAATCATAAAGTTTTCTGCAAGGCTATACCAAGTTGATTCATGTATTCTGTTTTTATTCCATCGTTTTAGGGAAAGGCTCTCAATGCCGTTGCATCCCGTAATGTCAAAGTAATAGTTGTAGGCAACCCCTGCAACACTAAGTAAGTGGATTTGTTTTTGGTTGCTGGATATACAGTTTTTTGTTTTCATATTGTGCCTGTAACTGTGTTGTGTTTCCTCTCCTATGCAGTGCATTAATTTGTATGAAGAATGCTCCAAACATACCGGCAAAAAATTTTCATGCTTTGACCCGGTTAGACGAGAATAGAGCAAAATGTCAGGTACAATTACCTCATGAAAATTGCTGGCAGCAATTATAAATAGTTATGGTTGTCATGGCCAAAAAAGAATTATTCTAAATAATGGCTATGATTTACGCAGCTGGCCCTCAAGGCAGGTGTCTTCTATGATAAAGTGTCAAACGTGACCATCTGGGGAAACCACTCAACCACACAGGTCGTTAAGAGATCCTGTTGTAATAGCAAGCATGAAAAAATTCCCTCCTCGTCTTCTAAAGAATCTCTGTATTTAACTTTACCAGGTCCCAGACTTTTTAAATGCTAGAATCAATGGCTTGCGTGTCAAAGAAGTTATCAAGGATCACAAGTGGTTAGAAGAGGAATTTACAGAAAAGGTCCAAAAGGTAAGCATTGCAGAACAATAATAGACAAAGATGCTAACATAGTTCAGTGCAATAGCAAGGTCAACTATTGACCAACAGGAGTTTCATCTTCAGGTGCTAAATAGTAAATTTTGAGTTGCAGAGAGGTGGTGTGCTGATCCAAAAATGGGGAAGATCTTCTGCTGCATCTACTTCTGTGTCTATTGTCGATGCAATCCGGTCTTTAGTCACTCCCACCCCCAAGGGTGATTGGTTTTCATCTGGAGTGAGTTCAATTTCATTAGAATGCAAGCATACAGATATAAGCTATTTTTCTGCTGTCAGTTTGTTGAGAACCAAATCGAAAATTGCTAAGCAATCGTACCGTTGGGGAGGTCCACCGACCCCACTCATACCAATGGTGGGAGTAAAGAAATCACAACATATATGATGAAAAACAGAAGAGGCTCTTGGAAATCATTCAGTTATAGTCTTGGGTTTTTGTTTTGCCAACTTCTCTTCTTTTTCTTCACAATTTGTCAAAACAAAGAGTCCCATGTTCTGTAATATATGAAAGCAACAGATCAAAATGAAAAAGTCCTTCAATCAGTAAGCATGGTATTAGATTTACGAATAGTAACAGTGTGGTGACTCAATAGTGAGATATTTGTTATCAGAGAGAGTATTTTTTGAAGTGAAACTGTTAGTTGAATGCCACTTTAACTGGAAACTCCTGCCCAGGTAGCATAAGTAATCGGGTTATATAGTCAATTCAAGGACTATCATAATCATGTTCCTCAACTGACACATTAAAGACTGGCTTTAGTCTCCAGTCTCATAGTTACAGTGTCATTGTAGGTTTATACCAACGGAAATCCTTATGGAATAGCAGAGGATATTGTTTTCAGCATGCCATGCAGATCAAAAGTAAGTTGAAGTCTGAATTCTTTTTCTTTTTTTTTCCATACTATTTATTTGACTTTACCCTCATACGTTATTCTTCCCATCCTCCAGGGAGATGGTGATTATGAATTTGTCAAGGATGTAATATTTGATGACTACCTTCTGAAGCGAATAAACAAGGTGAGCTATCTTCTGATTTAAGAGGTGTCCGGATTCAATATGACAGTAGAACAAAATCCGTTCTTCTCAATGGTGACAATCATTGTAGTATACATATGTATGAATGATCACGCAATGAAGTGGTCGGTTAAGCATGCATCGAGCTAAACTAATATTCATTTGCTCTGAAAATCAGTACTCATCTAGTATGTACTTGAACAGAATATGAAGAGAGTTCATTTTGGTGTAATGTCACTCCAAGTCATGGTCAGTTAGCAAAAAGAATTTAGGATCTCCCCAATCGACATAATCTTTTTTCCCTTTTCTGCAGACTGAAGCTGAACTGCTAGCTGAGAAGAGATGCGTGGCCCACCTTACAGGGGAGGTAGATACTAGATATTGTAGTTATCTCACCCTTGCCCCCTGCTGTGTGTGTTTATCAGCTTCATATGCGCTGTCTTTTCTTTTGGCAGGGCATTGCTTTCTGCGATCTACCCGAGGACACGATGCTTCCTGGGGAGATGTAACACTTATCGGGCTGCTTTTCATCTCAAGAAGTGATACGAAAACTACCACAATGAGCCGTATGGAGAGCCACTAGATACTGAAATTAAGATCATTACATTATTTATGAAATAGAGATTCTCGTTGAGTTTTGAAGATAACTTCTTTTGATGGTATAGCTTGGAGCTTTTGTGTTGAAGCATATTTTCCTTTGCTCTCCTTGCCTAGGCCGATCTGGCCTAAATCATCTTTCTGCCAGTAATTCTATTATGAACTTCTAGTAAGTGTGATTGCTGTATATCATCATTTTTCGGGACCCATTGCTTAAAATGTGTAACCTGAAAAACCTTTCTATGATAACCGTGTTAATGACTGCCCTTGAGTAGGCAATTGCACTTTAGAATGGCAAAGATGGGAGTTGTTTTCCTTTTGGGCACGCAGCAAAGACGATTAGAGGGGAGTTTCAAGGGAAGAAAAGTGCATTGTAAATGTAAATGTGTCTTTTGGTTGGTGCCTCAAAGCGTGGGATTTGGCCTTGTTCTTTCTCGGCTTATCCTGTTGATCAGTTACTTATATTTCCTTGTTTATTGTGTTTGCATATCGTTGGGAAGAGACGAAAAAGAAGCGGAAGGCCAACTACCGAAAATAGTTCAAAGCACGGGGGCATCCCGAGTCGTACAAAAAGAGCAACACAGCCGTCGTGTTGGGCGAGGACTAGCAAGGCTTTGGTATGGATTAGCAAATTCCATTTCATCATAATATCCAAACATAATAAACACAAATACCTTTCAATTTCAATTCAATTTTTTCATCTAATTATTACATAATCATTACAATTTTTTTAAACTTTTAAACAAAACATACAAATCAATTCAATATTTTCAAATCTCAAAATAAAAATAATATTATAATAATATTTAGGGCTATAAATGAACCAGTATATTCAATAGCATTCTTGGTACTCGCTCAGTTAAACTCGAATCATAAAAAAAATAGCTCGTTCATGAAAGTAGATATCCGCTCGATTTGTAAATGACAAATATTGGACAAAACTTGACTCGACTCGACTAAGGATTGTTAAGGCCAACTCGTTTATGCTCGAGTCGACTCGTTAGCTCGATTCGATTAAAAATAAATCATATATTGATAAATATATACATACACCTATGTATATATACATATATATATGTATTAGCTAATAATATAAGCATAACACTTTTATAATTAAATATATAATATGTAATCTAATTACTTGTGTCTATATAGTGAATATACTTTATATGTATATTTTATAATTTATATAATAATTAGTCGATAAAATTTAATAATTTCATATACTAATATGTGAGAACCATATATGAAATAAATATATACTATTATATTAAGTGTATGTATTAATAATATATGTAGGCATATAACATATTGTTATTTTGGATAAATATCAACTAGTTAGATATTAATTATTTATAATTTTTTTAAAATTTTATAATTCAATAGAGGTTATACTTGTTAGTTGTATAAATTCAATATTAGATCTTTTATTTTTTTTTAATTGTTAAATCTTATTAAAAAATTGAAAAAATAAACATTTCGAGCTCGAGCTCGGCTCCACTCGAACTCGTTTATGGGACGAGCTCGAATTGAGAGTTTCACTTATCGAGTTGAGCTCGAACAAAAAAAAAAAAAAAAAAATCTCGAGCTCGAACTCGAGTATTTTGAGTCGAGCCGAACTCAGCAAGCCAAAGACCAGCTCGATTCGATTACAACCCTTGTCAATATTCTAACTTCATAATATTTTTATTTAATTTTTTCTCTTATTTTTTAAAACTCTATAAAATATCTTAACTAAAACTATTTTACTATTATTTATAAATTATTTTATCTCATTTCATTATTCGTTTCCTTAGTTGCAGAAATGATGACGTAACTTTATAGCTTCAAAACGGGCAGTGTCTCATGGTAGATTTCGTCAAAATCAATTGCTACTCTGACGTTCATAGTAGATATTATCAAACTCAACCAACACTTAAAAAAATAGAAAACCACCAAGACCACGGACCATCCATAGAGAGAAGCAAGGCCTATAGTACCACAACCAAAAGGTTCTGTCAAGTCCTTATAATACGTCTAATTCAAAATTAGGACCCATATCCTAGCCTACTCAGAATTTAGATCAAACCCATGACCCTTAAGCTGCGCAGAATGTTCTTTGGTCTCCGTAAGCAGTTGTTTGTGTATGCATTTTGAAATATCACTGGTTCTGGTTCATATTCCAAATACGTCTAGAGAGGGGTTAATAGATGTTTTCCAATTTTTCTGGCCTATTTAAATTAATAAGAAACAAATCAATCAATAAGATTACGAGAAATTATCAACACATCAATTTTGATAATGAAATGAAAACTCATTTGAAGAAAGTTTTCAACATTTAAAACAACTTTAGATGTAAGTCGCCACCTAAAATTCACTATATAAATTGAATTCGTTACAACTAATTTAGAAACACTTAAAGACACTTGGAGTAACTAAATCCGGCTTGAGTTACTCTAGCTTGCAACACTACGACCATCCTACTTGATTTCTGCATTTTGGTAGTTCTGGACCATTGGCCTTTCTATAGTTTCACCACGAGCACCAACTCGATTTTTGCATCATCAACAGTAGCTTCAAAAATCCTTCCAGCCAAAAAATACGTAGATAGCCATGGACTCAACAACGCTCGAACACGATCATAATATGATGGAGGTCTATTTATCAAGAGAGAATCGATCTTCTATTTGTAATGAAACTCTTTAAAATTTTCTATATGACAATTTTAATCTCTCTCCAAGACCTAGAAGCCGTGAAAATTATTTTTTATATATTTAAGGCTTGAATTAGTTTTCCAAGACAACCACTATCACTTCAATCCGATGTGGAGTCAAAAGATATGACCAATTTACTCCAATTAGGTTGATCTTATCGGATCTTGCAAATTTACAATCTTTTGTTTGCCTAAAAGTTGAAATCTGAAGATTGTGAAACATGAATTTATAGATAATTTAGTCTGAAGTTTCTTTTGAAACATGAATTTGTATCTTTCCAACAACACCAATTTCACCTCAACCAGATATATGAAAGAAAAGTAATGATCAATTACTCCAGCTAGGTCGATCTCATTAGATTTTGCGAATTTTTAATCTTTTGTATTTTTTTGTTCCAATTGCAACCTAGACTCTATTTAACATATTTATAACTCAATTGGACTAAATTTGATCATAAGAACATGCCAACTTGCTCCAGGTGCTAAAGGATGATAACATTGACAAGACAGACAATATAAGAAGTTCAATATTTGAATATGCCCTGTTCGCGCGAAGACACTATATACAAAACAAAATAAATAACATTTTACATTGTTTAAAAACCTACATCACCCCCTTTTTCCTTCAAAGATCACAATTCTTCTGAAAACCATGGGTCAAAAAATGTTCCATCATAATTTTGAGGCACTACTTGATGTATATGTTGCTTGCAAATCTGAAGCTCACAGAAAGAATTAGAGCCCAAAAGAATATTAAGAAGAACCAGCCCCATGAAACTACAGATGCTGTCTTGCCTGCTGCATGTAAGCCAGCCATTGGCACCAAATTGGCAGAATTAGTGTCACCTTGTGGTAGCAAAAAGGGCATTCCAAAGTTGACATCACTATTCTTGCCAAGCAACCAGTCTGTCCCATGGCTGGTTAAAGTCGTGTTTCTTATTCTGATCACACCAGTAGTGACATGAACGGAGCTGGAAGATTGTGCTGCGGAATGTAACTGAAGAGTTACATCTTTTGCGGGGAACTCTGAAGCATATGCTGGAGGAGCAGGGATGCTGCCCAACATGCGAGTGGCATGTTTGATGAATGGATTCTTAATATCTACACCATAGATCAGGCATACAAGAATAAGCCAAGATCAAAAGAAGAGGGGGAAACTATACCATAATGCATACAAGCCTCAAGAGATTATATATATGCTTCAAACTTCTATAACTTTCCACATTTATAAACAGGGAAATACCAAAAAGTAAGTTACAAGAGGAGATGTGATACTTATTAAACTAAATCCTACCTGATTCATATATTGCGGCCTCTGGTTTCTGCTTTGAGGTGGATGCATCATTGCTTCCCTGTGCCTCTGACGGCTGTTGACCATCTATGTACACCTTTTCAGTTCCTCCATTTAAGTGCTGTTAAAGAGGTATAAGTTCATTAGAAGCTGCAATGCTAAATTCCAAATCACAAGTGCAACACCGTATATTTCAAAAGTACGAATTTACCTCCTGTGTGTGGGTTGCTTGATTAGAAAACGAGTTTTCACCCCCCATAATTTCAGAGGGATCAAAAGCCATGTCATCATCTGCATTAAGGAATGTTAGGTACTCATCCAGGATGTCAAAACCTGCAGCATCTGACTCGACCGGGTTTAAAAGATCATCGGATTCAAGGAAAAATCCATCACCCAACAGTGGATTATCAGTAGCATCCAAATAAGGTTCATCAAGCGAGTAGTTGACTTCAGATGGCTTCATAATTCGGCTTGATTCAACAAAAAATTCATCTTTGATGGGTTTCATATCCATCTCATATTGCTCTGGTATGTCAACCAACTTCTCGTCATGACATAGCTCAAAAGTTTCACCACTGCCCATGATAGGCTTTTGACAGTCTTCAACGAAATCCTCATACTGCTCAACATCATTGCTAGTATCCCCATAATAAAAGTTCAATGGAGGGGGAGTACTTTCAGATGGATTGCTTATCTCAAGATCCTGGAGAAGTAAAGCACGTTTCAAAAATACAAGAATTCAAGTACTGAAGCAATCAAGAAAAATATTAGGTAAGACTAGCAGCGAATAGAACAAGCAGGACTCTGTATAAGACATCCTAAGCAACAATGGAGAGCACCTCGTAAATGTTCACAACTACTCAATATTTTGCAAAGACGGAGGAACAATATGATGGTTGATATACTTGCGTTAATGTTATATCCATCATCATGTTCAAATCACATACTAGGATTCAAAGCCAAACATATGTCATCTTGAATCCAAAGATTGCAATTCTTAGAGAAGAGGAAAAAGCCATTACCACAAAAATTAGAAACATAAAGCTGAAATACTGAAAGTAACTTTCCAGTTTGAGCAAAAATAGAACTTAAATAAAGATCTGGGATGTCTATTGCCACTAGGTTCCACATGACTACTCACACGGAACTCCCCAGCATACTTGAACGAACCCCTTTTACAATAATGGGGGCCATAAAAAAATGTTTCCTAATAGCCGCCCGAAACACCCCTCAAATTCTACTTCCGAACAGATGACATCCAACTCTTGACATTCTTCTAATCTTGCCCTCAAATGAACCTCACTTTACACACCTAATTTATAGCATCAATTAACCACCTCATCCCTACAAATTCTTATCACCAATATACTCAAAATTGACAACAAATCAACAGAATCATTTGTTAATCACTTCAAAACATCTCAACGACACAATTTACCAACTAAAAGAAAGGCAAAAAACACAAACCTGGTCAAGTTCAATTGCTTCAACACATGCACCATCACCAACCACCACATCGTCAACTGCAGCTTCTTCACACGGCAGGAATGCCGCCACATCATCTTCTTCCCATTCCTCCTCAATAAACGGCGCCCCATAATGCTCACCATTCTTCGGTCCCGTCCCACTCTTCTGAAAAACCCTACAAAGCACAAAAGAATCCTGCCCCCAACCCAAAAACACGTCAATTCCAATACCCATAAACTATAAGAATCTCGAAAACACGAAAAATAGGAAAGAGATAGCAATCCTATCACTCTCTTACTATTGCAATTCCGGTTTTCTCCAATTCCTCGTCGACGAGGCGATACTCGTGCATAACCCAGTTGGTACGAGCGCCATGGGGGGCCCGGCCGCTGTGATAAACGAGGGTCTTCTTCATCCCTACGGCGCGCGAGTTTTGGCGGACCGTTCGGTCCTTCCCCGTGGTCTTCCAGTAACCCATCTCCGTGGCCCGGTTGGTCCTCGAACTATTCCCATACTTCCTGTCCAGTGCACTGAAGAAATACCACTCCAAATCCCTGCTCTTGAGCTTCGATTTGACTAAATGAAACCGCATCCCCAAAGTCAACAAAAAAAAAAAAAACGGAAAAAAGAAAAGAAAACACAAAAGTAAAAATATAAAAATAAAGCGAGAGAAAGGGAGAGGAATTACTTGGGAGATCCCAGGGCTCGGACTTGTAGATATCGATGACGGAGATAGGGTCGAAGCGGAAAGGCTTGCCAGAAACCTTGCGCTTGAGGTAGTAGCGGACGAGTTCTTCATCGGTCGGGTGGAATCGGAACCCGGGGGCGAGTGAAGTTTCCGAGTGAAGGCCCATAGAATTCGAACTGTAACGATCGAGAAGGGGTAATAGCCAAAAGGGTTTTAGTGTTTCAGAAGATCCAGAGAGCGAGTGCGAGAGAGAGATTAGAGAGAGTAAAATGAGGGAGGGAGAAATGAGAAAGTCTAGTTTCTTGGAGAAGAAGTTGGAAGTTGGGAGGTTGGGGGTAAAATCAAACCCAAAAATATTAAAAAGAAAAGAAAAGAAGATAATTTCGAGGAAAGTGCTTGGGTGGATTTCAGGGTTACAGAGGCAGTGAGTGTTGAATCTCACCCGCGTGAACGAGGCTGTATTTATGACTCGGGTACCGTCAAAGCTACCTATCACATCAATAATCTTTGTTAAATTAAAAGTGTGAGGTACCTTCTTTGTTTTCCGTTTGGATAACTTATGAGACAGACATCACTTTATCTCTAGAATGTTCACTTTTCAGAGTCCTTAGCGAGCAAGGAAGGGAGCACGAAGAATATACTCTCTTTTTTTTCATTTTCTTTTATTAAAATTAATTTAAAAAGTTAGATAAAATAATAATTTTATTAATAGTAATAAGATAATTTATAAATAGTAATGAGATAGTTTGAGTTAATTTTTTTTTTATTTTAAGAAATGAGAGAGAAAAAATTAAATATATTATAAAGTTAAAATATTGTAAGAATATAATTTTATAATATTATTTTTATTTAGAGATTTGAAAAAGTTAGAATCGTTTTTTTATTTGAAAGTTTAAAAAATTTGTAATGATTAGTTTGTAAAAGTTGTAATGATTAATTAGAAAATCTTGTATTTGAATTATGTTTTGGAATAAAATGAGATAATATGAAATGTGAATAGATAAAAATTTTGTGTCTTATCTCAAGCCCAAACAAGCCTTTTTTTTTTTTTTTCAAATGACTATATTTTGATTTTAAGATCACTTCAATCCATCTCGATATAATCATTAATGAGATCTAATGAAAGAATTTGAACACTGGTTTTGTTTCAATGAAATTTTTTCACATGAAATTCAATGATGATCTGTACAATTTATATACAATCTTTACAAATCTATTTAAAGTAAATACACTAGTGTTGTGGCTATAATATTTCTATAGTTACACTCTGTAGTTATTGATGGATTGTGACAGCCATGATTGTAGCCTAAAAATCATCTCATTTGACTTGTGCTTGATTTGTGCAATCTTCCTTAATACACCCTGCAAGATTGTGCTTCCATCAGCAAGACCAATCTTGTCTCAAAGAATTTTTGTGTGTTACCGTGACAAAGGCTTTGTTAGCAAGTCGGCAAGTTGATCCTGAATGTGAACATGGCGTACTTGAAGAGTTCCACGTTGAACTAAGTCACGTACAAAGTGAACATCAATCAGGATATGTTTCATCCTGGAGTGTTGTAATGGATTAAAACTTAGATATGTGGCTCCAAGATTATCACACAAGAGGGATGGCGGGGACTTGAGTAGAAACCCAAGTTCATGAAGGAGAGTAAGTAACCACATTGTTTCATACGTTGCATTAGCAATGACTCTATATTCAGCTTCAGTAGAGGATCTTGCAACAGCTCGCTGTTTCTTGGAACTCTAGGATATTGGGTTTGAGCTAAGGAATCTAATATAGGCCGACGTAGAAGTGCGATCATCAACATTTTCAACTCAGTTTGCATCAGAATAGGTGGTTGGAATCGAGTATCTAGTCTTTCAAAACTGAATACCATAGAAGATGGTTTGCTTCAAGTAACGAAGAAGACGCTTCGCAGCTGTCCAGTGTGTGACTGTTGGTTTGTGCATAAATTGAGATAACTTGTTAACAACGAATGAGATGTCTAGACGAGTGAGAGAGAGATATTGAAGGGCTCCAATTACACGCCGAAATTTGGTGCTATCAATAGAGGATGTGCCATCAACCTGTTTGTGTGAGGTACTAGTGGATAAGGGGGTAGAGACATCATTGGCACCCACCATATTTTTTTTGAACAGCAGGTCACAAACATACTTATGTTGCGATAGGAATAAGCCTGCACCAGTAGGGATGACTTCCACTCCCAGAAAAAAATGAAGGTTTCTCATATCCTTCAATGAGAATCTTTCACCAAATTTCTGAATGATAGATGAAACAAAGGTGGAATCACTACCTATAATCACAAGATCATCAACATACATAAAAAAATAACGAATAATGGAGCCATGCCGATAAATAAACAAGGAATAATCCGCCTTGGAGTTATGGAAACCAAAATCAAGGAGAGCATGTTTCAGGGCTGAATACCATGCCCGAGGGGTCTGTTTGAGACTATAGATTACTTTGCGCAACCTACACACATGATCTGGTTTAGAAAGATCTTTAAAATCAGGGGGTTGTACCATATAGACAGTTTCAATGAGCTCCTCATGTCAGAACACATTGTTCACATCCATCTGTCTCAAAATTCATCATTGCATGACAACAATTGTTAGAATTGACTGAATGATGGTTGGTTTCACCACAAGACTAAACTTTTCCTTGTAATCAAGCCCAAGATGTTGATTGTACCCCTTCACTACAAGCCTGGCTTTGAATTGGTCAATGGATCCATCGGCTTTTCTCTTGACCCTGAACACTCATTTACAGTCCACTGGATTACAGTTTTTGGGAAGGGAAACCAAATCCCAAATTCCATGCCTCATAAGGGCAATAAGCTCATCAAATATTGCATCGCGACAGTGAGGATTATAGAGAGCTTGACTCACACAAATTGGTTCTATGGTCGGTGGGAGGGGTTGTTTAGTGACTGAATAGAGCTGTTTTGGTTTGTATATTTGGTTCATGGAACGTGTGGTCATTGGGTGGATTCGATGGTTTTGGGCAAGAATGGTTTCTGTCGGACCAAGGTTGGGAGGAGTCACTGCGGTTTGATGTGGCGGAATCGAGGTTAGGGAGACATTGGGCAACACTCTTTCAGGTGAAGTATGAGCTGGCGGGTCAGTAATCAAATGGGGGTTGTCTAGGTCAAAATTAAAAAGCAGAAAATTGTGAGAGGAAGAAGCACGAGAGTTACCTGGAGGTGATGTGGCAGCACCGGATACACCATTCGAGGACATTAACGCTGGTGAAGGCAGAACCGGCGAAGGTTGTGCTTGTGCGGATGGTGCGGTCGCGAAGGATGGAGGGCACACATGTTGTAAAGAAGAAGAACATATGAGACTTTGGTTTTTGTTGAAGACAACTTGTATGGAAATATATAGTTTTTGGGTTTTGATGTCCAAACATTAGTAGGCATTTTGGGTTTGGGAGTAACCAAGGAATAAACAGGGGGTGGATTTTGGCTATAATTTGTTGGTATTGTAGAGGCATCCATATTTTTTTAATATGAGATAGTTTGGATGTTGACCAAAGAGAGCCTCATAAGGTGGTTTATTTTGTAGTATGGAGTGGGTTGATGATTTATGAGGTAGGTGGCAGTGTGAAATGCCTGAGGCCAATAAGATAGTGGTAAGGAGGCATCACAAAGTAAAGTGAGACCAGTTTCCACTAGGTGATGGTGGTGACGTTCAGAGATCTTGTTTTGTTGAGGTGTGTGAGGGGCGATGGTGTAGTGACTTATGCCATGGATGAAAAGATATGGTTTGAGGCTAAGAAATTCACCACCGTTATCAAAATATAAGCTTTTGATCTTGGTTTGGATTCGTGTTTCAACAAGGTGTTTGAATTGTGGAAATATACTATGGATACCAAATTTGGCGGCCATAGGAAAGAACCACATATATTTTGTATAGTGATCAACCAAAATAAGATAGTAACAAGAGCCATAGAGTCCAACACAATGAGCGGGTCCCTAAACATCAACATAAATCAGATCAAAGGAAGCATGATTTTGAAGACTAGTTGAACAAAATGGTTGTTGATGTGTTTTATTGATAGAACAAGAAGTACATAAACGAGGCAATTTATCTTTTTTAATTGTAAGAGAAAAAGAGTTAACACGTTGTTAGACTATTTTGAGGGACAAATGTCCAAGACGCTTGTGCCACCCATCAATCGAGGTCTGTTCATGCACATAAGCAATTAATTTTGGAGAGGGAGCCACCAGTGGATCTGGGAAGGTGTAGACGTCGTTTTCACATGCAACTCTTAGTATGGTTGCCCTCGTGATATGATCCTTTACAAGAAAATGAGAAGGGTGAAACTCAATGTATACATGATTTTGAGCGGTGAAATGATGAACGAAAATTAAATTTTTGCAGATACTCAAAACACAAAGTATCACGTAATAAAAAAGTCTGTTTGGGTGAGCGTAAAACCAAATAACCAATGTGTGAGACATGCAAACCTAGACCATCAACAATAACGACTTCATCAGTGCCATATTCTGAGTGAATAGATAGATTGGCAAGATCACTAATTATGTTATGGGAAGCAGCGGAATCAATCAACCATTTTTTATCCTTTGCGCTGTAAGTAGAGGCATAGTTTACACTGGCTTTAGTAGGTGCAGTTGGGGGCACAATTTGGCAATGTGTCCCAATTGATCACAAAATTGACATTTGGGCTGATAACGATGTTGGTTCGAGATCACAAAATTTACACTACCAGAGGAATTGTTGGGGCGTCATACATCACGATTTGATCCATTTGATGCACGGGCTAGGCCTTGAGAGCGCTGAGACCCATTTGGCTTATAGGAGCCCCACATTTGAGACCCACCAGAGTGGCCACTTAAATCAGATTAGCGAGTGGTGTAGTTCGCGGAGGCGACAAGCTGTTGGGTGGTAGCTTCAAGCCGCTGCAGATAGCTTTCTTGACTCACAAAGAGGTTGTAAAGCTCTTCGAACGCCAAGGATGCCTCTCATGCTCGGATTGGCGCAGAAATCTCACGAAATTCAGGACCCAGACAATTTAAGACGTAGAGGGTCAGGTCGTCATCGAAGATGGGGTGGTCGATAAGTGCAATTTCATTGGTGAGGGCCTTCACGGCATGCATGTAGTCAGGAATCGAGCGGTTCCCGCGCTGGATCAAGGTGAGTCCTTGAGTTGCATAGCTCTGGTTCTAGATTTGTTGGCATACATAGTATTGAGCATAATGATGATGGTGGAGGTGGAGGCCAGAATGACACTGAGTATAAGTTTATCCTGCCGAACCTAGTGGGTTTTGTTCAAGGTAGAAGAAGAGGTGCCAGCGGGGGGAGGGACACAGAGAAACTCCATTTACATAGTCTAGTAGATCGTAACTAATCAAAAGAGTTTTGAATTGGGCGTGCCATTGTGGGAAAAGGTGGCAGGTATTAATTTTTTATTGATTTGGTTAGTGATGTTGAGAGCAATGAGAGGGGTCTCGGTGGGGCAAGGAGTTTGGGTAATTGAGATTGAGGGAGGGTGTTTGCTTTGTGGAGGGAGACATCTTAAAGATGGTGATCGTTGGCTAGTTAGAGGCTAGCTCTCTCTAATACCATAAAAGAATTTGAACACTGCTTTTGTTTCAATGAAATTTTTCCACGCGAAATTCATTGATGATTTGTACAGTTTATATACAATCTTTACAAATCTATTTAAAGTAAATACACTAGTGTTGTGGCTGTAATCTTTCTACAGTTACACTCTGCAGTTATTGCTGGATTGTGGTAGCCATGATTGTAGCCTAAAAATCATCTCATTTGACTTGTGCTTGATTTGTGCAATCTTCCTTAAGTTAATATCTATTACTTTTTTAATTTTTTATAAAAAAAAATTAATTCATTTCAACCTATTTCATACATTCAAACACATATCTCAACATATTTACATTCAAATACATCTCAATAGAACCCACAAAATACAAATAAACTTAGATCATTTGAGATGACCTCAGCATCCAAATACAACCTTAATTGGTCATATATGCAAATAGGGAAAAACTCAAGGCCGGTTGGGTGATGATGTTTTTTTTTACACCAACCAATACAAATTGGCCACGTAGGAGGAGGTGCAGGAACAAAACATCTTCACTTGCACACAGTTTCTCTTCTCTTCTCTTCTCTTCTCTCTCTCTCTCTCTCCCATGCATAACGTATTCATCTTCTTCCCCCTCCATTTAGAACCTCCCGAAATCCCTTCCCTCGTGCAGCTGATTTCTCCACCCCTCCCTCTCAAGTAGCACCGATTGCAGCGTCATGGCAAACACTTTCCAGCAGACCTTAATCATGTTGTTTTCAACATCTACATATTCTTGAGCTGATTGTCCATGCTTCCTCTGTTGACAAGAATCATAAAAGCAAAATAATTGAAACTCCCTGCACGAATTCAGCTGCATTCAAAACCCTGTCGGCCAATTTGCAGTAGACAATGATCCCTTCAAGTCCAGCCCTTAATAAAATACTCATAGGCCTATCATTTGATGTCGAGGAAAGCAAAGAGGCTCTCTCATGGGGTGAATAGTGGTTATCCAAATTTGGATAAGAACTGTTCATAGGTAGCTAAATATTTGGATATGCATAAGCCAATGTGGAAGATTTTAGGGTCATATTATGCAAATATGACTTTGCATATGCATATGTCAATACTAATGCTCTAAAACCCTCCAAAACATAGAGTAGGTGTCCTCCAACTTAGGTGGAGTGTCCCTTATATCAATCTCTATCAAGCCCAATACCTTAACCAACGTCTTTGTTCTTCAACATTGTTGTTACCTCTAAGACCACTTTGCAGCCTCATAAAAACAGCTGTTTCGGTTTGTGTTTGTGTTTGCATTTTGTCTGTCATGGCTGGTTAGTGGTTGGTTATAAAAGGTTGAACAAAGTTACAAAATCCCAAGTATTCACCGTTTCTCGTTGTCGAGACTTAAGAGGTCGGACTCTAAACTACCCAATCTCCACTTATTTTTATTTTTTGGGATATATTATTACCCCATCCTGGCAAGGCATGGGGATAAAAAAAAATTAAAAAACAAACCCCTTGATCAGTTTGATCCTCTTGAAAACATTAAAAAAATTATATTATAATTATATTTTATTCAACTCATAACAAAACATCTCATCTCATCTCATCTCATCTGAACTACATAACCAAACGAGGCCTTACAAACAAAAGTTCAATAAACTTACCCAGAAAAGAATACATACATCTCACAATGAGACACGAGGGCACCTCGGAAGTTTCATCGACATACAATAAAACAACAGATGACACTACATGCACACTACGGCTCACTTGCATCTCCGATACTCTTCCTCAAATCCTCATTTTCCTTGTTCAAATGCTCGATTCGAGATTGAAGAATGCGAATCATGGTTTGGGCACTCATCGTTTCAAACTTCAATGTCTCCCTCTCTACTGAAATTTTATGGAGCTCATTTTGCAATTCTTGTATGAATTTCAGGCAACTAGGAGGTACAGATGAACCAAGATTAGCAGGATCAAATGGAGGAGAAACCGAAAGACTATCTTTGGGATCGATGGATTCTAATAGAGAATATTCCACCAGTGCAGAGAGAAAATTTCTAGGAGCTGCTGTGGTCATGGTGGTACTTGTCGTCATGGTCAATGCTGTAGCTTCGGTGGTGGTTGTTGATGAACAATGATCTTGACTAATCCTAGTTGAAGTCTCGGAAACATTTGAATGGTTAGAGTTCGATTCGCAATGACGCCTTCTTTTATATATTAGGGGGGGTCTTGGATTAGCCATGGACAGTGAAGGACAATCATCAATTCTCTCACTCTTGCAGTCGACTGACGCAATTTGAGAATCTCTTGGGACTTCATTAGCACTCCCAGGAGGAGCATCATTAATGGACCGAGTATCCTGCATCGATCAACCAGCAATGTAATGTAATTGTATGTAATGATGGTTGAAGATACAAAGTATAGGAGCTACATAATACATGGTTAAAAGGCATCAAAGATAACGGATATATATATATTTATATATATGAAGATAAGATACTCTATATCTGTGTCTGCGAATTGTATGCATCCATTCATATCACTAGATCACAACCAATATCTATCATCTATGGTGAGATGCACAATCGATAAGACTCCACCTTGCCGGTAAATCCCATGGTCACGTCAACCTCTGCCTATACATTCTTAAACCAAAATCTCTCCTATCAAGCCCATAAACCTAGCAGGAGAGCAGCAGGATCATAAATAGGGATTTAAGGACATTGGTGTAATCAAATAGAAAATTACACCATTAGATCTATGTGCTATGATCATCAGATCTATGTGGCATTCCCAACCAACAGAACCATATAATACAATGTGCCCTTACCCAAACTCTGAGTACTTCCTTGTGGCGTTACAAATTTTATAAAATCCCTTTTCACATGCAAGAACCAAAGAACATTAAAGTCTTCTCCACAAATCTAAGGATAGTCTACTCCCTGATATTCATTAAACCTTAACCTCAAAAGTGCTCCGCTGTCAATCTTTCCTTCCTCGTTGATGCATCAACACTTGAAGATTATGGACTTGCTGACAACTCTTGGGAATTTCAATTTGTGAGAGTTACATAGCCATTCCTCTTAATAAACTGACAGAACTACAAAACAGCACGTTCCAATCTCATAATTTTGTCTCCAACTTGTAACAAGTCTTGGACATAAAATATGACAACGGTAGAAAATGGAAAAAGGCACCTTCTGTCTCATTGATTTTTTTAATAAATCAAATAAATGACCACAATGGGAAATTTTTAAAAGTGATTTATTAATTCAGCAAACGCAACCGATATGGAAAGAAATCTCAGAAACAAAATGTGCCTATACATGGGAAAGATTTTCAATCAAATCATTATTTAATCCAATGAAATTCAATCAAAATCTTGATGCATAATGCATCTGCCTGTTTGAATGTCTGCATATGACTTGTGTTATCACTTCATGTTTTTGCAACTATAACATGGTACAAATCAGCATCTATAGTACAACACCTCGACAAAATGTTTGCTAAATTAAGCAAAAAAAAAAAAAAAAAAAAAAACTCAGAAAAAGAACATACCTGCTCAAAATTATTCCCTTCAACAAATGAATCCTGGCGGTTCTCAACACACTCACCATAATTATCAACATATGCACTATGGCTATTCCCTTCAACAAATGCACCAAGGCCAGCTTCTTTGACACGTGCATCATGGCTAGCTTCTTTAGCATGTGAATCCGGGTCAGCTACCACTTGAATCCTGGCCTCTTCGCCCGGAAGAAAAGCTGGTATACCATCATCCCATTCCTCTTCAATAAAGGGCGCATATCGATGGCTATTTGGTGGCCCTATGTTATTCTTATGGAATACTCTACACAGCACATAGGCATCCTTCCCCAAAAGAATAACACAAAACATAAAAATTTTGACATTAAAATAATAATAATGGTGATGATTTTGACGATAATGACAACGATCACAATAATAGCATCTATATGTTTTCACTTTGAACTATCAATATGACTTGCGAACCCAAAAATAAATTAGTAGGTTGGGGTTGAGAGGTTTGACTCATCTAATTAAACTGTTGGGTTGGGGTTAACTGATATATGATCCAAACTCAATTTGATACAACCTGAACCCACACGCTTTAAAGTTGATCATTTTATCATAACCAGCGAACCCGACAGTAAAAAAGTGGGTTAAAGTTGAGGAATCTGACTCTTCTAATTAAATGGCTCATATACATGAACCCGACTAACCACAACCTGGACCTGATAAAGATACACGAGTTGCCTGCCGTATTTTCAGTTAGCAAAACAGAACAAAACAAAAATGCTTTCTGGTTGCTGAGAAAGTGCATGAAACAAATAACTTTTTGAACCCCGAAATTGAGATTCTCACTTCTAAGAGAACCCCAGACAAACACTCTCTGCCGGTTCCCTAACATCAACTAGATGTCCCAAACGGTGTGATTTTTCATTTCTTTTATAAAAAAAAAAAGGTGTGATTTTTCATACAGTGAAACCAAAACAGTATGATCCAGAAGCGTTCCAAATCACATTTCACCTCATTTGATATACTTTTCCCGACTAAACAAAGGTATAAAAATGCATAAAACAATTAACCACATTTTTGCCACAGCCTCACCTGCGTGACTCCAACCCGAGCTTTCTCCAATTCCTCCTCAACAAGCCTATATTCGTGCATGACCCAATTGGTCCGTACCCCAACCGGGGCTCGCCCAACATGAAAAACCAGAGTTTTCTTCAGCCCCACTATCTTAGATCCGTGACGGATTTCCCGGTCGTTCCCCGTCGCCTTCCAGTACCCTTTGCTTGTAGCCCTGTTCATTCTCGCCCCATTGCCATACTTCTTATCCAATGCACTAAAAAAGTACCACTCTTGGTCCCTGGTCTTCAACCCCGACTTACCTAAACACCATTTTAAAAAATAAATAAAAGAAAAACAAAGTACAAAAGAATCCATTTAAAAAATATACCAATTACAACAAATTCAAATATAACAACCACTTGCAAACAACCGAAAAAGATTATTGCTCAAAGAAGGAAACGCATAGACAGAAAGGAAAAAAGAGAGCCAGAAAAGATGTAAGCGAGAAGACTGAAGAGGAATTCTATGCATCCACTGTTCACTTTCACACCCCACACCCATACGGAAACCTCAAATTACAAAATCAAAGGATAGCTTCCTCGTGAGGAAATGGCTATTATACGTATATATTGTATTGGTGAATATATTCGTTAACAGAACTAGCACAAAGAGAGAGGTCACCTGCGAGGTCCCAAGGCTCGCTTTTGTAGATGTCGACCTCGGATATGGCATTGATTTGGAAGCGTTTGCCGCTGACCTTGCGCTTCAGGTAATATATCACCAACTCTTCGTCTGTAGGGTGAAATCTGAACCCCGGTGCCAGATATGTCGGCGCTGTCGCGGGCGTTGCCGGAACTGGCGGCGTGTCACGGCCCATGGTTGAGATTGTTGGTCCTCGGTAGGAAACGGAGGCTAGGGTTTTTGGGGGTTGGCAGGGATGACGCCTTTGAGTGAGGCTGAAGAAACAAAGGCGTACCTTCGATTACAAGGCACAATGCGATTTTCCTTTTCCTTTTTTGTTCTTTTATTTTATTTTTGTCTTTGCTGTTGTTTGCTTGACTTCTTTTTTATGAAAATAATATGATTTGATGTGATTTATCATATTATAAAATTAATTTTATTATCTAACGAATTTGATTAAATCACATTAATTTATAAAATTATTTTTATATAATTTATTCGTGACTCTAACACTTCTTTTGAAACTATATATTACCCTACTAAAGTTGTGTAGATTAATGTTTTCAAAGCAATTAGAAAGTGTATGAAACAAATACTTCTAGTCTGGTCTTCACTCAAATAGTAGTAGCTTCGAATTAATTTAATTGGTCTAACAATAATATATAATATCCTTGCTGTAATTGTTGCGTAGAATCTAACTACTAGAAATGCTCATCAGGAAAGTAATTAAGTTTGGACAGAGATTTGTATAGTAAATGATGACTACAAGGAAAAATATATGCATCTGTCCCATACCGGCACACACTCAACCTAAAAAAAAAAAATAATAATGATGTGAAGTGTGTGCCGGTGTGGAGCAGATGCATAGCATTTCCCTGATTACAAATATTGCATGATCTCTCCCTGCCCAACTTTCTGCAGGTGTCATTCTCTCACAAAAATATATACAGTTCCTTCCCTTTTTGTCATCTGAAATCCGAATATATTCCATCCCATAACGTGTGGACGGTGCACATTCCAGAAAAGAGAAAAGAGTGAAAACTGGGAAAGTGCATGCGGCAAAGATCAGTTTGCTAGCTATTGCTTCTGCACGACCCTGACAAGCACCAGACGTGCGGCTTTGATATTGCCAGGATTTATGTGTGGAACCAATGATATCATCATGCCAAAGACTATACGATAAGTACGTTGTCATCGGATTCTTGACCCCGGCAAGAAAAATCTTGTTGTTGACTTCCAAAGTTATGATTCGTATCATGATTGGCTAATCCAGTCTTCTTCTTGATGATCTACAGGACGACTTGTGTGAGTACCAAACCCTTTATATTTGATCATAGTCACCAACCGTAAAAATAATATACTACCTTATAACCGGTAAAAAAAAATATCGAAGAGGTCTCGGATAAGTTTGGATGTTAAAATAAGTTGAGTTAAATTGAGTTGAGATGATAAAATATTATTTTTTAATATTATTATTATTTTAAGATTTGAAAAAATTGAATTATTTATTATATTTTGTATTGAGATTTGAAAAAGTTGTAATGATGAGTTGAGATGAGTTTGAAATCCAAACTCACCCGAAATGTAAGATCATGTGAACGATGTGTGAGGGTATCGAATAATGTCCCATTTGTTTTCATGAACATCATATTCTAAATCAGAATAATCCAAAAGACCGAGGGGTACTGCATGCATGCATGCTACGACTGATCAAGTCTGGAGACTTTGATTTCTTTGATCCCTGCCAGCTTGCTTATAAGTTAAGTACCACCCTCAAGTATCAATTATAGCTACATTGCATTCATGAACTTAGAACGCAAGTTACGTTGCCTTGCCTACTAAAAAAGACAAAATGCTGAAGTTCAAACAGCTAGCTGAGCTGTCTCTCTATATCTGGCCGCCCGTGCCACTAGCCGTGATTCTGCATGGAGTGCCCATCACTTTCCTTTCCTTTTTTTTTTTTTTTTTCTATTTTTACGTGTCAATTAAATGAAATATGGAAATAATTTTTAAATTTAAGAATATCCGTTTAAGATCGGGTCGTTGGTCTAACTCCGGTGACGGCGATGTATGGCGGGACCCAGCATGTCGGATTCAGATGTTTTTTAACTTTACTTTCCAGGAATTCCACGAAAGTCGAACGTTATATATGGATTAATTAGGAGATGATACAGGCAGCTGCTGGATTCTGCCTGCTAGATGTAGTTGCGTGTTGGTTGCATGGTGAACACTTGTCTTCCTGTGGCACTGCTAGTAGACTTTACTTGCCGAACACATACTCCGCAAAGGCATAGCTCACCTCTGCTCCTTTGCCATTGCAGGCGCGTAAAGTAAACACTCATTTTCTTTGGCTTGGCTCCTTGAGCTGGACCTCCTAGTCCTGGCTCCAGTTGTCCTCGCAAATATAATTTGGTAGTTCGTTTATACTTCCAAGCGGCTAAAGATACGGACTCGTGTACACGTATGGGACAGACACATAAAAATTATAATATATTCATTTTAGTGAACAGTAAAATCACTGTTCATGAGTCGTACACTGAATCTGTGTCTCTGTCATAATCCTTGTAATAATTTTACATCCATTAAGGGAAAAAAATCAATTGCTTCGTAAGTTGGCGCATAAGGCTAGTGCCATTTGCAATGCAAATGGGAGAGAGAGTATTGCCTTTCATCTGCTGGCTTGGCCATTAGGTAACCTAAACGTAGCAAGCTAGTCACTGTAGGAGATAAATTCTATCTGAAGCGGCGGTGGGAACTGGGGAGGTGCCAATTATGCACGAGGGTACAAACTACTAAACGTCAAAGCTCTCCGGGTACAAGGCGCCTGCAAAGGCGCGTGGACGTATCGAACGATCCGAATCGCCATTTTTGCTTCTTTAACTATAAAGTCTACAGTGTCTCACACGTACACTACCCGCCAACCCCACCACCGCTGTCTCATCTGCCCCCACGAAATTTCGCGTTTTGTTTCTCGTTCTGAACCCTCGATATCTCTGAACCGTGTTTCTAATTTCAAGGTGGTGTGTTTTGTTAATGATTTAGATGGAGAAGAGAAATGAGATACAACAATTTACAGAGAACTGAGAAGAGGAAAAGAAAAAGAGAGTTTTCGAGTGGTGTAAAGAGGGATGGGCTCTCATTCCAAAGGAAGGAATAACAGTTATGATTACTCGTTCAAGATACTGTTGATTGGTGATTCTGGTGTTGGCAAGAGCAGCCTTCTTCTCAGTTTCATCTCCAACTTGGTTCAAGACCTGTCCCCCACCATTGGTACACATTCTGTCTCTTCCTCTACATTCTCGTCAACATGAGTTCTTGTGTGTTCTGTTTGAAATTCAAGAGCCAGTCGTGCCAAAAAAACATTGCTTATAAACTCTTCGGAAACATCGAAGCTTTTGTCTTTCCAAATTGTAATTTATTTCTTGGTTCTTTGAGGGTTTAGCATGTACAGCTCAGAAGATTTTTGAGAAATTTTTACTTGCAGAAACAATATTTTTTTCATGTGTTCAGTATGTAAAATTTACTGAGACTAGAATTGGAGACTCGGTACGTTGTAAGTGGCTTCAACGAAAGGGTTACAGGAGGTGATTTCTTAAATCAGGATTGAAAAATAATATGTTGTGTAGGACGCATGACTCTTATGTATGCATAGTGGTTATTGGGCATTCATAGGGGTGTTATGAATTGAATTGCAACTATATAGACATAGGAGATTGCACTTGATGGAAGCTCGAGGACAATATTTCTTATTTTATTTGACTGCTTAGTTTCAGTTCTGTGGATGGAATGACTCCTCAGAGTACCATTTTATTTGGCGAAGGGCTTTATATCTGTTATAAACTATTCTATTCGTGTCCATTTAGCCCCCGGGGTTCAATATTTTCTTTCTTTGTATGTGGCAACACCGATCTTCATTATATTCTCAACTACTTCCAGGTGTGGATTTTAAGGTAAAGCTGCTCACAATTGGTGGAAAAAGATTGAAGCTTACAATTTGGGACACAGGTAACTTGCTAAATCTATTTGGAATCATATCTTCATTTTAACTTCCTCCAAGAAATTTTCTAGATGATTTTTATTGTTTATACATTTGTAAGTGAGAGTTCATAGGAATAACTCACCACTCTCTTCCTTCGATGCAGTCATTGGTTTTGATGCATATATGGAGTTTTTTTTTTCGTACATTAACCAATCTCCCCATAAAGACCTTCTATGGCTCATTGATTATTTCTCCCAAGAAGCAAGGATATCACTCATTGAAATAATACCCGAATGATCACAAAAATTTGATTGCTTTCACAAGTTTTGCAGAGATATTGCACGAAAGATATCCTAGGGAAAAAATATTGCAAATTCATGACGAAAAAATGCTAACCGATGGGCATCTACACAAATCTGTGAATTGCAATGCACTTTAGAGTCTACACTTGATGAAGTGTTAAATAGGAGTAAATTTTCATATATCATAGGTCTACAAGGAAGGCAAGTTTTCATGTTATCACTGCCAATACTTCTTTTCTTTTCTTAGTAGGGCTGTGAAAAAAAATCAGCCCTACTATGTTCAGACAAATACCAAATTTGATTTTGATTTTTCTGTTGTCAGTTGGCTGTAATTGGCTTTCTAATAATCTGTGTTGTGTTTGCAGCAGGACAGGAAAGGTTCGGAACGTTAACAAGCTCTTACTACAGAGGTTCTCATGGAATTATTCTTGGTATGCCACTTTAATTGTGAGAACATATTGCTTGAACATATAGTTTATGTTGGCAGTTAAGTAGGTTTATATAATAAAAATATTGAAATTTCTTAAGCACAAGATCTTGTAATCATATGCTATTGGCTCCAATGAAGTACTCTCACTTATGCATGTAGATATTCTGCTTTTTTGTTTTGCTTGTCCGGCATTGTATAGAACTCCTTGACATTTGGTTCTCGTCATGAGATATGGCGCATGACAGTTACCTAGTACTGTTAGCCCCTGTTTCTTGCGATACATAACTATACCAGGTCTTATTTATTTATTTTTTTTCTGACCTCTGTACAGTTTTATTAACTTTACATATAGCAGGATAGTTTCTCAGTTCCACATCCTCATTCCCTTTTCTTGCTATCACGTTGGTCTTACATTTGGACGCAATAAAAATAGGGCATGAAGTTGTTCAACACATTTTCATGTAGTCATGCTTATCAACTAATGAACTTTTTAAATTCCATGAGTTTGGGATCATGCTCTTGCTATGATGATTGGAAGTCTAACTGGTCTGTGATATGTTTTCTCACTTTAGTGTATGATGTGACACGGCGTGAAACCTTTACAAACGTGTTGGACATATGGGCAAAGGAAGTACAGCTCTACTCCACTAATCATGAGTGTGTCAAAATCCTTCTGGGGAATAAGGTTGATAGGGTGAGTTGTATGTACACCATCTTTTCCGACTATGAAAAGACAATTGTTTGTTTGTGAATAGCAGTTCAGCAACTATGTATAAAGTGTATTTAGCACTGAATTTATTTTTATATTAATTGAAAATGAGTATATCTAAGAACAGATATAAGCTTCATGTTTCCAAGCAGCTGGGGTTTCTTGGTCTTATAGTGTGAAACATATTCTCAGGATACAGAGAGAGCTGTAACAAGAGAAGAAGGATTGGCCCTTGCCCAAGAACATAAATGGTTTTTTCTTGAATGTAGTGCAAAAACTAGAGAGAATGTTCAACAATGCTTTAAAGATCTCACATTAAAGGTATTCCATTTCAACGAAGCTTGCATTGTTTAACTGTCATCTTGTACATCAATGTGCATCAATATAGCTTGTGCCACACAATGTTCCACTTTTTTTTTAATGTTCACGATTCTATTGGAGGACAAAAGTCTGCCCTGTTTTGATCCATGATAACGGATTGCAATTTAGATGGAATTAAGGCGTATTGAGTTGAGCTGTTTTGATTGATAATATTTCATCTAAACCATCCAGCCTATGTAGTGCAATACTTCTAGAATGATGCCTTTCAAAGAATGAAAAGAGTAATTATTTCCATTATACAATTTTGATTCCTTACTACAAGAGTTTTCAAGATTCACTAGCTAACAGCTAGATTACCTTACAACCTGAAGGGTCTTCTCACAGTGGTGCTTATAAATATTAAAATGATAAGCATTCTTCTACGACCAAGAGAATTGCTTAGAGATTTCTAGTGGAAAATGTACCCAAGTTATATAAATTGACACCAGAAGTTTACCATGTCAATGTGAGCTCTTGGGGAAGGTCAGCCTGTTATACTGCCATGATTCCATGAATCTCCTATCTATTTGGTTTGACTGCTAAACATCAGGTATCTTTATAATGCAGTTGGAAAAAGCAAATGTTAGGTCCGATATGGTCTATATTATACAAAGAAAAACTGGTTAGTATTAATGGTAATGCCATCCAAAGCCAAAGATGTCAACTTGATTTCTGCTGAGGTCAGACAGTCGTACTTTCATGTTCTCTAACCTAGTTAGAAAGAGGATCATTGATGATGAAAAATGAACATTTATTTTTTTGCCTGGAATTGTTTTAAATCCATTTGTCATCCTCATCAATTTATTTCATTGGCTGTCATTTTTAAGTCAAGTGTTTCTTGGCTTATTTCTCATTATATTCTTTACACATTTTAACCAGACTAACCCGTTATAGTTACAGATACTCGAGGTTCCAAGTTCATTGGAAAACGGATCCGCAGTTGTGAAGAGACAAATTTTAGCACAGAAGAAGGTAGACCCAACATCTAGTAGTACTGGTGGTTGCTGCTCCTGAAGTAAATTGATGCAATATAAAGCTACAACACAACAACTAGAACTTGCTGCAACAAATTAGAAGACCTCAAGAAGTGGCTGAATGCTATCTGATGACTGCAACATCTCAAGACACCTTCACAATCAGACGAGCAAGCGTTTTCCAAATCTTTTTCCCACTTCTATAATAGTTTTGCAAAATTTTTGGGAGTCTCGTGACATCTTGTAGTTCATGTAAATAGGTGGTGGCCTTGAGTTTACTTTGACGCATTTAGATTACTTGTAAACATGTGAATGAAATACATGAAGCGGAGTTTTGGTTGTTTCCGAAACTGTTTCTAGTATACATGTCCAGATACGAGATACTTTTGCAAGTTGCGACAATCATACTGGCCTTCTACTTTTCCTAGGACTCTGATTACCGCTCACTTCTTTCTCTAAACTGTTTATTTTTTTCACAAGTGAAGTCGTTTATAATTATTTTTAAGACGCTAACAGGACGAGAAACTGTGATATTTCACTCTCCTCGTTTCATTAACACTGTTTTTATGTTTTTTTTTTTTTTTTAAATGAAGGAAATTACTGTTCATGCTAACAGCACGTGGCAATACCACATCATCAGCATTTACAAAACTCCCGGGTCCCTATCATTATTCATTGTGAACTGATTGCAACATCTTGAGCAGAAGGATTCATCAAGAGAACTCGGGACCATCTTTATCTAGAACCATAAAGTTTCCTCGAATGCTCCACTGTCAATTAATTGCGATTCTCCTGTACAATTGTGTCGTCTTCTATATGCTCTGTAAACAACTGTTTTAGAAAGCGACTTTCTGTCATTCACAAGGTATCCAAATATTGGACAATCGAGAGATCATGGGATGCATCAAGAAACAGAATATACTCCGGCCAAAATCAACTAGGACGCCTGGGTTTTTATGGGGGGCACTGTACATATAAAGGGCACTAGACAGGCGACATAGTTGAACAAACCAAACCAATGATATATAAGAAACAACGTTGTGTTATTAGACAACTGTCTGCCGGCTTGCCTTCATTGAAATGATCCCATTGCTAACAAGGCCTTGTTACTAATGACATTTACTGTTCTGGTTGTTTTAACTTTTATTTGCTTATTTTCTTAGGAAATCTCACCTCTTTGGGCCTCCTATTGCTATATAGATCTAGGCTATATGGTCTATTTCCATCTCTTGGTGGGGGGGACTGCAGCGGGGCCAAAAGGGAAAAGTCCTCGTTGCTTGCACTTTCACCATTCTAATGGCTTCAACCAGCCACCACAGGGGCCTAATTGCCTATGCAACGTTGATCTCCATCTTTGTTGCCAGGGCCAATGCCATTGATATCTTTCTGGAGTGGAATGTTGCCCTTGACAATACCATCCAACCCGTGTCCCAAGATCAATCTGTATGATGAACAACTGTAACACCTAAAATTGCTTTTCTTTGACCTGTGCAAAATGTGTATGCGTGAAGTATCGCGTGCTTTTGACTAACCATGAGAGTACAATGCTTGTGTGAACAGGTTATCACCATCAATGGGAAGTTCCCAGGACCCCTTATCAATGCCACAACCAACGATTTTGTCCACGTAAACGTCTTCAACACCATGGATGAACCTCTACTCTTTACATGGTATAGATTCGAGCTTGTTTTAATTTTTCAGAGCTTCATGGTTCTGTAAAACAACGTGCATCAAAAGGCAAAAGAGCAATATCGCGAATTTACCTAGCATTTGACAAAGAAAACCGGCGTTGATTGGTGTTGCAGGAATGGCATACAGCAAAGGTTAAACTCATGGCAGGATGGAGTGTCCGGCACAAACTGCCCGATCAAACCCGGCACAAACTGGACTTACGTGTTCCAAACCAAGGACCAGATTGGCAGTTTCTTCTATTTTCCGTCCATTAACTTCCACAAGGCTGCCGGAGGGTTTGGACCCATCCATGTCAACAACCGTGACGTCATTGCTGTTCCCTTCCCCAAGCCTGAAGCTGAATTCGATCTTCTAATTGGTGACTGGTTTTATGAAAACTACAAGGTGATTGGCTTGAAAACATCTTCATAAGCGAGCATTTTTTTGGTCAAGTTTCTTTATATTGTTCTAACTTATTTTTCTGGAAAATCAAATTTTGATAAGAGTGTCAGATCAGTGATGAGCAACAAGCTAACAGCATTTCTGGCTATCCCTGATATCACTTTGATGAACGGCAAAGGCCCTTATGGACATTCATTTTCACAAGCCCATGAATCTTTCAATGTTATAAAAGGTACCCCAAAAAAGAAAACAGATGTTGTCCATGTGGATGTTTTCAAAGTTACATGGTACATATCACACTGAGATGGCCCCCCTATAACTCGGGCAGTTGCGCCCAGGGTTCATAAATATTATGTACTGAGTTTTAAATGCATGTCATGCAGGCAAGACATATAGGTTCAGGATATCGAATGTGGGAACGACATTGAGTTTCAATTTTGGGATTCAAAACCATAAGATGTTGTTGGTTGAAACAGAAGGGTCTTACACCAACCAGATCATATTGGAGTCCTTGGACGTGCACGTTGGCCAGTCCTACTCTGTTCTTGTCACAGCCGATCAAAACGACGCTGATTATTACATTGTGGCAGCTCCTAAGCTGCTCCACAACACTCTTCATGAAAGCCTTGTGGGTGTTGGGGTGCTGCACTATTCCAATTCTAATACAGAACCTAGCGGGCCTTTGCCAAGCGGACCTGACCCATTTGATCTGGACTTTTCACTGAATCAAGCTAAATCCATTAGGTAATTGTGACGATGTCATTCTTACTTTTAACACAGATCCAACATTTGGAATGCTCCATTTTAAGATCTCACGTCCCTAATTGATTCATGGGCAGGTGGAACCTGACCACAGGAGCTGCCAGGCCCAACCCACAAGGAACCTTCAACGTATCAAATGTGACACTGTCGCAGAACTTCGTTCTCCAAAGCTCCGAGGCTGAAATTAGTGGCGCACCACGTTATGTCGTCAACAATGTGTCCTATTACACTGTAGAGACCCCACTGAAACTAGCCGATCACTTTCTCAACGGGTCCAATGTGTACACACTCGATCAATTTCCTGTTAGATCTGTCAATGCTAATGCAGCATATGGAATTTCTGTCGTTACTGGGATTCACAAGGGCTGGATAGAGTTTGTTTTTAAGAACACGTTGAGTGTCATGGATTCTTGGCATTTTGATGGTTACGGGTTCCATGTGGTTGGGTAAGTACTGTCACACATCTCAAACATAAATCTTCTCGATCCATATATACTACCGTTTGATGTTTTGAATGAAATGTCTGCTTAGGTTTGGTATTGGAGAATGGACATCAGATTTGCGCAGCACTTACAACCTTTTTGACCCTGTTGTCCGCTCTACCGTGCAAGTGTACCCGGGAGGGTGGACTGCAGTTTATGCATTCCTTGACAACCCTGGAATGTGGAATTTGAGGTCACAGCTCTTGAAACATTGGTATTTGGGCCAAGAGTTGTATGTGAGAGTTCATGACGCTGATCCTAATCCTGCCAAAGAGCGACCGCCCCCTGAAAACCTCCTCAAATGTGGTTAGTGTATTTCTAATAAGCTCCTCCTCTGGCTTTTTAACATCAATAATCCGAACAGACTTAAATTTGTTCCTAAAATGACTCTTTTTCTTGCCTGTTTACAGGTATATTCGATCCCTCTCTCCCCTCAGCTCCAGCTGTTGCACCATTTCCCGCTCCCTGGACAGGGCCTTGATATATTAGATCCATTCCTAAACAGTATTCATGATGCAATCATGGCTACGTATAGACTTTGTAACCTTACTGAATTGAATTCTCTCATTTTTTCTGGCACCCAATACCCTGCTGCTAAGTTTAATACTGATCGTTATTTTGTCATATTAACGATTGTGACCCAGCAATGAGAATCTATACCATATATATAATTTCTTTACTTCCTATACTTATCAACCGTAAATTTTCTAGATCAAAGATCAGTATACATCGGACGAGTTGTTTCAATTGATCAGCCTAATTGACAGCCATACTAAAAGCAAGGTTAATAACTTAATAGAATAGAAAATCTTCTGCGTACAATTGCTGACTGATTTGTCTTTTGGTTTTGTTGAAAAAAGGGCTTCGTAATTGCTCAAGAGTAATACTAGATACAGTTTTAGAGTGTGCAAACTTTTCATACTCCCCCATTTGGAAAAAAAAAAAAAAAAAAATTGGATCCACCATTAAAATGTTGATTTTCTCGTATAGATTCCAAATTTATTAATTTTTTTAAAAAGAATTGCATGAAATTTGCCTACCCTAAAACTGCATAAATCATTTTTTATTGGTTAAATAAATATATCGCTCATATATGACATAAGAGTTTAAGATTAAACTTTACGTTAGACGTACGTGTCGCAACGAATCTAGCATTTTCTGGTGTTAATTTAATTTCCTATAGCTATTCGCTATCAAGTGCTGGAATATTCTTGTATGCCGTGAGATTACCTATATTTTTATGCAAAATGACAATGGGGGTTGTTATCAGCAATGGGAAAAAGAAAGCAGCGGAAAGAAGAAGAAACTTGAGCAGCAACAGGGCGCCAAATAAAATGGGTTGGAAATAAAAGAGAAATGGAAGATGATGGGAGGAAGATCATCAGAGAAACAGACAAAAATTTTTTTACATGGATCAACGGTATACACTAGGAAGTCTAGATGTAGCGGGATCTGTAGCAAAATGGAAAATGAAGATAAAATACTTGATCCATTAATGGAGCCACATTTTTCACAAGAGTAGTGCTATTTTTTACAAATAGTTAGCCATTTTTAGAGTAGTCGGAGTTTCATATTGATTATGAACTGTTCTAATTAAATTGAGACTAGCCATTTAAAAGTAAACTAATAAATAAATCAGGCCAGCAAGACGTATAATGCTTTTGAAACTTTGGAATCGTGGAACAAACGGGACGTTAGTATTGGAAATATAATTAGATCGCACCATATATATATATATATATATATATATATATAATATTGGCCCCAAGAGTCGAGACAATTAGAAGTATGCTGATTTCTTCGGTAGCACCAACTATGCCATTTTCTTGATCTATATATTCATCTTCTTATGCATGGCTCTTTGCGCTTCCTGATCGTACGTTTGACTGCTTTCTTATTTTTGGTTTTGTCTCAATCAGAACCAAGTTGGGAACCTAAGGCTATATGAAGTACAATATTTTCCGGCTCCTAAATGTGTAATTAAGGCAGGGCAGCAAGAGGAGCGCAGGATAATCACATGACAAACAAAGCCCATGCAATGGCGTGGCTTTGTGATCCTCCATTGCTAATCGTGTGGGCAGTTGCGCTTTTTCTCCTTCAAGTAACCAATGGTGCTGAGATTTTTCTCGAATGGCATGTCGCGATTAACACCACAATCAAGCCAGTGTCCGTGGACCAACCGGTATATACATATATGATATTTGCATCTCTCTCCTCAGCTAAAATTGCTGACCCTGAATTGTTTTTAGTTTGATCTTTACAATATCTTAATTACAAACCTGTGTTTCGTACAGGTTATTACCATCAATGGGATGTTCCCTGGACCCCTTATCAATGCAACGACCAATGATAACATCCATGTCAACCTGTTCAATAATATGGATGAACCCCTGCTGATAACATGGTATTACGTACCCCCCCTTCTCTCTCTCTCTCTCTCTCTCTCTCTCTCTCTCTGATTATCGTATCTCTGGCAACCTCTCTTGTTACCCAAAAAGAAGAATTGGCCAAACTAGATGGAGTAGTGTGCTGAAAAAATCTGATATAGTGAACATAATTTTGTAATACAATATGCAGACGATAAGGAAAGAACATAGACAATGCATCCAAGTTAACAGTGTGTGTTATGCAATCTCCAATTGTAATTAAAAAAAAAAAAAAAAACAGAGTGTGTTAAGGCTTCTAATATTGAAATGAAGAATATAAGAAAAAAAAATTGGTAGTCATGGTGGTGGTGGTACAGGAACGGCATACAACAAAGGTTGAACTCGTGGCAGGATGGAGTGTCTGGCACAAACTGCCCAATCCAACCTGGGAAGAACTGGACATATGTGTTCCAGACCAAGGACCAAATCGGAAGCTTCTTCTATTTTCCCTCCATCAACTTCCATAAAGCTGGAGGTGGGTTCGGGCCAATTCGAGTTAACAATCGCCAAGTCATCCAAGTACCATTTCCCAAACCTGAAGCTGAGTTTGATCTTCTCATTGGGGATTGGTATCAAACAAGTTTCAAGGTAATTCCACTACTTCAGTACACCAGCTTCTCGAGTTTCACTTTTGGATTTCCAAGTTTATTGCCGGATACATGTTCCTATATAATTCTCTCCAGATATTGAACGAAAATCCCGGTTAAAAAAAGAAAATGTAACAGGATTTGAGGTCCATGATGAAGACCAATCGTGTGGCCTATGAGAGTCCCCCTGATAGGATGCTGATGAATGGCAAAGGTTCATATTTGGACCCTCTTGCACCAACCCATGAATCTTTTACCGTCACACAAGGTACAGATTAAAGGAAAGTGAATGCGCCATTGAGCTGAGCTTTTATAGTCAAATTGGGCTATTCTGCATAGTTCTTAACTTCTATTTTGGGTATATTACAGGGAAGACTTACAGGTTTAGGATATCGAATGTGGGAATCGCGTGGAGTTTCAATTTCAGGATTCAAAATCATCGAATGGTGCTGGTTGAAACAGAAGGATCATACACCAAACAGATAACGTTGGATTCTCTGGACGTGCATGTTGGACAGTCCTACTCTGTTCTTGTCACGGCCGATGGAAGCCCCGCAGATTATTACATTGTGGCAACTCCTAAAGAGTATGATGCCAAAGAATCAAACGGGGTTGTGGCCGTTGGTGTGCTACATTATGTTAGCTCTACCACACCTGCAAGTGGGCCTCTTCCAAGTGGCCCTGATCCATTCGATCTTCATTTCTCCATCAATCAAGCTAAATCCATTAGGTAATATTGTTTTGAGAAAGAATAATACTACATACAGATGTGGAGTGCGTAAGCGTCGTGCAGTTGTTATTAAAAAAATGAGATCTATTATTAAAAAATTAATTTCTTTTCATGTGGATCCTGTGTTTATTTACTTTTTTCAAAACGATTGTATGGCGCTTGCACACTCATGACTGTAAGTATCATTTTTCTTTGAGAAAGTCTCCATAATAAAATGCATGAAACATGTCTACAATTTAAAGAAAATGTACGATTTAGAATATTGATTGAATATTAAATATAAATCAATTTAAATTTGTAATTGTTTTCATTTTGGTACGTAACTTATCAGTTATAATCTCCTCTCATATTATTAATATTTTTATTTTTATTTTCCACGTGAAGATGGAACATGACCGCAGGCGCAGCGAGGCCCAACCCACAAGGAACTTTCAACGTAACAAATGTAACTCTGTCGCAGACCTTCGTTCTACGTGCATCAACTGCAGTGATTGACGGTGCTCCTCGCTACACCGTTAACAATATCTCCTACCTGACACCCGATACGCCACTCAAATTGGCCGATCACTTCCTCAATGGGTCTGGGGTTTACGTACTCGACGAATTTTCAACTAATTCTACCAATCTTGAATCCATGGGAGTTTTTTTTGCAAGTGGGAAGCACAAAGGTTGGATAGAACTGGTGTTTAAGAATGATCTAGACGCCATGAATGCTTGGCATCTTGATGGTTTCGGCTTCTACGTTGTTGGGTAAGCATTCTACCTCGTCACTGATGATTGAATGATATGACCGGCCTTTACGCGGTAGTACGTTCGACACGAACAATGTACCAGAGAGCTGTATATATATACGTTAGTCGTTTACTGATTGTGCGCTCGTTTAAATGACTATGATCTCATGCTATATATATAGTGCTTTGCGTTACGTGCTAATTTGTTCTTTGAATGATCCGATCATGTAGCTTTGGGGAAGGAGAATGGTCGCCTAAGTCTCGCAGTAGATACAATCTTTTCGACCCTGTCGTTCGTTCAACCGTTCAGGTACTCTCTCACTCTCTAGTTTAAATTAATTTGTAGACGTTTTTCCCTCCTTTCCAGCTAGGGTACGTAATTAAAAAGAAGAGCGGCAACCAAATCTTCGATCCAATTAGAATTAACTTAGTATCGTTTGAAGTACTAAAATATAGTCTCTATGAGTGAAAATATATAATAATTAATCTACTGAAACAACCAAGGTAATAATAATAATAATAATAAAAAGAACTAGTTAATGATGGCTTGAGCATTAGGATTTATGACAAGAGATCGATATGATGAAACGTTTAGGTGTATCCAAGAAGATGGAGTGCAGTTTATGCATATCTTGACAACCCAGGGACGTGGAACTTGAGATCACAACTCTTGAAAAATTGGTACCTAGGCCAAGAACTCTACCTAAGAGTTTTCGATGCTGATCCTGACCCTGCCAAGGAGCGCCCGCCACCAGATAACATTCTTCTTTGTGGTACGTAACTAGTGCTGCATCCCTGGCATCCTCCCAATGCTTTATTTATTTTACTCTCATCTCTCATCTCTCTCTCTCGAAATTCTGTATTTTTATATCTGTTTTGTCCAAATTATGTTATTCTATCGACTAGCTTTATTTTGTTTCTTCTTCTTGTTTGATGCAGGAAAGTTGGAAATTATAGCACCGGCCCCTACACCCGCAGGGTCGGCTAGTACTGCACCGTCTCCACAAATACAAATAGCATGGTAATACAATATATATATATATATATATATATATATATATGTTGAACCAGTGCTTATATAAATATCTAGATCGATCGATATGTGTTTTATGCAGTCTTACATTAACTTATTGTCCTTTTCATTTAACTATCGTCTTTCTCATGATGTCTCTCTTATTGCTTGTACGTACTTGGCATACATGCAGGTTTCACAGCGCCGTAATTTTTCTTGTTACAGTACTTCTCTACGTATTCATGATCAACATACAGTACTAGCCAGCAAGAGATCATGATATACTTCTTCACATGATTCGAAAAGTACTCATTGAACTTAATTGGAAATTGTCATGATCAACTAGTACTAGTACGTCTCTTTCTCTTTCTTGAAAACAATGTATTATTCGCACGAGCTAGCCATGATAGATAATATTAATGCAATTAATTACCAAATTTTAATTTTCAGAAGTGCTCTTTATAATATCAACAACTTAGATTGTGTTTGGTTATTGAACTAAATATAACTCATCTTAACTCTACCCATCTTAATTTTTTCCTGGGATAATTTAAGTACTTAAATTAATAGAAAATCTGATTAGGCCAGATTAGTTTATTCAATATTATAAATAAATTTATTTAAATATTTTAAAATTGGTCCGATCAGTTAAAAGGTTATAGTATTTAATTACTCAGTTGTGAAATTTTGCAAGCTAAGAGAGGACCACAAGCAGGCCTAAATTATATCAAACTAATTGTACAAATTATTTCTCAAAATATAATTAATATATTAATTCGAATTTAGCGTATTATTTTAAGAGCATGTTACTTTTTATTTTAGAATATTTGTTGCTTTTAATTAATCAGCTGTGCTCACGAGACACATTTTAAATAACTTTATATACATGGTAGCTATTTAAATACATCACATCAATAAATATGATTAAAAATAATAAAATTTATAACAAAAAATTACATTAAAATTTTAAAGTTGGAGATTCATAAAATTGTTAGTAACATTATTCTTCTTTTTTCAATTGGTGAATATATAGCTCATATGCACACTCTACAGAGAACGTTAATCCATTACTTTATCCACTACTACATTAATATGTGTGTGTACACGTATGTAGAGACAGTCGAGGTGCATGCCATTATTCAGTCCAAAAATCGTCCGCGCACAAGATATTCTAATTTGGTTAGGAAAATCATAGAATTATTATCTTTTTATTATTTTATTATTATTATTTTTATATTTTATTTAATAGTTAATAAAGTGACTATTATTAAAATTATATATTTTTTTAATTTTTTCTTAATAATTAAAAATATTAAAAAAATACTTATAATAAAATAAAAAATTTCAAATATAATATATGTAATAAAGGAGTAGTAAACCCGTTCCAAAGTATCATTACCCATCGGTTATGTGGTGACGAATAATTATATTCTCAATATCGCCAATTCGTGTCGGCCCGGAGAACAATTTCACGATCATGGGCTCAGGGCTGGCTTTGTTGCGATCGATCTCTCTTTTTTCAAGAAAAAATAAAAATCCAATTTTTGGTAATTTGTGGCTCATCATATAGACTTGGGAAAACACTATTATGTCATTTTTTTTAAATTTTTTTAACTTAATAATTAAGAAAGTAATTTTAAATATATTGATATATTTTTTTATTTTTTAAAAATATTTAAAACTATTAAAAAAATATGAAAAAAAAAAAACCAAAAAGCCTGAACGTACACCCAGCAGTAAACGCTGGGAGGCATAGTAGCGTTGCCCATAGACTTGATCTATGGTGCGTGGAAGAATCCATTTTTTTTAACACGTACGTAGAATGCTCTACTTATATTATTATTTTTTTAAGATAAATGATATTTACAATCACTCCGCATAGTTATTTTGAAAATAAATAAATAAATATGAGATTTACATAAAAAAATTAATTTTTTAATAATAAATTTTACTCTTTTTAATTCAAAATGAGCACGCAGTACTTACACAAACATATGATTGTATATAACATTACTCTTTATTTAATAGGTTTTACACTTTATATTCTAAATCTTCAAAATTAATTTATTATATCTTCAAACTATAAAAAAAATTATGATATATATGCAGCACCCTAGCTCCATTAAGACGATCTAATTCACCTCTCTTAATTTTTTATTTATCTTAACCATTGATAAGTATTAATCTATTGGACAATTAAATTCTAGAAAATGGAAGAGATAGATACATAAAATTAATTTTTATAATATTATTGAATATTTAATATTGTCAGCAAGATGCACATAAATAGTAATAAATTAATGTTGTTAGCTACACTTTATGTCGTTTATTATTTTTGTTCCGCTCTAGATCTGATCAATCATGTAAACTCTACAGGATCATGGCCATGGTCTATCAGCCAGTTAATTATGGATATGGGAATTAATTAAGACTTGACCGAAAATACACTACAAGAGATATGGCTTTTTGTCATGTCTTTTTTTCCAAGACACTCAATCGTGGCAAATAAAGAGCTTATCACATGAAAACTAATTGTGGGAAAAAAATAAACCTTTTCCCACGAGATTAGACCGGCAAGTAAATATTTGTGGGAAAAATATGTTTTTGGTGAAAAAATGGTTTTTTGAGGCGACAAAAAGTCGCTGCAAATAGTTTGGTGAAGTTTTTTGACTCGTAGCGGGTTATTATTTTTTGTGACGAGGTTATTAACTTTTTATCACCGCAAATAAACCACTTGAATGATTTCTTCTTTTCTGCTTTGTGTTTTACAGTGAAATTAATTCTTTTGCGGCGATAAAATGTCGCCGTACCCGCATTTTCTCATTTTTCCTTTCTTTCCCTACCCCTCATCCCGATATGCTCTCTCTCTCTCTCTCTCTATGATTGAGATCTATGACCTCACCTCTCTCTCCCTTGACCGCAAGCCTCTCCCCCCTACAGCACCTCACCCAATCCTCGCCCTTCCGGCGCGACCTCACCCAGTGCCCCCCCCCCTCGGGGCACGACCTCACCTAATCAGCCACCCTTTCCCAACCACCTCCGTCCACCACAGTCTAGTACACGTCTTCTCAAAATTAAGTGCGACATGGTGAGCCTTTCTCTTCTCCCTTCATCTTCGAGGGGTGATGCCAATGACAATGAAGGGAATATTATTACAAGTATTGCACCTGATTAGTAATGTTATAGTACAATTACATTATGGTATGAATTGGACAGTCTAAATTCACCATAATCGATGTCTTTGTGGTGATTGATTCATACAATTGCTTTTGTATACATAGTTCCACCCACCCGTAAACGTGGTTGTGGGCTGGCGAAGGGCACAAAATTTGAATGCCTCCGAAGGTTGGGTAAGATTCTATTGGATATCAAGGATGACCATAGAGGTGCATCATGTGAAAAGAACATGATCTTTACTGGTCGAGTGTTATGAATCATTAAAGTACATGCAAATATGACGCATGCAAGTTGGAGTGCTGTTTCCCAGAAAGAGAAAGATGAGCTTATCGATCGTGTGAAAGTAGGCATTTATTAAATAGATTGAGAAGTGAATAATGTTTATAAAAATTGTTAAATGTTTATATGATGGTAATCATGAACATGCATATCTAACATTTCTCATATTTAGGCTGACTTTGTTCTAGATTGGACAAGGCTAAATCATCGTGAAACTGTGATGATGGCACTAGCTGATAAGTATAATGTATTTCACTATGAACTGCACAAGGAATACTTAAAATATGCCACACATGAAGAGGCACTATCTGGTGGGACATCCTTGGTTGAGAAACCAATATGGGAATGCCTATGCCAACGGTGGGCCAGCAGCACCTTCAAGGTAATTTTGTGACTGTTTACCCTAATTTAATGCATTAGTTTCTACGTAGAAGGGAGTTATAGCAGCATTTAGTTCTACATTGCTCTCCTTTTAATAGTTCTATATTTATTAAGCGCTTTTTTTTTTTTTTTTTTTAACATGATATGTTCAGGATATATTTAAAAGAAACAAGTGTAATAGGTGAAAACAAAGGGTTAAATATACAGGTGGCCGAAAGTCGTTTGTTAGGATTTTGGAAGAAAAGGTAAAACCCACCAACAATATTGATACTAAATGTGAGTACTTTTTCTAAACTTGTGCCTTACACTTAAATCTTTTTTTTTTTTTTTTACTTGAAGCGTGAGACGGCACCGAATTTGGTTGCTTTCTATAAAGAAGTGCATTGGTCAAGGAAGATGGGTAAATTTATCAATGCAACAAGTGAACACAACTATGTGAGTGATATGTATTTCTTTTGCTTATTCAAAAGTTCATTGTTCAGCCTCATAGTATATAATGTGTATTTGATATTCAGAATCTGATGGTTGAGAGTTGAATGTGAGGGAATTAGATGAGGATGATACTGATGCTAATGCTATTGAAGTGGTTTTCAATGAGGTTTTAGGGCAAAAATCTGGCTATACGCAAGGTTTGGGGCACACAGTTATTCTTGAGCCATCTCCTTCAATGCGAAAAAATAAGGATTTTGTATGTCTAGCTGAGGAAAATGAAAAGAACAAGACTGCTGCAGAAAAAGTCAATGCTCATTTAGAGTCACTGCTAGATGGCATGACAGGAATGAGGAAAAACTTTTCTGATTATGAGCAACAAATGAACATATGAATGTCAGAGTTGGAGTCCCATATGGAGTCTTAACAAGAGACTCAAGCTTAGGATGCCTTGTTTTCGTGCATTTATAATTTTTTGCTGGTTTTTTTTTGTGTAGTAACACTCCTTAATAGACTGCATTAAAATCCACATGTATTTTTGCTGGGCAGTGTGGTCATGTGTTGTGGGGGCTCAGTGGGCATGATTGGCATGAACTTCTATGTTATATAAGTTAGGATTTTTGTGAGACTTTTGCTGGGCAGTGTCGTATGTGTTTTGGGGATCCTGTGGATTTGAAGAGGCAGGGGCTTCATGTTATATAAGTTAGGATTTTGGTGATGTTTTGATGATTATTGTAATGTACATAGTAAGTAGATGGTTTCATGCAAGTGGCAGGTGAAGCGTGGGTTAAGAATTGGTATATGATTTTAATATCCTATACATACATGGTATGTTTTGCATTACAAATATATCCTTATATGTACTTGCTCCTTTTAACTTAGGTTTTATGATGTAATGTAGGATATTTGCAATGAATGTATATTTTTGGGTGGCAGGGGATTTCACATGGTTAAAGAAGAGAAGTTAGGACATATCTCTTCACCAACTAGAAATTATTGGCACATCCTTTAAATGACACTTTGTTTATCGGTGAGAAAAATCTCCCTTAATTAGTGAAAAGCATGTTGTTGTAGTTAAACATGACAAAACCACTTAGTCTTTATAGATATATTGAGGAACCCTTGTGAGTGATGTATTACTTAGTATTTGTTAGTGAAGTTGATTTTATAATTAGGTAGTTGTAAATGTGATAAAGTCTGAAGGCTGAATTGATGCAAGATTCCTTTGTTTATGAAGGTCATTTGGTAGAGTGATCAAGTGAAAATAATGGGCTTATAAGGTGTGTACTTTTTGCAGTTAGTTATCACCCTAGGGATGGTTTGATCAAGAGGCATGAGAACTTGTTGATGGAGACAATTATATGACAAAGTCAGCCACAACTATGCAGCAACATATCTCTGTCTACTTGTAAGATGTATGTATATATATAGTGAACAACATTTTGGTGTATTTTGGTGTATGTGAAATGGATCTGCAGTTGCAATATTTTGGTGTATGTGAAATGGATGTATTCCCCAACATCCAGAAAAGTGTATTTTCAAATTGTATGTGATACTTGATTAAGTGTGTTAAAAGTGTATTCTCTAGTCTGAAATGAGTTTATTTCTTATGACGATGTGCTTGATATTTTAGTGTTATGAGAAAATTTTTAGCATCAGAAAGTGGATCATGTACTATGTTTATCATTTATAGGGAAATCCATGTAGTCTATGAAAAAGTCTGTACATGAGTATTGTTTTTTTATTTAAAATTTAAAGGTCACCGTTTACAAGCTGGACTAAAGTTATTAGGATTCAAACTTTGGAGCTAGCATTTGGATCCACACATATTAATGCAGTATTGATCTACTCCTAACTAGCTGTTATGTGTATTCAATAATTCTCATGCACACTACTTAGCTAAACTATAGACTGATGATTTATCAAAATAGTAGCATAAATGAAAGGATTATGCAAATGTAATACTAAAATTGAGTCATTTCATGAAAGTGGATGTTAAGTGATATTATGTTGTAAAATAATTCAGAAATGTATAAATGGATGTATTGTCTGTTTGGGTGCAAGTAAAGAGTCAAATTCATGATCTTGTCAAAAAAATTTCATTAACAGCATGAGGAAAAAGTAATAAAAATATAAGTTTTTATTAAGTAAAATTAGATAATTTTTATCCAAATATTGAGGGGAAGAGTATGTGGAAAAATGATCAAATTATCACTATTTTCCACCACCAAAATCTTCTAAAAAATAATGATTTTGCTGACACTATCTTCTACATTATTTGTTGAGGCTTCTGTCCATGAAAATTGACCATTACTGGGAACTTAGTGTTGTGGGAAAAAAGAACAGTCATCATAAAAAACGAGAAGGAGCTCTCGTCGCAAAAAGTTATTTACCACCTTAATTTTTTGTGGAAACTTATCAACCCACCGTATATTCTTATAGAAAATACATCTTCATTTTTCACGGTGTAGAAGATCTCCCGTGACTATTTCCCACGAGAACAAAAAAGGTTTTTTCCCATCATAAATTTTGGTGGGAATTTATCAACCCATCGTATATTCTCATGGCAAATATATCTTCATTTTCCCTAGTGTAGAAGACCTCCTGTGACTATTTCCCACAGGCACAAAAGGTTTTTTCCTACGAAAACTTTTGGTGTTAATTTATCAACCCATAATGACCCTTTATGAAAAATATATTTTTTTTTCCACGAGTACAAGCCCTAGTCCCATGACTATTTCCCACAGACATAATTTTTTTTCTTTTTCCGTCTACTAAACTGGCTGAGATAACGTACTTAATACGACAAGTCGTATTTGTGGTGGGAAAAAATAGTTTTTTCGGCAAGTTATTTCCTGCAAGTCACCCATGGGACTTTATGTGGAAAATAATTATTTCTCACTGAAATTATATATTTTCCCACGAATTACCTCCACGAGAAGAAACGGTATATGTTGTAGTGATAAATGGCAAAAAATAATATTCCAAATTTCACCTTGATCTAATCAAACTGCTGATAGAATACATAAGAGCAGTCTAAAATTTCGTAACATCGATCGTGTCGTTGTCGGGAATGGTATATATATATATATATATATATATGCTAAACTTCATGAAACACGCCAAAACGAATACATGATCATGTACGTTATGGATGCGTGAACAACATGCAATGCTTTACCCTGATTGCATTGATGATTAATGTTTATAAGAGGGATCCGGCCTGATCTTAACAATTTCCACCTTAATTTTGACATGCTCGATATTATATATATATATTAATAGTACGTACGTGGTGCTTACGGAATTTCATCTTTCACGCATGCAATTCCTCCATGCATGCAGTTTATGATCAGGGGAAAAAATAACTAATTATCTGATGAGTAATTATTAAGAATTAATGAGTTTGCTTGTACTACTACTACTACTCTTAATGCATGTGGTATATATATATATATATATATGTGATTGTTTAGGCAACCAATTAACCTCACTTGCACATTACAAACTCTGGGAAGCTAATTCAAACAGTGTGAGATGTCAAAGCCGCCCATGCATGCATGTTGGATAATTGTTAATTACAACTTACAAATATGAATATTAACTAATATTATAATAAATAATGCTATTTTTTCCTCTCATTTTGATTTATTTATTTTTACTTACTAATTAAGAAATTGAATATTAGTGTATTGATATATATTTTTTTATTTTTTTAAAATGTTTAAAGATATTAAAAAAATAAAATAGAGTTTTGGTTAGACCGCAGTAGTACCCCAGCAATCACTGCTGCCGGCAGCCTACCATTACTCTATTAGAATTTTAGATCAAGTGCAATTTTTTCAAGTTCCAACTTCCAAGTTAATTTGTCTCCTTAACAAATTAACCCTATATATATTATAATCTTCCGAAAAGACACCTGGAAATACCATAATGTCCTTTTTTGGGGTCTGTACATATATGATCTGTGTGTCCAGATCTGCCAGTTTTCCCAATTTGGTAACTTGTACAGGAAAAGAAAGAACAGAAGTTTACAGTTGTAGGAATTGAGGCATTTCTTTGCGAGATTCTAGTTTTTTGGGAGAACATGTTGGAACCAACTATATATATATGGGGATCGAATGCCCAAAAAATAATATATAATAGCTAGAACAAGGACATACTGTCATCATAATAACTCAAATCTTGCAGCTGCATGGGATAATTAGTATACTCATCAACCTTTCCATACAATATTCTTCTCATAATTTAAGCGTATGGTATTGGATTAGAAAGAAATTAATGCACCCTTATGCACACTACGAAATTTGCCAAACTGCCAGATTTTAAATACAATCATGATTGCCTAACTTGGCACTTTCATGATCTGTAACCTCACAAGTTTGCTTATCCTATTTATCTCAATTAATGAATCGACCAAACTCCCAAATTAGCACACTGCTCAACAAGGCACTGTCATTGGTAACCTCTCAAATTGCCTCTCTCTCTCTCTCTCTCTCTCTCTCTCTGAGGTAGACAGACACCTAAACTTACTCAAGAACAGCTAAATTAGCTGATAATGAGGATTAGCACTGCCACAAATTAAAGCAGGGACGAGAGTATAATTAATTATGTCATGAAAGACATATTATTGCTCTTACAACAAATTCTATCCGTACAAATTAGCATCTGTACCTGTTAAATATGAACCACACTGGTCACGAAAATAACCCTCTGCCCAACTTAATTGCGCTTTTAACTTAAACATATATATATATATATATATATAGTTTTCTACTCGATCATCGGCATATATATATATATATATATATATATATATAAATCTGATAGCTTAGTTTCAAAACAACACTTGAAATCCCACTTACTTCATTAAAAATGATTTGATGCAACCTAACTTCACGTACTCTAAATGTCAGTAGTTGAATCAAGTGGCATGGGAAGATTCAGAAGCCATGGGAGAAATTTAAAAGTTTGTGGGTCTGGATGACAGCAGAGGTTTGCTTCGGTGTAAATGAGTAGGGTGTTAACTAACAGAGAGGTGGACCAAACAAAGAAAAGAACAAAAATAGGTAGATAAGAGCATTTCTTTAGTATCACTTTGTTATGGAAAGAGAAAAAAGGAAAGGACAATAAGTGGATTCATGTGGGAATTGCAGTTACTTACTGGCTTTCTATTCTTTTATTCTATTCTTGTCACTGGCTAATATATGCGATGTCACAGAGAGAGAGAGAGAGAGATCTGGCTTTCTTGTTATTGAAACAATGAAACCTAAACCATGTCTTGTTGCTTGAGGTGGTGAGTGTTGACACCCAAACCGAACACCTTTTTTTTTTTAATTCTCTAAAAGTGTTTATCACATTCCTTCCCACTGAAAAAGAGCCAAAAACCAATCAAAAGAAGACGAAAAAGGCGCCGATCATGCACTTTTCATGAATTATAGGCCTTTCAGAACACAGCTTCGCTGATCTGAAACAAAGAAATTTAACTTGTCCATGAAACAATTGCTTAAAGACGAAAAAAAAATTGAAAGAATCTTATGGTTTCTGATGAATGATAAATATCAAGAGCAAAAAAAAAAAAAAAAAAAAAAACAACCAAGGCAATTGCCTCAAATTAGCTTCGAGGTCAATTTTGTGGAAGATAAACGGTGAAACAATTTAAAAAGTCTGACCCTTTTTAGTAGTGACAGTCCACCAAAGTCCTGGCGGAGAAGACAATAGGTGGTTGCTGTTGTTTTTGTTGTTGTTGTTGTTGCTGCTGCTGCTTTGTTGCAAATGGGAATTTGGGTTCCCGGTGATCATCTTCTGGGGCCGGAAGGTTGAGATCCAAATCCAACGATATCACCGTACGTCTTGGCTTCTTGGGTTCCTGATCTGGCTCCAAGGGCGCCATTGGTGGAGGAGTAAAGGTCAAAGTGGTATTGAATTTGTTACCAGTAATAGGTGCCCTGTGCCGTCTCATATGGCCACCTAAGGCCTGCCCGGACGTGAATTCCGCCCCGCAAATCGAGCACTCGTGAACCTTGTTAGACCTATTATGGCCGCACAAACCTCTACTACTGGATTGGAAAAATATAGATGAGAGATGATCATTCTTCTTGAACTGTGCTTCTTCTTCATCCGAGGATAACAAGAATTGCTTCGATGACTTTTCCTCGGCGGACATGGCCGCGGCCTTAGGCTTCTTGTGACTAGCCCTGTGCCCACCTAGCGCTTGGAAGGAAGGGAAGGTCCTGTTGCAAGTCTTGCACTCGTAAACATAATACCCGGCCTTGCCCGTGCCGGTGGCTGCCGCCTCTAAGAATCTTCGACTGTTAAACTTATAAACACCGCCACCGCCATCAGCATGATCTTCTTCGACTTGTTTCGGGGACTCCCGGGATTGGCCTTGAGCAAGAAGGATAAGGCAATTGGCCATGTCCTCTTCTTCCTCGGTGCTCTCTTGTAGTATTTCAGCCGAAGTGGCAGGAGAGAAGCTGGTCATATTGTCATTAGCGATATCATTACTTTGATCACCACCATCGCAACCGCCGCCGCCGCCGCATCCTTCTCCATCTGGGTCTACATGACTGGTTGAATTAGCAGTGATCGAGGGAATTAAGGGAATAGGGGATTGAGGCCTTTGGCGCTTGGTGCGCTTCCCTTTGATCACGACGTGGGTATTATTCTCCTTAGACCTCAGGATGGCTTCCTCTTGAGCAGCCTCCATGCTCCTCCACAACCACGAAGAGAAGAGAAGAGAGAGCTAGCCTCAAAGAGAGGTTTTGGAGGTACGGAGGAAGCAAGTGGGAAAAAGAGAGAGTACTGGCCGGGCTGTGTATGTATGTATAATAATATATATATATATATATATAATATTAATGTTATATAGTGATCAAGGAAGGTTTGGGAGTGAGAAGGGCACCCATGGATAGAATTAATTAAGAGTAACAGCGAATTAAAGACTCATAATCAATATTTCTTGGGTTTGTGGCCTCTGATCTCTAGAAGCTGTGATATTGCGTATATGTGTGTATATTTATATTAGAAAGCCTAATTAATTGGAGGTGGAAACTTTGGAATTGGAGTACTGTAACGGAGAGATTTAGAAATAGCTTTACACAAAATCGAAATGGAACGAACAAGTTCAACTAAAAGTAGCTAAAATTAGAGGGAGAGGGGTTTAGACAGTTTGGATTGGGAGAGGTTGTAATTAGTTTAAAAGCATAGCTAGCTAGCTAAAAGGTATAATAATACTCCGTCTCACACTCTCTTTCTCACACTTCGCCAACGCACTTCACCATTTGAAAACAACCCCCACCCTAATTAATTAGCTTAGTTAATTAATTTCCACCATATAATTATCCTATACTCTCTTTAATTTAATTTAATTTAAATAATAATAATTCCACCTCCCCCAACAAGCTGGTTTTGGGGCACCTTCCTATAGATAGATAATCAGTCTCCTAATTATATATATATAATGCCATTAATAATTACTCATTAATCACGTACGTAGTCACTTGTTACCTTACTAATGAAGATAAACCAAGTTTTGAGTCTAACGTGATGTTAACTTCCCACGAGCTTGCTAGCCATTTTAATTTTGTCTGTCCTAAAACAAACAAACAAACAGTTCCCAGAATTTGAAGCTAGGAGAGTGTGTTTTTTTCTTTGGTTGGAACCTGAGAATAACAGAAGAAATATATATTAAAGACACATGTCAGTAACAGTCATGGATGAGTTTATAAGTTATTCGCACGTCTAATATACACAAGAAAAGATCGATGGTGCAAATCACAGAGAGATATGCCTATTTTTAGAGGGATATATATATATATATATAGAGAGAGAGAGAGAGAGAGAGAGTGAGTACTGAATGATCATCAGTGGGACATATTGCCAGCAGGCCGTATGAGGGGTGGAGATGTGAAGGCAAGCATGCAAGCAAGAAAAAACCCACCCCATTACTTTGCCTCAACGATTCTGTATAGAGATGATTGGATTGCAAGCTTGGAACCCCGGAATCGGCGCTGCTCCATGCCTTTCCTTTCGGTCTCAGTTTTTATTTATTTTTTATTTTTTTAATATTTAACAATGTAAAATATAATTAAGTGCTGCTAAAGCAAATTAAGAGGGGGTAATTTACAATATTATATACTAGTTTCTCTAATTATACAGTAGTTCATGTACGTACGTGCAGTTGACCCACCTATATATCCAATCTAATTAATAATTTCACGAGTTATTGTGTCACCTCTTAGATAAAAAGATCATATATATGATCTAATCAATTGGGGTTCATTTGATAATTGGATCATATACAGTATATATAATATGAGTGAGAGTGTATTTATTATAATATTATATATAATATGATCGAGAAAACAAAGCCACTAAAAATTGCAGGTTCTTGTAGATCATGTGGCCCTCGTGCATTTATGTGAAATGAAGAAATAGTGCTATTCACTCAACTGTTTACCAGTTTAACTACATAAATGAAAGTCCACTTTTTCAACATCAAAGACGGCAAGGAAAAAAAAAAAAAAAAAAGGCATGCTAGCTAGAAGTCGACATCATAGCATAGGATTATTCATCTTTCTGCACAATTAATAAGCAGAGCATGCCTTGATCACTCAATTAGTCTTAGATTTTTTACGTTTTTGCATGACTTTAGTATACCAATTAAAATCGTATTTACCTCATACTTTACTTTTAAAGTATAATCAATGTAGAAAATTCCATTGTACCAACATATATATATATATATGTACTTGATCATCATCCTCATGCAAATACTACATGTAATTGGGTCCCCTATAAATTTTTATTTATTTTTTAATACATTTTATTTATACCAATTAATTAAACACATGAGCGTGGCATGCATGATGCATCCATATTATTGGCGGTTTGTGGGTCATATTTTAAGGTGGTGAGTCAATGGGGGTGGTGAGTGGGCGGGTTAAGGAGGCAGGGGCATGCATGCAAGTTCTTGGCTTGATCATCAACAAAGTATTATTGGCGTCAGGATGGAGTTGTGTGCGGCACGTTTCAAGATCAGGCAAAAGGATCGTCCATTAAGCTAGCTATCTAGCTAGCTAGGGTACTACTATACTCTTTAGTCATGGCCGGCTTCCTCTCCTCAGTTTCTTAATTTCTAACCCTTCTGGCTAGGCCACCTCGATCGATCTCTTGATCCTTTACCACAAGACAAGCATATATATATATATATATATATATATATATATATATATCCTCTAATTAATTAGTTATTAATGGAAGTGTGGAAAATAATATAAGCCATGCAGTAGCACTACTGAGCAAGTATGCCCAATATTTTTTTATTCTTTGATTAATACTCTCTTTGTACGCCAACTTAAGAGATAAGAGACAGATGGGAGATTCAGTAGCTTCTGAGCCACTCAATACCTGTACGCATGTTTGTTGCAACTAAGCAAACACAAAACCCCCCCTTAAATTAAACCGATCCATCATCAATTTAAGGTGAAACGTACGTAGCTGCATAGAATATTTATATATATGTAAAATTTGTTGGCATGTACATACATTAATTAATTTCTAAGTGGTCATGACTCATAAAATTAATAATCATAGTTATTAGTATTTAAATGTAAATCGTATCCACCACAACACTTCGTTAAAGTACTACTTGAGAGTATACCCATTTAGGTAATTAGGATCGCCTTTTTGCAGAGATAATTATTATTATTATTATTATTATTATTATTATTATAACTTCTAATTAATAATAATGGTAATATATATCAAAAGAGCAAGCTGTAGTACCTCATATATATATATATATATATATAATGACTTTCACTTTTATTGGTTATCAAATATTAGATCTAACGGATATGATCTATTTTAGGTATGGCCGCCAGTCCCCATGAATTAAGCCCCTACCCACTTCTTATATAAAACAGTACCACATCTCAACATCGTTGACAACGTCTCTCTAAGGAGTTCACATATTTTTAATATATACATGTATTTTTTTTTTAAAGGTTTAAGAATTATGGAGTGGAGTAGGAGTACCCAATGCTCTGTAGATTGGTACTTGATGCTCTTTATTTGTGCTATTTGTTTTTTTTTTTTTTTTAAATTTGAAATACTGAAAAAAATGTAAAAGTTGACCGAAAGTAATAGTGTGTGCAGCTGAGGTCATTTGGATCAATTGACAACACTTTAATTTTTCATTAAGAGAATCAAGGATCGAATCTTCTCTTCTCATATATGTATAAAAAAATAGTGCGCATAACAACGATACAACGTACAGACGTGAGAGATGACTTGCAAGTGAATTTAACAAAAAAAAAAGTATAATGATAATAAAAAAAATTCTGGTATTGAAAAAAAAAAGCAAGAAATAAAAAAATAATAATAAAAAAGAGGCAGTACCGATACAACATGCCTGAGCTGACTTGGTGGTGAAGTTACTGTACCTACTAAGAAGGAAAGATAATTGAAGGAAATGAAATTAATATTATACCAATAATAAGAGTGCTACGTACATTCATTGCATCTTGATCTTGCCTCTTCCGGGAAGGCTGCAAGATGGCATGTGGAGTTTCCACCTCTTGCATGGTTCGTGCACTGCCACTGCCACCACATGGCTAGCTCACTGGTCGTTGCTTCTAGGCGGCGGACCAGCCACTCTCTTTTCTAGAAGGAACTATTGTTTGTTTAGTTGTTTTTAAATCTAGTCTCTAATTCATTTTTAAATCCTAAAATTTTAAAGTGTGAAATTTAACGCACAATATAAATTTAGTGACTGAAAATGCCAACATGGGTAGCATAATTGAGTTCTCATAGACCATCCCGCCCCACACCATGCGGGTAGCACCCCTAATGTAGAGTTCACTTTATGTACCCATCTCTCTCCGGCTCTTGACCTTTTGATTGAACTCTAAGAACCTAAATCCCTGATAGCAGTGATGTTCCTAAATCAACTTATTATTTCAATATGAAATTAGGGGTGAAAACGAAATCACTCAATTAATGTGTTTAGCTCTCCATCAAACGTGCAACTTGTTGGGTTCGGTCTCGACAGTAGTGGCAATAAGTACGCAAGTGTTATGAGAAATTGAATTCGATTATGATTGTATTAATTAAGTTTTATATTGCAGAACTTGAAAATGTGCTTTTGCTTTAAGAGGATAACGACCTAATGCCTACTCCATCCGAAATGGGTTCTTACTAATTTTAATGCATCTGGTCCAGTCTCTCCTTGTGAAGTAACTATTCATGTCCGACTCACCCAACAGCAACCAAAAAAAAGACACAGGCATTCTACCAACAATCGTGGGTGAAACAAGGTAGGAATTATGAATATGGTTATCATTTGTAAATTCATTATGGGGAAATTCATAATGGGGTACAACACCCACAAATGTTCAAATAATTACTTGCACACTACTTGAATTATTGGTATGTATTGATCATGCATAATGGTTCTTTTACCCCCCCTAAAATACTTCCGATAATGAAACATTTGCACTAGTCACACTATTTAAAAGACAACATCAAATCTCAAGGTTATTAAAGGTCTAGCTAGAGATCAACCTTAGTGAAAAATTATATTTACAGGCTTGTTTATTGCCATATCAAGCATACAATCGATGCAAAAGTTTGTCAAATCAACTAACATAAATATAACATTTTCGTTTTGAGAGACAGTAAAACGATCAACATCACCAACATTCGTAATCGGCAATGGAAACAGAAAATCCTCTAATGCCATATTGACAACACACTGGTTCACATCACAAACGACAAAAAAAATAAAAATAAATAAAAAGTCAGAAAAAAAATAAAAATTGGCGTTAATCTTCACAAGAGCATAAAACTGACCACCTAGAATAAAATTTAGGTTGCTATTAACACACTGGTATCTTAACATATCATACGTTGTATAAGTTCTGTTTCCTTAACTTTTGGAGAGTTCTATTGGACCTTTAAATACAAAATTTATTCACCGGAGGCCTTTACAATATGAGGTTACGTTGAATGAGTGATAGCCCAACCTATACAAATTGAACATGGCTGAACGGAATACGACAATCAAAACCTGAACTATTACCTCATAATAAACTCAGAAAACCCTTTTTGAGATCTATTCGGCAAAAAGAAAGGTTAAACTCTGCTTTCGAGGTCTGTTCTACCCAGCTTCTTATTAAATATGGTGCTATCTTGGAATATATGTGACTAAAAAGTTGACAGACAAACATTCCACAAAGAGAAATGATAGTTGCAGTCGTGAATGCACAAGCGCCATATAATCACTTTGAAAAAAATGAATAAATATAAGACCCACATGAAAAAATAATGATTTTTTAATAGTGGACTCCACTCTTTTTCAAAGTGACTGCAAGGCGCTTACACATTCTATGACTACATGTAGCATTACTCAGATAGAAAATTTCAATTTTGTACCTTTTAACAAATGAAATGCAGAGTCAACAGCCACATTCATCAGACATCAGAGCTACTCAAACCTCACGAGGCTCAACAAAAACAACTGTTGTCCTTGGGGGCACAGCTAAGCACCCAGAAGATGCTTCATATGTTGAACTCTTGACCAGTTCATCAGTCGACATTGCCTGCACCAAGTTTCCAATACAGAATAGCCATTAGTGCTAACGATTGTTAAAAGCTCCAAATAGTTACATTGGGTAAGATGCATTTGGAAGAAACTTCAAGGTACCGTACTTCAGTGACCAAGACCTACCCTTAAAAGAAATGACGGTTAAAAATATGAAATGCGATTCCATACGAACATAATTAATCTTATGGATGTAGTACACAATTCAAGAGAACCTTGATGCTAAAAATGTTCAGAAGTTCTAAAAGATAAAAAACATTAATATAGCAACAATTGCAACTCGGTTATTTGAATTATTACTATGTGATACTATGGTGAAGAAAACATAGTGCTATGGCATAAACTTCAGCTAGTTAATTCCCTTTCAATATTTGCAATAGCTTTTAAACAACTTTCACCAATGCAGACGGTGCATGCCTCTACAAGAACGTAAAATGACAAGCTATCGGGAAGTAATTCTGTCTCAACATCAGATGATACGTTACCTGAACTGGATGCAATTTAAGAGTTCTTGTCCGCAGTGCAGGGCAAGCAAATGACACCTTAGTCGGACATGCATTGATGATAACCACAATGTATGAGTACCTGTGAAGAACAAAAGGCAACAATTTCTTTGTTAAATATATTATTCAGACCAGAAAAGAAAAAATAAAACACGATTTATTTATACCCACGTGGGATCCAGTTGAGATAACCCTGGGACGCCTTCATGACCATCTTGAATGCTCATGACTATCACACCAGGGGCTCCCGATGGTCCAGTGTTGTGGAAATGTACCCTTTCCTGAAAACGTATGCTTTATCACAAGTCTAGAATTTGGAAGTAACATTGCTCTGATGAAACAAAGCCTTTTTCCTGAAAAAGATATGACATATCACCTGGATAGCATTTGCTGTCCTCAACCGGAAAAGTGGTGAAGAGTATCTTATGCGCAACAGGTTTAAAAAATTGTCCACAGCAGCAAGAATGTGAACCCGCTGAGGCTTGAAGGATGGATCTGCTAATCTAGGTTTAATTCTAGAAATGGGAAAAAAAAAACAAGATTAGAGGTAAATATCAAAACAGACGTTACAGAGGGAAGAATGATATCCAATAAACTATTAACAATAGATCTCTGCATCAGAAATTCAGAATAACAATTTCTTTATTAAACGGGCACTGTTGAAAGCTACAAAAACTGAGACCTCAATGAAATGATTATATATGCTTTCGTTTAATAATTAGCACTAAAACAAAATAAATACAATATCAAACAATGATTAGACATAAGTGACTGCTTACAGTGGCCAGTTCTTTTCATTCTTCTCTTTTGGAGGAAGGCCGACACCCCAATTGTTAGAATTGTAAGTAAAGTCAAGCCTAAAAAGAATGAAAAAGCAATCATCAAATTTGAAACATATTACTTTTGGAATTGAGTCCACAACCATTACCAAAGATAAAGGAACAATTCATAATGATCACATAACGATCCCAAGTTATGACCTCAGTTGTTTTATTATCATGAAGAAGATCAGATACCCATTTACAAGTCATAAGAAACAAATACTGTCCAATAATCTTGGATAACAATTACTATTAAAAAAGAAGTCGAGCATGAGAATCATAGTGGACCTGTTGAACCAATCACCAGAGTTGTACGAATCACGATCAAGAGATTTTGAGCGAAGAATCTCATCACCAGAGTGGAAAAAAGGTATTCCCTAAGAAAAGATCCCATCCCAACTAAAGTAAGTCAAAGTAATTGGAAAGAGTGATAGCTGTAGTTTGCAGGTATCAATGAGAAACTACATGAATTGAGGCAAACAATGAGAATAGAAGTTTCAGCACAGAATATGATTGTTAATAGATGATCAGCTACCGTCTCTATTGTTACAGAAATTTGCAACAGAATTATCTAATAGTAAATATGTTAATGGATGTATAGCTAAACTTCAAGAAGAAATAAAAGGAAATTGACCTTAAGGAATAAAATTATATTCAAACTCTCCACTGAGTTTATATTCTGGTTACAAATAGCAAGGCTATTGATTCTGCCACATTTCTCATGAATAGGTGTTGAATTCAACAGTCTTCTGCACTCGGTCACCTACATTTCAACCCCATCATTTTGAACTAATTTATATTTCTGAAATGACTTTTACGTCACATAATGTGCTATTTAGTTTTGATATTATCATAAAAAAAACTAAGATGATAGTTTTGCTTATGATTTCAGATGACCCCTGACATATTAATTTGTAAAGTCAAGTTAATCTGTTGAAGTCGTTAATCTCATTATGAACAGGACATGTTCAAGGAAGCTAGTTCCTGGACCAATCCATATAATGAGTTGCCCCTCACTCCACAGCATATGGTACCATTTCTGAACACGTGAAGGATAACAAGGATTACAATAAGAGCAGAATCTGAAAATGAATTACACAAAAACTTTGTTTTCCAAAATAATCTATTTTTGCTTGCCGTGAAATATGCTTATTACAAATCATAAGGCCTTTTATTTATACTATTACAGCTTAAAAGGATGAAATTCGTCTGTCATAAGTCTCAACAAACCATGAACTACATTTAGTTTAAATACTATGGTTAATACATTTGTACAAAACAAACAATAACATAAATAATAAGATTTCATCGCTATTTAAATTTTAGGAATTGTTGAAACCTGTGACAGTGCTATTACACCTGTTGCCAAATGATTTATCCTGCACCTCTCATCTACAGAAATTTCCTTTGGTGTCTACATGTATAAGACAAAGATCAGAACTGAACATCACGGAAATAATGCAACAAATTGTAAGAATAAATTGAGCATACCTTCAAACTCACTATGTCAAATAGGGTCTCATTGTCATGAGCAGAAACATAATTAACCTTGAAAATAGAAAAAAAGTTACTGTCAATCACCCTAGTGGTGTAGGGCAGCTGTAACAATGATATTTTGCAGTCTCTTGTTCCAAAAGGCATCAATTTTGTAATCAATAAATTGACTGATCAACGGTGATTTTGTTCAAAATCCACAATAACAAAGATCAACATTATTCCAAAAGGCAAGAACCCACAATATCAAAGATCAAAATTATTTTTGAAAAGCTGACGGAATATCTCATAAAATTCAACTCCTAGATGAGTGATGCTTTTTAAGCATGTTCTCCAGCAGCATACTCAAAATCATAATTAAAATTGCATCTAAACTGGCAATGTTGTATGAACCCACAAGAAGCAAAATATTTGCCAATAAGGTGCTTACAGTTTCTGTGGAACATAAAGCATATGCAACAGGTGTCCCATCATGAGTTAATACTTCTGATCCTTTTACCTGAGCAGATCATCATCATGAAATGTTATTGGCAATGTATTTCCTAGTTTTAGAATTATTGTAAAGTAATAAATTATATTGAGATAGTTTATAATTTGAAGTTCCTATGTGCCCAGCAAAGCAGGATGCTGTTATTAACTGTAGTTAGTCAGGCTTGACAAATGCAAGTGTCAGAGTGTGTGCATCAGTGTCTGCACCCATGAATACAATAAAGGTACAGGGCAAAATCACAATCATAGAATTGTTTTTGTTCCCACTTCAGAGGTTTTCAAGGCCCAGATTTCGCAAACCTTGAACATTTCATGTATTTAGTTTTCTGCCATTCAACTTACAAAAAGTGTTCTTCCATTCAACACATTGTGAATTTATGATTACATTTACACGTGACATATGCCTTTGCCAGTTGCAACTGATCTTTCTTTTTTTCATAAATAAAATAAAGTTTTATTAAAGCAAGAACTAAGCGTAGCCCAAGTACACACGAAGTATACAACTGAGAACACCTAGATACAATTAAGAGCTAGAGATCGATACAAGGAAATCATGGAAAATCCCCACTGAAAACAATAGACGAGGCCCAAAGACATAAGGTATGGAAAAAGAAACATCTATGGTCTTCAACAACCTCAGTTAGATCATTTAAATTATTAAATTCTTTTGACAAGCAAGTTAGATCACTTAAATTAGACATGATTTTCCTGCAATTGCTTTCTAAGCAGACAAAGACATCCCTGTATCAGACTATGCCAAAAAAGAAATATTGATATAGAGACACCAGATAGACATGGAAAAACAGTATCTTTAAAACTCACGCGGCAAGTAAAATAAAGCTGCATAAACCGAAAATTTATATGAGAAGTATGACTTGAAATGGTATACGACAAAATGCAATGGCGTAAAATCACATACCTCTTCCCCTTGATAAGAAGTTATCACAAAATCCCTCAAGTTTGCAGCCATACCAACCTGAAAAATGCGAAATTAATATAGTTAGTAATAAATCCACGAAAAATAAAAACATAATTTAGGATGGTTTGAAAAGATAAGAAATTGTGCAACAGTTACCTCATATTTCCATGCTTAATGCCACTAATTTGACTTCAAAAATCATCTATCCAACACTATAACATAAACGACTGCACTGAGATAATTAACCTGGATGTGATCCTTCGCCACAGCAAGCATGCATTCTGAAACGGCTTCTGTACCTTGATCATGTCCATTAGGCTGCACAAAAATAATGAAAATTATATAAATTATACAGAAATTGCATAAGAACAGAAACATTCTCCTAGCAAAAATCAACCTTTAGCAACGGGGATCAATGTGACTACAACAGCAATATAGAATAATTAGTCAATGGCTAAGGTAAATGCAGGCAAGGTGCAGATCATCCAATTGCAACGAAATAATAACTGAAGCAAACAAGAGAGAACATGAAAATTACTTCAATGTTCTTCACATATGTGATCTTCACCAAGCATTTAAAAAATCTACTGTAGAATAAACATATTCCTTTAGCCCATTCAATAAAATTTCTCAATAACCACAGGTAATCCATATTTTCATGGAGTCATTCAAAACGTTACTTCAAAAGTCTCTCACTATTTCTCCATTGTGGCAAGTTTTTCTCTGAGAGAAGAATATATGAGAAGATAGAAAAACAAACAAGATCAAATAAAATGCATTTGCGTAGAAGAAATTATAGATACCTGCAACAATAGACCAGTCGCAAATCCTTGCTGAAGAGGATGGCCAAATGGAGATCCACCAAGAATTGCATCCCGAATACGATCATTAAAGCTGTATTAAATCCCAAATGACTCATACAAACTAAATTCCTTATTCAGATGAATAATAAGACTGACTTGACAGGATCAAAGAGTATATAGTTTCTACTACAGTCATATAAATAAAATCCTTGCGGGGTCCAAAGCAAAGAAATGTTGCCAACTCTTTTTTTTTTTTTTTTCAATAGACGAGGTCACATGTTCACGAGTGACCCCCTCCCAATTTTATTAAAAAACCCTCACTTATGGCGGAGGAATACCGTGGTAATAGCCAAATCCCGAGGGATTAACAAATAAACACTAATCAAACTATCCCTATTCTCAACACCAACAAAAAATAAAAAACAGCACCTATACAAAAATGAGACCCAAAAACAGCAGCACTGCTACCTGCAAATAAACACTTATCTCTCCCGCAAGCAAGCCATTCCCAATTTGTCCAATCTATACCAACCTCTTACGACTTTGGGAAGCTGCCCATCCATTCGGAACATTTTATTCTCCCCCTTAGCACCACTTCTTGCCAAATAATCCGCAAAATTATTTGCTTCTCTAAAATTATTCAATTTATTTTTTTTACCGATCAAAAAAAGTATCCTCTCTACATCCAGCAAGTCAACCATGTAACGTTTATTACAGAAATAGACCTATTTCATGGTTAATCCTGCGTCAGGTTTGTTTTCACACCTAGGAAAGATTGGTATATGAGATATGATGGCAAAGAACAATTGTTTTTTTTTTTTTTTTTATATATATAAGTAAAATAAAATTTTATTGAAACAAGTAACAAGGCATAGCCCAAGAACAAACCTTACCTCCCGATTCCTGTTCCACCAAGATTAAACTGTGATGCGTTCACCCCGCGTCCATTTTTGGCAACTTCACCAAAGTCCCATCCTTCACCATATCTGAAAAAAGTAACAGTATAGAGCAAAAATTACAACATGGGTGAGTGCATCAAAACTTATGTATAGCAAAGCCATGCACAGTAATGATCAACCCTAAAAAAGAAAAACAACTTTGTGACTCCAAAGTTACATATAGATACTTGAACCATCAATCCCATCCCTTTCCTTTGTTAGGCTGTGGAGTGCATCCTTTGCTTTCACCTGCCCATAGAACATAAAATTATCTTATACTTGCATCACTCTTGCACATCTGCTCATTGCACCAGGCAAAATTTCTGCTAGTTCTTACAAGTACTTGGAGATAATTGAACTTAGATCTCTTTATAATTTAGATAAAATCACCAAACTTAATGGCAAATATAGAGTTGCTTACCATTGTACTTTTCATTATATGACCCATGAGGTCAAACCGGAACCCATCAACCTGGCACAACAAAGTACTATTATATTAATAGTTACCAACAATTTATAGATCTCCCAATTAAAATATTTTTTATAAGTACTTTTAATAGGTGATCTCCACATTAAAATCTTAAAGCAAAACTGAAAAAAAGAAAAGAAAGAGTTTAAATCATGAACCTGCCTTAAGTCACAACGCATTAGTGCCTGTTTGGGATTGTGTTAGGAAATAGAGCTTTTCAGAGTGGTGTTTTTAATTGTAGAGCTTTACTTAAAAGTTCTACTAACTTAAAAGCTCTACCATTAAAAAGTTGTTTACTGTTTGGTAAACATGCATCTAAAGCACTTTAAAATCAGTTACGGTAGTTCTACAAAATGTAGAATTATCTGCAGGAGCTTTTCAATAAAAGTTTCAATTTTGTGCTTTTTAAAAAAGTTGACTTTCAACTTCTTTTAGGTGCTTAGAGCACTCTTTACAAATTTACCAAACGTACCATTTTTTCTTTAAAAGATCTTTTAGGTTGCTAAAAGCACTTTTTAGGGGATGCTTGAGGAATGAGATGAAATGAGAAATCTATGATGAAAAAGTTTGAATTATGATGTTCTATGGGATTTTAGGAAAGGAGAGAGAAAAAGTTGAATAAAAATATTATAAAGTTAAAATATTGTTAGAATATAAGTTTTTAATATTATTTTTGTTTTCGGATTTGAAAAAGTTGAATTGTTTTTTGTGTTTTGTTTGGAAGTTTGGGAAAGTTGTAATGATTAGGTATGATTAGATGAAAAAGTTAAAGATTTGAAATTGAAAAATGTTTGTATTTGAATGATGTTTGAGAAGGAAATAAGATGATATGAGATGGGATGAGATGAAACCATCCCATCTTCCAAACAAGCCCTTAAGCTTCCAAACTCAAACCCAAACAGGCACTTAGTGTCCTTGCGAAAGGAAAATAATGAGCTTTCTGATTATATCGATATATCAAAGACAAGGTTGAGGTACTCAACACACCATAACACTGTGCAAACAATCACCTTATGATGAATTGCCCAGTGAAGAAGATCATCGAGAATCAGTCGCTCAACCATAACATGCTCACTGGCGGTGTTGTTCATGCATGTACTATGCTCAATAAAACCATCTGTGTTCCGTCTCAGATAGTAACCTGGAACAATCTAGAGAGACATCTTACGTGACAACAAAAAAGCAGACAACTTTCCAGAAAAATAAAACATCAAGAAATCACTGGTATATACAATGTAATCTTATAATTATGACTTAAACAACTATCCAGAAACAAGTGGATAGAGAACATTAATTATAGATCACCACCTTATCAAGGACAGAATTATCATCAAAGGGCCCGCTTCCTTGCAAATGATTGTAGACGACATCCAATACAACACGAAGGCCAATACGGTTAAGTGCCTAAAATGAATACATGGTGTTTTAATAGCAAAGCAATGAAAGCATTACCTAAGTTGACTACAGCTATAACATCATGCCTGAATTTCAATTCTGCCCGTCACAAAATAAATTAAGCACAAGATCCATGCCACTCAAAAAAGAAACATACAATCCATACCTGAATCATCTTTCTAAACTCAATTATACGGCAAGGACCATTTGGGTTACTTGCATAACTTCCTTTAGGGACACCCCAGAGAACAGGATTGTACCTTTGTAAGACATAGAGAGACAAAATGTAAACAAGCAAACACAACATGAATACAATTGATAAATATTATCCTACCTTGCCTGCTTACCCCCAGTTATATCCATCATCATTTTGGATTGCTGTAATTAGAGCTTGTTGCTCATCTGAATCAGGAGGTAATTGCTCCAGTATCTTGGTATCTGCAAAATCCCAAGTAGTACAATGATGGATAATGTCACTAGGCAAACAATCAAAGTACTTTGAGCCCCACTAATATGCTTAGTTTGAATTTGAAAGAGAAAAGATAGAAGTTTCAAGTCAATCAATGTCTCCCAAAATAAGGTGCAACTAAGGCATCGTTTGGTTACGCAATTCATATGAGATGAGATGAGATGTTTTGTTGAAAGTTGAATAAAATATTGTTATAATATTATTTTTTAATATTATTTTTGTTTTGGGATTTGAAAAAGTTGAATTGTTTATTATATTTTGTGTGGAAATCTGGAAAAGTTGTAATGATTATATGAGATGAGATAGTTTGGTTTTGTGTAACCAAACCAGCCCTAACTATTGAGATGGTGCCAAAGAATTGACTGGGCCAAACCTGAACCCTTATAGCAACTAAAATTGTGAGAATTAACAATTTATAAAACTAGATTAGTAAGTCAAAGCATCCATTTGTCACTATGACACACTTCTCCTTTTTTGGTAGAGAGTAGGAAAAAGTTTTTAGAACCAGAGGGCAAAGGCTGTACTGAGAAACAATCTTACCCACGCACTTCCAGTTCTCCTTCTCATCGTCAACACCAGCAAATTGGAAGGTTGGAAGCAGATGGACATGAGTGATACCAGCATCTGATAGTTTCTTCAGATGAAGCACACCTGATGAACCCTTCAATCAATGTATCTTACTATTAGATAATACATTAAAATAGCAGTCTTTACTTGAACCTATTTAAAAGCCACATGTGTAATTGAATGAGTAGGCTTATGTATAATCCCTATCCACTTTTTTGGATAAGAAAAAAAAGTCCTATCCACGCAAACTTATTATTAATCTTCCGCTTTTTAGACTCAAATCAATTGTTTGGCAAAGATCAAGAAAAGCATATGGGAAAAGACCACATCATCCATTGTTCCAGAAGCATATAGTTTTTCTAATAGTGACAATTTCACTGCTATCATCCTTCCCAGTCAATCACCACAAATTTTTTACTGGCACAATAACTGCAGAATTTCCCACCATTTTGTTAAATCATCCAGGAAAACAGATGCAAATGCTATTGAGCAATATTAGATCTAAAAATAATCATCCAGGAAAAAATAATCACGTGTACGGATGACATTTGTTATGGCATAGAAGGGCGGAAAGAATTTTTTTTATTTTTTTAAGAGCAACTTTGTCTATAATCAGGACTGAGAGAAGATAAACACCTGCAAAGTGAAAGCCAGATAACAACCACGAAATTCAGGAGGCACAGTATGGTCATTGGCACTGCAATAGCAACACAGAATATCAGAGGAACACAAATGTGCAGAACTCAGGAATAGATAATATTAAAAATTTAGAAACCGGCAACAACACCTATCGATTGAAACCTGAATTAGCATTCTCAGATGTTATTTAGATATGGGTAGAATGAGAATCTCTGAGTCTTTTTTTGTTCAGTCTTCTTGAGTAAGACAGGACAGGAAATTGGGTTTTCTGTGTATCTCTCTTCCGGGCTGCTAATTAAAGTAAATATATTGTTTTTATGAGGTGTTACATCAAGACAAAATAAACAGGAAAACTTAAAACCACCCCATTACATTCTGCCGTCAGAAAACAAAAGAAATGATAGACCAAGCAGGCTCCATTTGCAAGTTTGAAAGTAACAAGCGATGAAAAAGTTATAAGCACAATAAAAATCAAGTTTGCACCTGAAATCCCTTATATGCAATTCATATATACTTATGTCTGAGAAAGAATGTATTTCAGGTTTCTCATTTGCCAAATTATCCCATCCTTCAGGTTTTAATCTATCAGAATCAAAGTTCACCAAAAATGTCCGCTTGCCATCTGAAGAGAGCCTGCTTTAACAAGGAAAACAATAAGAACATAAGGGAAAAGTGCATACACGTATGTATCCACATACACACGTACCATAAAAAACATACACACAAACATGTGTAAATATCCATTTTTTCTGGTAAAAATGTACGTGTAAATATCAATTTTTTTATGGTAAACTGGTACTACTCGAGAATGTAGATACACCTCGGCAATTTTAGTAATTGTAGGGTAACTGAGACAACCAGCATACCCTCTAGCATATGGATCATTTGCATGGCATTTTTCAACTCGCAAGGTGCAAGGATGGTATACAGACACTTCATAGACATAGTAACAGCCTTCCCATCTTTTTGGTCCTTCAGTACTCCAAACACCGTTAACCTCCTCAAGCTGGACAATTTCCAGGGGGTCCCCACCTGATGGATCCCTATAAATGCAAGCGCGTACTGCCTATTTTGACAAGTTAAAAATTAAGAAAAATATTGAGAGATTTTGAGAATAACAGCGGTGAAACAAAAGAATTAAAGTTTTGGTTTAGAAATAGATATACTTGAGCAGTAGGAGCCCAGAGGTAAAGCAACACAGATTCTTCAAAGAAAAGCGCACCAAGAGGACCATTATATGAGAATAATTCATCAAGGACACCAGGCAACTGCAAACCAGTAGCATTTGTGCATTTCCCATCAGCTGTAAGAAAAAGAGGTGAGGATATGTATACATTTCAATAGACACCAGTGAAATAAAGTGAGTAAAATAGAAGTGTTACTTTGACTCGGGTCTATCACAAACTGTTATTCAAACAAACACATACTTGTGTGTGTGTATACGCGCGCCATACTTATGCATGCATGTATGGCGCGCCATACTTATGTATGGCGCGCCACACACACACACACACATAACAGCATGAGGTACATTTCACATGGAAGACTAGTCAAATTTCTTAAACAGATCAATCCTTTAAATGAGAACTTGTACCAAAAAATATGCTTTGAGAGCCAAGCTGAGGATTTTATACCACTTATTAAAGTTATATGTAGATCATTTGCATGGTGAAGTGGCCAGGAAATTAAGGAATGATATCTTTGCTAGAGTGGGGTTACTTTGGGTGATGCTGAGAAGGGTTGTGAATTTACTAGCAAGTTGGAGAGGCATTCAAGCTAATACTCAAATCGCAGCTATGCCGAAGATGGTCCTGATTTGCCTTTGGTGCAGCATATGGATGGACTTCTTTTTTTTTTTTTGTAAGTAAACATTTATTAATATCAATAGGCGTAACCAAGTACATTGGGTGTATACAAGAGAAGCCCATAATAGAGAACCCCTAATGAACAGTAAGTCCATCCAATATACACCAAGCCAGATTGGGACAAAACGTGCCTCCCCACAGCAAAGCAAATCATGATGGACTTCGATGGCATATTCATGATTTTCTTAATACTTTATTCCATTGGTCGATTGTAATAGACTTTGATGGCATGAGCATTCATGATTTCCTTGTATCTTTAGACAATCACGTATAGGTGTTGCTCTTCTATAAGTCCTGTGTACTTGGGTCCACTTATTCTCGTTAATAAAGTTTCTTTTTTATTAATAAAAAAAAAATATGTAGATCATTTATTCTTATCATTCCCCAATAAAGAATTGTTCGTGAGTGACCAAGAAAGAAAAAAACACAACACAATGCTTACAATTAAGAGCAGCAACTGCTAACTGGCATTTGAGTAGAGTTTTGGTATCCAAACCAGGAGGCACTTTAAATGCCAGGTAATCTTGGATATGAGGAAACTTTTCGGTCACCTAACAATATTATGATCAGAGGAGCAAGTAGTTATTAGTAGTCCTTCATCTACATAACATGAAACCACCAATAGAACGTCATGTGTCAGCAAACTACAGAGAGACCATAAATACTACTTGCGCTAGGTCTAAAAACTATAATTGTTTCTACGAAACATGTTACATTTTCTGGAAGACCCTCACTGTCCTCTTCGAGCTTAATTTTGACGTCCTCACCTGTTACAATGGAAATCTAGTCAAATTTCAGATTCTATTCACTTGCTTTCAAAGCCACCTAAACTATCACAAAATCAAATCAGGAAGGTATTTATGGAGGCAATAGCTAGTAGATTATCTACCTCTAACTTTATCATCTGTAAATGATAAAGTAGCAGATTTACTGGCGAATAAGTAGCAGGAATCATCTCCAACATCCACATTCCACGCAATTGTAGACTCACTTACCCAGTATGCTCTCGAGTACAACAAACTGTCCCGCAGCTGATCAGCATTTTAATCAAATCAAAGGCTTATAAGTTACAGTATAATCACTTCAAGAAAAATATTTAAATTCAAAAGAAAGGCAAAGACCCTGATAATAAACAATTCTGGCAATATTTAATATCAACAGACCAAGTATATATAGTTTTTTTTTTTTTTTTCTGATACAGGGGCCTTAATTCAACGGCATAATATATTTTTGTGAACATCCTTATCATTGATAGAACAGTATTCAATGACCTTACACTATGTTTAACATAGTACCAAAGCATTTTAACCCGTGAAGTGGTATCTCTCTGATACGATTGTTAAAGACTCAACTATTAATCCAAAAGCTCGACTGTTAGATACTAATTTAGTTAATTATTTAAGCCTCATGATCATAACACCCAACGCACGATCGCCATTTGCTCAACGACCAAAAGCCTCAAACTCGGCAACTAATCCATCTCTTTGCCATAAAATAAATAGCATTCTGTGACTCAGTTATGTTACTTTTAACGATCGAAGAAAAATGACCCTCACAAAGGGAAAAAGAAACAATTAGAACAAACCTGGGTAGTCGTGGAAGTGGACTCAGACACGGACATGGAGGAGCATCGAATGAGGTGTCTGGGGAAGGTTGTGGAATGGGACGGAAGGGAGAGGAGAGGGTGAGGGTTTGGTCCGGGAATGACACGACGTCGAGACAAAGACGAAGGACACGAGACGGGAGGAGGAGGAAGGAATTGAGCAATGGAAGTTGGAGGCGAAGCTGGTGAGGAGAGAATAAAGAGGGGAGTGGAAGATGCTAAAGAAGGAAACATGTGTGTGGATCTTGAATTTCTTGGGATCCAATTGCTTAGAGAGAAGAAAGAAAGAAGCTCTCAAATCTCAATCTCTCTGTGGAAAAAAATCTCTCTGTGGCTCCCATTCGGATCAAGTTTTTCTGCTCTGCTTCGTGTATCGTCTCTATTCAGTGACTCACTACCGACTACCGAGTTTATACAGAGCGTCCTCCCTCTCCAAGGACAAGACGAGTTGTAGCTTTTGTAACCCGAGAGTATACGGTTTGTCGTTTGTTTGGATTCCCAACTTCAAACTCCAAATTAAGCGTTTGGATCGACTTTCAAATTAAAATGTTTTTCTGTTCAGCAGGCCATATCCATATCAATATTTTTTTAGGGTTATATTCAAATTTTTTGACCAAGTGGATAGACATAGACTTATATCCTAATCTTATTAACATATAGTACATCACAAAAGATTCACTTAGAAAAACAATAACTTCTGTAGAAATTGTGTCTCTCCGGTAAAGATAGGAGATCAATATCAAGCCTATAACTTACCGTTTGGACAATAAGTTGAGATGAAAATTAAAAATTAAATAAAATATTATTTTTTAATATTATTATTATTTTAAAATTTAAAAAAATTAAATTATTTCTTATATTTAAAATTTTAATAAGATTATAATAATGTGATGAGACAAGATAAAACCACCTCTTACATCGGAGGCAAACTTTACTGCAGCTACTTTACTTGTCCCTTTTCTGCTCGTTTATAAGTTGGTCCAAATAACATTTACACCTCTATGAAGAAAAAAAAAAAACATTTATAGCACTCTCAGAAAAGTAATAACATTTATACTAAAGTTAGTCCAGAAATTCTGGAGATTCAAGTCCGCAGTGGACCTACAAGACTACAAGTTACATATTTTAACTGTTTTTCTTATGTTATATGGTTTTTTTTTTTTTTTTCTTCGCAAGTTACTAGAGATATATTGGAAACATAAAGCAGTTCAGTACATAGTTAGAGATCTACATGATTAACAATTACAAATGATGCTGAAATTTTGATTAGGGATTTTCTGAATGTTTGCGCTGCTATGTCCAGTGTGTTAGGTTGTGTACGCATCGATTTTTTGATCAATAAATTTTTTTCATTGTCTATTCTTTGAATGGATTTAGATAATGTCTAACGTCGTTATGATGGGACTCAAAATCCATTCTTGAACATAGGAGTAGTTTGATGTCATTTATGTTATACGAGTTCAAAGCGTGCATGGTGAATCTGAAAAAAAAAATAGACATATCATAAAACAATTAATTTTTTTAAATAGGTCATATATCTTTCAAGATACTTGTACGTGATTTAATATCCTAGGTCTTCATTTATCACTTTTCTTGTGAGTCCTATTTTTATAAGACAAATGATACTTGCATCATTCTTGCGGATTCTAATCGTAATTCGTAGGTCTTCATTTACATTTTTTTTGTAATTTAATATACTAGGTTACGTTTGGCAGCACCATTGTTTTTAATTATTCTAACATATTTTCTTCTCAAATATCATTCAGACACAAAGAATAATGTTAGAGCTATTATTGGTAACTCCCGCTGAGAGCTACCGCTGACTCTAATACGTGTTTTTTTTAATTCTTTTTTTATATAAATTTTTTAATAATTTTAAATATTTTAAAAGAATAAAAAAATTCACAATATTATTAAAAAATACTTCCTTAATGTAATTATGATTAAGGAATTATTTTTAATAATTTTTTTTACTTTATGATTAAGAAAATGTTTTTTAATAATGTTTTAAATTTATTTTTTTTAAATATTTAAAAGTATTAAAAAATCTTTATAAAAAATAACTGAAAAAAAACACATAAAAAACATATGCTAGAGCCAGCTGTAGCTCCCGGCGGCTCCCCAGCGGTGGCTCTAGCAGTACTCCAGACACAAAATACTCTTCAATTTCAAATATTCAACTTCTTCATCTAATCATTATCTAATGAATACAAATTTTCTAAACTCTAAAAAAAATATTATTTTTTTAAATTTCAAAATAAAAATTATATTAAAATAATATTTTAATTCAATTTTTTTTTTAAAACTCAATAAAACATCTTAACTCAAATTATTTCATTACTATTCAGAAATATACTAAGATATTTTAAGGGCTTGTTTGGGATTGCGGTATGAGTCTTAAAAAGTGTTTAAATAGCCTTAAAAGCTCTTTAATAGAAAAATTAAGTTGTTTGAGCATTACATATTAAACATTTTTAGGGTGAGTTTGGATCCCAAACTCATTTCAACTCATCATTACAATTTTTTCAAATTCCAATACAAAATATAATAAACAATTCAACTTTTTCAAATTCTAAAATAATATTCTAACAATATTTTATCATCTCAACTCAACTCACTTCAACATCCAAACACAACCTTAATATCAAATAAGCTAAAAAGCACGTTTGAAGAAAAACATTATTTTTCTCAAATGTGTTTTTTAGAATAATATGGAACGTAATTTAAATTTTAAAAAGATTGTCAATGGATAAAAATATTCATATAATTTTAAGATAATTACAACTTTTAATGATATGATTATAATTTTTAAAAATTCAAATAATCGTCATTTCTACCTCATAAATCACTTTTTTTTAATTTATTTTCAAACAAACATAACTTGTTTAAAAGTGTTTTAAACATATAGTTAGTATACAGTAAATAAATTTTTAATAATAAAATTTATTACTTGCGATAAATTCTAAAACTGTAAATTATATTTTCCACAGCAATAACAAACCACCGAGTATCCGAACGTCTAGCGCTTAACTTTTGTCGGATAAATCTGTTAGGGTTGCGAAGAGCAGTTTGAGAGTTAAAAAAGAAACATTTTTTTGATTTCACGTTTCTCCAGCCCAGTACTCAGTCTGGAATTCTTTTGCCAACAATCTTGTAAGCTAAGCCGATATCAAACCTCGTCAAAAGTTCTTGCTTTTTGGGCCTCTGTAATATCACACGTACACATGCCTCCCAGCACGCATGAAATAAACCACCTTGGAGGATAACGTTCGTATTTGAAAGCTTGTTGATTATATTAGGTTGCTTGAACTTTTTAACATAATCTGGTCTGCTGCTAACGTTAAGCTGTGAGCAGTAAAGAACTTTTGCAGTGTCTAAAGAACTTTTCCAACATTTCAAGCCATCTTATGCATATATAGTCATTGGTTAATTAGATAGTGGTTTAATCAGTTTGATCAGAGAAAACAACAAAAGTAGCCGAAACCTTGACCTTTAGCAGAGGTGCAAAACAACGTTCTTGAAAATGTGTGTTGGGTGGGACCAAAATAGGTAAATCTCCAACACACCAGCATGTTCCTCGCACAACAATGGCTGAAACTACTCTTTTAAGATTGTAAACTTCTCAAGTAGCTACAATTTACATTTGACTTGTTGCATTAATGGTCTATTATATCAATCAATAACCAAAGCTGATCTCCATGTGAACATTGGGCATAATTTCAAAGCCGGTTATACAATTGAAACTTGATCAATTGCTGCTTTTATTGGCGAGCATATATGCATAAAGTTCTGATGTGGATCAAAGCCTGATGTTTTTATTTTTATTGGATCTGGCTCAACTCATTAGTTATGCTATTGAAATCTAATTGGATGTACTTTTAGTGGCAGACACTAGCCGTGAGTGGTAGGTGTGCTTCATGGAAAAGGAAAAAATCCATGGGAAGATTTATGATTGATTGTCTTGGTCATACTTGCCATCATTATTCTACTTTATTATGATATAAAAAACAAAAGCAAAAGCAAGATAGAATCACATGAGCCCAACAATATTGCTTTTATTAAATTAATCCATCTTCTGAGATTTGGCTCCATTTTACAGACACGAAGATATGAGTGTTTAGATATTCCCAGAGGTAATGAATTTCCAGTCTTTTTGTCAAACACAAATCCATTTCATATTATAAACTATTAGTATGATTCAGAGTCGTCAGAAGACGGGTTAGTTCTCTACCCGGGATGCTTGAGAAGTTAGAGGATTCTCATTTCTAAGATAAAGCTGTGTACAGATTTCGGAAAGTAAATGCATAATATTCGCCATCCATTTCATGCTAATGACCTTTTCATCTTTTAATAGTATGAAAAAGATGGGCATACTAGAAAATTAGGAGAAAACGCTAGCTAGGTGTTGGTCAACGGAGAGCAACCTCTCAATACTTGGCCCTTGGGGGAAGAAACAGAGCCATCACAGAGCATTAGACTTGTTATTAAAGCATCCATTGAAACTAATTCCAGAGTCTTGGTGTACAAGACGTTGTGAAGGGGAAGAAATTGCTACTGGTGGAATCTCAATGGAGTTGATTTGGGGAGGTGGGTGCTGCCACCGAGGGAGCGGTCCGGCCAGGAGGAGGGTATGCAAGAGTGGTCCAGCTTCCATCACTGCCTGCAGGAGCTTCCCTTTTTCTGGCAGCGGCTTCTCGGCTATTAACTGCATGGCGGCTTCTGGCAGTGCTTGTAAACTTGGGTCCGAGTCCGGAGAGGAAATCATGTTGCCGTGGGAGTCGGAAGAGGCAGAATGCTTGCTAGAGTCGGTGCCTTTTGATTCATCTTCATTGTTTGAAGCAGCTACTTGCTGCTCTAGTATTTGCTGCTGCTGCTGCTGCTGCTGCTGTAGTTGTTGTTGAAGCATGAGTTTCTCCAAAGTTAGCTTCTGGCATCTTGCCTGTGCTTCATCCCTCTCTTTGATGGTCCTGCTCAACAGATCTTTGATATTAATCAGCTCATGTTCTCTTCTGGAGATCTCCTCCTTAGCTGCTACAAGAGTTGTCTCTAACTCGAAGGTTGTGTACAAGAGAGAACGTCTCAACTCTTCCACTCCCTGCCAATTTCATAGTCGTAACAACTATTACAACCCCTAAAAAACAAACTGCAATCACAAGAAACAGAAAAATGCCTAGCCAAACAAAAGACAGCAAGCACAGGACTTAAACATGCTTACAGAATGTCTCACCTCTTCGTGGTGGCACAATTCCCAGCCAAGAAGACTGCATTGAACCTCCATTTCTTGCAGTTGTCTGAGCCCAAAGTAGAGGTGGAAGGGATGGGGGGTTATTTAGGTGTGGTTTCTAGGAACTTTTTATAGAATTGAAGCACTTCGTTGCTGTTTACTTTCCTTTTATTCTCACAATTTTAATTCTTTTCTTTTCACGGGACATGAGTTTGGACAAAAATACAAAAGGCCAAAAAGTATAAGCACAGGCCAAATTGCGGAGTGCGTTTATCTTTATGCATTTGGATGCTGTGCGCACGACTTGAAACAAGGAGGGAAGGAATGTGGAAATAAATCTGCAGTAAAAAGTGAGAGCCACTTCCTTTTCATATTACCACTTTTTGTGTAACTACCTGCGGCGGGCACGTGCGAATGCTAAAAAGTAAATTCGAAAACGTTAATGTTTGATGTGTGTCCCCTTAATTAGCATATCAAAAACTGACGGAAATCATTCAAGTTTACAATACACGTTGCTTGTTTTAACACACATCAGTACTATTTTAAGCTATATATGTTTACTATAATTCTCTTTGTTTTTTTTTTTTTTTAAGAAAGAAAAAAGGAAAGAACACAGCAAATTAAACCAATCCTAGTATTATTAGTATAGTGTTGGAAATATCTCTCCACTATCAGACTAAAAGAGAGTGCAATTTGATGAATGATTAAAGCTATGATCTGATCCAAACACCCTTTTTTCCTTGGAGCTCGTATGCAGAGGTTCTTCTTTTGACTCATACAATGGACAAGATCGTTGTACTACAGCATGCATTTGTCATATATGCAACATACTCTCTCTCTCTCTCTCTCTCTGTGATAAAGAGGTAAAGGAGATGAATGGATGTAACCCACGAGCGTAACTCCTAAGTGCATCTCAAAATGAGTATTCTTTCTTGGATTATATATGCTATTTATAAATCGGGTGTTTATTATAGGACTCGTTATTTTCATAAAAAAATAAAAGTACCAATACTCTTTCATGTAGTTAAGTTGATGGGACAAATTTTCACACGATAAACACATTGCTGATGTTGAAGTCTGCCATTCCTTTTGCTAAAATACTAAGTGAAAGGAAATCAATGAAAACTAGAGTCTTAGCATCGATTCATCTCTTATGTTGACTCGTTTATGTAAACAAAAAATCAGAAGTGACTGCTGTTTTGCATTATTTAAGAAGAGAGCCCGGGTAGCAAGGGAAACGACCAGAAACGACCTGGAGTTTACTGTCTAAGCTATCACATGTATTGGGACAAATTGAGAAAAAACATGGTACAATCGGAAACAATATCCCTGCTCACAACTGTCGTTTTGCATATTGTTTAAGAAGAGAAACCGGATAGCAAGCTGGGAAACGACCAGGAGTCTACTGTCTACAGATATCATTTTATCGAGACAAACTGTGAAAAACATGGTACAATCGAAATTTGTTTCATATATATTTACTACTAAACCAGATTCAGACTATGTTTGGAGTGAAACATAAAGTGAGCCAAAGACTGTAAATAAAACATCACTGCCCCCGATCCTTCGAGACTGCTGCATGAACCTTAATTTGTCTCTTCCTCTTTCACATTATATATTCAGTCAGAAAAGGGAGCGGAACCGAAAATCTTCCATAAAAAAAAATATGGCAAAGCAGATGCTGGGTAGGGTCCTTATGGAGCCCTTTAGGACAACAGGTCATGTTATCCTTTACGTGAGGTGAAAAAAAGAAAAAGAATAACGGCTGTCCAACTTGACCCGTTCAAAACTCACTGTTTTGGGAAACTCGGACAAGCCATGCCTTGCCGCGTGTGGGTCCTCCATTAATTTCCTCTTTCCAACGTCCATGATCAACATGTATTATGGTGCAATATTCCACACCAACATGTTTAATTATTAGGCTTCGAGTTTCGGTTGAAAAAAACCCGGACGGCCTCCTCCTGGATCTATGCAGCTTGTGCGATGCAATCACCATGCATGTTATTGTCCAAATAATAATCACTGCATGCATGCATGCAGACCCGCATGCATATATAGCCATCACGATTCATGCAGCATGCCATCATTAATTCGATCCTTCGAATCAAATCATTGTATAAATTTTAGTATTTCATACAAAGAAGCATATAAATAAATACCTCAAAAATTTAACAACTTTACTAGCGCATCAGTTTCAACTTTTACTGCTTTGCTTTTTTCGTGCGCTAACGCGGTTTCGAGTTGTAGGAGTATGACACGATATTGGATTCAATCTTTTCAGCTTTAGTTTCTTTCACTTTTACACGTGCGAGGGGTGAATTAAAGATGCTGGACCCACACGTCAAAGAGCTAGGAGGGAAGAATGTTGATTGGATAGTAAGCAAGAAAAACGAACAAGATTTACTACTGCATGTGAAGGGACAAAGGCGTTATTGACTTTAGTAATGGATTATCATATATTGTCAATGATTAGAACGAGCCAGTTTGAAAATTGAAGGCAACTATAACTATACTTGTACCGATTTGGTTTCGATGGATTTGAGTCTTTATAAACATAAATCCTCTAATTTATCTTTTGTGGGGTTGGAGTAGTCGAATTACGATTAAAGTTCATTTTGAAAGAATGATCGTAACTCCTTGTCATTGCGAGACTCATCCACAGATCATGTGGAATTAATGCTATATATATATGATCACGTACATCTCTTAATTCGATGATATCTATCTAGAAGATATCGATCTTGGATGATCTCTCTCCTCTGTCATTTTTGTTAAATATTTTTTTTTCCATTAATGTTCAATATGTCAAAATTATAACATGATATTCTAGAATTTGTATATAATTCCCGATTCAGTGGAAATTGCAAGTCTTTGGAAGAGACAGCCGATGAAAAATCAACGGTGAGTACGTAAAACACCCAACAGACAACCAGGTAGTAGGTTCATAGGTGGTAGATACGAACATATTACCCTCTCCTTAACACTTTTTGCTGAGAAATACAAAAAGGAAAAGGAATGCAAATGTGAGAAAATCTATCTTTTTCAATGCCCAAAATATGATTTCGCAAACCTTGTACTTATTGTCAACTCAACAGTGAGAAAACCTTTGAAATTGCAAGACTTTAGGGGAATTATCCGACAAAAATTAATTCTGATAAAAAAAAGTCTTATTTTTAACATGCCTAGGCCTAATGCAAATACACCGAATTTTCCGACAAGCGAACCCCACAATATATGTTATCTTTTATCCTATACATATACCATGCGTGTCAGGTAAAGGCCTGCATCCCATGCATCCAATGTAAACAAACATTTTTATAATCGTCTGATATTATTTCCTTAGGTTTTTTCTGATCTTTGTTTTATTTTTTTTTAAATATTTTTTTATTTTTTTTGTAAGAACTTCGATTACTTATCCAAAAAATATTATTTTTAAATCTTTTAATTTTTCTTTTTTCCGGTCAATCATGCTAGTGATCAATTAATCATTGTGATAATGTCTCTTTAGTGGTTAGGTCAACATTAGAGATTTGGTTAGCAATAAATATATCTTATAAAAGATGCGACATACCTTAGATTTGGAACAAATCCTCCTTTAATGTATATACTACTAAGTTCTACTCTTAACAACTTATTACCTAGGTTCAAAGAGAAACCCCTAACACACACACACACACACAGATTTGAGAGAGTTTAGTCTATTCAAGTGCAACTCAATGAACTAAATTGAGTTAATTTTTTTGTTGCATCCTTAGTATCATCTGCAAACGATAATAAAAGGAAAAAAAATATAGCGGAGTTAGGAGCATGTATCCAGAAAGATATAAGTTGTTTAAACAGAAGGTGCAAACCGTGCAAGAACCAAGAACAACACTATGCAAAAAAAATGGCACCAGGCACACAACCAAAATTGGGGATTGGATAGAATGGACTCACTCCTGCCGTCGCATCTTCACATTGATAGGAGTTTCCTTGTAGGACTGAATCTTCTCAGCTGCTCGGCGCAATGGCCTTCCAACAGATGATCTTCGCATTTGTTGTGCTTCAAATCTAAGGGAGGTATTTCCTTCATCTTCTTTTTTGGCTGACAATCCTGATGATGTTCGACCAATGTCATGCACCAGATCATCAACTACAGGAGAGACAGGAAATTTAGCATCCTCTATCTCAAACAAATCTTCAGCTTGTTCTGGCTCTTCAGATTTAAACCTTGCAGATTGCCTTCTCAGACAACGCCTGATAGAAAATGATTAAGTACATCTAAGGATCCTTTAATTCTCTGGATAATTTTTAAAAATCCATTGGAAACATTAACCTACAGAGAGCTATGAAACATGCACGGACAAACCTCTTATTTCCAATATTCTCTTTAGGATGGACTGGTTTAAGAGAGGTAGGACCAGAAGCGTCAACTATCTCAAACATGTCTTCCGTTGGCTCTGGCTCTTCAGGTTTAAGCCTTGTAGATCGCCTTCTCAAATTACGGCTGATGGAACATCAATGCACGTAAGGAGCATTTCATTCTTTGGATCATTGTCAACAGGAACACTGACTACAATTTAACACGAAGCAATTAAACAGGCATAGACAAACCTCTTAATTTCAACCGTCTCTGTGGCATGGACTTGGTTAACAGTGGTAGGAGCCAAAGCTGCATCCAAAACATAAAAGAAAAAAGTTGGTACCATAAACAGATTCAAATTCTCAAATGAATGTCTACTATGATGATTACATTGACGTTTGGATTGCCGTCTTCTGTTGGTGTGGCATGGTTTAGCGTCCCTCCTATCAGCTTGAGACAGTTCCCCTGCTTCATCATGCTTAGTTGTACCTACCTTAAAGCAGTGAACGAAAAAAGTAATTCAGGAGACAGCAAAAGATTGAAGAACCACATACCTCATTTTCTGTATTTTGATGTGTTAGTCTTTTCACTTTGATATTGGGGAAAAAAAAAACCAAGTTCTTTATAATACAAGTAAAAAATTCTAGGTCAACAACATTCTATTCTAATAACCTCACACAAAGTATCAGTAATAGTAATAGAAATTGGGTAATTTATTCCAAAGGAAATTTACCCTTTTTTTTTTTTGATAAGTAGGAAATTTAACCATAATATAATGAGAATACTAATTGGGGCTTTAGGTTAGTAGAAATGATCAAGCAGTACATGTCACGATTCCAATCCGGAACATGGAATTGATTAAATGGGATACTAGTTAAACTAACCTCCAAGTCTAGTTTTCGTGCTTTGAGCAAGCCATTTTTGCATCCAAGCTCATGCTGAAGTGCTTTTAGCTGAAAAGGAACAAAACACAGTTATTATGGATTACTAAAAAAGGGATCAACGCATCAAGTAGTAACACTGTAACACTCTCTTTTATTGATGAAAAGATAGGTATTGCCCAAGTACCTACATGAGAAACACCTAATAAGAGAACGAAATCAAGTTGTACCACTTTCTTGCAACAGAATTTAACTTACCCTGTCTTTACCTGAATTAAGCTCCTGCAGGATGAAAATGATATGTCAGTTTCATCAAGGCATCAACACTCTGATTCAGAAGTCCCAAAAATAGTTAACTGAAAGTTTTAAGAAAATTGAACAACTGAGAATTAATAGATGTGAAGGTACCGCCAACATCTGGCTGTTTGCTTGGGCAAGTTGCAAATTCTGTTGCTGCACTTTCAGAAAATTGATTCTCAGTTTCTGTAACTCAATTACGCTCAGTTCAATAATTTTACTGCCAACCAAAGTCAAGGAAAGGAGAAAGGCCACAACCATATTGCAAAAACTAATGTGAGAAAATGAATAAATCGGTAAGCCAGATTGTTCATGAAGGATACTTTCTTTCTACAAGAAGCTTCATAAGTGTCATGTTTTCCTGAAAATCATATTCAGGATTACCTCAGTAAATTAAACTGAGAACACATATTTAAAGATCATGAATATCCAGTGACATATAGTAGACAAAATATGGAATCAATATAAACATATATTCGACAAAATATTGAATCAATATAAACATACCTTCCGTAGCTTTTCAATATACTCTTTAGTTGTAAGACAAATGGGCAGCTGCTTCACATCTTGGTTTACTGCTTTTAGCTGCTGCTGCTGCAAGTTGGTTATGTCAGCAAGCCTTTTCCTTGGAGCACTTCCAATTTTGGGTCCCTTTACCATTCCTTTTGCGTTACCATCTGCCACTCACTTTTTATCACTAATTGAACAATCTAATCACAACTAAAAAACATGAACCCCTAATTGGGTGCCAAGAAAATTAGAAAACTGAAGAAAAAGAACCATAAAACTATATTGAATCTCGTGAATGGTCAATAAGTCGCCCTTCCTGTGTACTGAGGTAACATCCTCTTTCATCATTAATAAAATCTTCATCTTGCTCATAAAAAAAAAAGGGTTCTTAACTCAATTCCCAGCCAAACTGTAATTCTACCGAAGCCTATCCGTAACAACATCATGCGCAGGCAAAGCCCTTCATAAGATCAAGCAAACCCTAATCCAAAAAACCCACCCGGCACCACATTTCGCAATCATGATAAAATAGACTCTAACCCTAGAGACCTAATAGGTAATCAAGAAATGAACATCAAACACAAAAATAAGATTCAAATCATGAAGTTCAACTAATAGTACGGCCATTTTAGTGTTTATAAAGATCAAGAAGTAAAGGAAAAATTAGGTCAAGAGCGTTTTGCTTACCACCAGCAACACAATTTTCTAAATCAAGTATGATGTCACCGTCCATTGTGGTGTGCAAGCTTAAAACCCTAATTCTCTCTCTCTCTCTCTCTCCCGAAACTAGTAGCATAGCCTGTTCGCCTAGGAAATAGGAATTGAATCTGTGGAGGGAAAGAGAAGAACCAAAAGGAAGGGTAAAACCGTCAATGAGATGGATGGTTTGGAGAACCCAACGGCTTCCCGAAGCGAGGTTCGGTGAGTCCGAACCTGTTTTCAAAGTTCAAACTAACGTCGGCATGGACCCGAGTGGACAACCGTGATAGAATTACAGCCTGTCACATAAATTCGTGAAAGGGCAAATCAGAATGGAGGAATGTTTTAGGAATAGGAAAAACAGAAGAAGAACGCGTGCAAAGATTATAGAGGTCACCGAACATGGACTAGCTGCCCATTAGGAGAAGTTATTGGGCTGAGTGGCCCATGAACACTGGGAGAGAAATCATCACTCTCCCCAACTCTCTTCGGGCATCTTCTAAGGTATATAGATCATATTTTATCTTTGGACAGTGCTAGGGGCAGTGTCTATAGTGCTTTTCTAAATTCTTTTCAAACATTTTTAATATATTTATTTATTTTTTAAATATACGCATTTACTAATAGTTACTTTCTTAATTTAAAAAAAAAATAAAACATAAAAAAATTTAAAACACACAAGCGATAAAACTGAGGGGACAAAATTAAAAGACTACTTGGCATTTTCCTTTATCTTTATCATGAATTTTCTTAGTTAATAGATCATATTTTTACTTTTTATTGAAGTATTTAACTTACAAAACTATTTAAAATGTAATACATCAATAGATGTGATTGAAAATTATAAAATTAAGGATGAAAAACAATTATAATATCCTAAATTACTTGTGTGTAGAAACGTGGTGAATGAGATCCTACCTTAATTACTTAGAAGTAATAAATTCAAAGTCTTCTATAATGACTACAAGGGCCTCCAATTGGGAAGGAGAAGTTCATGTTTGACACCTCATTATGACGATGTTTTCGCTTTATGATATTTTTGTAGTATATTGATGCCCTTTGTGGCATGGTGTTTTTGTGGTATATTGATAATTTCCTATGATTGCGTGGTCATGGATAATGTGTTTAATTAAAACATATTGTTTGAGAAATTTATTTATGATCAAAGTAATGCCATTTTTAACAACCTAGAGAAAGTTCGAAGTACATTTGGGCCTATAATCTTAAGGGACTAACGATTATTGCAATTGGAGCACTTTGAACTCGTTATAAAAGGCTTAAACTTATCTCTTCCAAACAATTTGGGATATAACAATTTGGATTGAAAGTTGAGATAAGATGAGTTAAGTTAAAAGTTGAATAAAATAATATTATAATATTATTTTTTAATATTATTATTGTTTTGAGATTTGAAAAAATTGAATTGCTTATTATATTTTATGTGGAAATTTTGAAAAGTTATAATGATGAGATAAGATAAATTGAAATCACTTCTCAATCCAAACGGGGCCAATCTCCAACATCCTCTTAATTAGGTCAAGTCCATTATAGGTGCCATGACTCAAATGATTTAATACTTTTAGTTATGTGTATCTCTAATACTATTTGTAATGATCTAAAAAATGTCAAAGACAAATATAAACTTATAATTTAAAAGGACTAGTCAATAGTTATAATTCGAGCTCTTTGAAATTATGATATACGGAAGGGCTTAAACTTCCGATCCCTCCCAAGGAATATAAGAATTCATTCACTACCATCCTATAAGTAAATCATCCAATAAAAGATATTACAATAACATTGCTCACATGCAAAACAAACTTACTTCCGATTAATACCAATCAATTAAGCAAAGGGTGTTTCTTTTATCCCTTTTCCTCTTTCTGAATATTTTTGAGACGTACGGATATGACCAAAGGATGAGGTACTTCGCCTATTAACCAATTAATTAGATGTGTGAGACCCACGCACATTAATTGGTGATTATAACATCATCGATCCTGACTTCTATTGAATCAAATCTGCATGGATTGTCAATATATATATATAATCAACTCGTTGTCGCGCGTGCATGGGTCGTCCTAGTCATCTCAAGCAAACCCCACCCTTTCCTTCATTGCTGGTTTAGCATCAATCTACTAGGAAAGCTAAGGCTTTTCCCCGGCCTCTTTTTCCTCGATACGCTTTCGTATCTTTCTATCTAAATTGTGCGTTGCTTTGGGTTAAAATCATGTTGCTATTATCTGCAATATTGATCATCAAAACTTCTTTTCCTCCGCCAAGCCTCAATTTGCATTTCCCTAATTGTATTTTGCTCAAAAAGCAGTCTGTCGTCCCCTTTTCATATATCCGACTTTATGACTCATGCAAGACTGGGAATCATAGAATTAAATACATACGCCAAATTGATCTCTTCTCTCGATCTCTTATAAGTTCAACAAGTTTGGTACTTTCGTCGACCCATGCATGCATGATGCATACTTTAGCCGCCCGTTTTCATGCTCTAGAACTTTCTCCTCATCGAGGCAATGAATCGGATCAGCTTTTTCCTCCAACCAAGACAAAATCCACGTAGATTAAGCACCGCAAGCTTCCCCACCCCATATAATTTCCTTATCAAAACAAAACTGCCGTTTTTTTTTTTTAAATATAATTTGTTTTTCGGCCTTAATGGTCAATGAGCTCGAAGTTTTTCCATACGAAGAACTAGAAAAGTATAAGAATAGGTCGGTATCAATGTCATAGTCTTGCAAGTTGATAAAGCATTCGAATTATTCACCTTATCGGATACTATTACGTACATGAGCAAAGCATGAAATTAATGTTGATCGGAAAAAGTGTCATAGATCTTTGCTAGCTAGCTTTCGGTCTGATCTACCGAGCATGCATATATCAGATCAGGAAACACGTTATAAAGATCACTTTCCATGTAATTAAAACCTGGGAAATATTCTGGGGCTTGCCGGCCCTGGATCAGTCCACTTTCTCTTCGAATTAATTCTCCCTAGCTAGCTCCAATTCGAACAAATATCGAACTATATATATATATGAAGGAATCGTATCTGAGTACGTAAATTTAACCAAATTACATTGCATGCCAAAGGTGTCTAGCTATATAGGCCGGTTGTTGGCACCGATCCGGCCACCCATTCTTATATAGGGCCGGCATCCTTATCGGCCGGATCTCTAAAATGGGGTTAGTTTGTTATGAAAGAAAAAGTACTGGATTGATAATTAACAGAATAACTTAGAAAAGCAGCACTAATAATTGGAATATCCAGGGATTCCAAATTCACGATCAGTTACATGATTTAAGGAAACAGCATGGTTAACTTTTTAATTAATTCTATATCTTCTCGATCGGATATTGACACAAAACCCACCAAAAAAGAAGAAAATTTTCAATCTGAATGTATATGGATCAAGTACTACGTATTCTAGCTAGGCGGCCGCTACCTTGACCACTGGGACTAAGTAGATGACAAGTTTCTTTGATGACATCTTGAATGTGAAGTCATTAATTGCTGAATCAATTAGGTTCACGAGGAGTTCGTCAAAGTATCTTATTGCAACGTCGACGGTGAAAACAAAGCCATCAACACTCAAAGTCGTGTAGTGCATGTGATCAAAGGTGTAGGCCAGGTTGCAACGACTAGAGATGATAGATCGACTATAGACAAATTATTATGGTATTTTGAATCCAATATTTCCAAACCACCACAACAGCATGCACTTCGTAACAAAAGTGAGAGAAGATCAGACTCACTCGTTCATCATGATCAGCTAATTAAAAAGCTAAAATATATAAGCTGGAGTACTTGATTATTTTTTTTAATTTTTCTATTTAATTCACCGGCTGCTTTTTCACTTTTTTTTTTTTTTTTGCCTTTTCACTTTATTAACAGTACAGTAGAGGAAAGAAAACATTACAGATGAGATATGAAGGGACGAAAGACCCTTAGATTACACGTTTGAAGCCACTAAGGGAGAAGCAGACAAGAAAAATCTCCTTTAATTGGTTGGTTTTTGAACAGTAGGCAGTAATTGTTCGAAAAACATATGCTTTAATTTCTGTGCTATGCTTCCAAAACATGATTTATATCCAATCCATTAATCACGGAAAGCAATTACACTTTGAAAAACAATCGAATTTAGGAGTTTGAATCGATCCCCCATTAAAATCAGTGCCCCCTTTACGATGATCATATAGTTCTTTTGGTAATCAGTATCAAACTTTTTTACCTGATCTTTAAGATCAATAATATTACATACAATTGTAGAGTGTATAAATATTATACAGTCGTTTTGAAAAATAATGGAATCTATAATTACAAAATTATTATTTTTCATGTGGATCTTATATTTATTTATTTTTTTAAAAATAATTATACGATTCTTGTATAACTCCAAATATTATTTCTCTTATTATTATTATTATTACTATTATTATTATTATTGTTTCAATATAAAAAATAAAAGAATCGTTTTATTCATGTAGATATTTCTTTCTTCTCTCACGGCCGATTTTTTGGAAAAGTGTACAAGAATCTTATCGCCGTCATCATGTTCATCATATATTGGATTTTTCTCGAATGAGTAATTTGAATTCAGAGATGAATTAAAATAATTTGTGAATAGTAGAATAAAAGTTAAATTATTTATTATATTTTGTATAAAAATTTAGAAAAGTTGTTTTGAAATTTGAAAAAGTTGAATTGTTTATTATATTTTGTGTGAAAATTTAAAAAAATTGTAATGATAAGATGAGATGAATTGAGGTGGATAGAGATGGATTACGAAAACAAACGAGTAAAACATTTTTGAGTTATTATTATTATTATTATTATTATGGGCTGCACGATGAGCATGGATCTTGCAATCATGGAAGTATACTTGTTATGAAAGAAATCTACAAAAAAGCAAATGAAGCTTCAGGCACCAAACGCAGATGCCAACGCATTGTATGATATATATCAGTCATCGTAAGTCAAGTGACAAGTTGATTAATGTCGGTGCATCCATTGGAAACGGGAGTGACGACAATTTTGAGTGCATAATTAGTTATCGTGGCGACCTTTTGTCCATTTTAACCAACCAGCTTCTTAATTTGTTTATTATTTCAATTAGGGAATTAATAATATTACAACTTAAAAATATTAAATTCACAAACTCTATTATTCAACTCTTGTATTATTATTTATATCATGATCATCAATATTCAATATCACGCTCGATCTCTTTTCATTTCGGCCTACTACTCATGTCTCTTAGCTATCATTCTTCCACACTGATTGTTTAAACTCTCTTTCAGTTATGATTAGGGCGGCCAAGCATTCTTTTCCCAACTGTTTTCATCCATTGTCAATGTTTGTGGATGCATATAAAGTAACATTCAATTATTTAGTTTGAGAATAATTCAAACAGATGCGCTCAGTACTCAATGTGGTAGTCCTAAGTACGCAACACCAGCAAATAATATAGACGAAATGATTTAGCTACAAATAAATCCTACAAAATAAAAGAGGGCGGCACCTCCGACATTTTATTAAATAACGGTCTCATTTATGGCGGATGAATACCTTTTACACCAGAAAATTAAAGTAACAACGCAACCAAATAAACCACCCAAAAAAACCAAACATTACAATGTTACAATCTAACATGAGGCAGGCCAGCCTTATCCCACCGAAGCATGCCTTTCAACTTACGTGGCAAAAAAATAAAATCAACAAAAGTGCTATTATAACCTTCCTCGCCCCGTCTAGCTAGGAAATTCGCCGCATTATTCCCTTCACGAAACTAATGATTAATGGTGAAATGCACATCTCTTAATAAAATCAAAAGATCATCCCAATAATCTCATAAGTACCAAGCCGTGCACTTGCGACTACTCAACCAAGAGACAATTAAATTGGAGTCGCTCTCAATAATTATCTAATTAAAACCCAACTCTTTATACAAAGATATACTAGCAATTAACGCCCTCAAATCAGTCACATTATTCATACCATGTCCAAAAGAAGAAGAGAAAGCTCCTTTGAAATTACCTCTCTCATCACGAATGATGTCTCCTCCAACACAACTACTTGGTTTGCCACGGCAACACCCATCTTCATTCAGTTTAATCCACCCTTCAGCCGGTTTCCACCTATAAACTAGTTTCGGCATAGGTCGGGCACGATTAACATAAGGAACTTCAAGAGCCAGAAGAATAGCCTCATCTCTAGCAGAAATAGGCCATTGTTTCACCATAATAGATGAAAGCTTCCTTATCCATACTTTAACTGCCAACCAAACACTCGACGCTAATTCAAAGGAAATTTCCATTCGAGCCTTGCATCGACGCACCTAGAGGCGCCACGAAATAATAGACGGGATGATGCCGAGAAGAATCCCCCTGTGACTCGACTTCTTTGATACACTAAACCATTTCATCACTGTTGCCCACCACGACATACCAAAACCATGACTAATTCCCAAAGCAAAGCAATGGTTATCGTCTTCCATACTTCCGCAGCGATACTCCCATTAAATAACACATTATTTATATTTTCTGAATGGCCTTGAGAGCAGCAGTTACACCGAGATGCCAACGGGATTCCTAGAGTTTGCACTCGAGAATCCAACAACAGCCCGTTGAATTGAGCTTTCCACATACACACAAATATCTTCTTTGGGAAGAGGTGATGCCAAATCCAGTCCATGCCCAGATGTTTAGTTCCTTTTACATGAATTAATTCTCAAGCCGAGGTCAATGTAAACTCTCCCTTTCTTGCTGGTTTCCAAATGGTAATATCATTGCCAACCTTTCCAGCCACGATTATGTGCATGATCTCCTCTATTTTATCTAACCCGATCAGTTCCACAAGATAATTCTCATCCCAAGATCCATCAACCCAAACCTCTTGTATTTTGATCTCAGAATGCATAACGTCCTTACTGGCACATAAAGGCCCACTCGCCAATCAACGATCAAACCAAAAAGAAGAGCTGCCATCTTTCACCTTCACTATAACGTTCTCTGCCACATCAGGAAGAGCCTTCATAATTGACTTCCAGAATCAGGATGCATTTTGTCTAGTCTCAGCAAGGAAAATGTGATCGTGTTTCACGTATTTAGCTCGGAAGAACTTGGTCCATAGGTTTTCAACTGTTAACAATCCCCATGCAAATTTCATATAGAGGGACTTCTGAACTTCACTAAAATTTCTCAGGCCAAGTCCCCCTTCCTTGTAAGGTTTGCATATTCTATCCCAAGCACACCATTTCATCCTCGGTTTCCCATTCAATTCTCCCAAAAAAAATGTAGAAAGCAAAGAGTTGAGTTTTTTAAACACCATCAATGGCACATTTAAAACTGCCAAAAGGTGTGTTGCTATACATGTTAAAACATGTTTAAGGAGCGTAAGCCTACTGCCTTGAGATAGTAAATTCAATTTCCAACCATCAACTTTTCTCTTAATCTTCTCAATAAGAGGTTCCAAGTCTCTTGATGTAAGACGTCCTGAAACCAGAGGGACTCCTAAGTAGGTGACTGGGAACTTGCTTTCCACAAAACCCGTTGATCTCATGAGACTTCAACGTCGTGCAAATGTAATTGAGTTTAAGAAGAAGAAGGCCGATTTTTCCTTATTGATTAATTGCCCTGACCACTTTTCATATACCTCCAAAGTTTTTATTATTTTATGAACCGAACGCTTGCCATCATTCACAAAAACTACAAGATCATCGGTATAAAGTAAATGAGAGACAAGAGGCGTACCTACTGGATGTGAAAAACATTTAATTCGACCCTCTTCAAAATTCTTGCGAAGTAATCTTGACAACACCTCCTCCATAATAATAAATAAATATGGAAATAGCGGATCTCCTTGTCTTAGGCTCGAGCCAGTTGAAAGAAACCCTTGAAAGTTCCATTCATCATAATGGAGAACCAATGTGACTGAACACATTCTCTCACAAGATTACAAACCTGAGAAGAAAAGCCAAAGGATGTTAACACATTTAACAAAAATTGCCAGTCTATGCGATCATAGGCTTTGGCCATATCAATCTTCACCATAATGTTGCCGCCCTTTGTTTTCTTATTCAGAGAATGAACCAATTCCTGTGCCAAGATAATATTTTCAAAGATGCTGCAGCCTAGAATAAAAGCTCATTGTTCATGAGAAATCAACTGAGATAAAAAAAAAAAAAAAAGGACATCCATTGCACGAGAACCTTTGAAAATTTTTTATAAGCAACTGAACAAAGGCTGATAGGACGGAACTTGTCAAAACTCTTGGAATCCTCTACCTTCGGAATCAACACCAGATAAGATGCCGTATAAAATCTAGGTAAAGGAAAACACAAAAAGAAATCTTTGGCTGCCTCAACGACATCCTCTTTGATCAAATCCCAACAGCTTAAATAGATACCCGAACCAAAACCATCTGGTCCAAGTGAGCTATCTTTCGGTATTGATTTCAAAGCAGCAAAAATCTCGGCCTCAAATGGAGCTATAGCAAGAGCCAAATTATTTTCCTCAGATATAGAGCACTATATAAGATGTGAGAGATCCACCTCTTCACCAATAGAAGGATGTGAAAGATAGTTCTGAAAATAATTTAAAGTGCCTTGATGAACCTGTTCCGGCGAATTCAAAATTGCTCCATTCTCTAGCCGCATGTTAGATATAACTTTATTTTTTCTCCGTTGGTTAACAACTGCATGGAAGAATTTTGCATTCTGATCGTCTTCTAAAAGCCATTTCTTTTTTGCCAATTGAGAAAGTCTGGATTCTTCACATTGTTCCCATGTATCCAGTTCAAGTTTTGTAACCAAGAAATCACATTGGACTTCATGATCATAGCCGCCTTGTAACCAACTTTCTAATACCTCCAATCTCTCTTCTAATTCTTTAATAGTCTGCCCAACATGCCCATAGACCTGTTTATTCCAAGCTCGTAGCGTGAGCATAGTTTTCTTCAATTTTTCCGCCAACCGTAAAAGACCCATAGATGTAGTAGGTTCCTTCCAAACTTCCTCCACACATCTTGTAAAATCTGCATGAGAAACCCACATATTTTGAAAGCGAAAAGGATGAGGGCCGTAGCTTACCATCGATTTTTGAAAGTGAATGAGCATAGGATAATGATCTGATGTCTTCCTTTTAAGATATTCAAAGAAAGCTAAAGGAAACCTATTTGCAAAATGAATATTAATCAGCGTTCTATCAAGTCGTGCCCAGCTTCTAGTATGTCATTCATGGCCGTTACACCACGAAAGTCGGTGTGCCACAACCTGGAAGTCCAATAAACCACAGTGATCAATACAATTATTAAAATCTTCCATCGAAGCAATAGGCCTTGGCTGACCACCAACTCTTTCACTATCTTCCCGAATGATATTGAAGTCTCCTACAACAAGCCATGGAGACTAATCATTGGAATCTACCACCTCTAAACTTTGTCATAACTCTCTACGTTCCATGCTATTACACTTCGCATAGATAAATGAAATGAGGAGCTTCTCTTCACCAAACCGAAACCTCCCATAAATTAACTGATTAGTCATAGACAACACCTTCCAATCGCAATCGTCACTCTAGAAAATCCATATTTTACTATCAACTTCCGCAACTTCTCTTCACCAAACAGAAACCTCCCAGAAATTAACTGATTAGTCATAGACAACACCTTCCAATCGTAATCGTCACTCCAGAAAATCCATATTTTACCATCAACTTCCGCATTACTACTAAAATTCGGTAACCCCATTTAACAAGCCAAACGAGTCATTTTATCAACCGCAACAAAAGGTTCCAAAATCCCAACAATATGCACACCATGCTTCTTAACTAAACTTTTTAATCGATTTCTAGAACTGCCTAACCCTCGCAAATTCCAAACCTAAATATTATCAATCATAGTTGTAATACTTTTGTTGAGCTAAAGCTCCAGGAGCACCCTTCTCCTCAGGATCTGAAAGTGAAGCTATTTGGTCCTCCCCCACTACAACAACATTTTCAGATGCTATTTGAGTCCTGCATTCCAACTCTAGAATTTTAGAAACCAGAACTGTTTGGCCCCCCTCGAAGAAACCTCTAATCGGGACGTCTTCCACAAATAACAATTCAACAGTAGGACTCCCAACTTCAACCTGCACTGCACTACTCCCTCTGTCTTTTCCATGTGTAAGAAAAGAGTCTTGTAGTGTCACGGGTTCATCAGATTCTCTTCAACATAGTGTTCCTTCGTGGCAGAGTCTGTTTGCCCAAGGATAATCGCCATGCACATTGGTTCTTGCTGTTGTATCATCGACAAATCCTTGCCCTGTTTCTCCGCATCCCCATCCTCAACCAAGGCCAGCATTTGTTTAATCACTGGTAATTCTTCCATAAACTGCACCAGAGTTGTCGAAACCAAACCTTCCACCACTTGCTCTTTCTCCCCCTCCTTCTCACTTGTTTTTCCTTTCCATACTGCTAGTTCTTGATCGGAGCTCGGTAACTTGTCCCCCCCAACCTTACGCCGAGTCTCTCCCATACGACAAACCACTTTCATATGCCCTTCTCTACAACACTTAGTGCAGTAAAAACCAAGTTTTTCATACCGTGCTTCCTACCATATTGTTCTGTTTGCCGAAACGACAATCAGGAATCCTTTAATTGGTTCCTCCTTTAGATCCACTTCTACACACATACGTGCACCCGTAGCCCTCGTTTTATTCAATGTTGCATTGTCTGTGCCCAAGTAGCGGCCAAATCTCGTGGCTAAGATTTGTAAACAGTCAGTTATGTACATATGCAAAGGCAAACCTAGTAAGAATATCCATTGGGGCGCTAGAGAGGATTCAACCTGGAGATCAAACTCCTTTGTCCATCTGAATAACCTGAAAATACACCCGTCAATCATACAACCCTCTCTCGCCCAGGCATGCACGAAATCACACTCGGACTGCATTTGGATGAGCACATGAAATTCATCCATAAAGCTTATAATTGGCACCTCCAATAAACCCCATGACTTAACCACATTCAGACGAATCTTATCAATGGATGGCCTATAATGCGAGAACTTTACCACAAGTGCAAACCGGAAATCGTTTGCTGCTTTTGTCATTTCATAATCCGTAAAGACGAACCCTAGTTCACCATTCACGTCCACTGGATATCGCATAGGAAGTTTGAAAGAAAACGTTGCCTACCTCATGACCACTTGTGCAAACGACTTCTTACCAACATCTCCATTATCAAAGTCCCCCGACGGCGTAAAGGACATCGATAGGGGTGGGTGCGCCGCCATGGGCGAGCCCTAGCATTGAAAACGATAAAGATTTCCAAAAGGTAACTCCAAGAATCTCAAAGCTCACAAAAAAACGTCTACAAACTTGCATAACTCGAGATGGTATATAATATTGGATTATAAAATTATTTTTAGTGTAAAGTAAACATAACGTATTGTATGTAACTATTTTAGTTTGTGAATTTATTTTTATAGGATCTCTTTATACTTGTAACACTTATCATAATCTAATTGTTTGGCCTAGCTCAAGGGAAAAAAAAATAAAAAAAGCTCTATTAAATTAAGGGCGCCTCCATATTCCCTTGACCAAAAGAAGCTTTTAACTGCTACCTGCAATCTTTACTGAGGAATCCATATATCCATCAAAACCCTCAATCTATTTCTCACCGAGTCATAATATACAAATAAAGGATATGCTACTTTGCAGCCCAACTCTTAAAAGCGTGGCCGCTAATTCATTCTCTTTTATTTTTAAATATTTAAAAAAAAAAACATAAAATCATTACTAGTAATTTTTTTAAAAAAATATTTAAAAAATAAAATAAATTAGCCATGAAACCCAAAGTACAAACTAGCATTTTACAAATCAAAAAGGGTATTTCACGTGCGGGGATTGTCGTAATAAGAACGCGTGGATCCTTAAGGCAAAGAATCTTTATCGGTAGACAAAGGCAAAAAAGATGATCTAGTTTTGTTCAGGTGAGGTGAGAAAGCAAAGAGAACCGCCGGGGGGAGGGGGGTGGGGGGGGCCCGGGCGGGGTGTGAGGAGAGTCAGCCATTTCATGATAAGAGTGAACTAGGGCGGTACACCTTGGTGGGCAGAATAGTTTTTCCCTAATGATAAATACTCCACCTAGAATGATTATCCAGCAAGGTAAGAATGTGAGTGACTGAGAGAGTGTCCTTTCCAATTCCTCCAGCTTCCTCGATCATCTTCCATCACCTCCATAATCACGGCCAAAACAAGGCCTGTATCTTCTTTTCTTCCCCTTCAAATAAACTGAACCCTATTCAAAACCCTGAGCAGAGGAGAAAAGCATCCGCATTTTGCATTATTAACAATACAATCATTATAATATTCTTGCTTTATTATATAAATACATCACATTTTTGTAAAATTTGCAGCTTCCTGAGTTTGTAATTGGTTGCTGCTGTGCATAATGTATTCAAGAGGCTCAAAGAGGGTCTCAAGTTGCAGAAGCTAAGATAAAAAGAAAAAAGAAAATCCAACGGTATATATCCCCAAATTGTAATTATTATTCTTCGTTCAAGGATGCTGCTTCCTACCACCTGCATTCTCTTAATATGTTTTCTCTCCACCTCTCTGTCCTTCCTCGCCAACGCGACACTCAATCGGACGCTCCCTCACCAACACCCCGATCCTGAAGCTGTTGTCCAAGAAGTCCAAAGGTAATACTCACCCCAACCCAGTGTTTTCATCCCGGAGATGGCCTCACTTTCCAAGATTTTAGTCTCGAACATTTAAAAAAAATCCCATCTTCAATCGTTAGAGAATTTATTTTTACTTTTATTTTCATCCATTTTATTCCAGAGCAAACAGAGCCCCCCCATCCGATCGAGGTTCCCTCATTTTCTCCACTTTCCCCTGCATTTCTCAAGAAGCAAACAGAGTACTCCTTTCCAACCATCTCACCCTTCCTCTTTTCTTTGCAGGCGCGTCAATGCCTCTCTCTCGCAGAGACAAATGCTCTCTCTCCAAGCAAAGGACCAAATTTCCCCATGCCTCACCGGAAATCCCATCGACGATTGCTGGCGCTGCGACGCTGACTGGCAGAACAACCGCCAAAGGCTCGCCGACTGCGCCATCGGGTTCGGTCACAATGCCCTCGGTGGCAAAGGTGGTCAGTTCTACGTTGTAACTGACTCGTCCGACAGCGACCCGGCAAACCCGGTCCCGGGTACCCTCCGCCACGCCGTGATCCAAGAAGAACCCCTCTGGTAAAGTTTAATTAAAATGTAGTTCAAACATATTTCACCATGCAGCTCATGAAACACAAGCTAATGCGTCGACAGGATTGTATTCGCGGCGGACATGGGCATAAAACTGAAGCACGAGCTGATCGTCAACAGCTACAAGACCATCGACGGTCGAGGCGTGATCGTCCACATTGTGGGCAACGGGTGCATCACACTGCAGTACGTGTCCAACGTCATTATCCACAACGTTCACATCCACCACTGCAAGCCGTCGGGGAACGCCAACATACGGTCGTCACCGACACACGCCGGATGGAGGGGAAGATCGGACGGCGACGGAATCTCCATCTTCAGTGCGCGACAGATATGGATAGACCACTGCTCCTTGTCTTACTGCACGGACGGATTAATCGACGCCATAATGGGGTCCACGGGGATCACCATATCCAACAGTTACTTCTCGCATCACGACGAGGTGATGCTGCTGGGTCACAACGATCGTTACGCCTTGGACTCGGGCATGCAGGTAACGATAGCGTTCAATCACTTCGGTGAGGCGCTTGTGCAGCGCATGCCACGGTGCAGACGCGGGTATATACACGTGGTCAACAACGATTTCACGCAGTGGGAGATGTACGCCATTGGCGGTAGCGCGAACCCGACCATTAATAGTCAGGGTAATCGTTACACAGCACCGGGGGACCCAAACGCCAAGGAGGTAACTTTTTTTGTTTTAATTATGCGTTAGTTACTCTTTTTCATTCACATCTTTGTTTGCTTATGATTGCTTAATTATGTTTGCGAAGACCCCACTTTAGTGATCTTTGTTACCGCCTGTCTGTCTGTCTGAATCTGAAATGTGTAACACGTTATCCCACTTTAAGCAGCGGCGCGTCTGTTTTACTCGCTACGGTTTAGATGAGGTTTACCGTTTATGGCGGAGGGGTACATGTTGATAATAATATTGTAAATAAAACATGGTTGACAGGTGACAAAGCGGGTGGAGACGGACGAGAGTGAGTGGACGGACTGGAACTGGAGGACGGAGGGGGACATAATGGTAAATGGAGCATTCTTTGTGCCGTCGGGGGCGGGAGCAAGCGTCCAATACGCCAAGGCCTCAAGTGTGGAGCCCAAGGCCGCTGGGCTAATTGATCAGCTCACCATGAACGCCGGTGTCCTTGGTGGGCGCAGGTACTATTATCTTTTATCCTGACCACTCCTCTCTACGTCACTCACTCTGTGTGTGTACCTTTTGCTCTGTTTCTCATATATCTCAAAAGTAAAAAAATTAAACAATAAAAAACTGAAGTACCTGTCTCGTTGAGGGACTTTTTGGCTTTGAAACAACCATCGCAATTCGGGGGCGTTGCCAACTTGTTCTGGGTGGGAATATTTATCATCGTTTTATGTCAACTTGCGCTATTTTGAGCACCCCCTTTTTTTTTTTCCCGGTTTTTAAAGTTTTTTTTTAAAATTTTTTTGGTTTTATCTTTTTTAAAATAATTAAATTTTTTTTACTCATAATTCATATATCATATATTTAATAAAAAAAATAAATTAAAAAAATTATAAAATATATAGTATGTGATGTATGAGACTTATTTTTCTTTCGCTAAACATGAATTGAATGCAATAAAAAAGAGGGCGGAAAGTGAAAACAAATAAAGGTCATTTTCCACGAGGGACATGATGAATGGTTCATTTTTTTTTTCCGAGGCTCCTTTTTATCCTTATCGGCTGAATGCATGGCACAAATGCACCCAACTCTTTCTTATATTATTAGAATATATAATTTCGTTTGAATAGCTGCTACCCAGAATTACAGCCAAAACTGCTAGTGATTTCTACGAGCTTTTAGGAGAATGCACCAAAAAACTGTACTGGTTAGATAAAAATTTGTGTAGGCACGCATAGATTATTAGGACTTTTGGAGCCCTCCCTCTTCTGATTTGTTATAAATCAAGTCACGGACGGGACAACCAGGTAGATGCTGTATCACTAGTAATGAAAATTCATGGGGCCCGTCTTTTCCCATGACTTTTTGTAATTGCTGTATCCTATCATTTCCCTTGATGTATATATCTTCCACGGAATTTCATGATGAGTAGCATTCGCGCGGCGCCTCTCTTATTGAAAGAAAAAACTAACTCATCAGTTTCTATTGATCTTTTTTTTACTGATCATCTGATCTTTAGCAGCCACTTGGTACGTAACAGCTAGCTAGTTGGTCTCGTACGTACTGTCGTGTGCTAGAACTACTACTTCATCAAGTTATCTTTACCTACATACATGATGTATGCATGCATGCATGCATGTATAGGTATATTATTTGTATTAATCATGTATATATATATCTAGTTGGCACAAAGGGCACGTACTACTTGTTTTGATTGATGCTAATTGCATGCCTAGACTTGGTTCTTGATCTCTTCAGTACTCATTTGATCATGAATCGGCTTCATATTATAAAATTATTTATTGGCCAGCCAATATATATATATATATATATATATTCATGCACTGATTGTTTTATGATCTCTAATTAATTACTTGCATATTTTTTGTTATATATAACTTGTTCGTGATCACTCATTTTAATTTCCAAGTTAATGATTACATTAAAAAATGGTACCCGGCCAATTGTAAGAGTTGTTGGAGAAGTTTTGGAATAAGAAGTAGGTCAGCCATCTTAGTCCATGTGTGGATCACACCGGCCCTAATTTCTGGCCTACTAAAAATGCCTACCAATAATATACTAATGACGACAGCGAGCTTGTTTTGTTTTGATAGCCCGGTCCCATGCATTAATTGAGGTTTTAGGACATGCGGGGATTAAAATTATTATTATTATTATATACTCAACAAGCCTTTAATATCAATTATTTTTAATATTGATCAATAGTACTCCTATATACTTAATTAATAATGCTTAAATTATGAAGAAAATAATAATAATAATAAAAGAACTATATTTGTATATATTTTATTTGATTTGTTTATGACTCATCTTTATATATCTATAATATATTATATGCTGCTATATATCATGAGTTTTAATTAATGTGTTATGTATTTCATGGCTTGTACATGATCATGACCCATTACGCGCAGGGAGAGCAGCGAGACAGCGTCGACATCATATCCAGGATTCAGTAATGGTAGCACCACATACAGTGACAATACTGGGTCCGGCGACGGTACTAGTGACTACTTTGGAATGATATTCGGGAGCGCAGCAGCACCACCTCTCACGTTATCTTCTACTACTTCAGTCCTTTCGTCCCTTTTAATTTTTATTTTAACTTTGCACATGACTACCACCAATCTCCATCTCCTATTATTGTTGCCCTTAATATTATAATTTTAAAAGTTGAAGGCAAAAGCTAGATCGAATATATATATGTATATATATATATATTATATGTATAGGTTTCGTAATTATTAGATAAAGACATAAAGGAAAAAAAAAAAAAATTCCCCATCAATTTGACTTCTCGCTCCCATGCATGCATATTATTATTCATATAAAGAGCATCAACAAATCGATCTAGTTGCTTGATATCACCAATTATATATATATATTACGAGCTGGCCAATTAATTTGTGGAGCTTTCATCGCACATTGCTTTCTTGGCTTTCTCCGCCATATGCGCAGCTTTGTTTTTGTTAGTTTTGAATTTGCATAAAATACGTTGTAGACAAATTTTTCCTTTTTTTTTATTCACTATTGCAGTTTGATGATGGACAAAGGTAGACCCCATTTAAGAAAAAAGAAAAAAGAGGATCTTTTCGGGATAGGATATGGGTGGATGAGGTGGCATTCGGACGCCAAGTCAATTTCCATAACTAGTCTCCTAGTAATAATAGAGGATTTAACATGGCATGTCTCCATGGCGGAGAAAATTGCCAAACCGTCCAATAATAAGGGTTTCATGATTATTAATAGTGAGCTCTAAGAATCTATAATTCCCACAATAATATAATATGACCTGATCTCTCCCCCACCTTCTGTCCTTTCATTATCCATCCATATTAGTTGAAATTAAGGTGCATCCTAATTAAATGACCATTCACCTTTAAAGTGAGAAAGTAATCTTAGAAAGACCGAGACTGATCATATTAAATATGTGGGTGTAAGCAGTGGCTCTTTTGGTGGTGAATTTGCCTTATACATATGGCCAATTGGAGACTAGCTTGTAGACACTAGACAAGCAGCTCCAAACAAAAAAAAAAAAAGAAACCCAAGTTGTTGCATTAAAGAATCACTTGTGACTCATGAGCCCCATTATGTTCTTGTCTTAAAAGTCTGACCATTGATGTGCAACATTTAAGGTATATGTTCTCTGGTTTTTCTGGTGATCTGTTTCATTTTATAACTCTCCACGCAAGACCAAAATTAAATCTACCATCTTCTTTCCTATGTCAGTTCAATATTTTAAGAATATTAATATGGAAAAAACTAAAATATAATCCATCTTATATCAATACTCATCTAGTTATCATATGCGAATTTGGGAAAAAAAAATGCTATTTGTACTCTTATTCACCATCATCATCATCATCTGCTTATACGGCATGGATATCAATTAAGCTCTCTTATAGTTTTCCCTTGAACATACAATGAAGGAAAAAGGAGGAGATTCAAATTTCTCTTACCCAAGGGTAAGGAGGTTTAAAGAAATACAAAATTAAGAAAGAACCCCACATGCGCCTCTACAAGAAATAATTACATTAGCAGTGGGTTCAAAAATCTACTAAAACAAAGAAATGAATCACAATAAAAAAGAAGACTAATGAAATTGTTGAAATTTAAAAATACGGTAAAAACATGTTGAGATTGTGTCGTTGAAGCTAAAAGATCAAGCACTCACAAAATTTTTAATGCTTGCGATTCAGCATCCAATGCCATGAAAAACATGAACATCTCTTGCTAAATCGAGGAGCTGTGCATGATTTGCCAGTCCAACGACTCTGCCTACACCAGCAACATGGTTCAAAATGTAAAGACATACAGTTATTTCAAGTATAATATCGGGTTCCATACAGTTCACTTAGACCCTTCCCGTACACCAGAAAGTAGTACCGATATCTACAGGCAAAAGAACTCTGAACATAGGTCAAGCTAATGCTTTAAAGCGTTTTTACCACCCTCCTTTGCCATCCCTGTCATTTCCCTTACCCCAAGAGCTTGCTGTTGCTTTATCCCACGAATCAGTTGGTTTCTCATCCCTATTAGATTCTCCTTTTACATCTTTTGACTGATTCCAGCTAGTTGTCTGACCCCTATCAGAAGCATTTGATTGACCCCATGGAACTGCCTTATCTCCACCATCACCTCTAATCTCTGTACCCATTCCTCGATCACAACCTGAATCCTGGTTGTTCCAGCCACCCCCTTGCTGATTAGTTTCTTTAATTTCCGCGGTTATGGTCAATTTGCCCCACTGGTTCCCACCAGAAGCATCTGTTGATCCCCAATTGTTTCCCCTACTTCCACCAGCTTCATTCCTTGATACTGTTCCCTTGTTCCAGCCACCACTGAGAGCACTACTACCTGAGTCCTGGTTGTTCCAGCCCCCAGAGTGAGTGCTGGATTTGGTTCCACCGTTCCAGCCACCCCCTTGTTGATTATTTTCTTTAATCTCAGTGGCTATGGTCGATTTGCCCCAGCTAGACGACTGGTTCCCGCCAGTGGCTTCTGTTGATCCTCCATTGTTTCCCTTACCTCCACCAGCTTCATTACTTGAACCGGATCCTTTGTTCCAGCCACTACCAGCCGCATCTTTAGCTGCTGTTGGCTGGTTCCAACCCTTGCTATTCCACCCACTGGTTTGATTGCTAGTTCCACAGCTTCCTGCGTTCCAACTCTGCGACTTATTCTTATCACCAGCTCCATTCCAAGTTTCTACACCGTCATTTTTCTTCCATCCCTCGCCTGCCTCTTGGTTCCAGTCAGAGGGCTTATCCTCACTACTGTCATTTCTGTTATTCCAACCACCACTTTGATCCCACCTTCCACGGCCTCTGCCTCCAAATCCTCCTCGGTCTGATCTACCACCAAAACCTCCTCTGTCTGATCTACCTCTACCACCAAAACCCCCCTGTTCTCTGCCTCTGCCACCAAAACCCCCCCTGTCTCCACCTCTGCCTCCAAAACCCCCTCTACCTCTAAAGCCTCCCCTGTCTGAACTGCCTCTACCTCCAAAACCTCCTCTGTAATTCCCATCACTTGCCCTTTCACTGAAACTCTCAGTTTGGTCTCCACTTCCACCAGCTACCGACTCATTGCCACTTGCCCAATTGCTTTTCTTGCCCCAGCCTGAGTCCTTGTTTGCATCACCAGATTCAGAGTTCCAGTTACTTCTTTTGCCCCAATTAGAATCTTGGTTCCCATCTTCATTCGCATCACTTTTTCTACCCCAGCTTGAATCCTGGTTTCTAGTGGCATCACTTGATCCAGAGTTCCAACTACTTCTGCCCCAACTAGAATCATCATTTTTTCCATCCTTTGATCCACTTTTCCAACCAGAACTTTGATTCCATCCACTTGCCGAACCATCATATGATGTTTTCCCCTTGTTCCAATCACCCCCCTGATCTTTATGGTCATCCTCTTCATTGTTTCCAGTAGTAATATTATTCCAGCCAGAGGACTTACCTCCATACCTTTGGCGAGTATCCCCACTGCCCCATGCTTGGTCATTGGTCCACCCAGACGAATTCCCTGGGGATGTCCCATCATTTGTACTTGTATTTTCCTGAACTCCGTTCCAACCAGAAAGTCGCTGACTGAATGATCTTCCCCTGCCAAATTGATCTCTACCTCCCCGGCCACCTCCTCTCCCCCTTCTCCCACCAAACCCACTATCCTTATCGAATGCTTTTGGCCTTGCCCAGCTATCTCGCCCATTTGTATCCTCTTTATTTTCCACCCACCCTTTGTTCCAACCACCAGAACCTTGATCCCCACTGGAATTTTTGGATCTATTCCAACAGTCATCTTGATCCCTCTTGCCTTTAGATTCATCTTCCAAACTTGCAGCAGCTTGTTTACTCCATGTCGACCCCCCAGCTGGTTTACCCCAGGAACCTGCATCTTGTTTATTCCAAGAAGAACCTTGATCCCCACCAGAACTTTTGGATCTATTCCAACAGTCATCTTGATCCCTCTTGCCTTTAGATTCATCTTCCAAAGTTGCATCAGCGTGTTTACTCCACGTTGACCCTCTGCCTGGTTTACTCCAAGAACCTCCGGCTTGGGTCTGATTCCCACCAGCATTACCCCAATCCCCAGCCTGATTCTCAGCCACAGGAGTCGAGATTTTCCAGTCAGTCTTGCTTCCACTTGATCCATCCTTAGTGCTCCAGTTTTTAATAGCCTTGCCCCAAGAATCTTCTTGAAATCCAGAAGCGGTGCCTTTATCTGCACTGTCCACAGCTTTTCCCCAAGTAGATCCCTCACCAGCAACTGCACCTTTGCCTTGGTCCCATGATTTCTGTTGATCCCAGCCAGAACCCATATTTTTCCTGCCATCCCAATCAACAGCAGAGTTTCCGTTCTTTTCCCTTTCCCACAATCCAGCTTCAGCTGCATCTTTACTTTTGCCCCAAGAATCCTGTTGAGTCTTTCCAGCAGTCGAATCACCCCAATTGCTGGTCAGATTTGCAGCAATACTCTTACCTTTATTCCAGGGTTCCCCTGATGTTCTCTCGCCACCCTGATTATCAGATACAGTTTTTTTCTCCCAGGTGACACCAGCATCATTTGAAGAATCAGCCGGAGTTCCAATTTTGAGGTTTCCTTTGCCCCAATTGTCTCCAGAAACTTTTGGAGAGCCTGGCAGATCTCTGTCAGGTGCTACTGATTTATCCCAGCTGTTAGATGAACTGCCCCCAAATCCAGTTTTTGAAATAGTTTTGTTCCAAGCATCTTTGCCCTCTACCCAGCCTGCAATTTGATCAACAGCCCTGTCATTGGAAGCTGCAGTACCCCAAGAAGATTTTTCATTAGATGTGGAAGCACCCCAGGATGATTTTTCATTAGCAGCTGCAGCACCCCATGATGAATTTTCATTAGCTGTGGAAGCACCCCAGGATGACTTTTCATTAATAACTGCAGTAGCCAAGGATGGATCTCCATTGGATGCTGAAGCACCCCAAGATGACTTTTCATGAGTTGCCACAACACCCCAGGATGAACTTTGATTAGGAATTACTTTGCTCTCCCAAGCAGCATTTTCCACACCTACACATTATAACAAGGATTCACACGATTGATTAGCTTAACATAAAATTCATTGCTGAGATGCACGGTGTATTGATAAATACCTTTTTCAGCATCATTACCCTCTAAAGGATTCGCAGAACTGGACTCCGGCTGAAGCTGAAATCATCAGCAAATCCATTAAATAAGAAATGGTCACAGATGAATGGAGAATTAGATATTCCTGCAAACATACTCATATAGGCAACACACACACACACAAATGAGCTGAAATATTTAGAGCAAGTTCAAAACCAACCGATGACCCTGAGGCAGGGAAACTAGGCCAAGAGCTCCTGCAAGAAAGTGATTACCAGTGTCAGAATATGGCAAAGAGAGGGTTGAAATATACTTTCATAGTAAAAAGAAAAGGTAGAAGCAACAGTACCGCTAATATAAAAAGTAATCAGACCTAGATTGTTTGCTACAAAATTTATATTAAACCTATATGTAGAACAACCCACAAGAATATAGGAAATCCAGTTGCAGTCCCTTTTTTCAGTCTTTTTTTTTTTTATAAGTAATCGATAATATTATAAATAGAGATAGGCAAAAACCCAAGTACACAAGATGGATACATGAGATAAAACCTATCTAGGTCAACGAAAGGGAAGCTAAAAAGTCATGTACATTCAGGCCATTAAAATCTATAGCAATGGCCCATAACATTAAAGTACGGAAAAAAAAAGCTCTAAGTTCCCCCGGCGACCGCTCCTTGTTTTCAAAAGTCCGATCATTGCGCTCTTGCCAAATACACCACATGATACAGATCGGGATCATTTTCCACACCTCCTTAATTTGTTGAACGCCTCTCGGGAGTGTCCAACTGGCCAACAGATCAACCACAGTTTCTGGCATCACGAAGGGTAACTCTACTCGACTGAAAACTTCCACCCACAAGGCTCTCGTTATCTCGCAATGTAACAATAGATGATCCACTGTCTCACCTGATCTCTTACACAAGCAACACCAGTCTAATATAACTAACCGTCGCTTCCTCAGGTTGTCAATGGTCAGAATCTTCCCCCATGCTGCTGTCCATGTAAAGAAAACCGCTTTCGGAGGCGCCTTATTTCTCCAAAGTCTCTTCCATGGGAACTGAATGGTTGTGGTGTGGGAAAGGGACTTATAGAACGATCTAACAGAGAAGATGCCCTTACCCGTCGGGTTCCACCATAAGCTGTCAGCTTGCTGTCTATTCGGCTTCACAGAATATATGAGGCTGAAAAAGGCTTCAAAAATGTCTACTTCCAAATCTTGTGCCGCTCTACTAAATGTCACGTTCCACTGCACATGATCCCCTGATATACTTATGAGGTCCTCAATGGATGCTTCCTGGTTGCGAGCCACGCGGAAAACAGCTGGAAATGCCTCCTTTAGGGCCTCACTCCCGCACCAAGTGTCCTCCCAAAACTTAATACGGGATCCCCTCCCCAACACCAATTTAGAATGAGTAATAAAGTCCCCCCACCCTCGCCTAATGTGTTTCCATATCCCCACTCCACTTGCCCCAATTACCTCTTTTGTGCACCAGCCCCCCCATAAGCTTCCATGTTTATAATCAATCACCAGTTTCCATAGAGCTCCGGTTTCCAAATTATACCGCCATAACCACTTCCCAAGCAAAGCCCGATTGAATGTTCTCAAATTCTTTATGCCCAACCCACCTGACGAGATTGGTCTACACACCTTGTCCCAACTAACTAAATGAAATTTGAATTCATCCCCTATCCCACTCCATAGGAAATCACGATACAGTTTCTCAATCCGAGCCGCTACACTGACAGACAATTGAAACAAAGATAGAAAGTACGTAGGTAAGTTAGAAAGGGTACTCTTTATGAGAGTAACCCGGCCACCTTTCGACAAATACAATCTCTTCCATCCTGCCAATTTTATTTCTATCTTTTCAATAACAGAATCCCAAATGGATGAGGCCCTAGCAGCAGCCCCCAAAGGTAATCCCAAATAGGTAATGGGAAGAGAAGCTATCTTACATCCAAGAATGCTAGCTAACTGCCTAGTATTGCTCACATTCCCCACTGGTACTAACTCTGACTTGTCAAAATTAATTTTCAGGCCTGATGCTGCTTCAAAGCATAATAACAGAGCCTTCAATGTCCTCAACTGGTTGTGATCAGCATCACAAAATAAAAGGGTGTCATCTGCAAATAGTAAGTGAGACAAAGTAATAGTACCCCTATTGGGGTCACCAATCGGAAAACCAGTCACCAACCCATGCGTGACCACCGCCGATATCATCCTACTCAATGCCTCCATAACGATAACAAAAAGGAGTGGGGACAGAGGATCTCCTTGTCTGAGACCTCGAGAGCTACTAAAGAAGCCAGTCGGACAGCCATTTATCAAGACTGAAAATTTGGCCGTAGAGATACACCACCTGATCCACCTACACCATCTCACCCCAAAGCCACATCTACCCAGCACATACAAAAGGAAATCCCAGTTTACATGGTCATATGCCTTCTCCATATCTAATTTGCACAGAATCCCTGTAGATCCAGCCTTCAATCTGCTATCTAGTCCCTCATTTGCAATAAGAACTGAATCCAAGATTTGTCGCCCCTTAACAAAAGCATTTTGTGTTTTCGTGATAATCTTCCCCAAAACCGCCCCCAATCTGTTAGCCAGAACCTTTGAAATAATTTTATACACTCCATTCACCAGGCTGATGGGTCGAAAATCCTTAATCTCCACCGCCCCCATCTTCTTAGGGATCAACGCAATAAAAGTGGCATTTATGCTTTTCTCAAACTTCCCAACCAATGAAACTTCCTGAAACACATTCATTAAATCTACTTTCACCACTTCCCAACAAGAGTGGAAAAAGCTCATCGAGAAACCATCTGGACCGGGAGCTTTATATTTGACCATACGTCTTACTACCTCATAAACTTCCCCTTCTTCAAAGGGCCTCTCTAACCACGCCGCTTCTTGAGGCTTGATCGTGTCAAAACCAAGGCCATCCACATTTGGCCTCCATCCCTCTCTTTCTGTAAGTAGTTGTTCATAGAAATCCACCACATGTTCACTAATCAAAGGGGCCTCCTTACACACCATACCATTTATATTCAACATTTCAATGGTATTAGTTCTTCTATGGGAGTTGGCAACTCTATGGAAGAACTTAGTACTCCGATCCCCTTCTTTCAGCCACAATGCTCTCAACTTCTGGCGCCAAAAAATCTCTTCTAATGATAGTACTCTCTCTAATTCTGAAACCAACTCAGTCTTCCTCAATATTTCCTGCGGTACTAGAGCTCTAACTTCAAGTATACACTCGAGCTGTTGTAATTCATCCACCATGCATTTCTTACGCTCCCCTAAATCTCCAAAGGAGTGTATGTTCCAAAGCTGAAGGTCATTTTTCAAAGCTTTCAGTTTACTGGCTAAAATGAAAGAGGGGTTACCATAAAACTGATAAGAAGACCACCATTGCCTCACCTTATCCACAAAACCTTCACTTTTCAGCCACATGTTTTCAAACTTAAAATAACGGCGCCCACTTCGAATGTCCCCGCAATCCAATAAGATAGAAAAATGATCTGAGCAAAGACGAGGCATTCTCTTTTGGCACACTTCCGGATAGTGTACCTCCCAGTCCGATGAGATAAGAAATCTGTCCAGCCTGGACCATGTCTAATTATTCGACCAAGTAAAAGCACCTCCCGAGAGAGGTATATCCAACAAGTTTAACTCAAAAATACAATCAGAGAACTCTATCATTGCAGGTCGCATCCTCCTCTCACCCGACCGTTCACTTGTTGATCTAATGACGTTAAAATCCCCTCCTATACACCACGAAAGTTCCCACCAACTGTGTAGCCCAGCAAGTTCCTCCCATAAAAATCTTCTGTCATTGTCCACATTTGGACCATAAACCCCAGCAAAGGCCCACACAAAATTATCTACCACACTCTTAAAAGAGCATGCCACTGTATATTCCCCCACAAACTCCTCCATTTTGTCAACAACTCTTTTGTCCCACATTACTAAAATACCTCCTGAAGCCCCGTTTGAAGCAAGATACACCCAATCTGCACAAGTACAACCCCAAACACTTCGAACTAGTCTTCTAGAAATAGTTTTCAATTTAGTTTCTTGCAAACATACTATGTCCGCCCTCCATTCTCTCAGCAGATTTTTTATTTGAAGCCTCTTATTTGCCTCATTTAGCCCCCGGACGTTCCAAGATATGATTTTTGGCTTCATAACGGAGAAGCAGGCCCCTTCCCTTTTAATCTTTCTCGGCTTGAATTTCCTTCATAATTTAATGACCAAGTAAGGCGCTTAAGCTCCCGCTATTTTTTCGACCCTGATTTCTTAGCTTGCGAGTGGCCCACTTCAATGGCAGTAAGTAGTGCAAAAAACTGCTCTTTATAACCCACACAGTCCATACCTATCAAATGTTGCAATTCTTTCACCTTTTTTAGCATCCAATCTGGTGTGGTTGATTCATTTGGAAGTAAACGTTTCAATGGGATAGGCTCCCCAACACTATAAGCCCACTGTGTAGAATGTATCTCCCTCTTTTCTTCCTCCCCAAATAAATTTCTCCCCTCCCATTCAACCACAGCGTCACTAGATGGAAATTGGGTCTCAGGGACTAAGCTCCCAAGGAGCTCAACGTTCACCATCTCCAAACCTATCCCCTCTGCCCCGAGAACTCTAGCTTCAGTACTGTCATCTTGCATTATAAGCTCTATGTGGTCCTCGGGATGGGTCTGAAGCTCCGGCAAGGAGGAGCCGCCTTCCCCTAGGTTCCTCGGCACTGTCTGGCTGTGTAGGACTTCAGCAGCTACGCACGGTGGCTGATTTACGCCCCGTGTGATACCTGGTAACCCTCCCGTCGCAGGACCAAGATGGGCCTCCAGGTTCGAAACCTCTGCCTGTTGCAGAGGGGACGCCGGCGAAACAAAGGTGTCGCCGTGTACGCCGTAGGCTGAGAGAGACCCAGTTTCACCGTGTACGGTGGCAAAGGGTTGAGAGAGACCCAGTTTCACCGTAGGCTGTAACATGACAATAGTGTCTCCGTGTTCGCCGGCACCATCTGCCGATGGTGTCACCACCGCCGACACCATCACCGTGTTCGCCGGAGCCATCTGATTCGTTATCGGCAAGGGAGGATCCGACGGCATGACCGAGACTCTGCTCCACACGTAAGGGCCCGTGGGCTACGTTTGACCCCGAGGCCCAGCAGCTCGGCCCATCCCTTCTGAAGCATTCTCAGCCTGCTTAGTGTGACTGGGCCTCGACAGCTACTGGCCCATTAGCCCAGAGGCCTTTTTCAACTTATTTCTAAACCCATCATCCCCTTGACCCACGCCCCCCACACCCAGACCCGAGCCCCCCTCCTCTTGATCCTCTTGAACGCATCGTTTTAGAACGTTAATATTAAGCTGTAAAACATCCACTTGTCTCTGCATATCCATCACAGCCCGTATAATTTCTTCCTTCTTTAGCCCGACACAATCTCTGCAACCACCCTCACTACTCTGCTCCCCTACAGGAACAACGTCGCATACCATTTGCAACGGCACTGCTCCACCCACCCCAGCAGGTTGACGTGATGGGTTCAAAACCCTCGGATTTTTGAAAGCCTCCAAGTACAAAGGCTGAGCTGCCATCCTTCCCGTCGTAGACAGCCCTTTGCAACCACCACGCCCAGCCTCCTTCAAGACCTCCACCATCTTCCTCCAACCCCTACCATCCTTATCTTCCGGAATAAAGATGCAGTTTCGCCGGCCGCCTCTCCCATACTCCACCAAAGCCATGAAAACTCCCTGGAGATTAGAACATCTCTGTGCTATGTAGCCCCTGTCACCTTCTCTATGCCCTGTATAAAACTCCTTTCTTCCAGCCATTAAACAATCTTCCAAAGCTTTAGTGAACCAGTGCACTGTAACCAGCTCCAGACTCATTTTCTTCACCAGCTTCCACCCCTTTTCGGTAATGAGAATCCTACACCCATCCCTTAACACCTCAAAAGACTTTAGTTCTATGTTTATTACTCTCCGATGATCCATAATCCTTCCCTTTGAACGAATCAAACACCCACCAACTCCATTGAAATGAAGCAGAAAGTTTACGTAGGGAAGTTGTACGGAGAGAAAAGTTGTACAGATACCATAATCCTTCCCTTTCAGTCTTCCTCTTGTTATTTCTAGCTTCTGCCCATCAATTCGAGCATTTTTATTTCCAACAAGCACTGATGTAGTTAAGAGAGTGACTTAAGCAGTTAGAACAATAAGATATAAGCCAGAAGTAAAAAGCAGCAATTACTTTAACTTTCTTTATTATAATACAGCCAAAAGCAAATAAAGAATGGTAAAGATCCAACTAAAAGAACGTCTAGAAACATTTTAGACCAAAGTGAAATCAGACAGTTTCCATCCAACATCTAGCACTTGGTAGTATTTGAAACAATAAATTTTCAAGAAATGTTATGATATGACCTATCCCTAGGAGCTCCAACTTTCTTTGGAGCTCTGATTCTAGACGATGGATTTACATATTAAATCATTACAAAACATATAAATGGACGCATTCAAATTCATGGGACAGAAAGACAAGCATTTAAAATTTACAGATAATTCACAACAGCATTGTTCCATGAGATCAGGTAGCCATCGGCCCATCCCCAATATATACTTCCTCTATTTCAAAATTTTTATGGCATAGAAAGTGAACGAGTATCATTGATATCACCATAATTGTACCTTTCAGCAGACAGCCCTCCAGAATTCCACACATCACTCCCTGCTGATGTTCCCGCTCCCTGCATCCAATCTTCAAAAAACAAATGTCTAATTAACATGAAGGCAATCTCCATAAACAAAAGGCAACAATTTGAATAATAATTTTTACAAATAAAATAAAAAAATTAACTTGAAGAACAAAATTAAGATACAAAGAAAACATATATCTTAATATGAAACAGAAAATGATAGGTGAAAGAAACCATAATATAAATTTGTGTGCATAATCTAACAACTTAACCTCCACGCTACACATACAGATTCTTCTACCACGTGCAAATTCAATGATCTAATAATATGCTGTTCCAGCATCAATATTCAAACTTGGGCTATACCTTCTGTTTTCGTTGATAAAATCATTTAATACCTATAAAAATATATTCAAACTTGGAGTATAATAGGTTCCCACCTCTGGAGCAGCCTTCGGTTCCAAGCAGATTAAATGGCTCTAAAGAACTGGACTCCGGATTCTCACTTTTAAAGTTAGGACGAAGCATGTCAGAACGATTATTGCAAAAAAAAAAAAAAAAAAGAACACGCTGAAATGCATCATTACAGTTGTAAATGAGTACCTCAGAGATATGGTACAGCTCTTCCCTCGAACCTCAGAAAGATGCTCGCTTTTAACTGCAGGAATACCAAAAAAATACCGAAACATGGAGATACATCATAACAGTGACAAATTTATAAAAAAGAATAAAAACATCATAACAGTCACATATCTCATGCGATAGAATAAGAGCAGACCACCATTAACAAACCTGTAAGAACCTTATGCTGCGAATCAAGCTTGACTGTAACATCAGAATGACGTAAAGCTAAAACACGGCAGAGGTATCCCTTTAGAGGACCAATACGGATTCTCAAGGTTTGACCAATAGAGAACATTCCATCTTTATCCCCACGATTAACTGCATAGAAAACATTTATTAATTGCCAAGACATAAAACGTTGGTTTCTATAGCTCAGGACTTAAAAAACTGAACACCAACACATACATTCACGACTATTTTCTCTAGCTTGCCATGGCATTTTAGGAGAAAGAGGTGATTTAGGAGATGATGTGAAGTCCTCAAAACCCGATGGACCCGATTCACCACCCTGAACAAGGGAGAACAAAGATCATTTAAAAGAATGTTAGGAGGCAAACACCCTCTTCCAAACAAAAACAAGAAGGGAAATGTAAGAAAGGAAACTACGGCTGCTTTTTAATACTCACAACCTTTTCATTACACATATCAGTGAATAACTTGATTTTCTCACACAAGTGGGATTTAGCACAGAGATAACCACCATTTTCTGTCTCATTCTCATCATAGAAAAAGGTTATGCCTCTGTAGATTTTCCTAACAATCCCTTGCCTACCCTGCAAAGTCAAAAACTAGTGTATTAATCTTAAACCTCTAAAGCCAAGTATAATCAAGCAAACTACGTATAAGACACCTTTCCATTTATATTAGTGTCAAACCTTTATTGGTCCTTCCAAAACCTTTATAGTATCAGTGACAGATATGGGCTTCATGCGCTGATCCAAAGCAGTGAATTTTGTATCAAAAGGCCCACTCTTTAACTCAGGCAGCTGAATAGTCACCACATCAGGTCCTACCAACCCCTCTTTCAGAATCTATAACAATAAATACAGGGTAAGTGACCAATTTAAAAATGTGTATAAAGATATAAACCACATCAACAAATTATCTACCTTGAAAGTATCACCTTTCTCCATGCCTACAATAACACCAAAATCTTTACGCCTGAAGTAGCAAACAAAATAAATGCAAAGCAGTTGGATAAATATCAGTGATATGCACAGGATCATGAATGCTGCATGAGTTTGTAGAGGACTCACCCAAAACAAACAAAATCATACAGTTCAAAACCGTTCACATCACCAGATCCTGAAGAGCCCTCTCCTTTTCCACCCCCTTTATCACCACTTCTTATGATCCGCTTTTTCTTTTGTTCACCATAAAGCTGTGAAAGCCACTCCAAATTATCAGATTCAGTATTCACAGAAGGTTTAAACTTCAGGAGCTCCTCTTCTGATGGCTCAACTCCCCAGCAACTTAAAGAATCTATTGGTATTTTCTTAAATAAATATCCACCCTTGAACATCAAACCATCTAACATCTCGAAAACTGTATCAGTGTCACGATCACGCTTGAATTTAATGAGAGGCCGAAACTCCCTACAAAGTTTGAATACAAACATATATGTAAGAGAAGCTGAGACTACGAAAAGATAAATTAAAAAAGAAAAGATTATGCATATTACTCAAGTTCACTTGTGCTCATTAATCGTGGTGCCGGAATTGAATTTTTCTTGAGCTTAACTCCCCCACCCTGTAAGAATGATATGCTAAATAGATTATTAATGTTACACATACCAAGTTAATTAATCCCAAAGGAAAAAAAAAAAATAGACAATGTTCTGACTGCAGTGAACAAAGCACATAAACTTGTCAACAATTAAAATTATAAACCCAATTTCCTTTCTCCCATAATTAACCCTATTTTCCTTTAAAAGGCTAAAAAAGCAACATGTCTTTTATCCAGTTAGACCCCAAACACATATAACACACCCACTATAAGTGCCCACATCACACAGATTAGGTAGATTATTGGCTTTTTACCAATGCAACATGGCCTTTGGAAATTACTTGCACCCAAGGGTTCAAATCTTAGACAAGGGAGCATGCCCCAAAAACCAAAGCCCTTACCACTTGAGCCAATTCCTAGGCGTTAAGGTGGGACACCATAGATTAACAAAGCAAGAGACTGTTGTCTTTAAGATTATGAAGAGAATCAAGAAACTTTCAGTTTTTTCTTTGAAAAATACGTCAATTAATAGTTAATTCAATCTGATGAAATATAACAAATATGAACTCCACAACAGAAAATGCAATAAACTATCATTTTGGCGTCTTGTTTAATATGTTCATGAAAGATAGTAAATCTGAAAAGCAATTACACAGAAAATGCAATTTTTTCCAGCAAAATCGAAATCAACTTTGAGAACTGTATATAACAAAATTATGTATTATATAAAAAATCATACGTGTAAAAAATTAACTATCACCAAGAAAAAGAAAAGGGAACCAATGTAGAAATAAATTGCATTACATATTTCGCAGCCAATGATTGTAAATCAATTCTTGGAATAAGCTTCACTGTTGCTTTTTTCCGTGCATTGTTCACAGCTACAATCTACAGGAAGAAAAAATTAAAAAAAAATAAGAAATAAATATTAAAAGCAACTGGTGGACAACTATATCAAGTTGAGACCACACCTGTGCTAGGTCTCCTTTGTACTTTCCATTCTTCACACGAGCCCACATGCCCTCAGAAACTTCATTGCACTTACTTCGGGCAGAGAACAAATGAGAAACTTCATTTTTCGGTACTGGCATTACCCGGGTAGGATATATACTAGAAATGCCTTTGCATGCCTAAGCTCACAAAAGCATGGTACAGATATTAGTCTACTAATAATAAAATTGCCTGCAGTAACAAAAAACTTTATGAGTACAGTTAATCACAATATCATCAAAGTTAATCCAACACATTACCTCATTGATGTCACATTGCTTCTCGGCTTCGATACAAATAAAACCCTTCATCTGATCAAGAGCAAATGCAGAAAGTATCTGGAGTTTGGAACCTAATAATTTCAAGTCAACATATTTCTGCATGAGACAAAAAGCTGACTGCCTCTCGCGTCCAACCTACAGAAAACAAATTTCAGCAAGACACAAGGTAAAGGAGAACCAGAGGGGAGGACAGGCTTCAACAATTACCAAAACAATATTCCAGGTACCATACCATGCATTTAACTTTCCAGATGGTTGGATCCTTAGCAGTAGGTATGAGAGAATTTCTTTCAATTGATCTTTTGTTATCATAATCGTCCCCAGCAAATGTAGAGAAATCAGAACCAGTCTTATATCGTTCCTCCATTATCTTATCGAAATCATCTTCATTTATCTCCTCTTTCGGCACAAGAGGAACGTCCTGGGCATTTCCTGTTTCACTCTTGATATTCGGCTCTGAAAAAAATTCTTCCTCCATAAAATCTGTTACCAATTATTGGTAAAGGAAGATTAGTTTAAAACACTTGCATTGATCAAATTGTGTATGCTGGCAGATCAAACCATTTTTTTTCTTTTGGATAAATAATGAAAATAGATCTAAGATAATTGAGAATTGCATTGTACCATCAGCACTGTTGGCCAGACAAGTGACCAACATCCACACACCAGAAATGCAAAAACTCATGTAATTGAAGTATGGAACCCAAAGTTCGACAGAAAAACAGTAAGAAAGTCAAGAGGTTGAATATATGAAAATTTTCTGCAACATAGTGGAAGCGTAGACACAATCATTTCAATATGTTCCTCGGACTTCAACAATTGTTAAAAAATGGCTTAATGAACCCTTCATGCACATTGTACATATTAGTGTAAATACTTGAAGCACAATTTACTGACATTACTACAACAATCTAACAATGTTTAGACTGCCATAAGAAAATCTTGGCAAAAACTAGGAAATTCGCATATTTTCTAATATATTCAAATATATATAATATATAGATTAATATAATCTATAGATTACTTTTATACGATACAAATCAAATATACAATACAAATAAAACTCTCACGGCTTCACTTCACTTCTGGTTTTAATTTTATATAAAAAGATTTTCTATAAGAAACTTATAAAGAACTAAAGTATATAACAAGCTAAAGAAAAGGAATTTGAAATAGCATTATAATTTTTTTGTTTAGAATTTTAAATTCTATTCCCAATTCTATTCTATTATTATTTATTATTAGAAATTTTTATAAGTATTATTAGAAATTTTTATTAGAAATCGATATCAATAAAATACATTTTATTTTCATTATATTATAGTTATATTAATATTAATTATAGTTATATTAATAATATAGGACTATACAGACTCGAACCGTAGACCTTCTCGGTAAAACAAATCAAACTGATTATTATAAAAATGATTTGAACTGTTTCAAAGACCCAACATGCATTTTTTTGCATTGGGCTCTTTCATTAACTGATATAAATATCGGCTAGTCTACCATATTTTTTCTTGACAAAAAGATAAGGAGATGGCTCCGTGTGCTCTGATTCATTATTTGGATTCCAATCAAAATAAAGGAGCACTACCAAAGTGTTTCAAAGAAGGATTATCCTGACATTGGTCTGCTTTTGGCCTAGATCAACTTAAGTTAAATGGAGTCTCTATCGACCTACTTCTATTTAAAAAATCAAATATGAAACTTCATACACCTTAAAGTTCATAAGATAAGACGAAAAGAGAATTTTTTTATTTTTTGAGGTCCTGATACTTATATAATATATAGATTGATATAATCTATAGATTACTTTTATACAATAGAAATGCCTGTGCTTGTAGTGAAACACAAATTTCCCATTTTTATCCTTTCCCATAAACAGCAAAACTGAGACACATACAACATAAAACAATGTCAATGCAGTGGAAATTCAGCAGCATTGCGACCAAAACGTGCAGTTTGGACCTATAACTCAATCCATTGTCCACCATACCCAAAGTCATTTCAACAAAAACCACTTAGTGATTTTATTTGCCAATAAGCTCTCTAGCTCCATTGGTACCTACTACCTCCTCCCCATAAGACAGGGTGGAGGGCGTAGCTGTGGCATAAAGATCCATAGGGTGCATGCGCGAGTTAGCGATAAAAAAAGAAAACCCTACTCATGCACAATCCTATCCACCTATATATTTTCCACCAAACACGCACAAAACCTGAAAACACAAACATATACACCATTTCATGCAACATAACCCAAAATTGAAACAAAATAAAATATTTGACGGAAAACCCCTTAGAGCCGAAAGATCAAAACTGACTCCACAAACCCTAAACTAAACCCCACAAAATAATTAAAAAAACCATCAACAAGCACCATTTTACAATACAAGCTCCGAAATTAACATCCAATTCCCTAAAAGTCCCCATCGTAGAAAAAACAAAAGCACCCATAAATTCCACCTAGAAAAAAATCAAAGACACGGAGAAAATGAGAAAGTATGTCCATTTCCACAAATTGATCGCCAAAATTCATCAAATCCAGTAAATCCCCGAGGAAACCCTAGAACAAATACAATGCACCACAAGAAAACATAATAGATAGAGAGTGACAGACAGAGAGGGAGTAGATAGAGAGAGAGAGAGAGAGAGCACAATTATCTATGTCACTGTCGTCGCTATCATCGGTATCGTTGGCGTCGGCAGCAACGTCCTCGAAGAACTGGAGGACCTCGCGATTCCTCTTCTTCCGAATGGATCCAGACTTGTCATCGTTTCCGCCACACTTTCTCTTGCCGGCGGGAGCCTTTCCGGCCACCTCCTTGCCCTTCCTAGCCATTTTACCGCTTACTGGGATGAGAGTGACGGGGGCACACTCACAGGGCTCTATTTATTGGTAGAAAACAATATGATTTTACGGCAGTATCCCCCGTACTGTGCTTCCCGAGTCAGCATGTGAAAGCCGAAAGGACACTATAGATGGTAAATAAACTTATGAGTTTTTCGTGAACTCTTTTTTAAAAAAATATAATTTATTATTAAAAAATTAATTTTTTATAAAATTATATATTTATTTATGATAAATGATATTTGTATTAATAAATTGTGTAATATCGCACATTTTTTTAAAAAAGATTAATAAATATAAGATTCACAAAAAAAAAATTATTTTTTAAAAAAAATATACGACTCTTAAACTATATTTTTAGTATTATTTGTTATTTATTTTTTTAAAATGAGTGCATAAACGTTTGTACACTCTATAAACGTAAATATTATTTTTGTAAATTTTAAATTTTATGTGATATGATTTAATTTAGAAGATAAATTTTAAATTTTAAATATTAGAAATAAAATAACTATTAAGGATACCTATTCTAAGCACCATCCTGCAAATAAAGAACTTATAACTAACAAATTAGAATAAATTGTAACATTGTAAGTAATATTTAGTAAATTGTCTAAGGTGGAAATATGATGGTCCTTTTTCATTTATCTGGAGGTCAAAGGTTCTACTCATAAGAATGAGAAGAAAAGTTGAAAAGTCCAATAGCATATATCACAAGATGGGAAAGGTTTTTTTCACGAGAGGATGAGAAATTTTGAAAATGTTCTTAGAATCTTAATACAAAAGAATGGATGAATGAATAACGTACTTCAACCTTTATATTGATAGTGGATATTATTCCATAATAATTTTTTCATACAATTCCATTATAATTAAAAAAAAAAGCCTTGTTCCAAAATAATAATAATAAAAATAAAAATCATAGAAGTTTATCATCTTAAAGGCTAAGAAAAACTCGAGAGAGGAATTACTACAAGTTCAAATCTAAGAAAAGTTCAAGTGCAAATCTGGATCTTAGTCAATATTATAATTAGAACTACTCCTAAAAATCATTTTTATAAAGAGCAAAAGTCTCTCGTTTTTAAATAATATGATATTTAATACACCACGTTCATAATTAAACTCAATATATAAGGAATTAGAATATTATAACTGATGTATAAAATCAATTAAAATATATTACTTTAGTAATTATAATTAAGGATGATAATATATATATGAAATAAAGAGTACTAGCATGCATGATGGATACGTTGAAATTGAGCATCTTGCACATTTGTCTTTTTTAACAAGATATAGTAATAGGAAATCGAGTCTCCATATTCTCCAATCCATATGGAAATTAAAAAAAAAAAATTATAAGAAAAATCAAGAAAATCCCAGTAACATCAAATATTATGCATGCATGAGTACTACGACACTGGAACTTGTGTCTCTCTCACTTTCTTATATTCATATATATGCAAGATCTATCAATCCCTGATCTCCTCCATTAACTAAAGTTGGTTCAAATTAAACGGTAATCTTTGCATCGGATCACGTACGTACGTACTTCGACAATCTAGCTAGCTCCGTCGTCTGTATTAATAGCCTTTCAGGTATATATTGACCGGATTTATATACCTCCTCTCGGAAGTACTTCGTATAGAATTTCCAGTCCTGATCATGAGCACTAAAATAGGCGAAAAGAGCAAGCTGAATAGTACTGTCATGGCAGCAGTAGCTTGTTCACGGTAGAAATACTGATAACGAAAGAACTAGCGTTTAAAGCAGTCCGCCCCGGTCGAGAGTTCCTCCCCAGGCTCCCTGATCTTGAGCCCCAATTCTCAGCCTCCCTACCAGACAAATACGTCCCCAGTCACGGTGTCACCCTCACCCTCTCTGGGCTAGCCACTTCCTCGATATTGTACGTACCGATCGTGTTTAAGGCCAAAATGTTCTGAGATATATTAGGCGAATATTAGTTACCATTCATGTGCTAAAAACATAAGTACTTACGTACTCCCGTGATGATTGATGCAATGCAAACTAAGGGCGTTCTGCAATAATAGGAGGATTGGAATTATGACCAATAGAAGACAAGGGAACCTGCACTTGGTTAGAAAAGAAAAGACTCTGACACCAAACCTGCGACGACCAGGATCCGAGATACATCGGCCAGACGCTAATCGGACGACGAAAAAGCTTCAATTTCAAGAAGAATATCTGGCCTTATATATAATGAAATTCCAAGCTTACCCAAGTTGTCCATCACCGCTAAAGTGTCCCGGCCCCCAGGCTGCAAATTGTGGCCAAGAACAGCAGTAACATGTCAGTGCTAAAAACCGCTTGGATTATGGTATGATCCATTGGTTCCCCACTATATCTGTCTGCTGAGACGTGGGTTTTCCGCAGGAAGGTTGATTTTCTGCACTTGGGAAGCGAAAATGTTTCTAAATTAAAAGTGATGCTATTACAGATGGAGAATTCTCGGGGTTTTGTTTCTGATCAGCACGTCTTTCTGAACGAAAAATGAAAGATATGGCCATCAGAAGAGATCCCATTAGCAAGATCACTGACTTGGTGTCTTCATCATATAAAATAGGAGGGGGTTCCGCTCCAATGAACCCTTTCTGACTCTCTCTATGTTGCAGATCATCACTTGTCATCAACACGTACGTACACCGGCTGGAATTGGGAAATTAATATATATGCTGCATCTTCGTTTGCATTGATCACAATTGACTAACGTTCACGTGCAGCAGATTTAACATAAGGGTACTGAAAGTAGTGTAGAAATTCTTGATATAAAATCATATCAACTCTCGAATGAAATTAATCAAGTGGCTCTGGAGCTATGAGAACAACAAATTGAGCGTACTAAACTACGGGTACGTTTTTCTTTTTCTGAAAATTTTATTAATTTTTAACAAATTTTTATGTACTGATTCTGATTCTTTTACTATGATCATGTACAGATTCGAGCTAGGGTGGCAGATGACTTTTTCGATCCGGATCCCCCATTTATTCGAGAATCTGCCAGCTGCATGCGATGGTCTAAAAATGGAAGGTTCATGCATGCATGCTTCAAGACTTCGCAGATTTTTTTAAGGAAAGTCTCAAAATATCATAGAAGTTTAAAATGAAAGCATCTATATATCTGTTTTATTCTCACGGTAATTATTAGTCACTGTAGTTCTTTTTTCCTAATGATTAGCTAGAGAACCCGGCCCAGTGCACACCCTCCATCAGATCATACGAATCCGTGGATGTTGATTAATTAAAAGCAATTTAGGAACTTTAGATGACATTTTAAAACAATATTAATTAATACGTGTCTCGTGCAATCACAATGGATATTTCTTATGGATCGTGCTACAGCCCCCGCTGGGGGCTCCCGCTGGGAGCTCCCGCTGGGGCTGTAGTGTATTTTTGTATGTGTTTTTTTTTAAGTTGTTTTTTATATAATTTTTTTTAATATTTTTTAATATTTTTTAAAAAATAAAATAAATTTAGAATATTATTAAAAACACTTTCTTAATCAAGAAGTAAAAAAAAAATTATTAAAAAATACTTCCTTAATCACAAAATAAAATAAAAAATCATATAAAAATATTTTATATTTTACTTCGTGATTAAGCAAGTATTATTTAATAATATTATAAATTTTTTTATTTTTTAAAAATATTTAAAATCATTAAAAATATTTACATAACAAAAAAATTAAAAAATACACATAAAAAAATACACTAGAGCTCCAGCTCCCAGCGGGAGCCCCAGCGGGAGCTCTAGCATTTTCCATATTTTAATTGCCCCCACACTCTCTCTCTCTCTCTCTCTCTCACTCACGCACGCGCAATATCACGATCCTCTTTTGTCTATATATTCACTACCAGGCTTCCACACCTCTTGCGTGATTGCATCTCCATAACAAACTTATACCTGTTGCTAAAAGACAGAGAAAGATCAGAACATGGTAGTTGCCGGACCAGGTACCGGTGGTGGCGGTTCTGCTCTTCGGTGGACCGACATGAAGGGCCTGAGCCTCCAAGTTATCACCGGTCGGTGGTTCATGGTGTTTGCCTCATTTCTGATCATGTCCGCCGCAGGTGCCACCTACATGTTCGGTGCCTACTCCAACGACATCAAATCCGTTCTCGGCTATGACCAAACCACCCTCAATTTGCTCAGCTTCTTCAAGGATGTGGGCGCTAATGTTGGCGTCCTCTCTGGCCTGATCAACGAGGTCACGCCCCCGTGGGTGGTTCTGTCCATTGGTGCGGTCCTCAACTTTTTCGGGTACTTCATGATATGGCTTGCTGTGACGAAAAGAATCGCAACGCCCCATGTTTGGCACATGTGCTTCTACATTTGCATTGGGGCAAACTCGCAGTCTTTTGCCAACACTGGCTCCCTTGTCCCCTGCGTAAAGAACTTCCCGGAAAGTCGAGGCGTTGTGTTGGGGATTTTAAAGGGATACGTGGGTCTCAGTGGCGCTATAATCACACAAATATATCATGCTATCTATGGGGATGACGCGAAGTCTTTGATTTTGCTTATAGGGTGGCTTCCTTCTGCTGTATCTTTAGCTTTTCTTCGAACTATTCGGTACATGAAGGTCATTCGGCAGCCGAACGAACTCAAAGTTTTCTACAATTTCCTCTATATTTCACTTGGTCTTGCAGGTTTTTTGATGATTATGATCATAGTACAGAACCAAGTGACGTTCACGCAGGGTGCGTATGGTGGCAGCGCCATCGCAGTGATTATCTTACTCTTTCTCCCACTCGCTGTTGTTATTTTGGAAGAGTATAAAGTTTGGAACACCAAGAAACTAGAGATGGATAATGCGGCACCCTTGAAAATAATCACTGAGAAGCTGAACCCAGATCAGGCCGCCCCATCTGCACCAGCAGCGTCTTCCGGTGCCACAACAAATTCACTCCCCGATCAACCGAGCTCCGAAAAGCAAGTTTCTTGTTGGAAAAATGTATTCAGGCCGCCAGACAGAGGGGAGGATTACACCATACTCCAAGCACTTTTCAGCGCTGACATGCTAATTCTTTTCATGACAGCAATTTGTGGTGTTGGGGGAACGTTAACGGCCATAGACAACTTGGGACAGATTGGGAAATCATACAAGTACCCAAAGCAAAGCATAAGCACTTTCGTGTCGCTCGTGAGCATCTGGAATTATCTTGGACGGGTAGCCTCGGGATTTGGCTCAGAAATTGTTCTCAAAAAGTATAACTTCCCTCGGCCCCTCATGCTCACTCTGACCCTCGTATTATCATGTGCTGGTCATCTTATAATCGCGTTCAACGTCCCCAACGGACTTTACGTAGCATCGGTTATCATTGGGTTTTGTTTTGGTGCACAATGGCCATTACTTTTCGCAATAATTTCTGAACTTTTTGGCCTCAAGTATTACTCTACTTTGTACAATTTTGGGTCGGTGGCCAGCCCTATCGGACTATATTTGCTCAATGTGAAAGTCACCGGGAATTTATACGACAAGGAGGCTGAGAAGCAAATGGCAGCACTGGGGCTGAGAAGGGAATCTGGGAAGGAGTTAGATTGTACTGGGGTCGAATGCTTCAAGTTGTCTTTCATTATAATTACGGCGGTGACTGTATTCGGTGCAATTGTATCGCTCCTTTTGGTGCTCCGGACAAGGAAGTTCTATAAGAGTGACATTTATAAGAAGTTCCGGGAACAGGCCGCTAAGGAGGCTGAGACGGAGATGGCGATGACCACAAATGGTGTTGGACCATCGTAGGCCAAATTATGGTGCATGCCTAGATAATATCGTCCTTGCCGATAACAACCAAGTAGTTATATATATATATATATTAGGGAAAAAAATTGCAAAAGGATAATCATATGCATTTATAGGTATACATAATAAACGTAACGAAGATGTAAAATGGGGAATTAAGTAGTAGTCCCATTGGATTGTATGTAATGTAAGACACATGTATAAATATGTATTAATCGATCGGTGTGATAGTGGGATCTTTTTCTCTAGTTTAATTTCTTGTTATTTCATGTTTTTAATTTTTTCTTCTTTATCTATGCGAGGCAATACATGTTATGATCTCTAGATCAGGTACGCAAGGCATTTTTTTTTAATTGTGTTTTGAATTTAATGATGAAAATTATTTTGCCCCTTCTTGATTTTAATAATTATTATCGTTTTATAAATAATGATAGCGCGCGATTAATTAGGTTATTTGGACGTTGCGGACAATTAATTGGCTATTGCCATTAATTTCTTTCAAGCTAGCTAGGTTCATATATTATATATATCATTGATGTTCAGATAACGTAATTAAAGATTTATATATATATAAATATAATATCCAGAAGAAGTGTATATACTGATATTTATAACTTGATATTCAGACGTAATTAAAGATAATATCTTCTCTCGGGTGCGCTTTTAATAATTAAATGAGCCAACTTGACATGCAGCATCTGAAAATGAGAGGCCGGGGGAGCAAGACAAATTAAATCTAGTATAGTCGTACTACAGATAGACCGGAGCATGTCACCTTCCCTACCCTCCCATTAAATTCCAGAAAGCTCTAGCACGAACAGCTCAGTTTATGGTGAGAGAGAGAGAAAAGAGAACCCATTTCTTGTGGCACTGGTTAATTTTAATATGATCTATTAATAATATAAAGTCGTAGATCATGTACGTATAAGTTTGGCGTATATGTTTTTTTTTTTTAATTTAGATAAATTTATATTTAGGTTCGTGAAAAAATTTACTTTTCAATAATAGATTTATTATTTTTTAAAACGAGTGCACATAATTTATTTAGTCTAAAACTATATCTAATATTAAATTAACGTAAAGTCTTGATCTATTAATTATGTGATCTACGAAGTTCGTATTTATCCATGGTTGTCCAATGAATGGATTCTCTGACCTTCACTCAAACCTGTATATAAATTCTTCTTTTAATCTAAAATCACCATTACCCAGTCAAGAAAATTGTGATGAAGTGGATAACTGGGGTGCAAGAAAATCGTTATATATAGGACAAATTAAAGAAATTTGCATTGATCTAATTCTTTGCTGACTTTTAGATTATGTACAAGGTCAGCAGTAGTATTTGACGTCGACCAAGACTCAATTAAGCAGCCTAATTAGAACCATATTGCATGAAGTTCCAACATGTTCTACTCCTTTAACTCCTTCGGAATGGGCCGGGTTTTCCAGCTTATATATACAGCTTGTCGATCTCGATCTGTGACCTGACCTGCATGCATATGGTCTGGTCTGTACTTTTATTCTTACTTTTGGGTCATATGATCATTCCTTGGTTCATCCATTCATTAATATAATATAGTACTGGAAATTCACGAGTGCACAAACTCCAGCTAGTTCTCGTGAAACCACAATATATATTTGAAAGTTGCCTCTTAACATTTTTATATTCCGAGGCCTCGTTAAGCTATATATGATGAAAGAATGAAAGAAGAAAAGATGAAATAGTCCAAAAACACACCTAATAAATAAGTTTACAAGTAAATTATTGATCGTTAAAAATTACAATATATGACGAAGCAAGCTGAGCAGCAATCAAGTTGAAGTATTGTTCGACCAATCCAAACTCTACTTGTTTTATTCTTTTTAAAAGCGATAATGCTGCAATCTCTGTCTATATATGTCTCAGATCAGTCTCTCACGCATACGCACACATACGTATTTTTTGTCTATAACTATAGTTTTTTCTTCAAGAAAAAACTCGCAAGTATAGTACTGTTTGGTGCGACTAACAGAGTACTGAAAGAAATGGAGGCTGCCAGACCCAGTGGAGGTGGAGGGAGCTTGGCTAGCAAGAAGCGGTTTATTACCCAAGTGCTCACAGGGCCATGGTTCTCGGTTTTCGCATCATTGCTAATCATGTCCACCGCCGGAACACCCTACGCGTTTGGACTGTACTCCAACGTCCTCAAATCCGTCCTCGGATATGACCAGAGCACCCTCAACTTGGTCAGCTTCTTCAAGGACGTTGGTACCAACGTCGGCGTCCCAGCCGGCCTCATCGCCGAGGTCACACCCACGTGGTTTGTTTTATCACTGGGTGCAGTCATGAACTTTTTTGGGTACTTAATGATATGGCTGGCAGTGACCGAGAGAATGGCAAAGCCCCACGTATGGATGATGTGCTTGTACATATGTCTTGGGGCAAATTCAACGGCTTTTGCCAACACTGGAGCACTCGTCACCTGCGTGAAGAACTTCCCAGAAAGCCGCGGGATCGTGTTAGGGCTTCTAAAGGGATACGTGGGCCTTAGTGGTGCTATACTCACCCAACTCTACCATGCTATCTATGGTAACGACTCAAAATCATTGATTTTGCTAGTAGGATGGCTTCCGGCCGCGATATCTTTCGCTTTTCTACGAACTATAAGAACCATGAAGTTCAATCGGCTACAGAACGAGCTCCAAGTTTTCTATAATTTCTTATATATATCACTTGGCCTCGCTGGGTTTCTGACGATCATGATTGTAGTACAGCAAAAGGCTACATTAACGAAGAGCGAGTACAGTGGCAGTGCAGCTACGGCACTTTTCTTGCTCTTTCTTCCGCTTGCTGTCGTTATCATGGAGGAGCGTAATCTTTGGAAGGGCAAGAAATTATCGGTCAATAACTCTTCCAAGGCGCTGAAAATAATCACCGAGAAGCCGAGCATGGAAACTAGTACTGAACTCTCCGTTCCCCGAGCCTGCTTTAGTACTCCAGAGACAATCAATTTGGCCCCTGAACGAGATGCAAGAAAGCAAGTTTCATGTTGGGGAACCATATTTACGCCGCCGGATAGAGGGGAGGACTATACCATACTCCAAACACTCTGCAGCATCGACATGTTGATACTATTCTTTTCGGCAATTTGTGGCGTTGGAGGCACCTTAACGGCCATAGACAATCTGGGACAGATGGGAACGTCGCTCGGATACCCAGCTCGCAGCATAAGCACCTTTGTCTCTCTTGTAAGCATATGGAATTATCTTGGGCGGGTGGTGGCGGGTTTGGTCTCCGAAATTCTTTTGAAAAAATACAAATTCCCACGCCCTCTCCTGCTCACTATAGTCCTCCTATTCGCATGTGCTGGTCACCTTCTGATTGCTTTTAATCCTCCCGGCGGTCTCTATGTGGCATCCATAATAATCGGGTTTACTTTCGGGGCACAATGGCCGTTAATTTTCGCAATAATTTCTGAAATTTTTGGCCTTAAATACTACTCGACTCTGTACAATTTTGGGTCAGTGGCAAGCCCAATTGGATTATATATACTCAACGTTAGGGTAACTGGACATTTATACGACAGGGAAGCTGAGAAGCAGCTGGCCGTTTTGGGACTCGAGAGGAAGCGAGGGGAGGCTTTAAACTGTACTGGGGTCGATTGCTTCAAGCTGTCTTTCGTTATAATTACGGCAGTGACGTTGTTTGGCTCGCTTGTTTCCCTCGTATTGGTGCTCAGGACTAGGAAGTTTTACAAGAGTGACATTTACAAGAAGTTCCGGGAGGAGGTGCGAGCAACCGAGGAGGTGGCGATGGCTGGAAAATCCTTGGATACCAATGGTACTGGCCAGAACCGTTGACTTTAGACAACATACGAAAGTAAAAAAGATCTTAGAAAGAAGAGACAGATCATGGGCACGCATATCATGTTTATTTGATAAGGATCGATCGGAACAAAAACTTGGTTTATTTTTAAAAAAATGCTACCACTTTGCCGACTAATTTATCTCCTTCATTTTTTATACTTTATGTATTTTAATTTTTTGTTTTTTTTATTTAATAGTTAAGAAATTAATTATTAATGTATTGATATTTTCGATATTTTTTAAAAATATTTTAAAATGATAAATAAATAAATTGAACAAAAATTAAAAGGTCAATTTGACCTAACGGTCAAATGAAATACTACTCAAACGGCAGTGTAATATCGCTCTTATTTTTAATACAAAATGGGTTTAATATTGTTTTCCTTTCAGTTTTTTGCTTTTCCTATACGAATTACTCCAACTATCCCCCGCAAATTAAAGGAAAAAACAAAAGATCAGTGACATATCAAGAATTATCTCTTAATTGTCTTATAAATTCCTTTTTTTCTAGATTTTTCTCTACATATATAAATATGAGTAATTCTACATACAACCGTAAAGTGCGTAACCGCCGCGTAATTACTTTGAAAAAGAGTGGGATCTACTATTAAAAAATTAATTTTTTTCATGTGAGTCCCATGTTTTATTCATTTTTTTCAAAGCGATTACACGACGGTTACGCAATTCACGGTTGTAAGTATCTTTTTTCTATAAATATTTATATATATAAATATATATATTTTTCTTCGGATGAGAATTTAATTTGGAAAACGAGAGACATGTTATCTCTTAATTTGTTATATTATTCATGCCTTTATTTCATAAATTTCCTTCCATATGGAATAAAAGCTGTCACGTACTATTTAATAAGTTTAGTCGGAATAAAATATATAGCGGCTGGTGGATGATGATCAATGATCATACACAGTTGGCCGAACAAGTATTTTTTTTTTTACTGAAGGAAACAAATAAGAGAGAGATGTTTATTTTCGACCTGTCCAAGATTCATAAAGATTTAAGACCTGGGTCAAGTTTGTCATGCATCTATTACTGGTTTCTCTAAAAGGTATTTTCCTTTTAAATATTTGAGTGTCTCTATTGTGGTTGGGAGATTGAAAGTTAATGATTTTGGTCAGTTGCTTGAAAAAATAAAAAATAAAATTGCGGATTGGAAGATGAAACTACTTTCTATTAATGGTCGGACTATCCTTCTTTGCCATGTTCTTTCGAGTATGGCTATTCATCTTATGACCATTTTACATGTTCCTTAGAATGTGATCAGAATTTTGAATAGGATTATGAGTTCTTTCTTTTGGGGGAGTCTGAAGGGAAATGTAAGAGAAAATAGATTTTTTAAAATAACATCTGCAAGCTTACTAAGGAAGGTGGTTTGGGTATTCAGGATTTTGAGGACATTCAAAAGGCTTTACATATGAAACTTGATTGGTGTCTAATTAAGGGTTAGTCTTTATAGGCAGATTTTCTTAGAGCAAAGTATGCCCAAAATAATCACTCATCTCTTTTGGTGCCTAATAAGGGCACTCGATTTTGGAAATCTATTGTCTACTGTATCCTGAAAGTTTTAAATAATTCAAAGTGGACTATGCGCGAGGGGAATATATCTTTTTAGTTTGATAATTGGGAAGAGGGGGGTCCTCTTAGGCTCTTAGCTCCCAATATCCTGTTCTTGAACAACCTCTCTTAAAGTTTAAAGATTGTCGTATTGATACTGGTTGAGATATTCCCTTACTGGCAAGGCTAGTGGGTTTTCAAGAAGCTTCTGAGTTGTGTAAGTTTTTGGCTAGGAGGAATGATGGGCATGATGTTTTAATCTCGCTAAAAGATAGTGATGAAAATTTTTCTACCAAAAGTACTTGGAATTGTATTCGAGTTAGGGCTCATTCCTTACATTGGGCTCAGTGGATTTGGCATAATTCCCTTTTTAAAAATATTTATATTATGATGTGGAATGTCTATAACAACTGTTTGAGTGTTGATGGAAAGATTAGATCTGTTGGTATTCCTATTGTTTCTAAGTGTAATTGTTGCTCTTTGGGTCATATTGAGAATCTAAATCATGTGCTTTGTACTGGAGATGTCGTTAGACATATTTGGCGTATGACCGCTATCCAGTTAGGGGTGCACATGGGTGTTTTCCATACTTGGAATGAGCAAGTTAATTTTTGGTTCCGACATGCCGGGAAGTCTTTTCAGCTTCGTATTATTTTTGGTATTCTGCCTTCTATTATTTCTTGGTAGCTTTGGAACAGGCACTGTAAAGCTCATAACTGAGGATAGAACTGATACAGTTTATTCTATTTGGCATGTCATTAAAAGCTAGATTCGAAAGATCATGCAATTGACTATGAAAATTTCTCGTGTTTCTAATTAGGATGTCGCTATATTGAATAGACTGATTCCTGTGGTTTTTCCAAAGCCTAGAATAGTCCATGTGGTGAGGTGGTCTAGACCTCCTCAGGATTGGGTGAAGCTAAATATGTATGGTAGTAGTTTGGGTAATCCTTACCTGACCGGTGCTAATGGTGTTATTCGTGATAACTTTGGCCGGTTAAAAGTGGCTTATTCTATTTTTTGGGTCAGGGATTTAATAATTTTGCTGAATTGAGAAGTTTGTGGGAAGGGGTTAGGAGGTGCTATTAGCTTGGTTTCTTCCGAGTGGAGATTGAGATGGATACTCAGCTTCTTGTTAATTGGCTTAATAAAGGTGTTTGTCGTATTTGGTATCTAGAGGATTATTGGGATGATCTACTTGCTTATTTAGAGTGCATGAAGTATCGTGTGAGTCATATTTATCATGAAGGAAATGATGTGGCTGATTTTCTTGTTAAGAGAGGTATATGGGGTTCTGATATGGATTTGTATAATGATAGTGATCATATGCCTAGCCAGTTACGGTGTCTTCTCAAAATGGATAGAATTGATTTTCCTTATTTGCATATTTTATAGATTATTTCCCAAGTTTTGGTTTAGGCTTGGTTTTTTGTTTTGATTTTGTATTGGTCTTTTTTTTTTTTTTTTTTTATAAATGTTTAGACTTGTAGTTCTGTTGTTTGGTGTTTCTCTTGATGTTTGAGATTTGATCTTTTATTTATTTTTAATTGTACATCTCAGCATCAAAATTTTGTAACTACGGATTTTCTCTATAAAAAATGAGGCTATCAATCAAATTAGAGATCCGTCCTTTTTAAAAAAAAAATATTCAGAACTATTATTAGCAATAAAAGAATAATTGATTCAGAAGGATGACTAGAGCCCGGTCAACGATTCAACGTACATTTGAATTATTCAATTGCAATTACGAGGAGACAGATGGTGAGCTGGCCAGAGTCATCAACTCCTAGGCCGGTTTGGTTAATTTATATAAAATTAAATTATTTTATTTCATTTAATTTAATTATTATAATTTTTTAAAATAAAAATTTTTAAATTTTAAATTAAAAAATAATATTTATTAAATTTTTACCAAAATATCTCATCTAAATTATATAATCAAACAAGACTTTAAACCTTTTTGCGGTTTGATCATTTGTAGTTTCCGTTTTTTTTAAGGAAAAAAATAAAAGAAATTGCATCAACTCGCTTTCAGGTATAAAATTCTATTGTCTACCATAATTTTAAATCATATAAGAGTTGAAAAGGTGGTCTGTCAATATTTTATAGAGTTGATATGCTCTTTATTTTATTTCTTCATATTAAGAAAGAAAATTTATTTATAAATTTTTGATACACCAAATATATTATTGATGTGAAAGCTTGTCACATTTATTAGCATTAATTTTATGATTTTGAATATTTTTAGGATTATAATAGATCATATAACTAATAACAGAGGGTATGTTTACATCAATTTAATTATAAATAGCATTAATGTTCAATAAAGAAAATGGCAGCGGGAACATTGGACGGTTTGACTACAAAAACGTACTTGTCGATCCAACAAAGCTGAGCCCACAAGTGAAAATGAAGTTTTCCATAGGCCACGGCACGCAGGCACTCTATAAAGTTGATCTTTCGCTAAAGAAAAAGGATATTTATAATTATAAATTACGTAACTGTCACATAATAATTTTAAAAAAATTAATTAAATATAAAATTTATATAAAAAAATTAATTTTTTAATAAAAAAATTAATTTTTATTTAAAATAATTACGCATCATTTATTTATTTTAAAATTATATATAGAATTACTCTTTGCTACGTAATGAAGTAGGCTTCTAGGCCATTCGATCGGTAACAACTTGGGCAGGCCATTTTCGTTGATGCCACGAGTCTTCTTTGATAAAGCACAAGGATTTGGATTAGAATTCTTTTTTTTTTTTTATAATACCACATATCTATTCTTGTCGGTTGGACCAAACAAAATATAAATTCAAAGCAATTAATCTGAAGTCAGAGTCGTCTTAAGTTAATGGTATTAGCTAGGAAAGAGGGACAATAATATTGTTGATTGTCTCTGGGGTGAATATATATATATATATATAGATACACACACAAAATATGACAATTTAGGACACGTTAATTGGCTCGGGATAGGTCTTTCAATTATAATTTAATTTCATTCCTTTGAAATAATGGTTTTGATCACGCATTGAAATTCATATAAATTAAGTTCAATATATATATATATATATATATATATATATATATATGCATGATGAGATTGCGAAAGTTCTACAAAGTTTAATTAGGGCGAACTTGACAATTAGACACATCGATTGTGTCCATAAAAACTATATATATATATATATGTATATCTCGCTAGCTAGATAATTTTAAATAGTAAGTATACTTATTTTAATACTGATTTGGTGTGGACGAGCTAGAGATCACACGCAAATTATTGCAGCATGCATGCATGCATAGATATATTCCGAGTTGTGAGATATAAAATATGAGTGGTAGGTAGAGATCAAGGGTACGTAGTTAATTGTCAATTGCTGATCAACTCTCAACCATGTGGAATCGCTGGAATATTTGGATCCCCACAGAAATCGGCGTGAAGTGTGATCATCGATACAGCAAGGCCGGGGGCTATTATTTATTTTTATAATAATAATATTATTATATAACTATAGCTAGTAGCTAGCTCCTCGAGGGAAATAAAATTAATAATATTCTAGCTAATTTCACAACTTGTAATAACCTCTTCTAGCTACGTTTGCCATCTAAAGCTGGAGGATGAATTTAATCTTCAATTAAATAAATTACCCCTTTAAATTACATTATCACCGATTCACCCGTTTTGATTTCAAGAAGTGATATTTACAATTATAAAATATATAAGTATCGCTCACTTATTCTTAATAAATAAATAAATATGAGATATATGAAATTTTTTAATTTTTAAATAATAAATTACACTCTTTTTTAAAAAAAAATATACGTCTCTTGCTGTGATATATTTAGCATTACTTTTTAACTTTGTTTTGTTTCCCATGGGAAAGGGATTCATGCATGCGCTTTACGTTTCGACCCTTGCTACTTTTCCATTTATTTTTTGGTGTTATTCGTTCTTAATACCACATAGCTAGGTTTGGGCCTGATCAAGTACTCATGTCCTTGATAAATAGTGAATTTTTCACTACATTTTTTTTTTCATTTTGCCCCTCTATTTTAGTGGTTTTTCCTTTTTATCCCTCTGCATACATTGCTTTGATCCGTTCCCATATTTATCTTTTAGACCATCCTTTTTGCTTCTTTCCCGTTTTTATCCCTCAATTTGCTTTTGTTTTATATAAATTTATGGTTGTGTCCGCCGGTCTCATGATAGTAATTTTTCAACCACTTTTCCTTTCCATTTATGTCCCTATATTTTATTCACATATTTACGTTGTTGTCCCTCTTTTTAATTTATTTTCCAATTTTGTCCCTCGATTCCCTTTTGTTTTATTCGTATTTTTACATTTTTGTTGCTTAATTTCATCGACTATGATTATATTTAGGTTCCTCAATTTCGTTGGTTTGTGACTAGGTATCGGTTCAGTTGTGGTATTTGTCCTTCTTGATCATCAATTATTTTTTCATTTGGTTTTCAATGACTGGTTTACTTTCTTACGTTGTCAGCGTGAGGGGATGTTTCCTCCCTATCGAGTGTAGTGATATTATGATTATCTCCAGACCCACAAAATTCCCTATCTCTCACTCTTGGCTTGCTCTCTCTCCCAAGTTCTCTCTCATCTCAGACTCCCTATTTTCTCTCTCTCTCTCTCTCTCTCTCTCTCTCTCTTTCCACCACATTACCCTTGCTGCCGTCAGCAGCCGCGGAGCACACCGGACAGGAGGGTTTTGTCGTCCCTCATTATTTGATGCTTCTTTCTCCAACAAAAACCAAAGCCCATAGAGAGAGAGAATGTGAGGCTTCCGAATGTATTCCTAGGGTTCGATGGAAACCACCTCTTCACGCTCGGTGACAGCCAGCTCGACGAAAACTTTGCTAGTTGGATTTCGTGAAGGCGTTTTTTGGCGTCTCGTTTTTTCGAATTTGATCTTGTTTTGCGTTATTGTTATCAGCAATCATTGGGTATGGATTTTCGCAGATTCTTCTAAACTAGTGTTTCATGCATTTGGGTTCATCTAGATGGTTTTGGCGTTTTGCATTTTAGGGTTTTTGGGTTTAATTTCTTTGACTTTTTTAATCTTTGACTTTACATCTGAGGTTTACTAATATTTTGGTTTTCTTGGGGCGCCAAATTTTGCCCATGTTTGACCGAATGTAGTGATTTGAGTTTTTGTCTCTTTCATTTTGTCCCTGACCGATTATCAGTTCAATTCTTTCTGGTTCATCAGTATGGGTTATTTTGTCCTTTGAGGACCGAGCATGGTGATTTGAGTTCTTGTTCTCATAGCTAGTCTCTCTGTTGTTGTTGTTTTTTTTTTTTTTTTGTAAGCAAATTAGATGCTCAAAGACTAGCACAAGTAAGCGAAAGATGTTTGATCTCTCTTGGAGGGACTTTTTCTGCTTTAAACCCTTTCGAGAATATTACAGGGAAGTCACTTGTAGTTGTAGAGGGGTCCGGATGTTGTTTAGCCTTTTCATTTCATAGGCTTATACTCCTTTTACATGATAAAAAATCAGATAGACTGAGTACTCGTTCTCCTTTTACATGTGCAGTTTTTTAATCATAGGTTCCAATCCTTAGCAGTTTTCTATAGCTTTTATTGTTTTTTTTATACTTTTAGTCTTTACATAATTATCTTACAGAGGACAAGCTGAGAAAGAATTTAGAGTGGAAGTTGATGCTATAGGTCACCTTCGGCGGCATAAGAACTTAGTTCGTCTTTTAGGGTATTGCATTGAAGGAACTGAAAAGTATGATATCTAATCATTATACTCCATCTTGGTTTCTAGGCACAAATAATAATCTTTTAGGTTCACAACTTTGTTTTGTAACAAATATTCATGAATGAATTGTCATAATGAATTTTATGTCTTCTCTCAATGTTCATTTAGTATAGCTAACTATTGATCAATGTTCTCTTCATTTAAAAATAAAATGGCATGAAGGATATTTTCCTCAAGAATATCGTTGACAGCAGTAGACTTATGAAGGGGCAGGGCGGCCATGGCCCCCCCAAAGTTTGAAAAAAATATATATATTATTTTTTATGATTTAATAGGATTATATTAATCTCATCTTGTGTATGCTCTCTGATCTAAAAATCATATTAGTCCCTCTCTACACAATTATTTTGATCTTATAGATTATTTTAACCTAGAAATAGAACAAAAAATATTTTATTATAGTTTTAGTTTTGCTCGGCCTCCCTCCCTCCCGTAACAAATTTATAGTTCTGCCAGATCGTTGACAGGGTAACAAAGGAAATTAAATCGCATATTTTATATTGATATATCCATTGTGTGCAATTTTTTCTTAAGTAAACGATTATATTAATAAGAATAGGCATAATACAATTACAAAAGATTATATATATACAAGAGGTAACGCCTATCTAAGAAGAAGAAACGGATCGTGTGCATTTATTGTGAATGAACATCCAGAATGTCGTTTATGTTTATAATCTTTGGTTATGAGTGTGTGCGCACCCTGTGCACACGTGAGAGCAAGATATATAGCTTTTGGCGCTAAGTTCACATATATTGAATTCATTTCTCGTCGGGTTATTGGTAACTTAGAGCAGTGGCGCGCACCATGGAGCCATGCGTCAACATGGATATCTAACTCTGGAAGCTCGGATAAAAATTCTCCTACTGCTGAAGGATTAGAGCATTCACATTCCATTTTTTATAATTTTTCTTAAATTTTAGCTAGAAATCACAATACTTCTAATAATTTTTTCTTAAATTTTATTCATATTTAAAAAATTCCCTACATCTCATTCCCTATATTTTTTCTATTCTATTAAAATAATATTTTTTATTATTTCTTTATTATTATTTCTACTACTTTATTTCTACATCTTTAACTATTTCCTATAAAATATATATAAAAATTGATTTAGGGGATGAATATATAGTGACTCTCCAAATATAGAGAATCAATGTTCAAATCCTAAAAATATACCTTAAAATAAGAAACCGGATGAAGTGCTTATTTTGTCAAAAAGTTAAGTTGACTCCCTAAAATTTAGAGATTTAGGGAATATAAGAAACCTCTAGGCATTAGAATCGTTGCAGTAGAGGAAGATGAAAATCCAATTTTTACAGATGACGATGAGGATCTCTATAAATCTTTAGAAAGAGTAAGGAAAGTGATGCTTAAAAAGCAAGAGGAGGAGGTGGCATGCATATGGTCCTCAAGCAATTGCACTTCTAGCCACCACCAAGATGATCACCAGCAGCGAAACTGCTAAAGATCAAAACCCCACTACTGGAGAGTCACAAGAAAATAAGGTCGTCTTTACAAAGATGGAGGAGTTTGTTTGTGGTCTCTAGCTAGCTTGACGAAGGTATATATGAGGAGAAATTCTATTTGCAGTCCTCAAGTGGAGACTGCATGTGCAGGTACATTATTAAATGAGAGAAAATATTATTTTAGAAGGGATAATTTTATAATTTTAAAAAATTTTAAAATTGAAATAGCCTAGGCCTGCATATGCAGTCCCCAAGTGGGGACTGTACCTAGCATTACTCATATATGAGCCCTTTTAGCTAACCAAACTCGATCATGATATACATACAACCCCAACATACCGGCCTGTCATCAAATATTTCATAACATCCAAAAAAACAACTTCATCCTTACGTAAATATATTCCATTTCTTATGCCAAATTAAAAAGTCAGAGGTGCAGGATACCTATCAATCTAAAGTCAATCATGTACACACATTATGATCTCAAGAAAATGTACACCAATCTAAAGTCTTCTAGAATGGTGCCTAATGAGTTTGTTTACTTTACTCAGAGAAAATTTCTGGCATGAAAAATATGACTATCTCTGAAGGGCAGAGAAGAGAAATCAACATTTAAGCATGGTTTGGTTACACAATACAGATTCATCTCTTCTGTACCATACAGTAATTTTTCCTATCTAAACGGGACTTTAGTTTCATAGTCTCTTAAAATAAATTTCTAGGCATGGAAAAAAGAGCATCATTTCTATTCTATTTGTGTAACTTCTTTTACTGTTAAATGGCTTCCCAATGGAAGCTATTGGTTAATTAAGCAATGTGAGAAACTGTCAATTCTGTCACTTCTTGATTTTTGAATATACGCGCGTTTGGTACTTGTATACTTGAATCACGCTATTTTCCCAACCAAACATAGAAAATGGTTCTTTTCTACGCTATGCTTATGTTTATTATTAAAGGTGAATATATCGAATATATAATCAGTTGCTCAAGAAATAATTGGGCAGATTTAGAAGAGATCAATCAGAAGGAACGCAAGGTTTAAACAATGAAGTTTTGAAAATCTCTGTTTTTTTTGTTTAAAGTCGTTTGTTTACACCGTTCCTGAATTCTTACACGAGTCCTTCAACCAATTTCATGCATGATCATTATTTTGTGACAAGTACTCGTGATGGCTTTAAACAATGAAGGCTTCAAATGAAAATAACAATCTTGCGTATTGGTAGATATGACTAAAGAAAAACATTGCAGTTCCATTGACTTTGCTAGATAATCAATTAGTACTTCGATCGATGTGTTTGAGTTTATATATACCTGATTTGAATCACGCTATTTTCCCAACCAAACATAGAAAATAGTGTTTAAATATTGTTTCTATGTTTCTTTCAAGGAAAGCTCACGGCTAACATCCAATGACAATTTATTTCCATATTTTTTTTTCCTTTCTAACTAGTAAAACGTATCTTGCACGTTACACTTCTGCTAGTATGTATATATATATTCGGGATGAAGAGATCAGCTGCTACGCCCACCGAAAATTCGGTACCGAATAGGTACCGAATAGTATACATATAATTCAGATGGCTCTAGCTGTTGTCGGTCAAAATTGATGGGCATCCACGAAATCATTCAATATTAAATAAGAACAATTAGAGAATACACAAAACTGGATTTTTCTAAGATTACAAAGTTTCAAGTAGTACTGCCCATCCAAAGTCCAACTTAATTGAAAGGATATGTTTAATTTTCTTCCTTTCACACACAAAAAATATATAATCCGAACGTTGACTAGACGAGTATAATTTGTTTGATAAATTTTGTTTCATCATTATCTGTAAAATCAGCACTAGTACTGCTACTTAGTACGTACTGTGTGACGTTATATTATAAACTATCAATACATTTAGCACTGCATGTTAATGCCAGAGTTTCGTTATATTAATATTGCGTTTGATGCATCAATATCAATGACGAATCAACTGGATAATGTCTTTTTTTAGTTGATTAATTACCCGTATTTCTCCGCAAGAGGCAAAAACGCTGCAGAAGTGAGCAAAAGACTTGGCAATAATCAAGTAGCGAGTGAGAAAGAAAGAAAGAGAAAGGGAAATAAATATGGTGGTTCCCGGATGCTGTACTGGAAGTGGGGGTGGTGGTGGAGGCCGGTTTGCGGACATAAAGGGCCTCACCCTCCAAGTGCTCCTGGGGCGGAGATTCATGATGTTCGCGTCTCTTTTAATCATGAACACTGCTGGCTTGAGCTACATCTTCGGCCTCTACTCCGGCGAGATCAAGTCCAAGCTCGGTTATGACCAAACCACTCTCAATTTGATCAGCTTCTACAAGGACTTAGGCGCAAACATCGGCGTCATCTCCGGCCTTATCAACGAGATCACACCCCCGTGGGTGGTCTTAGCTATGGGCGCGTCTTTCAGCTTTTTTGGCTACTTCATGATCTGGCTCAGCGTCACCGGAAGAATCGCCAAGCCCCATGTCTGGCAAATGTGTTTGTATATATGCATTGGCTCCAATTCACAACCTTTCGTCAACACTGGAGCGCTTGTCACCGCCATAAAGAGCATCCCTGAAAGCCGTGGAATCGTCATTGGTGTTTTGAAGGGTTACACGGGTCTTAGTGGCGCAGTTATCACTCAGGTTTACCATGCTCTCTACGTCGAAGACGCCAAGTCTTTGATTTTGCTCATAGCGTGGCTTCCTTCTGCTATATGTCTGGCTTTCCTTCGAACCATTAGGGTCATCAAGGCTACTCGACAGCCAAACGAGATCACGCTTTTCTATAATTTCCTCTATATCTCGCTTTGTCTTGCGGGGTTTTTGATGGTCGTGATTATAGTAGAGAAAAGGGTCGACTTCACACAAAGTGAGTATGGAGGAAGCGCAGCCGTGGTGCTTTTCTTGCTGTTCCTCCCACTTGCCGTCGTTATTATGGACGAGTATAAGGTTTGGAAGAGCAAGAAAGAAGCTCTGAACGATCCCGGATCATTGAAAATAACTACCGAGGAGGCAACCCAGACGAAGAGCCCTGTCCATCCACCACAAACTGGCACTTCCACAATTTCGCTTGCGGAACCAGGTGCTGAGAAAGAACAAGTTTCTTGTTGGAAGACCATGTTTCAGCCACCGAATAGAGGGGAGGACTATACCATACTACAAGCACTTTTCAGCATCGACATGTTAGTGATATTCATTGCAACAATTTGTGGTCTTGGGGGCTCGTTAACGGTGATAGACAACTTGAATCAAATAGGAAGTTCCTTAGGATACCCGAAGAGAAGCATAAGTACTTTTGTGTCTCTGGTAAGCATTTGGAACTATCTCGGACGTGTCGTCGCAGGTATTGCCTCGGAAATGTTCATAACAAAGTACAAATTTCCTCGCCCTCTCATCCTCACACTGGTCCTCCTCTTATCCTGCGTGGGTCACCTCCTAATTGCCTTTAACGTCCCGAACGGCATCTATGTGGCATCAGTGATTATTGGGTTTTGTTTTGGTGCACAATGGCCACTACTCTTCTCGATAATCTCTGAACTTTTTGGGCTTAAGTACTACTCTACGCTGTTCAATTTTGCAGCGGTGGCTAGCCCAATTGGGTCATACTTGCTCAATGTGAGGGTCGCTGGGCATCTATACGATAGGGAGGCAGAGAAGCAGATGGCAGCGTTGGGGCTCGAAAGGAAGCCCGGGGAGGACTTGAACTGCACTGGGGTTGACTGCTTCAAATTGTCTTTCATTATCATAGCCGCCGTGACCTTCTTTGGCACACTTGTTTCGCTCATCTTGGTGATTAGGACCAGGAAGTTCTACAAGAGCGACATTTACAAGAAGTTCCAAGAGGACGCGAATCATGTGATCGAGAATGAAACCACGATGGTTGCAAATGGTCGTGTTCGACAGACAGAATTAGCACAGCGTAACTAACAATAATGAAGGCCGGATAGGGACAAGGAACCAATTTGGGAGCCATTTATGACCCATCGATCTAATTTATGTCCATAAGCGACAGTTTTGGATCACTTTATTTATACTTCTTGTGATGATGTTTGTAATTTAGCCTTTTTTTTTATGCCCTTTTATCCTGTAAAATTAGATCTTGTGTACTTGTTTTATACGTTTATAAGAAGATTTCAGGGTTCTGTCTGATTGTCGTACTCGATTTTACGATTAATGATGATGCATGACTGTTGCTCCTAAAAAAGTAACGTTCTTATCAAATATTTCACAATAAATTACTTGTACAAGTTTTAAATAGATAAATTCTTGTAAAAATATAAATTCTACCATAAAAAAATATAAAAAATTATTTTTAATTAGTGGGTCAATTCACATTTTTATAAAAGATTCGTATAAAACTTACCTATTTGAAAGTTTTATCTAACATTACTTATATTTTATATCCGGCAGCCGATATATATATTCTAGTACTCGACTTGCAACGATATGCATATATCGGTTTTTACACAAATGGAATACCTGTTGGCTGTTGATTCCAAAGGCCAAGTACTTGCTGCCCTGTATTTGTCATCGTTGCCATAGAGAACGGAAAGGTTACGGGGGAAAAACTGCAAGAGATCGATTTGGATCCCTGTAGTGTAACCCTATGATTAGGTAATCAATGCCCAATAACGTCCTGAATCTCCTGATCATGAGACGTACTGTTGTCATTGTCAAATGACCCGGCCACATTAATATAGATTTTTATTTGCATGCCATTTCAGATTTTCTTATATTAATACATATATATATTTTTTATAATTATCTTGATAACTGTTTGTAATAAATTTGATTGATTTAGTGTTGTACGTTTTCATTTAGTAGGCATGTATTGGCTATTGAGGTGCTAGTTTTCCAGCTATGACTTTTACCCTAAAGTCAATCACGTACACACATTATGATCTCAACAAAACACAAGCGATCGAGAGGAATAAATATGAGTTTATTGCTAATGGTTTTCAATGAGTTTTGCTCCATATAATATTACTTGTGTCTTTTAGAATGGTGCCTAATGAGTTTGTTACTTTACTTAAAGAAAATTTATGGCATGAAAAATATGACTATCTCTGCAGGGCAGAGAAGAGAAATCAACATTTAAGTCCGGTTTGGGTACACAATACATATTCATCTCATCTGTACCGTACAGTAATTTTTTATTATCTAAATATACTATATTTCATCTCTAAATTTTAAAAATATCTACTTAAATAAACAGTAATGAACCGTAATAAACAGTGAATACTGATAGTGAACAATGCATAAATAATACACTTTTCGGCTCTCTAATCAACAGTGGGACCCACACATTTTTCAAATTCAAAAATAAAATATTATCTCATCTAATCTCACAATCCAAACGTATATTTTTTTTACAAATTATTTCATCTGATCTTAACTCAAAAATTTTACTACTGTTCAAAATATTATAGTGGCAAAGGAACGTAAGCAATATGCTTCAGTATTGAGCTCTACATCATTTTTCATCTAAATTAACCTTTTTCCAAGCTAATAAGTTTAGAAATTGCAGTCGTATTAAGTTACTACTCTCTAGTCAATTTCCTTTATAGAATCACCATTTTATGGACAATATCATTTTCCTTAATTTTAAGAATTGGCTCAAGCTTTAGAGGTTAATTACTGGAGTACTGAAACATGGTTGCCTGAAATGCTAGTTAACGCGGATTTTTGGAGCTTGTTTATACATCATAGATTGTCTGCTTGTTATTGATCATCGTGAAATTCTGTCATTTGTTTGATTTTTCCTGGGTATTGTACATCGGTTTTAGTTGGTTAGCAGTTACAAATTAAGAAGTCATGCGCATGCACACCATGTTTGGATAGAGATATGTTAATACCTCTTATTTACTTCCCTTTCATAGAAATGTTTTTATCCCTTTTAATTTTGATACTTGCAAGAAGTGCCAATTCTTTTTTAATTATTTGTTTAAGGATCTGTTTGTGTTGGTTGCTATGAACTTCCAGTTCTCTTTTGGAGTGAGTTGTACTTCAATTGTATTTCTTAAACACACCAACTTTTAGCTGTAGCCAGAGCATGCATAAGTCATGTTATGCTATCTATATATTAGTTGCATTTATATTCTATATTATTGCTTGGCATGATGCCTTTACTCTGGTGTTTATGTAGATCATGATGGAAAGAGATACAGGCCGACCATGTGGATTTGGGTTCATTACTTATTCTGATCGTCGGGGAATGGAAGATGCTATCCGGGAGATGCATGGACAGGAGTTTGGTGATCGGGTAATCTCAGTGAACAAGGCCGAACCCAAAATGGGAGAAGATTTAGACCATGGTTATATATAGGGGAGGAGGCCACTCATCTGGTGGCAGAGGAAGCTATGGAGGAGGAGACAGGTCTGCTGGGCAAGATGACAGTTTCAAGTGTGGGCGCCCAGGGCATTGGCCAAGGGACTGCCCTTTAGCAGGTGGTGATCGAGGTCGGGGTGGTGGTTCATTTTCTTCACGGTCTAGATTCGGAGGGTCTGGTGGCCGTGGGGATCGCTATTTGGATGATCGATATGATGGAGGTAGGGACCGGTTTGACAGCAGAGACAACAAATATGGGAGCCGTGATCATCGCTCTGTTGGTGACAGGTATCCAAATTCCAACGTCTGGTATTATTTTCAAAACAGTAACAGAAGTAATGCTTTCTGCATTTTGTTTGGGTCTGACTCCTTCTTGTGATGATGGTGGCCATCTGTAATGTTTTGTGAAATATGGTTGGATAGTAAAGAAGATATGTTACAAGGGCAGGTACCCTCATGGTGTCATGGATCCTGTTATCTGTGGTCTGACTTATTTGTAAACAATGCAGGTACCCTCCTGGTGGAGATCGTTTTGCAAGTGATAGGTATGGTGGCTCAGATCGTTATGCTCAAAATGGTTATGTCAAAGACAGGCTACGAGAGGGATGGTAGCTCACGCGGGGCCAATGAAAGGTATGGAAGTACTGGAGGAGGATCAGCAAGGACGAAGGGAAGAAGTTACAGGAACAGACCAGGACCTTATGAACGCCCCGATACGCCAGCCCTGAAATTGATGTCTCAAAATAATCGTCAAATACCATATATATAATCCAAAGAAAATCCCATTTTTCTTATAATAATCTCTGCCATATATAGCATAAACTGCAAATGTGATATTCCATAATTTAGTGTATTTTAGTTGAATGATTATTTTAATTAATTTTAATATTGGTTCTCTTATTTTAAATTTATCGGATTTTTTTGTTGGATTTATTTTATGATTTTTAAGTTGTGAAATTTATTATGATGTGATTTCTTGGTATTAATTATTGTTTTGCATTTAAATTACTATTTTCTTAATTAATTTAATATTGGATTTTAAAATTATTGCATTGTTAGATTTTTATTATTATTTTATTTTAACTAATCAATGCATTTCAATTATTTTATTCAACTTATTGTTTTCAAATTCTTTTCGTTGGATAATTTTTATGACCCAAATTATAAAGATTTGACTTCATTTCTTTCCCTCACTTTTTCTTTTCTTTTTTTTTTTCTGCCTTTTTCGTCTATTTCTTTCCTCTGGCACGTGACACCCCCCTCCCCTCTCTCCCGTCCATTTCTTCGTCCGCCCAGTGCACTGTCGTGTGCCGCCCATTGCTGTCACCGTCACCGTCCCTCCCATTCTCCTTCTCACCAGCCGGCGACCACCCCCCTCTGTTTTCAGCCCCTCCTTTGCCACCAATCTCCCCCACGCATGGCTTCAAGCCGCTACTTCATTTTGCTCCCGTGTCGTTGTGCCTTCGCCGTTCGCCACCAGCTCTTCCCCACACCATCGTTGACCCTTCAGCTACCTAAACCATTCTTCCTCGACTCCGATTTGCCACCCTTGAAGCCCTTCCATCCCCATTTTCGATTTGGGTGTTTTAGTCTACAATCGCCGCCCTCGCCACCACCCACGGCCAACCGCCACCGCTAGTAGTTTCATTAACACCCATAAGCCCTTCCCTAGCCATCCTTACTCTTCGTTTGTCCTCGTTCAAAAGTTGAGTTTTTGAGACCCACGGTTTTAGTCCAAAATACACTGTTGCGTGGCTATGCCGCCACTTCTAGCACCTCTGTGATCATTCAAAAATTATATTGTAGCACTGTAAGTATTTTTCTCAAAGAACTTTGAGATTTAAATGTATTTTTTCGTTAACTCATATTTACTGTGAATTTGTTAGTTGTGCCGGACTGAGTCCGAGAAGTAAGCGGGTCGGTTGGATTGGATAATGAAGTTGTTTGTGTGATTGGTTAATGCTAAGATTTGTTGGGTGTTTCGGGTTTTAATATTGGTGTTTTGAATTTGACGTTGGTTATGGTAGATATTGATGATTTTAGAAAGTGATGATATATTTTAGGATTATGAGGATTTTAGGTTTTGAGGAATTAAAATAGGTTATTTTAAAAGTTTTGACTTAAATATTAAAATACGTGATTGATTGGAAACTTACGGAAATTATGTGATTATTTTTATATGTGATGATTTATAGTTGACTCGACATTTTTTAGAAAAATTCTAAAAAATCTAAGAAATCTAAGTAAATGGGGTTCCTATGCTAGACTTTGCAGAAAAATAAAATAGACTGAGGTCAATTTTGAAAATGTACATGTTGTGTTATGAAAAGAAATGTTAAACGATCTCAATTATTTTTTCTGCATTGCTCATGAGATTCTATATAAGAATAAAATATTTTCTTGCATGACTGGTGTAGACATGAACTTAGTTTTGACATTCTGTTATTGAACTCAAAAATATGAGCGAATATGAAAATTGATAATTTTTGCATGTGGCATGAAGATATTCTAAATCTGTTTTGAAAAATGTGAAATGATCTGATTTTGTTCAATACTCTGCTTTGGAATGATTTGGCATATGAAAAACCTTTGGCACAACGTTATGATTTTGTACTGACTCTGATTCTGATTCTGTTATGACTCTGATTTCTGATTATGTTCTGACTCTGATTCTGATTCTAATTCTGATTATATTCTGGCTTTGATTCTGATTATATTTTACTCCGATATGTGGCCCTGTCACGGGATATAATAGTGACCTCTGACTCTGTCACGGGATACAATAGTGACCTCTGGCCCGTCACGGGATATAATAGTGGTTTTCTGTTTTGAGTGCAATCGTTTTGATATTCATGGTGATTTATGTTCTGCTTGGCTTTCTGCAGAATGCACAACTCTACCACGGGGGTTAAATATGAAATTTTGTTCTGATATGATGATTCAGTTATGTTATGCCAAGGAAATTTTGAATAAAAATGTTTTTCTGAAAATTTCGCTCTTATATTTTTGGTAACATGTTTCGATTTTGCATTCTGAAAACAAGTTTTCTGATTCTGCATTATGAGATAAATATTTTGTTTAAGATTTCAAAGTCTGATAAATGCTCATGTTTACATACTAGTATATGTTCTCTGCTTACTGAGTTGTTAATAACTCACCCCTTATCTCCAATATTTTCAGATAATTTTGGATAATTTAGCTGATGATCAAGATTATGAAGCATTATATGAGATGTCTTAAGAATAGTAGATTAAGAATATAAGGTTTCGATGAGTATTGGCGATGTTTGTTAAGAAATTTCAAAGTATTCTGATGACGTGACATTTTGAAGAATTAATTATATCGAGGATTTGATAAATGAGTTTGTGTGATTATTTAAATCGGAAGTGTTTACGTTTAATTTAAAATTTTTAGAAGTATATTAATAATGTTGGAATTGTTTATTAAGTAACATGAATTAACTTTCTAGACTTTTAGGATAGGAGCGTTACTGCAAAGGAGAAACATCTTAATTACCATATCAGAAAAAAAGCAAGAAGAAGATAAAAGCAGATAATTATTAATAATTTAGGACGTATTTGTTTCACTCTTTATAGGGCCGGGCAACAATTGAAGTATTAAGTGAGTATTTATTAGAAAATCATGTGTCAGCGATCTATCGTAACAAAAGTAATTATTAATATGAAAAGCCGTTGTTACAGTAAGCCATGCTTTCATCATGCAGCTCTTGATAGATATATAGAATATTAAACTGCGTATAAATAGAATATTACTCCAAACTATATATAATGTCATTATAAGCAGCAATAGGACGAGCAACAATAGGACGAGTTTTTCAACGCCGAAGACGTCACTCTTGTGCGCAGCATGGAAGGGACTTCTTCCGATCGATCGATCCTCAGTTTCAGTTGATTAAAGTAGACATTATTTGTTCATATTATCTACGCCTAATTTTTATTTTAGAAAACATCTCATTTCATTTAATTATTATAATTTTTTTAATTTTTAATATAAAATAAAATAAATAATTTAATTTTTTCAAATTTTAAAATAAAAATAATATTAAAAAATATATTCTAATAATATTTTATTTAATTTTTTAATTTTAATCTCAATTTATTTAATCTCGATCCGCAGTGATAAGCTCTTTGATTTTTCTCTGTCACAGTACTTCATGCCAAAAAGAAGAAAAACAATGACAGTGACACTTTCGTTTCCATTTTCTTCGCCCAACATTTCTTTCTTTTCTAAAGCAAACTTTAGAATTAATTGAAGGGCATGGATGCCGTAGATGTTGGGGTTTTGACTCGTTTGAGTTCTGCAGGCAAAACGAGAAATTAAGACCAATGCGTGGAGAGAAAAGCTTGGATATGCAGTACTGAGAATGACTTGGAAACAATAATATGAAACTAAAAATAAATTGGTTAACGGGAGAAAAAGGAAACATGAAGATGATCTCGATATTGACATTTGGGAACCATGAAATTAAAGGATTTTTCAGGTTAATTCATTTCGTCTAAATTAAATTAAGCTGATTGCTACGAAATCAGGACCCTTATAAGCTTAAATATTCTTGCTCTCTACATCAGTAGAATATTCAAAAGACGTACTCGCAGATTGAAAGATCAGAACACTAGTACTGGGAGTCTTGTGCAAGTGGCCGGCATTAATGTATGGCTCAAGACTCAAGTACTTGCTGTGGTCCCCCTGAATTAGAGATCATTATATGACTATACATGCATTCAAGATTCCATCTGCGATTTTAGAGAGATTTTCGTCGATACTAGCAGGGATCATGAGTGGCATTAAAGATAAAGAGAAAGTGAAAGGATGATCGTTATATGTAAGGGATTATATAAAGATAAAGAGAGAGTGGAAGGTATATAGAGAATCATTTCTTATGACTGACGTTTATACATAGTAATTGCATATGATCATTATTTTGGTAAGACCGATTATCATGAATATTATTATTCCATTAATTATTAATTTCTGCAGCTAGCTTAGATATATAATATATGAGTAATGTTGCATGCAATCGTGAAATGCGTAAGCGCCGTGCAGTCGTTTTGAAAAAGAGTGAAGTCCACTATTAAAAAATTATTATTTCATATGGATCCCGTATTTATTCATTTTTTTCAAAATGATTACACGGTATTTGCGCACTCACAACTGTAACTATAATTTCTCTTAATATATATATATTTATATATAACGCCGAAGAAACGTCTAAGGATGATTGTAATATGATAGTATATATCTATTTCATATATGGTTCTCACATGCTAGTATATAAAATTATTAAATTTTATCGACTAATTATTATACAAAGCTCAGTCAAGTCGAGTTTTGTTGGGTATGCATGTGTCATTTACAAATTGAGCGGGTATCTGCTTTCACGAACGAGTTTTTTTTTAACGGAGCGAGTACTGAGCGGGCTATCGAACAGACTAGTTCATTTACAACCCTATTTATAACGTGACTTAATTACTCAAAGAAATATTGTTTAATGTCTTTTTATTTTAAAAAAAATTATAAATTGCTATGAAACCAAGGAAAGAGTTTCACCAAACCATTAAGTCATGAAGATGCCATGAATACTTTATCAAACAATAGGCTGCAGCATTGGCCATACGGCCTCTATGTTGTATTACAACTTTAGGAAATCTTTTTAATAGATTTCTGATCTCAAGAACTAGATTTCTCCAAATGGACATCGACACTCCTCTTTTGTAAGCTCTTGAACAACCAGCAAAACATCACTTTCCACTTGAAAATCATCAATTCTCAATGTCAAACATAACTGAAGATCCCTTAGCAAAGCCAGAAGTTCTACTTCCACATGATCAATGATCTCATAGTCGGGTTTGCTAGCTGTAAAGAGCAGTACCTTACCAGTTTCATATCGGGTTTTCTAATTATTATTCCATAATTGGTTCTAATTAATTTGATTTATTGCCTTAATTTCTTTTGATAACATGAAAAGAACACGTGGGGAAGTAACATTTACTTTTTTTAATTAGTAATTAATTAAGATACTCTAGAATTTTTATAATATACGGTAGTACTTCTCCTGCTCGATCGGTCGTAAATTATTATTCATTAATTTTTTTCTCCTGCTCGATCGGTCGTAAATTAATTATAAGAATCAAATAGTAGTACTTCTCGATCTGTATTTCAAATGGCTGTGCTTTCCCATATAGGTTTCGAAATGAATTAAATAGCACATTAAGTAAAGGAGTCAACATGACAACATATACAGGCAATTAAGAAAGGCAATGGATCTTTCGATCTGTACGTACTTTATTTCTCTTCTGTTTTTTTTTTTTACACGTATATATATATATCAGTTAAGTTTCCCACCGCTTTCGCAGCTGTTACCAGATTCTATTTTTAATTTTTTCCCACCGCTTGGGATTTACTATAAAAGCAATTGTCACCGTCTCATTTTCTACCATTGTCGTTGCTCTAAATTTTCCAAATCTATTTCCTTGCTTCCGTGTTTAAAATTTGCTGTTAGATTTTGCTGCTTGGCTTTCGAATTTCAGATTAAATTCGGTATGCTTTCTGTTTGGTTTTGTGCTCTATTAATTATGAAATTTCCTTTGCTTTCAAAAAATAGTAAATATTTATAGATGTGAAAACAATTTTATGTTTTTTATGATTACAGAAACCATTAATTACAGCTTAGCAAAATTATATTGTAGACTTACAACATCATGATAGAATTACTTTTACATTCATAACATAAAAGACATATACGTAAAAGACATGTCAAGAATTTCTTGGTTGAATATCCTAGACCATTTTTTTTTTAAGTATTTGAAGACTTGGTACTTAAAATTCCAAAAATTGAATCCAAAACTCATAACATGTAATAGATATGTTATATATGTGTCAAACATATAAATTTTCAAATATGAAAAAGGTTGGTATACGTACAGGAAAAAAAAAAACCCCAACAGAAACGAACACATGCATTCATTTATCTACAGATTCACAATAGAAGAAAAAATAAATAAATGTATAAAACAGGAACATCGAAGATATGAAAATTTATTGAGATTTAAGATAACAGAACAATAGAGTGAAAGTAAAATAACAGAAACGATATTAAATTTTCACATCTAACAAAGAAATGATACAAACATTTCAGCCATCAAACATCTGAGATTTCAGGCTTAAAATGATAACAAAAGTAACAAATAAAGAAGAGATGCAGGAATTTACAAAACAAAACAAAAAAATAAAGAAACTTACGAACGCACATCTGGACATGATTGCTTCAAATATATGAATGTCTCCAGAAATAAACCCACATAAAAAAAATACGCCAACTCAGATCTGCAAAAAATGAACATCACATCTTCATTTACTTAATAGAAGAAAAAATTAACAAACAAAATGAGAAAACAGAAGACGATAGAGTAAAAAATCGCAGACGAATGAAAAAGTAAAAATAAATAAAAATAAAGTTTAGATCTGAACATGATAGCTTCAAATATATGAATATCTGTTTAGATCTATAGAGAGAGAAAAAAACAAACATAGCGACCTAAAAACATATACATGGAATCGGATCTGTAGGAAAGTAATTTAATACAAAGAAATATATGAAAAAGCTATAAACATTGACTACGATCTTGTTATGAGCCGACAAAGAGGAACCCTAATCCTTAGGGTTAATGTCTGAAAACTTGAATGGATCGGGTTGTGTCAAGTGTGGGCCTGAATGGCCACAAGTCCATGGGTATATTTTATTTTGAGTTGAGTCCAGTATTTAAGTTATTGAACGAGTCCGTTTGAGTGGTTCCAGATTGTAGTTAAATGGGCCACGAGAGTCAGTATTTTACATGCCAGTTAAGTCCCTTTATTGAGTCTGTTATTACGTGGGTCAGTTATGAGTTAGTGGGTCTCAGGTTGTGGAGTTCGTGGGTTAGTTAGACTTAGTCTCATTGTTAGCATTATTTATATGTTGAAGAGTAATGAAAGAGGTATTCAGATTTCTCAAGTACATTACGAGTACAAACTGGAGGCTAGGCCCCTCGAAGCGCCTACAGAGTTTACATTGTAAACTTCATCAAATTCCTTAAACCATAACAGTGGTCTCAGAGCCGCGTTCCTGCGCCATGGCTGAAGGTACACGCCACGCTCAATTGGCAGAAGTTGTCGTCGCATTAAAAGAGGAGACGGTGCACTTGCATGAAGAACAAAGCAAACAGAAACAAATGCTGGAAGCTGTGTTGTAGCAACTCAACAACTTAGCAGCCAGCTATGAACGATTAGCAGTGCAGTCTGGTAATACACACAAGGGAGAAGGATCATCCAATCCAAAAGGTCAGTTAAAAAATAATCCATTGTTTGAAGGGAATGGGGGTATACATGCTAGAACTCTTAGATTGGATTTCCCCTAGTTTGATGGGTCAGAACCCATGGAATGGATTCTTAAGGCTGAACAATTTTTTGAGTATTTTGAGACACCTAATGAGCAAAAATTACAGATTGCCTACTTCCATATGGAAGGGAATGCATTGTCTTGGTATTCTTACTTAAGGGATTCTAGTCCTATAAGAGGATGGGAGGATTTAATTGCAGCACTTAGGGTGCGCTTTGGACCCTCCACTTATGAGGATCCAATTGGAGCATTCAGCAAACTAAGACAAACAACCACAGTAGAAGAGTATCAAACTGAGTTTGAGACTCTATCTAATAAGATTAAAGGGCTGACAGAAGCATTTCGCATTAGTACATTTATCAGTGGCCTGAGGGATGATTTAAAAATATGGTAACCATGCTTAAACTTGATACAATCTCAACTGCTTTTGGTTTGGCTAAGTTACAGGAGGAAGAAGTGACTAGGAGAAACAAAAGGATGTCAAACAGAAACCAAAACCAGAATTTAACCAATCACCTATATATTCCCAAGCTACCGAGACCACCCTCCATACTCAGATTACCTCCAACACCACCAAGGCCTGAAAACAAAATTCCTATCAATACTTACAATCCAAATAGAAAGCCCACCATTCCCATAAAAAAAAATCACCCCAGCCCAAAAGGGACTTTGTTATTATTGTGATGAGAAGTTTCACCTTGGCCACAAATGTAGTAGACCCAAGCTGTTCCTGTTGGAAGGGATAGAAGGAGAGGAAAAAGAGGAAACCGAATCTAATGAAGGGAAGTTAACAGCTGTAGAATATCAAGGAGTTGAAGAAGAAGAAGAAGAGTTGGGTGAATTGTTAAGTATATCATTACATGCTATGGCAGGCTCATTATCCCCTAAAACCATAAGGGTTGAAGGCAATATTAATCATAAAAAAGTTTTGATTCTTATTGATACAGGTAGCACGCATAGCTTTGTGGATCCATATGTAGCAAGGAAGTCAAAACTACCAGTGGGAGAAAGCAGCTGACAGTTAAAGTGGCTAATGAAGATAGCCTACCTTGCCAAGGTTACTGTAGGGCAGTTCCTATAAACCTACAGAATTTGAGGATTATGGCTAATCTTTATTTATTAACCTTAGGAGGTTGTGATGTTGTTTTGGGAGTGGATTGGTTGAGGAATTTGGGATCAATTTTATGGAATTTTTCTGATCTTACTATGCAATTTGATTTCAGGGGTGCTAAGGTTAAATTACAGGGATTACAACCACCAATTAATGCATTGGAGGAGGAGGAACATGTTCCAAATTTAAATAAAGGGTCTGTGAAAGGACTATGGCTGCACTTGATTGGTGGAGAAAAGACGAAGGTTGAAGGGGAAAAGGAACCTGTTCTTAAGCAGGTTATTAACAATTTTGAAGATGTATTTGTTGAACCTTGTGGCCTGCCTCCACCTCGGAGTCATGACCATAAGATTGAGCTGTTGGAGGGATCAAAACTAGCTTGTGTACGCCCATACAAGTATCCATACTATCAGAAAATAGAGATAGAAAAGTTGGTGGCTGAGATGCAGAAAAGTGGGATAATCAGAGGAAGCCAAAGCCCCTACTCATCACCGGTGTTGTTGGTCAGGAAGGCAGATGGAAGTTGGAGGATGTGTGTGGACTACCGTCCATTAAACAAAAATACAGTGAAAGATAAGTACCCTATCCCAAATGTTGATGAGTTACTTGATGAACTTTATGGGGCAGAAATCTTTTCTAAACTGGATTTGCATTCAGGTTATCATCAAATTAGAATGCATGAAGATGACATACATAAAACAGCATTTAGAACCCATGAGGGTCACTATGAATTTATGGTGATGCCTTTTGGGCTTACTAATGCCCCATCAACTTTCCAAGGGCTGATGAATGAGGTCTTCAGACCTTACTTAAGAAAGTTTGTTTTGGTCTTTTTTGATAATATTCTGATTTACAGCAAATCTTTAGAGGAACACTTACAACATTTGCTTATGGTCTTAGAAACTTTGAGATCCCATCAATTTTATGCAAAGAAGTCCAAATGTGTGTTTGGTTGTCATGAGGTGGAGTATTTAGGTCACTTAATCTCCAAAGAAGGAGTGAAAGCCGAACCCCATAAAATTTCAGCCATGCAAGAATGGCCCCACCCAAAAGTTTGAAGGCCCTAAGAGGATTCCTAGGGTAAACAGGGTATTACAGGAAGTTTGTAAAAGACTATGGAGCCATTGCATCTCCATTAACTGCCCTATTGAAAAAAAATGCTTTCATATGGACAAACAAAGCAAAAGAGGCCTTTGAGAAGCTTAAAACAACGATGGTAAGCCCCCTGTACTACGTTTACCAGATTTCACTAAAGAATTTGTGATTGAATGTGATGCTTCAGGAGAAGAGTTGGGAGCTGTGCTTATGCAGGAAGGAAAACCCATAGCTTTCTTAAGTCAAGGGTTAAAGGGAAGAACCCTAATGTTGTCCACTTATGAAAAGGAGCTTCTGGCATTAGTGATGGCAATCAGAAAATGGAGACATTACTTATTAGGGCACCACTTCAAAGTCAGAATAGATCAACAAGCACTAAAGTATCTACTCGAGCAAAGAGTAGGCACTCCAGCTCAGCAAAAATAGGTTTCAAAACTGTTGGGGTATGATTTTTCAGTCGAATACAGGAGTGGTAAGACCAATAAAGTAGCTGATGCTCTTTCTAGGTTACCCATCATAGAAAAACCAGAAACAGAAACTCAATCCACCAAACCAAACACCAACCCAACCTCCCATAACCATCCACAAAAATCAGAATCCACCAACCACCAAACACAAACCCAACAAGCCAACATCCAAGCCATAAGTCTTCTACAAACTCACTGGATAGACGAGTTAAGGAAAGCTTACCCCCAAGATTCCCAGTTGCAGGAGCTTTTAAGCAACTGCCATCAAGGTCTCTTGGACCAATCCTAGTACCAAATCAAAGATGACCTGCTTTTCTACAAAGGCAGGTTACACCTTGGAAATTTGGTGGCCTTCCAATGTGAGATCCTGCAACAGTTCCACAGTAGTCCATTAGGGGGCTACACGGGAGTGTATAAAACATATGCAAGAGTCAAAAAATAGTTTTTCTGGCCTGGATTAAGAAAGGATGTCAGGACTTTCATCCGTGAATGTGATGTATGCCAGAGAAACAAAGTAGAAAACATTCACCCAGCAGGCCTGCTCCAGCCTTTACCAATACCTACAAGGAATTGAAATGATATAAGTATGGACTTCATTGAAGGTCTACCACCATCAGGAGGGCGTACAGTGATAATGGTGGTAGTGGACAGGTTGAGCAAATATGCTCACTTCATAGCTCTCTCTCACCCTTACACAGCAGCCACGGTGGCAAGGGTATTTCTTGATAATATCTTCAAATTACATGGTTTTCCACTAACAATTGTGAGTGACAGGGATCCAATGTTTACTAGTCAGTTCTGGAGAGAACTATTCAAGATCAGTGGTACTGAGTTACTACTCAGTTCAGCCTACCACTCCCAAATAGACGGCCAAACAAAGATAGTAAACAAAGGACTTGAAGGCTACCTGAGGAGTTTTCGGGAGACAGACCCCGTGACTGGGCACGGTGGTTGGCTCTCGCAGAATATGCATACAACACCTCGAAACATACCTCTACCAAGATCTCGCCATATGAAGTCGTATATGGTCAACCACCCCCAAGGATGATGCCATACGAACTGGGGTCAACAAAAGTTCAAGTAGTAGACGAAGAACTAAGAAATCGGGAGCTCATTAACAAGTTAGTCCGAGAAAACTTGAAGGAAACTCAAGAAAAAATGAAACTTTATGCAGATCGAAAGAGAACAGATCGAGAATTCCATCAAGGAGACAGAGTTTACCTTCGGCTAAAGCCTTACCGACAGATGTCAGTCGCTGTAAGAAGAAATCTCAAGTTATCTCCGAGATACTATGGGCCTTACACAGTGGTGAAAAAAATAGGCAAGGTGACGTACCCGTTAGATCTACCCAAAGAATCGCAGATCTACCCGATATTTCACGTTTCATGTCTCAAAAAGACACTCGGAGAACAGATTCAACCATTAGCAAAGTTACCAAGAGTTACGACAGAAGGAGCATTAGAACCCGAACCTGAAATGATCCTCAATCGATGTCTACTCAAGAAAGGAAGGAAGGCAGGGATTGAGATGCTGGTACAATGGAAAGGCATGGCAGGAGAAGATGCTACGTGGGTGGATCGAGAAGAGTTGCAGCGCCGTTTCCCAGACCTTGAGGGCAGGGTCTTCTAAAGAAGGGAAGTATGTTATGAGCCAACAAAGAGGAACTCTAATCCTTAGGATTAATGTCTAAAAACTTGAGTGGATTGGATTGTGTCAAGTGTGGGCATGAATGGGCCACAAGTCCATGGATATATTTTATTTTGAGTTGAGTCCAATATTTAAGTTATTGAACGAATCCGTTTGAGTGGTTCCAAATTGTAGTTAAATGGGCCACGTGAGTCAGTATTTTACGTGCCAGTTAAGTCCTTTTATTGAGTCAATTGAGTCAGTTATAAGTTAGTGGGTCTTAGGTTGTGGAGTTCGGGGTTAGTTGGACTTTAGTCTCATTGTTAGCATTATTTATATGTTGAAAAGTAATGAAAGAGGTATTGAAAAGTAATGAAAGAGGTATTCAGATTTCTCAAGTACATTACAAACTGGAGGCTAGGCCCGTCGAAGTGCCTACAGAGTTTACATTGTAAACTTCATCAAATTCCTTAAACCATAACAGATCTGAAGATTTCTAGATCTGTAGAGAAATTAAAAAAAAAAAAAACATCGTTCAGATCTCAAGAAAATATATTCAAATATACAAGGATCTGTTTAGATCTTTAAACAAAAAAACTCCAGATATAAGCCAACTAAAAGAAATTTCTATCCATTCCGATTTGCATGTCAGAAGCACAAACAAAACGAAAAAAAAAAAAATTAGAGGGGAAGATAGAAACAGAGAAATAAAACCACTTAAGAAAAAATAAAACCTACAGATGAAAGAAACAAATAGAGTAGGAAAAAAAAAACAGAAATACACGAAAAGGGAGAAGAAGAAAAGGCCAGAAGAAGAAAGGTGAAAAAAAACAAAAACAAAGAGGAGAGGCGGAGGATTAGAGGAGAAACAAATGCATGGAGGGGTATAATGATGTATTTATAGTGGTAGGTATAAAACTAGGGTTTTCTTTTAGCAAAAACGTCGCCGTTTTTGAAATGTCATTGATTTTCCTTCTTTGTTTTCTTTTGGGCTTCAAGTGAGACAAAAAAAAAAAAAAAAAACCTAATAAAATTAAGACTATTAATAAAATTAACAATATTAATTTCACTAATATAATTATAAAATTTCATGATGTAAAAATATATATTCTATTACAATTTTTTTCACAGGTTTATTGTTCCTGTTCTTCTTTTATTATTCTTTATTACTGTTATATTATAGTTATAAACATTATGCAAATCATGTGTATAATATGTATTGTAAACAAGAAAATAAATTCTGAAAACATAGACATAAATATGTGCTCCTTTTGTAGTTAAGATTTCTATGTTATGGTTATCAATATTTTACACATAACAAATGTGATTTTTTTATAATAAAAAATAAAAACTTAAAATATAGATGAAACTCTATCCATTAATATTTAAAATTAAAATATTTTATAAATCTAAATTATCGTTTTGTTGTTTATTGTGGGTTGGCAAGTAATCAATTTTTCATATGTTTTCATGTGTTAAATAATTATATAATTAAATTATTTAACACTTATTTATCGAATATTGTTATACGATTGAAAACTATAGAAATATATATATATATATATGTATAGAAACAAAAAAAAAAGGATATTACGTAACTTTTATTTGCAATCTCACAAATTTTATTCTTATTATATAGTTATTTTTGTTTTTGACAGATAGATAGCCACTTATTATAATTGAATTTAAATAAAAAATATTAACAAATTATATTTTAATATGTTAGTGTAGCTTTATTTAACAAATGACAATATATTATTGGAATAATCATATGATCTTATATAATATATTTCTTTATAATAGGCATTTTGGTTTTGTCACTTTGTACGTGCTTGTCTTCCTGTTCGCTGATTGGCTCTAATTCTACTAATCTTTTATTTATCCCTATCATCAGGTATGTATTATTATTATTTATACAAATAGATGTTGTTATTTATATTTTATAATATTTAATGCATTTATTTCTACAAGGCATCTTGCAAATATATGCAATTGTGATTATTAATTAGAATTGCTCAATATATGTTGTATCTGTATTAAGATTTTTAATTGTAAAGAGTTCAATATCATATTGTCAATTTCTCCTATTCTCATTGCTCTTTTAGCTACCCACTTGAAATAATTATTGAAATGAAATGACATATTATTAAAATGATTACATGATCTTGTATAATATATTTCTTTACAACAGGTGTTTTGGTTTTGTCATTTGTGCTTGTTTTCCTGATCGTTGTTTGGCTCTATTTTTACTGATCTTTTATTTGCCCCTATATTCAGGTACGTTTTATTATTATTTATACAAATAGATGTTATTCAAATTTTTTTTAATTTATATAAATACACCTGTAGTAAAAATAAGTCACTTTTATTTTATAAGTCACGTTTAAAAAAAAGTAAATCTCTAAGTACGTTTATTTTTTTATATGTGATTATTTTTATAATCAATGAAAATTTTAAAATATAGACAAAACTATTACATTTTATAATTATATATATTAACCTATCTTTTATTATTACATATTTTTAGATTTCATAAATGTTATTTTTAAAAATATTTTTTATATTTTTACAATTGGGCACACGTGCAATGCACGTGTTTGTCCTTTACTAATATATATATAACAATTAATAATTGAAAGATATATATGGATAGGATTTATGCGAAAAAATATCAGTTCCTGGAAAAGATCTCTAGAATATAGAAAAGTTTTTATTTATTTTTGGCATATTTTTACATCAGTTTCTATTCTAATAAACAGAGTACTTCAAGTCAACTATGAAGTCTAAAGAAGAATATTTTAATTGCCCCCACACTCTCTCTCTCTCTCTCTCTCTCTCTTTCTCTCTCTCACGCACGCGCGATATCACTCTCCTCTTGTCTATATATTCACTATCAGGGATTCAGGCTGCCACACCCCTTGCATGATTGCATCTCCATAACAAATTTGTACCTGTTGCTAAAAGACAGAGAAAGATCAGAACATGGTAGTTGCCGGACCAGGTGTCGGTGGTGGCGGTTCTGCTCTTCGGTTGACCGACATGAAGGGCCTGAGCCTCCAATTTATCACCGGTCGGTGGTTCATGGTGTTTGCCTCATTTCTCATCATGTCCGCCGCAGGTGCCACCTACATGTTCGGTACCTACTCCAACGACATCAAATCCGTTCTCGGCTATGACCAAACCACCCTCAATTTGCTCAGCTTCTTCAAGGACGTGGGCACTAATGTTGGTGTCCTCTCTGGCCTGATCAACGAGGTCACGCCCCCATGGGTGGTTCTGTCCATTGGTGCAGTCCTCAACTTTTTCGGGTACTTTATGATATGGCTTGCTGTGACCAAAAGAATCGCAACGCCCCATGTTTGGCACATGTGCTTCTACATTTGCATTGGGGCAAACTCGCAGTCTTTTGCCAACACTGGCTCCCTTGTCCCCTGCGTAAAGAACTTCCCGGAAAGTCGAGGCGTTGTGTTGGGGATTTTAAAGGGATACGCGGGTCTCAGTGGCGCTATAATCACACAAATATATCTTGCTATCTATGGGGATGACGCAAAGTCTTTGATTTTGCTTATAGGGTGGCTTCCTGCTGCTATATCTTTAGCTTTTCTTAGAACTATTCGGTACATGAAGGTCATTCGGCAGCCGAACGAACTCAAAGTGTTCTACAATTTCCTCTATATTTCACTCAGTCTTGCAGGTTTTTTGATGATTATGATCATACTACAGAAACAAGTGACGTTCACGCAGGGTGCGTATGGTGGCAGCGCCACGGCAGTGGTTATCTTACTCTTTCTCCCACTTGCTGTTGTTATTTTGGAAGAGTATAAAGTTTGGAACACCAAGAAACTAGAGATGAATAATGCAGCACCCTTGAAAATAATCACTGAGAAGCTGAACCCAGATCAGGCCGCCCCATCTGCACCAGCAGCGTTTTACGGTGCCACAACAAATTCACTCCCCGATCAACCGAGCTCTGAAAAGCAAGTTTCTTGTTGGAAAAATGTATTCAGGCCGCCAGACAGAGGGGAGGATTACACCATACTCCAAGCACTTTTCAGCGTTGACATGCTAATTCTTTTCATGACAGCAATTTGTGGTGTTGGGGGAACGTTAACGGCCATAGACAACTTGGGACAGATTGGGAAATCATACAAGTACCCAAAGCAAAGCATAAGCACTTTCGTGTCGCTCGTGAGCATCTGGAATTATCTTGGACGGGTAGCCTCGGGATTTGGCTCAGAAATTGTTCTAAAAAAGTACAACTTCCCTCGGCCCCTCATGCTCACTCTGACCCTCGTATTATCATGTGCTGGTCATCTTATAATCGCGTTCAACGTCCCAAACGGACTTTACGCAGCATCGGTTATCATTGGGTTTTGTTTTGGTGCACAATGGCCATTAATTTTCGCAATAATTTCTGAACTTTTTGGCCTCAAGTATTACTCTACTTTGTACAATTTTGGGTCGGTGGCCAGCCCTATCGGACTATATTTGCTCAATGTGAGAGTCACCGGGAATTTATACGACAAGGAGGCTGAGAAGCAAATGGCAGCATTGGGGCTGAAAAGGGAAGCTGGGAAGGAGTTAGATTGTAGTGGGGTCGAATGCTTCAAGTTGTCTTTCATTATAATTACGGCGGTGACTTTATTCGGTGCAATTGTATCGCTCCTTTTGGTGCTCCGGACAAGGAAGTTCTATAAGAGTGACATTTATAAGAAGTTCCGGGAACAGGCAGCTAAGGAGGCCGAGACGGAGATGGCAATGGCCACAAATGGTGCTGGATCATCGTAGGCCAAATTATGGTACTGAAGGCCTAGATAATATCGTCCTTACCAAAAACCACCAAGTAGTTATATATATATATACACTAGTAAGGGCAGATACGTGCATTGCACGTGTGCCCAATTGAAAAAATACAATAAAATGATAATTTAAATTCATATAATTTCTTAATTTTAAATATCAATGGATAGAATTTCTTCTATATTTTAAGATTTTATTTCTAGTCATAAAAAAATCAAATATGTTATCTATAAAATCACATATTTTAAGATTTTAGGCTTCAGACACAATTTTGTTAAATACAAAAGAAAATATAGTAAAGGCTTGCAGCAAGAAATAAAAAGATAGAAAATATGAATAAAATTGTAAAAAGGGAAAAATAAGATAACAAAAGTCAAGTTCCAAGTATGCCCAATTGCAAAAATATAGAAAATATTCTAAAAATAGAATTTTCTTGTAAAAACAAGTAATAAGAAAGAACAAATTAAAAAATGTAGTTATAAAATGTAATAGATGGTAATATCCGACAAATTTACATATATGATAATAAATTAAATTTTACTTGGCTACCTGTCAATTCACAATGAACAAAAAAAATGAGAGTATAAATATATCAAAATTTCCGAATTTAACTATGAATAGGCAATTACATTTATATTTTAACATTTTTTCTCTGATCATAAAAAAAAAGATCATATATGTTATCTAGAAAACATTCATAACTATAAGATAGAAATTTTCACAAACACATTTATAACTACACAGAAATACTTTATACCTATATATTACAATGATTTAAACTTTTGGAAAGAAGTTTTAAAACAGTTATTTTGTTCCTTCAGGCACATCGAGGGGCATATTTGTCTTGTTGTTTTCCTATATATATAAAAAAAATTAATAATAAAATAATTGAGGATGACGTATTAAATAGATGTAGAAAGAAATGCAAGAAGTTGATAATTTGTAGTTTACCCGAAGTCCTGAATGAAATTCTAACATTTTCTCGAAACTGAATCCCTCTTCATATAGAGAATTAACCTGTAGAAAAGATCTTTTTTAGTATTTATTGGTAAAAATGGCAAAAAAATGAAGGAAATATTTTTGAATAAGAGATAGTTATGAATAAACCTAGTCGCTCAATATTGGGATAGATATTATTATGTTGTCAAAACATAAATCTCTTTGGCAAAGAGTTGAAGTTCCAGAAGAATTAACATTCGAAGGCGAATCAACCTCTCCTATACAAATGACTTCATTGTCGTTTGAACGAGAAGAGAGAATATGCTGAGACTGTATTTGTGTTTGAATTTTATTATTTCGATTTTTTTTCAACTCAGCATATCTCTTTCTTTTTTTTCGACGAACCTCTTCTTTTTTCTCTTTTGATTGGGCAGCAAACTAACTTTTTCTTACTGGATCTTTTCCACGTTCTTCAAGGTTTATTTGTAGAAGTATTTAGATAAAAATAAAAATAAATGGTGTTAATAATGTTTAAATGTATTTTTATTTTTAACATTATCGTTTTACCGATCAACATAAAGTTGTAGAAGGTTATAAATCATGCGTCAATTTCATAATGTAACCTAAAAAACATTTGACAACATATGAAAGATATGAGTACATACGTATATATAAAGCATGAAAATAAACATTTTTGTATTTTTAAAACATAAAGAAATACCATCCAATCAACAAGACATGTCTAATATTCAAATCAAATAAACTATTTACAATTAAAAATCTAAAGAGACATACAACAAATATTGACTAATTCTAAATAATAATCACAATTTCATATATTTGTAAAATGTCTAACACAAATAAAAGTATAAAATATTATAAAATAAAAACAATAACATCTATATTTCTATGGATAATAATAAAACATACCCGGAGATAGGGAATAAATAAAAGATTAGTGGGAATAGAGCAGATCAAGAACCAGCAAATTGAAGAACATGAAGATAAGTAGAGAAGCAGGAAGTCTGCTGCAAAAAGAATATATTATAAGACATAACATAATCATTTCAATTTTTTTTTTTATCTTTAAACCTTTTTGTAATAAGATCTAATGTTCAATTTTTTTTATCTTCTTCTTCTTCTCCCTCCTCGCATTTTATAATTTCCTTTGTTCTCTTCCTGGTTGTTTATAACTTCATCAGGAAACTCTCTCTCCCATACTTCATCTTCAACGTTTCTCTCCGTTTCTCTCATTTTTGCTCTCCGTTTCTCTCCTTTTTGGTCTCAATTTCTCTTATTTTTTGTTTCCATTTTGTCGTTTCTCGGTTTGCCTTCATTTTATTCTCAGCCCCACCTGCTTCTAGTCTCAGCTCGAGGAAGACCAAGAAGACAAACGCCAAGAAACCCCCACGCTACACCTGAACGACAAATATAGGTGTCTCTAAAACAAGAACAGTGATGGATCTCCCCAAAGGTGCAATATTTTTTAACTTTTCCCGTATGTTTTGAGGTTTTATAGAATGTTTGGATTTATTCATGTAAATCTAACTTCAAAAAAAACTTTTCCATATCTCTCAGTTTTGGTACACCCCTGGAAAAACTAGCGTCGATCTGGTCAAAATCTTCAAATTTATTCGAAAACTATCATCCTCTTCGAAGGATCTGGGTTGCAAAAACTCGAAATGGGCCTTTTTTTTTATGCTCAAATTTAACAGTTACTATCGTTCGAGGTTTACTCTTTCTAATCCAGCTTCTCCCTATGTCTGTGCTAATATTTAAATTGTTGTTGTCAACACATACAAATATGAGGTTATATTTGCGAAGTTTTTGTTTCTTCCATATTTTTTCACTTTATTTTATGCGTTGGGCTGTTGTAATGAATATATTGGTTTTTTTTTTTGAATGCTTATAAATCCCTACCTTTATGTTTCTCATCTTCTGATCTTTTTTCATGTTTTTTCATTTTGTCATTTTATTTATATGTTGGGATGTTGGAATTAATATTTTCTTTGGAAATTTTTAACTTTCAAATGGCTAGAAATCTTTTTGTCTTTCTTATCTTCTGATTTATTTTTTATATATATTTTCCACTGGTTCCAGCATACTGTACTATATTTGATAATTCTTTGGATGTGGGTTGAACATTTGTAAGTCGTAGTTTTTTAGTTTTCTTTTGAGTTAAAGAAATTTCTCTAATATTGTTTCTCGCATGTCACTGCAATATTGTTTCTTATCTGACTATCTTAGATGTATTGTTTTTTTCAGATACTCTATACGCTAACAGTTACTATCTTCTGAAGTTTATTGTTCCTGATATATTTCCTTCTTATATCTGTGCTCATATCTAAGTTATTTTTGGCAACACATAGAGATCGAAGATTGCATTAATGACATTCTAATTTTATTTTAACAGTTACCGTCTTCTGAGGTTTACTCTTCCTGATATATTTTCTCACTATGTCTGTGCTGATATTTAAATTGTTCTTCGCAACACTACAGATCTAAGATTACATTGATGAGATTCTGATTTATTTATTTGTTTTGCCATTTTATTTTATGTGTTGGGCTGTTGTGATGAATATATTGATTGAAAGTTTTTTCTTTAATGTTTATAAATCTTTACCTCTCTATTTTTCATCTCCTGATTTTTCTTTTATATATGATTTTATATTGTTTTAGCATATTTTACTGTATCTGATATTTGATTAGATGTGATCTGAACATGTGTGATGAATTTTTTTTTCGTAGCATCAGTTTTCTTAGGGCAGGTTTGGTAACCAAAACAAAACACAAAATTCTCATCTCATCTCATCATTACACATTTTTCAAATCTCCATACAAAATATAATAAATAATTCAATTTTTTCAAATCTTAATACACTTTTTTCAAATCCCAAAACAATAATAATATTAAAACATAATATTTTAAATTTCAAAACAATACATAAAATTTTCATCTCACTCCCCAAACCTGCCCGCTTAGTGAATATCTGTAGATGGACACATGTACTACATCTTTTGAAGCTTTTATTTGCTATCTTCTGATTTATTTCTTATTTATGTTTTTGTGTTGTTTTAGCATACTTTTCTATGTCTCATATTTGTTTACTTGTCATCTAAATATGTGTAGTTCATGTGTTGCTAAATTTCTTTTTTCCTGATCTATATTGATAGTTTTTTTTGTCAATATCATTTTTATTTTGAGTTTAATGAATATCTGTAGATGCATCCTCTGATTTATTTTTTTATATATGCTTATGTGTTCTCTTAGCATAATTTGAGATGTTTGATATTTGTTGTGATATTTTTTTTGTTTAGTATCAGTTTTCCTTTGAATTTAATGAATATTTGTATATGTATAGATGTACTACATGTTTTGAAGTTTATAATTTTATTTCTCGCTCATTTTATTTCTTACTTGTATTTTTTTTTCTTGTATTTTTTTTCTAGATACTGTATACATAAACAGAGAATGAAATGTAAAAGGAGTAGAAAGAAATTTTTCAGATACTGTAGAGAATGGAATTTAAAGAGAGCAGAAAGAAATGAAGATTCAGAAAATAATGGAGGGCAAGAACAGCAGCACAATAAAAAATGGAGATTCAGTCATCTTTCTGAAGTAAATTTAGTTTTTTAAATCCAAACAGTGATGTAAATTTTTTTATTTCTTAGTCATTGCATACATATAAATAATCGAAGCAAATAATCAGGAAACGGACATAAAAAAACTGACCTGCAAGATTCGAAAGATGGAAGACAAATTTAGAACCCAGAGTCTAAAGAAACAGATTCAGATTTTAGGAAGTTAAAAAGAGAGATGGTAAGCAATTTAGAATCTGAGAAGAAACAAAAAATGGAAGAAATCAAGCCGACGGAAGATGGTAGAAGAAAAATTTAAAATCTGATAAAAATGAGAACACATAAATTCGAGAATAAAGACAAAAGGAGAAAATTAAAATGAAAATATTAGAATTTAATAAGAGAAACAGTCGAGACGGCGAGAAACGGATGAAAATGTAGAATCTGACAGAAATGGCACAAATACCAATTGAAGGACACAAATATGGAAAAAAAAAATTCGAGAAGATTGTAGAAAACGGAAGAAGAGAAAATTTAGAAGCTAAAAAAAAATATAGGAATTAAGTAAGGACAAAAGGGACGAAATTGTAAATTGACTAAGGGTAGGTTTGGGGGGTGAGATGAGAATTTTGTGTTTTGTTTTGAAGTTTAAAATATTAAGTTTTAGTATTATTATTGTTTTGGGATTTGAAAAATGTGTATTGAGATTTGAAAAAGTTGAATTGTTTATTATATTTTGTATGAGAATTTGAAAAATATGTAATGATGAGATGAGATGAGATGAAAATTTTATGTTTTGTTTTTGGCCCCAAACCTGCCCTAAGAATGACAACAGAGACAGAAAGGGGAAACGAATGCCAAACGAAGGATAAAATTGGAAAAAAAAGATGAACGAAATTCGTTTACATTGGCTCTTATTATATATAAGATATATATATATATATAAATATATATATTTTAGGGAAAAAAATTGCAAAAGGATAATCATATGCATATATATGTATTATAAACGTAACGAAGATGTAAAATGGGGACACGTATGATCAATCCAAACTCTAGTACTTGTTTTATTCTTTTTAAAAGCGATATATATATATATATATAATGCTGCTATATATATATATGTCTCAGACTCTATCACGCATACGCACACGTATGTATTTTGTGTCTATAACGATAGCTTTTTTCTTCAAGAAAAAACTCGCAAGTAGTACTGTTTGGCGTGACTAACAGAGTACTGAAAGAAATGAAGGCTGCCTGTAACGCCCCGATTCCAAGGGTTCGGAGAGTTAGTTCATATTATCTGATAATCAACTCTAATAATATTTTTAAATAAACCAGAGTCTTCATAACATATTAACCTATTTGTTCAATACAAATATTCATGTTCCTACTTAAGGGCACATCCGTGGTGTGTCATGGATATGCATAAATTTTTTTCATAAAGACTAGAAATACTCATTACTCAACATACAAAAGTCACATAAAATATCAACGCTACCAAAAGACCCTTAAAAAATCATTGTACCCTAAAGCACTTGGTCTTCTATGATCCACAAAACTTGCAAGTATCCTCTATTCCTGACTCTCAGCTGTTGCATCAAGATTATCTGAAATAGATTATAGAATTAGGGGTGAGTTATCAACAATTCAGTAAGCAGAGAATATATACTAGTATGTAAACATGAGCCTTTTCAGAAAAATTCAGTATGCAGAAACAAAAACATTTTATTTTTATATGCAAATCTCAGAAAAACGTGTTATCAGAAAATCAGAGCGAGTTTTCAATCTTTTCATACTCAAAATCAATAATTCATATTTAAGGATCCATTTCACATTCAGAAACGTTTTGACATAACATAACTGAACATCTTCATCTTATCATATACCATGTTTAACCCTCGTGGTAGGGTTATGCTATCCCCGATGGCCAAACCAGGCAGTATCATGTGGTGAACTTTCCCTTTTTCAATATCGGAACCCCGAGTATGCACACAGGAAAGAACACGTAAAAAGACAATTTTGTTTCCAAAGTGGGTGCACTCATATCATATCATATCATGGTGGTACCAACCATCTCACGTGAACCACTATCATCATATCAGAACTATATTCAGAACAGATAAATATGCCAGAGTTTTATCATATCCATATCATATCAAAACACGTGCGAAACATATTCATATCATTTCCATTTGATCAAAAACAGATCCAAATCATTTCATATCACATGCATAAAAATCTCAACGATATCATATTCGTTCTTTTGCATATTTCAGAAACATGTCAAAAATTGCTCATGTCTATACATTTCATGTCAAAAACATTTCTTTTCTCTTTCATATGTATCTCATGATGGAATGCGAAACATATACTGAAGTTGTTTTTCACTTTTTCTTTTTAAAACAACATGCACATTTTTTTTTTTTACAAACCAACCTCAGTTCATTTCTTTTTTTTTTTTTTTATGCAAATCTAGCATAGGAACCCCGCTTACTTGGACTTCTTGGCTTTTTCAAAAATTTTCTCAACAATGCCAAACAAAATTAATCGTCACCTATAAAATAATCACGTAAATTTCCATAAATTTTCAATCAATCTCGTATTTCGATATTCAAGCCTAAAACTTCTAAAATAATCCATTTTTAATTACTTAAACCCAAAAATTCTCGTTGTTCCTAAATACCAACATCACTTTCTAACTCACCAATATCCAACAATAATAACTCCGACTAAAATATTAAATTTTGACTTATTCACCATTAAGATCTTACTATAATTTATAAAACTAAAATAACATAATTATATCGAAATCATTATAAATAGATAATCATACTTTTGTTTAAATAAAAATATTCTTTTAAAAGGATTCATAAATAAGATTTTGCACTTACTAATTATTCCAAAAAAAAATTCATCAGTATTTACTTAATAATTATTTTTCGATAAAAATATCAGTCTCTAAGAAAATACCAACTTAACAAAATAAACCACACGTCGACGTTCAAATAAAACATACTTTGTAACTCACGTAATATACTCATGATTTCAACCCGTAGTACAATAATATAAGCTTATTAAACTAAACACCCAAAAACAATAAATCTGGAAGCATACTTTATGGGTAAAAGGTAATAATATTTCTACTATTATATTAACGTAAGTTACAATATATATACATGTACACACCAGAAGAAAAAAAAAAAAAAGAAACTCAACAATAGTGCAGCGGCAGCACTTACGGAAATGGGGGAAAGCACGACGGCGTGGAGCTGGCGGTTGGCTACGGCGGATGGGGGGTGGCGCTTGGTCACTGGCTGAGAGAAAAAGAGAGAGAGCGACGAGCAAATAGGCACACGGTGAGAGGATGAGGGAGAAACCAAGAGGGAAGAGAAACCAATAGAATTTGCGTGATCTTACCAGGGGACTCGAGGCAGCGTGCAACGGACTGGGCGATGGGATGTCTTCCCCGGCAGTTTTTGTGGGGACAAAACGCGATGGAGCTCTCGATGGAGGGCGGTTGCAATGGCTTGAAGGTGGCTGAAATGCTCTGTTTTAAGATATCTAAAACAGAAGAAACCGAGACTTGCAATAGAGGTTACGGCACGTTGGGCAGCAGCTTCGGGTGGCTGGGCAGTGGGCACGGTGGTGATCTCAAAGTGGCTGAAGAACATGAAGAGATAGTAGCGGCACTGAAGTTAGGTCAAGGATGCTCAACACAAATATATATATGCTATAAAAAGTAAGGAAATAAAACCTAGAGGAAAAAGGGAGGAACGGACCTGCATGGAAATGAAAATGAGAACGTGAACATAAACGACGTAAGGCGTGAACCCATGCGACAGTTTATGAAGCCGTGAACCACGTGCATGAGTGTTAGTGGTTGGGTCTCACACTGCCAGACCCAGTAGAGGTGGAGGGGGCCTGGCTAGCAAGAAGCAGTTCATTACCCAAGTGCTCACAGGGCAATGGTTCTCGGTTTTACTCCAACGTCCTCAAATCCGTCCTCGAATATGACCAGAGCACCCTCAACTTGGTCAGCTTCTTCAAAGGACGTCGGCACCAACGTCGGCGTCCTCAAAGGAAGTTGGCCGGGCATGTATTTTATTTTTTATTTTTACTGAAAAGGAAACAAATAAGAGAGAGAATGATGTTTGTTTTTTTAGACAGATAAAAGATGCTTTTGAATATTAAGAACTATTATCGACAATAAAAGAATAATTAATCCAGATGGATGACTAGACCCCTGTCAACCTACATTTGAATTATTCAATTAATCGAGAGGCAATTACGAGGAGGCAGATGGTGAGCTGGCCAGAGTCATCCACTCTTAGGCCGGTTTGGTTAATTTAGATTTTGTTATATAAAATTAGATAATCTTATCTAATTATTATAATTTTTTTAAAAATTTTAATATAAAATATAATAAATAATTTAAAATTTTTAAAATTTTAAAATAAAAAATAATATTATAATAATATTTTATTTAATTTTTAATAAAATATCTCATTTTATCTCGCTTGAGTTGTATAACCAAACGAGACTTTAAACCTTTTTGTAGTTTTTATTGTTTAGTCATTTGTAGTTTCCGTTTTTTTTAAGGAAAAAAATAAAAGAAATTGCATCAACTCGCTTTCAGGTATAAAATTCTATTGTCTACGATAATTTTAATTCATATAAGAGTTTAAAAGGTTGTCTGTCAATATTTTATAGAGTTGATATGCTCTTTATTTTATTTCTTCATATTAAGAAAGAAAATTTATTTATAAATTTTTGATACACCAAATATATTATTGATGTGAAAGTTTGTCACATTTATTAGCATTAATTTTATAATTTTGATTATTTATAAGATTATAATAGATCATATAACTAATAACAGAGGCTATGTTTACATCAATTTAATTATAAATAGCATTAATGTTCAATAAAGAAAATGGCATGCAGCGGGAACATTGGACGGTTTGACTACAAAAACGTACCTGTCGATCCAACAAAGCTGAGCCCACACGTGAAAATGAAGTCTGCTTTTCGTTGATTCCACGAGTCTGCTTTGATAAAGCAGAAGGATTTGGATTAGAATTCTTTTTTTATTTTTTTCTAATACCACATATCTATTATTGTCGGTTGGATCAAACGAAACATAAATTCAAGCAAATCTGAAGCCAGAGTCGTCTCAAGTTAATGGTATTAGCTAGGAACGAGGGACAATATATAATACAGTTCTGCTACAGGTACCCGTATTTCGGGTACCCATTGCGGAATCACTGAGGTGGCGTTAGCCACATCAGTTTTATTTTTGTATGAAAAAAAAAAAAAAAAAAAAGTAGAAAGAAGAAGACGGAAAGGGGAGAAATGAGCGCCAAAATTATTTCTGAAAGCTTGAAACCAGAAAGCATTTTGCGGTGCAACCATTCTGCGCGATAGCCGTTCTTCATCGTGGTCCGATTGAGCTGAAGACAAAAGCACCAGAAACAAGTTTGCGCTGAGAAGAAAAGCCCCATAAACCATTTTGCGCAACAGCTCTGGGAGCGGTGGCTGCAGTTCCCAAACTCAAATTTTCCCGTGGTTATATGTCGCAAGACCAAGATCAGGCCTTCGTCAAGACTCTCTTGGACCGGTTGAAGAGCTCCCTCGCCCTCGCCCTTGTCCATTTCTATCCACTTTCCAGCCGCCTTGTGACACAAAAGAATGAAAACCCACCTTCCTGCTTGGTTTTCGTCGACTGCAATAACAGTCATGGAGCTAAATTTATCCACGCAGCACTAGACATGGAAATAGCGGACATCCTTTCACCGATTGATGTCCCATCTGTTGTTCAGTTGTTATTTGATCATGACAGAGCGATCAATCATGATGGGCATACAATGGCTCTGCTTTCCATTCAAATGACAGAGGTCAAAGATGGCATTTTTATAGGCTGTTCCATGAACCATTTAATTGCAGATGGAACATCTTATTGGCATTTCTTTAACTCCTGGTCTGAGATTGCGGGTTCTTACTTAATATAGAAAGCATTTTGCAGTGAAACAGACTAAGGTGCAAACGCACCGTTTGACTTAAGGTGCAAACGCACCGTTTCAATTATGCTGAGTTGGAACCGGGTACGCGGCGTGTCCCCCATCCCGGGTGCAACTAGCATTTTTCTATATAATATTGTTGATTGTCTCGCTCTCTCTCTTTGTCTCTCTCTCTCCTTCCCCTTCTTCCCTATCATGAAAACCCATTGCAGCCTCCACCGTCGCCGACAACTTCGCAATAATCTAAAATAAGCATTTTCTTTTATCTAGTCTCTCACTTTTTTATCCACAAAATTCCATCCATTTTCTTCTCTTTCTCTCTCTATATTTTTTGATCTAAGCTATGTGAAAAAATTTCCAAGAAATTTCTGGTCTTAGATTGGATGTTTGGGAGGAAGCATTCCGGATCAAACACAAAAAATGAGAAGTTTGGATAGTTTGCATTTATTTACCATTTCTAAAAACGTTTACATTTTTCTATTAGTCTTTAATCTTTAATGGTTTTCTGGTTCATCTAAAAATCAAACAAATGACATCTTTTTCTGTCTCATCTAGAAATCACACAAAACAATGTATACTCTCAATAGAAATGACATAAGATGTCTACGGTTATAGCCCACCAACATGATTTTTGCTGTTGATCTCTCAAATCATCCCACCCTCTTGTTTGTTCTACAACTTTTTAGTGAGATAGAATTTTGTGTTTTTTTGGATTAATTCGATACTAGGTTTAAGTGCCATTTCATTTGTTTGGGAGTTGATTATCTTATTTATATACAACCTGTATACGTTGGCGTTGCCTACATTTCTACTATGAAAGTTATTATAAAAAAAGATGGAGGTTGATGTAAACAGACCAGAACCAAAAATTACAAATAAATATTTTCGGAGAGCGAGAGAGAGAGAGAAATTTTAGACTAATCCGTTAAAGAGGTGACACTACATGAGGGATAATATTGGAAAGCAAAGAGATAAGTTGGTGAAAAAAAAAAGGAATGGAATTTCTTGAAAAAACATAGGACGGAATTGGGAACAATTAGAGATGGCTCTAGTAGTTGTCGGTCAAAATTGATGGGCATCCACGAAATCATTCAATATTAAATAAGAACAATTAGAGAATACACGAAACTGGATTTTTCCAAGATTACAAAGTTTCAAGTAGTATGCCCATCCAAAGTCCAACTTGAAAGGATATGTTTAATTTTCTTCCTTGCACACACAACAAATATATAATCCGAACGTTGACTAGACGAGTATAATTTGTTGATAAATTTTGTTTCATCATCACGTGTAAAATCACCACTAGTACTACTACTTATTACGTACTGCATGCTAATGCCAGAGTTTCGTTATAATATTGCGTTTGATGCATCAATATCAATGATGTATCAACTGGATAATGTCTTTTTAATTGATTAATTACCCGTATTTCTCCGCAAGAGGCAAAAACGCTGCTCGAAGTGACTCGTGACTTTGTAGTTAAAATGGCAGTACAATCTCCAGAGAAGTGAGCAAAAGACTTGGCAATAATCAAGAAGCGAGTGAGAAAGAAAGAAAGAGAGAGGGAAATAAATATGGTGGTTCCCGGATGCTGTGGAAGTCGGGGTGGTGGTGGAGGCCGGTTTGCGGACATGAAGGGCCTCACCCTCCAAGTGCTCCTGGGGCGGAGATTCATGATGTTCGCGTCTCTTTTAATCATGAACACTGCTGGCTTGAGCTACATCTTCGGCCTCTACTCCGGCGAGATAAAGTCCAAGCTCGGTTATGACCAAACCACTCTCAATTTGATCAGCTTCTACCAGGACTTGGGGGCAAACATCGGCGTCATCTCCGGCCTTATCAACGAGATCACACCCCCGTGGGTGGTCTTAGCTATGGGCGCGTCTTTCAGCTTTTTTGGCTACTTCATGATCTGGCTCAGCGTCACCGGAAGAATCGCCAAGCCCCATGTCTGGCAAATGTGTTTGTATATATGCATTGGCTCCAATTCACAACCTTTCGTCAACACTGGAGCGCTTGCCACCGCCATAAAGAGCATCCCTGAAAGCCGTGGACTCGTCATTGGTGTTTTAAAGGGTTACACGGGTCTTAGTGGCGCAATTATCACTCAGGTTTACCATGCTCTCTACGTCGATGACGCCAAGTCTTTGATTTTGCTCATAGCGTGGCTTCCTTCTGCTATATGTCTGGCTTTCCTTCGAACCATTCGGGTCATCAAGGCTACTCGGCAGCCAAACGAGATCAGACTTTTCTATAATTTCCTCTATATCTCGCTTTGTCTTGCGGGGTTTTTGATGGTCGTGATTATAGTAGAGAAAAGGGTCGACTTCACACAAAGTGAGTATGGAGGAAGCGCAGCCGTGGTGCTTTTCTTGCTGTTCCTCCCACTTGCCGTCGTTATTATGGACGAGTATAAGGTTTGGAAGAGCAAGAAAGAAGCTCTGAACGATCCCGGATCACTGAAAATAACTACCGAGGAGGCAACCCCGACGAAGAGCCCTGTCCATCCACCACAAACTGGCACTTCCACAATTTCGCTTGCGGAACCAGGTGCTGAAAAAGAACAAGTTTCTTGTTGGAAGACCATGTTTCAGCCACCGAATTGAGGGGAGGACTATACCATACTACAAGCACTTTTCAGCATCGACATGTTGGTGATATTCATTGCAACAATTTGTGGTCTTGGGGGCTCGTTAACGGTGATAGACAATTTGAATCAGATAGGAAGTTCCTTAGGATACCCGAAGAGAAGCATAAGTACTTTTGTGTCTCTGGTAAGCATTTGGAACTATCTCGGACGTGTCGTCGCTGGTATTGCCTCGGAAATGTTTATAACAAAGTACAAATTTCCTCGCCCTCTCATCCTCACATTGGTCCTCCTTTTATCCTGCGCGGGTCACCTCCTTATTGCTTTTAACGTCCCGAACGGCATCTATGTGGCATCAGTGATTATTGGGTTTTGTTTTGGTGCACAATTGCCACTACTCTTCTCGATAATCTCTGAACTTTTTGGGCTTAAGTACTACTCTACGCTGTTCAATTTTGCAGCGGTGGCTAGCCCAATTGGGTCATACTTGCTCAATGTGAGGGTCGCTGGGCATCTATACGATAGGGAGGCAGAGAAGCAGATGGCAGCGTTGGGGCTCAAAAGGAAGCCCGGGGAGGACTTCAACTGCACTGGGGTTGACTGCTTCAAATTGTCTTTCATCATCATAGCCGCCGTGACCTTCTTTGGCACACTTGTTTCGCTCATCTTGGTGATTAGGACCAGGAAGTTCTACAAGAGCGACATTTACAAGAAGTTCCGAGAGGACGCGAATCATGTGATCGAGACTGAAACCACGATGGCTGCAAATGGTCATGTTCGACAGTGATAAAACAAGGAAAAAGTGGTATGCACAGAACGTGCTTGGCAGAATGCCTCAGCAGAAAGAACAATTTTTTTGTATTCTGAGTGTCGACTAATCGTGCCTTTACATTCTTTTATATACACGGTAATACACCATCAAATAACAACCTATTCCATACAATGAGTGACACATGTATATATTACAGAATATTCTCTCAGCATTGTGTATCTTCTAGATTATTCTGAGGTAGGATTGATTCACTGCTGGTGCATGCATTGTAATTGGTATGTCCTCCTTTTGATATGGCAGCTTGTGTTTGTGATGAATTTCTCTCTTTAACAGACGGACAGAATTAGCACAGCGTAACTAACAATAATGAAGGCCGGATAGGGACAAGGAACCAATTTGGGAGCCATTTATGACCCATCGATCTAATTTATGTCCACAAGCGACAGTTTTGGATCACTTTATTTATTTGTGATGATGTTGTAATTTAGCCTTTTTTTTTTTTTTTAATGCCCTTTTATCCTGTAAAATTAGATCTTGTGTACTTGTTTTATACGTTTATAAGAAGATTTCAGGGTTCTGTCTGATTGTCGTACTCCATTTTACGATTAATGATGATGCATGACGGTTGCTCCTAAAAAAGTAACTTTCTTATCAAATACTTCACAATAAATTATTTATAGAAGTTTTAAATAAATAAATTCTTGTAAAAAAATAAATTCTATCGTAAAAAAATATAAAAAATTATTTTTAATTAGTGGATCAATTCATTTTTTTATAAAATATTTATACGAAATTTATCTATTTAAAACTTATATTTAGCATTATTCATATTTTATATCCATCAGCCGATATATATTCTAGTACTTGACTTATAACGATATGCATATGTCGGTTTTTACACAAATGGAATACCTGTTGGTTGTTTTGAAAAGAGATGAAATAATTTTAAATAAGTTAAATAAAATATTATTAAAATATTATTTTTAAGATTATTATTGTTTTGAAATTTAAAAAAGTTAAATTATTTATTATATTTTATGTAAAAATTTAAAAAAATTATAATAATGAGATGAAATAATTTCTGTTTTTAACTAAAAATTTGTTGCGCTCTCAATGTACTTAGATACTATTATAAAGTTCAGAATAATCATTATCACTGATCTGTACAATCTGCTTTTATTTTATTTTTTATGTGGGCAATATTCTTTTAAACTTAAAAATTTTTAAGTTGTAGCTAATTAATCTAAATGAAGTACTCTCTATATTGCCTCATTTTCGATATACAATTCTGTTTTAAATTAAGATAATTCAGATTTCAGCTGATACATATATACTACATGATCAGTACCATGTCTCATTAGCAAAATTCAAATATCAATTAGCTAGCTGTTTCGTTACCTCCCGGTCGCGTGTTGTATGCATGTTCTGCGTTAGTGTTTTTAATTTCTGCCAACGTTAAGTTTAATTTGTAAGAACAATGAATTTGATTGATGACTCGTAAGCTGCTCATGCGGTGCGTAGTTTGGTAAAGATTAATAATCTTTACAAATTCTAAATATACAAGCTGTATTGTGCAGGTCTTCATAAAAATTGAATAAAACAAGTATAAAAAATAATTATTTTTGTAGACTAACTTTTTACAAAGAACTTGGAGAAGTCTAGCTAGTATTCCTAGGAGCATTAGCATTGAATACATCATTTTTATCTTTAAAATTTGATAAAAAGTATATATTTTTCATAAATCTAAAACCTCCCTATCTATAACTTCACGTTGGATTAGCTATTGGATTCATCAAAATAATAATATAATATTATTTTGTTAATAATAATATTTTTAATTTATTTTTTTCATATTTTATAATTAATTACACTAACTATATGTTAATTAATAATTTAATTTGATACTTAAATTATTGTTTCCCAACTCAAATATATTGTGGCTCAAAATTGGAAAACAATAATTTAAGTAAATAAAATAATGGTTATAGAGTGTGAATAGTGAGTCTTCAAATTTAAAGATGAAGAAAAATGTATTATAGCTAAAAGCTTGACATTTGGGCATATGGTTAATCCAATGTTAGGATTTTAAAACTAAAATCATCAAATTTTGAAGATTTGACTCATTTGATGAGTCCAATGCCAGTACTGATCTAACATATATATCCTGCATTACTCTTTCATAAAAGAGACTCTAAACTCTAAAGTTTAAATCCTCGTATTTTTTTTTTTATGGGTTTTCTCTTCGAAATGAGATGCCGTAATTTATAAAGAGAAATTCTATTTGCAGTCTTCAAGTGGGGACTGCATGTGCAGGCACATTATTAAATGAGAGAAAATATCATTTTAGAAGGGATACTTTTGTAATTTTAAAAAATAAAATAGCCTAAACTTATATTGCAGTCCTCATTTAGAGACTGTACCTAACATTGCTTATTTATAAAAATGAAAGCGCAAAAATTTTACAAGACTGGTACCGGATTTCTTACTAATTAAGCAATATTATAAACGATAACTTGTTTTCAAATGATGGGAGATATCATTAAGCACCAATATATATATCAAACGATCAAAGTACATTAGAATACTGTACTTTTGCCTACTCACAACCTCTCATGAGATGATAATTAATTCCTAAATATTCAAGCTCATTTAGCAATTTTAGTTCTCTAGCCAACCTTGATCAGATTAATCCATTAACCACCTCTGCATATATAGATGAATGTATTTACAGTCTTAAAATTTGCAATCTCTGCATATTCTCTCAAAAACAAATTAAAAATGAATAAATATGAAAAAAATTATATTTTTAATTGTGACTCCATTTAAAAAAAAAAAAAATTACGGGAACAACACATTTCAAGACTATATATATATTACATGTATATATATAATGCCCGGACTGATCGCAGCATGTAACAAATGTCTATTCGTTTGAGAGCCAACAAAATAAATGTCAGTCTTTAATTTAATATCAATACTACATATAGTCGTGGAATGTACAAATTTCGTACAGTCGCTTTAAAAAGAGTAGGGTCCACTATTAAAAAATTAATTTCTTTTCATTTGGATCTCATATTTATTCATTTTTTTCAAAACGACTGCACGGCGCTTGCACACTCACGACTGCAAGTATCATTTCTCTTAATTTAAATGGCCTTAGCAGCATTAGTTACGCAACTTAAACAATAGGCCGGGCAACTAATTTGAGTTTCTTTTTTTTTTTTTGAAGCAAGTTAATTTCATTAAACTATAAAGATGATATATGAGTAGGGGGTGAGGTTTCCCAACAAATGCCTCAAAGCAATAGAAAACAGTGTAAAGTGGTGAACATATTTATTTGGGACCAATTTCTTGGTCCCTACTATTGTCCTACGATAGTACATCATCTTATAGAAAGACGGAAATATGTTCGCAAAAAAGTGAACAATGGAACTATCGTTGGTGAAGGTGGAGCCTCTGCTGGAAGCGGTGAAGGTGGCGGATACACTGTCACATATTGCCTAGAGATGATTTTTAGAGAGGTCTACGATCCCTCTTACAAAATCATTGGTTAGGAAAATCGGTAATATAGGGTAGCAGTCTGAATCTAAGTCGAGTCGACAGCAACGGGCCAACACAAGCAATGGCGGCGCGTGCAAGACACGCGCCACCTAAGGAGGTGAACGAACGGGCAAATCTAAAGGACCTGAGGCCTCTGAAGTCGGTGGGGCCATGCGTGAGTCGAACTCGTGGAGCAAAAATGCGTTTTTCTTCTGCGATCATGAAGATCGACGACCAGAGAGGCTGAATCGACGTCACGTGTTGGTCGGAGGTTGCTGGAAAGTAGTAGATCGACTAGGATTGGCGTTACGGAGAGAGAACAAAGGAAAAAATTAGGAAAAAAGTAGAAAAAAAGCCTCTGGGATTGGCTAGGGAAGGAGGTGGTCAAAACCTAAACTCTAAACACCCTCCACCTAGTGAAAACGAGAGGAAAGTTGGCTTGTGAATTTAAAAGAGAAAGAGAAGAAGAAAGAGAAAGAGAGAATGAGTGTAGATTTTTTTTTTTTTTTCTAATTAATATCTTTGAATTTCCATGGATCGAACAGTCAATTAATTGGAATCGTCTTAATTAATTCATATTTAATAAATCAGTCGGTAACAATTATTTTTGAATATATCAAAGAAATCCAGCTTGATGAGACGACCTCGATCGGGGTTCCTCATCAAAGTGCATGCATGCATGCATGGGACTTCCAATTCGTAAGGAAAATAAAGTCTTGCGGAAGTTTATTAATTAGTATCTTATAAAAGAATCTCATGAACTGGAAGTCAGGACCGTTGGCAATATGGTCGGGGCGCCGGTGTACACCCACGAACTAGATCTAGATACTCTAATGAACAGTCGACGACTCGAAATATTGCTGTAAAGAACTCTAATTTATAACCTGATCATGATTCTGACTATTTATAAGTTAGGATTTGAATAGTGAATTGATAAAATGAAATGAAAGTTAAAGGTTGAATAAAATATTATTAAAAAATTATTTTTTAATGTTATTATTATTTTAAAATTTTAAAATTTAAATTATTTATTATATTTTATATAAAAATTAAAAAAATTTATAACAATTAAATAAGATGAAATGAAACATTTTTATATTAAACAGGGACCATTGTTTGCATTCCTTTGAAAAGATATTGGTGAATCATTAAGGAAAAAAATTAAAAGTTCTGTAGTCAAATCATCTGTAACGTCCACATGACATGCATCTTTACTCTATTCAAATTAAGTGGTTAATAATTAATTAAGAAAATCCTGTAACCTTGAAAAACACGTAAAGATTCAAGACAGATTGGTTCGCCATGCATGGGGAATTAGGAATATTACAAAATTAATAGAGAATAGAACGTGGGTCAACAAGCAAAAACAATGAAGAATATATCCAAATTATTTTACGCAAATTTGCATTACAAGCACAGCAATGGAAGCTGTAATTTATAAGTATGCGGTATGCCCATTTTATTTCTTCCTGAAATAAACAAGCTGGCCTCCACCATTATCTTTCCCTTTCTTTTAAAATCCATATATTGTTGATTATCATGATCATCAAGGTCTAAAAGACTAAAACTATATATATATATATATATATATATATATATATATATATAATATGCCACTTTCCAAGTTGCCATATTATAATAAAGTGATCGGGCTACGGGCCAGACACGTTTAGTGTCCAGCAAACGCCATCTCTTTCTCTGCCAGCTTAGCCTCCTCCCGGAACTTTCTGTAAATGTCACTCTTGTAAAATTTCCTGGTCCTAATCACCAGAGCGATGGAAACAAGGGCGCCCAAGAATGTCACGGCAGTGATTATAAGGAAAGACAATTTGAAGCACTCAACCCCAGTACAATTCAAAGCCTGCCCAGGCTTCCTTGTGAGTCGCAAAGCAGCCAGTTGCTCTTTAGCCTCCTTATCGTATAGATGACCCGTCACAATCACGTTGAGTACATACAGCCCAATCGGGCTAGCCGCCGACCCAACATTATACAAAGTGGAGTAGTACTTTAGGCCGAAAATCTCAGAAATTGTTGTAAAAACTATTGACCATTGTGCACCAAAACCAAACCCGATTATTACTGATGCTACGTAGAGACCTCCAGAGTGATGAAATGCCACTAGAAGGTGACCAACACAGAGAATTAGAAGGATTAGAGTGAGCATGAGAGGGCGAGGGAACTTGTACTTCTTTAAGAGAATTTCAGAGACCAAACCCGCCATCACTCGTCCAAGATAATTCCATATGCTTACGAGTGACACGAAAGTGCTTATGCTTTGACGCGAGTATCCGAGAGAAGTTCCCATCTGTCCCAAATTGTCTATCGCCGTTAGTGAGCCACCAACGCCGGTAATTACTGCGAAGAAAAGTATCAACATGTCAACGCTGAAGATCGCTTGGAGTATAGTATAGTCCTCTCCTCGTTCTGGGGGACTAAATATCTTTGTCCAACAGGAAACTTGCTTTTCTGTGCTTGGTTCGAGGAGCAAATTTGGTGAGGCAGGAGATACTTGTGGAAGAGATGAAGGAGTTTGCACGTTCGGCGTCTGATCAGTGATTACATTCAGCTGCGAACCATCTTTTAATGCCAATTGTTTGCTCTTCCAATGCCTATACTCTTCCCTGATAGATACAGCAAGTGGTAGAAAGAGCAGGCAAAGCACTGCAGCTGCGCTACCTCCATACTCGCTTTTCGTGAACGCAACCTTTTGCTCTACTACAATCATAACCAACAGAAACCCAGAAAGGCCAAATGTAATATAAAGGAAATTATAGAACACTTGGAGCTCGTTTGGCTGACGAGTGACCTTCATGAGCCGAATAAAAGGTGCAAAAGCCAAATTTACGGCTGCCGGAAGCCACCCTACCAGCAAAATCAAAGACTTGGAGTCCTTATAGTAGAAAGCATGATATAGCTGTGTTAGTATAGCACCACTAAGGCCGACATATCCCTTTAGAAGCCCTAGCACGACACCTCGGCTTTCAGGGAAGTTCTTGATGCAGGTGACCATTGCTCCGGTGTTAGCAAAAGCCGTTGAATTAGCACCGATGCAGATGTACAAGCACATCATCCATACTTTGGGCTTCGCCATTTTTTGGGTCACGGCCAGCCATATCATTAAGTACCCGAACAAGTTCATGAATGCTCCGGCTGACAAAACAAACCACGGAGGAGTGACCTCGGCAAGGAGGCCGGAGGGGACGCCGACGTTGGTACCAACGTCCTTAAAGAAGCTGATCAAATTGAGTGTAGTCTGGTCGTAGCCGAGCACCGACTTTACGACACTGGAATACAGTCCGAATGCATAGGGTGTGCCGGCGGTGGACATAATGATGAGAGAAGCGAACACCATGAGCCATGGCCCATGGAGGACTTGGAGGATGAAGCTCTTCTTACCAGCCATATGGCCCCTCCACTGATTGGATGTGATAGATCTCTCTAGCTCTCTGAGTCGTAGTAAGACTCTTTACGAGCTTGTCATGGATCAGTTGGAAGAGATGTGAGCTACTACTAACAATACATATATATAGGGCAAGTGATGAGAAGAGAGGAGAGGTTCAACTTTCATGATGATCTATCAGTTCAATTATCATCTACGGGCCGGTTTACGTATTTTATAATTTAATTATGTTTTTCAAATTAATATATATCTTCTTCCTTCGGCGATATATATAGACTGGAATCAAAGCAGCAATATATTTATGAAGTTGAGAAAATTTCAACTCTTACGTACGCACCATACCATTAGTCCAGCTTTCTTCCCATAAATTAATCAGGATAATACATGTAGCTGGTATAAGAAAAGAGACATGACAGTTTGCTCTTGATTTTTTATTTAAAAAACATATAATGCATGCAATTATTTACTGATCTATTTGATCTTAATTTCGATGTGAATTAGTTCCGAGATTGCAGGGTCAAACCTTCAAAAGGCTGGACTACATGCAGGGAGGCTTTAGCTGTTCTATCAATATACCTCCGAAGACAAGGGAGGGTGGAGATACTTGTTTTTGAATCGTGTATATATATATATATATAAAAGCTGAAAAATACAGCGGATTTCGAACGAGAGGAGTGATATAGTTATAAAAGAATTACATAAATTAACATATTTTCATGTAATTCATTAAATTTATTTTACAATAAAGATAACTTTTAAACCATTTCATCACGTTAGTTTACAGTGGTCACGTTTTTATAGGATATTGTGATTCTTGAACTATTGTATATGCATTAGATTAGATGCACGTTCAAGTCATGCTACAAGCATTTACATCATTCAGTCAGCTTTTAGGATGATTATTTTGTAGGATCCGGTGCCACAAAATCCGTCAAACAGATCAATCAAATCCGAACACGTACAACTACGCAAATTTCCACGGCATGTTTCGAGTGGGATACGATCTAAATAATTAAACCAATAAGAAATGGAAAATGCTAGAGCTCCCTGGGAGCTCCCGCTGGAGCTTTAGTGTATTTTTTTATGTGTATTTTTTAATTCTTTTTTTATGTAGATATTTTTAATGATTTTAAATATTTTTAAAAAATAAAAAAATTTATAATATTATTAAATAATACTTGCTTAATCACGAAGTAAAATATAAAATATTTTTATATGATTTTTTATTTTACTTCGTGATTAATGAAGTATTTTTTAATAATTTTTTTTTTACTTCTTGATTAAGAAAGTGTTTTTAATAATATTCTAAATTTATTTTATTTTTTAAAAAATATTAAAAAATATTAAAAAAAATTATATAAAAAACAACTTAAAAAAAAACACATATAAAAATACACTACAGCCCCAGCGGGCGACTTCATAGTTGACTTGAAGTACTCTGTTTATTAGAGTAGAAACTGATATAAAAATATGCCAAAAAAAATAAAAAGTTTCTATATTCTAGAGATCTTTTCTAGAAACTGATATTTTTTCACATAAATCCTATCCATATATATCTTTCAATTATTAATTGTTATATATATATATATATATATATTATATGCATGTGGGAGGGTGGGTGGACTCATTAGCCGCAACCGCAGGCCCGCAAGTTTCCTTTCTGGAACGGCGATCAATATTATCAACACGCCTTCATATATGAAAAAATCAAGCCACCGATTTGGACATGCCGTCGAAGGACTAGTACTACTACTAGTCTTACATATCTGAAATACCAACAAATAATTAACTGATATATATACGTGTAAAAAAATAAAAAGAAGAGAAATAAAAGTACGTACAGATCGAAAAATCCATTGCCTTTCTTAATTGCGTGTATGTTTCCATTGCCTTTCTTAATTGCGTGTATGTTCATATGTTGACTCCGATCCTTTACTTAATGTGCTATTTCATTAGAAAACGTATTTGGGAAAGCACAGCCATTTGAAATACAGATCGAGAAGTAGTACTACTACTATTTATTTGATTCTTATAATTAATTTACGACCAATCGAGCAGCAGGAGAAAAAATTAATGAATAATGCTGATCATTACTTCCAAAATGATTTGGCTAAAGAAAAGGTGATCATAAATATTAAATATTCGGATTTGAAAGTGATATATGAATATTGGGAATATTGTAGAAAGATTTTATTGTTAAATTGAAAACAATGATCATGGATAACGAAAGAAATTCATCTTTATAAAAATTCTAGAGGATCTTAATTAATTACTAATTAAAAAAATGCTAGTTCTAGTTCTGAGTAAATGTTACTTCCCCACGTGTTCTTTTCATGTTATCAAAAGAAAAGGCAATTATTCAAATTAATTAAAACCAATTACGGAATAATAATTAGCAAACCAGAGATGAAACTTGGTAAGGTACTGCTCTTTACAGCTAGCAAACCCGAGCATCAGATCATTGATTCTATGGAAGTAGAACTTCTGGTTTTGCTAAGGGATCTTCAATTATGTTTGCCATTGGAAATTGATGATTTTCAAGTAGAAAGTGATGTTTTGTTGGTTGTTCAAGAGCTTACAAAAGAGGAGTCGTCCATGTCTATTTGGAGAAATCTAGTTGTTGAGATAAGAAATCTATTAAAAAGATTTCCTAAAATTGTAATACAGCATAGAGGCCGTATGGTCAATGCTGCAGATGATTGTTTGGCAAAGTATTCATAGCATCTACATGACTTAATGTATTAGATGGAGGGGCGCCCACGTGGGGCTGACCCCCTCCAAATGTCTGCTTGTAACACATGGCTATAAGCCATGCGTTACTTGTAACGCATGAAGCCATGCGTTACTGCTGTTTCTCAATACAATTGAAGGCTGGCCTTTAAGGCCAGCCGTGCATATGAGGACTATATATAGTCCTCCTCAATTGTGTTTTTGGCACCATCTGAAAAATAGAAAAAAACTCTCTCTCTTTTTTGTTCTTTCTTGATAAAATACTTAAGCTGTGGATTTGTTAAGTGTTACTCTAGTTCCATACTACGTAATACACTTTTGCCACTAAGAGGAAACGTTTAAAGTTTATCAATCTGAAAAAACTTGTGGAGCAATTCTTTAAGCTGAGCTTGAGGTATTTTTCCGCTGTGCATTCTAACATAATGGTTTGGTGGAACTCTTTCCCTGAGATGGTTTATAGCAATTATAAAGTTTTTTAAAATAAAAAGACATTAAACAATATTTCTTTGAGTAATTAAGTCACGTTATAAATAGGGTTACATAATGTATTAGCTAATAATATAAGCATACCACTTTTATAATTAAATATATAATATGGAATCTAATTACTTATGTCTATATAGTGAATATACTTTATAGGTATATTTTATCATTTGTATAATAATTAGTCAATAAAATTTAATAATTTCATATATTAGTATGTAGGAACTGTATATGAAATGGATATATGCTATTATATTAAGTGTATGTATTAATAACATATGTAAGCATATAATATATTGTTATTTTGGATAAATATAAGATTTTTTAATTTTTTTAATTCAATAAAAGTTCTATTTGTTCGTTGTATAAATTCAATATTAGATCTTTTATTTTTTTTATTTAATTTATTAATTATTAAATCTTATTTAAAAAATAAAAAAATAAACAATTCAAGCTTAGACTTGAGTCGAACTCATTTGTAGGATGAGCTCGAGTTGAGAATTTAACTTATTATATTAACTCAAGCTCGAATAAAGAATTAAAAAATAATCTAGTTCAAGTATTTTGAGTCAAAGACCGGGTTGACTCGATCACAGTTATAAAGTATGCGGCTGATATATAAGAAATATGAATATAAACAATTATCGAAAGATTACTTATATATATATATTTATCAACTTAATAAGGAATTAGCCAGCGTTTAATGGGTTGTTTTGTTTGAAATGTTAGACGTTATCTGGTAGCTAGATCAGGAGATCACAGACGGTAGTACTACAAGTTGAGAGTCCAGACAATATACAAGGCCAGTGAGTCAGTTTTCTTAAACATTGACTATTATTCACCGACCGTCAGACCCAAAGATCGATCGACATGATACGAAAATTAAAAACAAAATATAACTAGCTAGGAACCATTTCATCATGAGTACAGCTAGTCTCGGACTTTGGAGTACTCATGACTCATGTACGTGTACGTGCGTGTATTCCAACGTTTTGTGAATCCTAGCTGCTGATGAAGTTGGAAAAATCTTATTTAGGGGATAGGGTTTATAATCGTATAGAATTTCAATTTCTAATGGGAATCAAGTACGAAAATTTGGTCACGACTTTTTAAAAAGCAAAGTGCGTCACAAATTTGCATACTATAATTACATGCTACACGGCATGCATGCATGCATGCAGCTAATAAAAGTACTCATTTTAATTATGTGAAATTAAACGTCAAACGAACAAATATATATAATTATATATGTGTACGTGTAAAAAATATGTATGAGATCACAATGATATTCATGTACAAGATGAATTGAAAAGTTGATGATCATCGATCTAGAGAGTATCGTATAAGCTTACGACTTTATATATGCTGTCTCTTTCGCTATCAAATTGTATAGATGAGAATGCAAATTAAGCAGCACGCGGCCAACCAGCTTTCCGTCATATTTGAGATGGACCCATTGAAAATATCTGTTGTAGTATCCCCACCACTAGTGTCCTGTTTATTACAAGAAAAATATATATTTGTGTTCAATTATTTGTACAAAAATATACTTATTTTAATAAAAAATAATTATTTCATTAAAAATAATTAATCACAAATAAATAATTTTTTTTATAATATTTGGTTAACATCGATCTACGCTAGCTAGCTAGCTAGCCTCTCGTACGCAAGTGTTCACAAATCCTTAAGACGTTTCTTCGGCATTATATATATATATAAATATATTATACAAAAAATAATAATTAAAGTTATGAATATGCAAATGACGAATAATTATTATAAAAAAAATTGAATAACTATAAGACTCATATAAAAAAAAATTATAAGAAATATTATACATTCGATCAGTTGCAGTACTTTCTGAATAATCAAACCGGTTACCGTTAAGCAAGAAATTAGTAGAGATTTAGATAATCTATACATTTATATATACTAGAAAACGATCTTGGGTGCGTTAGTCTCGGGGTGCACTTGACATAATAATTTAAATAAAAAGAAGTGAAAAAGTCAATAACTTATTTGTCTAGGAAAAGAAAATATAAAGTTAAAAAAAAAAACAAAAAATCAAATTAAAAAAAAATCTAAACTTCAACGAAGTATCTAACTGTAAGGCTATTAAGGACCTTTTGGTAAAATATGAGCATTCATTAAATTCTATAAATGAGCTACACGTCAAATGGTTAATGGTCTTAAGGACCTTTTGATAAAACAGGATTATTTATTAAATTCTATAAGGGGGTTACACGTCAAATGATCAAAAGTTTTAATAGTATTTTGATAAATTAAATAGGACTTAACGAACTGTACAGAAAAAGAAGACAACTTGACGGAAAAATAATAAAAACTACTATTCATAATTAGATAATCACTTATTATAATAGAGTATATATATATATATATATATATGTGTGTGTGTGTGTGTTTGTGTGTGACTAATTCCAACATTATAGGTGCCAAGTTGGACTTGGAAATCAAAGACTAATTTGACAGCGACACCCATATATAAAAGAGGGTTTAAGTGGTTAATTAATTATGTCATCTCGTTCAATCTCCTCCCACCTTTTTAAAATTCCTCTTTCATTGGAGAGTTTTAAATTCATGATAGACTAGTATAGCATGATATATAGACTTTTGAAACAAATGTATTTCTGAATTCTCATTGATAATAATTAAACAGATGAATACAACTGGTGATATATATAGAGATACAAAATGAATCTTTTCCTAGACATTTTACAAACAGAAATTGTGCACTGTCAAATACATTGCATTACAATAGAGTTTGTTGAATTCCTCTGTCAAGACCATTACAGCAGTGTCGAGAGGAAACACACCAACCTAGCTATGTGATTTCTGAAGATTCTGGAGCTGTGACTAATGTGTTGGAGCCTTGTAATTTGTAGGCCAACGTGGATGGCTCAATAATTCATGTCTCTTTTATTTTATTTTTTATTTTTTAGTATTTTCTTGCCAATTAGCTATTTCATTGGTAATATCTTTTCGTTATAAGACAAGTTATATATATATATATATATTAACCTGTATAATATCAAACTAATTAATGTTACTAATTTTATTATATCAAGAAGATGATCATGAGATAATCAACCACCCTAGATTCATGTTCATGATCACTTCCAATTGTACTACTACTACGTCGTCAATAAGATTATATTATGAAATGTGTAGTCGGTTATTATTAATCATGTTGTAAGAAACTGAAATAAACCAAAAAAATCATGAAATCGAGTAAATGTCAAACTCATTGGTAATGAGTCAATGACTATATTTTCTAATTACGACTCCACGTGCATACTTTGCGGTTCAAGTGTCACTGTTGATTATAATATGTGCATACTTTGCGGTTCAAGTGTCACTGTTGATTATAATATGTGCATACTTTGCGGTTCAAGGGGGACCATTGTAAGTACTTTAGTCTAGAGCCATACATTAATGCCCACTTGCACAAGACTCCGAGTACTAGCGTTCTGATCTTTCAAACTACAAGTACGTCTTTTGAATTTTCTACTGATGTAGAGAGCAAGAATATTTAAGCTTATAAGGGTCCTGATTTCACATCAATCAACTTAATTTATTTAATTTAGACGAAATAAATTAACCTGAAAAATCCTTTAATTTCATGGTTCCCAAATGTCAATCTCGAGATCATCTTCATGTTCCCTTTTTCTCCCGTTAACCAATTTATTTTTAGTTTCATGTTATTGTTTCCAACAAGTTATTCTCAGTACTGCATTGCCAAGCCTTTCAAACTACAACCGACGATTGTGGGTTGGTCAAATATGTGAACATATTGTTAAATTTAATGTCGATTCCTTGAAATAAAAGATGGGACTTTTTTCTTCTTCTTCTATTTTTGGTCCCCATTTATATCCAACTGTTTGCGCACGCCCACCTGGAATTCGGCTGAGCTTTACCTCTTATTATTGGTGCGCGACGGGAGAGCTGGTCTGAGAAGCTCCCCAGAAGTTTACTTTGCCCAGCAATTGCGTACCTTTTTGTTTTTTGGACATTAATAATTGAATGATCATCATTATACACTCGTTTGGTTTTGTACGGAGAACAAGGGTAATTACCAGACAAAGTAAATTCACCAAACCTACCGCTCATTCCAATTGTAACATCCTGACATTAGAAATAACCAAAACGTAACAAAGCGTTTACACCCAAAAGCACTGAAATAACGCAACTGCGAAACATTTAGTATCGATCAAAGGAAGACAGGCGCCCTGCCCTATCGGGGCGTTCATAAGGTCCTGGTTTGTTCCTGTAAAATAAAATAATTGAAATGCATTGATTAGTTAAAATAAAATAATAATAAAAATCTAACAATGCAATAATTTTAAAATCCAATATTAAATTAATTAAGAAAATAGTAATTTAAATGCAAAACAATAATTAATACCAAGAAATCACATCATAATAAATTTCACAACTTAAAAATCATAAAATAAATCCAACAAAAAAATCCGATAAATTTAAAATAAGAGAACCAATATTAAAATTAATTAAAATAATCATTCAACTAAAATACACTAAATTATGGAATATCACATTTGCAGTTTATGCTATATATGGCAGAGATTATTATAAGAAAAATGGGATTTTCTTTGGATTATATATATGGTATTTGACAATTATTTTGAGACATCAATTTCAGGGCTGGCGTATCGGGGCGTTCATAAGGTCCTGGTCTGTTCCTGTAACTTCTTCCCTCGTCCTTGCTGATCCTCCTCCACTTCCATACCTTCATTGGCCCCGCGTGAGCTACCATTTTGAGCGTAACGATCTGAGCCACCATACCTATCACTTGCAAAACGATCTCCACCAGGAGGGTACCTGCATTGTTTACAAATAAGTCAGACCACAGATAACAGGATCCATGACACCATGAGGGTACCTGCCCTTGTAACATATCTTCTTTACTATCCAACCATATTTCACAAAACATTACAGATGGCCACCATCATCACAACAAGGAGTCAGACCCAAACAAAATGCAGGAAGCATTACCTGTCACCAACAGAGCGATGATCACGGCTCCCATATTTGTTGTCTCTGCTGTCAAACCGGTCCCTACCTCCATCATATCGATCATCCAAATAGCGATCCCCACGGCCACCAGACCCTCCGAATCTAGACCGTGAAGAAAATGAACCACCACCCCGACCTCGATCACCACCTGCTAAAGGGCAGTCCCTTGCCCAATGCCCTGGGCGCCCACACTTGTAACTGTCATCTTGCCCAGCAGACCTGTCTCCTCCTCCATAGCCTCCTCTGCCACCAGATGAGTAGCCTTCTCCCCTATAACCATGGTCTAAATCTTCTCCCATTTTGGGTTCGGCCTTGTTCACTGAGATTACCCGATCACCAAACTCCTGTCCATGCATCTCCCGGATAGCATCTTCCATTCCCCGACGATCAGAATAAGTAATGAACCCAAATCCACATGGTCGGCCTGTATCTCTTTCCATCATGATCTACATAAACACCAGATCAGTAAAGGCATCATGCCAAGCAATAATATAGAATATAAATGCAACTAATATATAGATAGCATAACATGACTTATGCATGCTCTGGCTACAGCTAAAAGTTGGTGTGTTTAAGAAATACAATTGAAGTACTACTAGCTAGTCACTCCAAAAGAGAACTGGAAGTTCATAGGACCCAACACAAACAGATCCTTAAACAAATAATTAAAAAAGAAATGGCACTTCATGTAAGTATCAAAATTAAAAGGGATAAAAGCATTTCTATGAAAGGGAAGTAAATAAGAGGTATTAACATATCTCTATCCAAACATGGTGTGCATGCGCATGACTTCTTAATTTGTAAATGCTAACCAACTAAAACCGATGTACAATACCCAGGAAAAATCAAACAAATGACAGAATTTCACGATGATCAATAACAAGCAGACAATCTATGATGTATAAACAAGCTCCAAAAATCCGCGTTAACTAGCATTTCAGGCAACCATGTTTCAGTACTCCAGTAATTAACCTCTAAAGCTTGAGCCAATTCTTAAAATTAAGGAAAATGATATTGTCCATAAAATGGTGATTCTATAAAGGAAATTGATTAGAGAGTAGTAACTTAATACGACTGCAATTTCTAAACTTATTAGCTTGGAAAAAGGTTAATTTAGATGAAAAATGATGTAGAGCTCAATACTGAAGCATATTGCTTACGTTCCTTTGCCACTATAATATTTTGAACAGTAGTAAAATTTTTGAGTTAAGATCAGATGAAATAATTTGTAAAAAAAATATACGTTTGGATAGTGAGATTAGATGAGATAATATTTTATTTTTGAATTTGAAAAATGTGTGGGTCCCACTGTTGATTAGAGAGCCGAAAAGTGTACTATTTATGCACTGTTCACTATCAATATTCACTGTTTATTACGGTTCATTACTATTTATTTATGTAGATGTTTTTAAAATTTAGAGATGAAATATAATATATTTAGATAATAAAAAATTACTGTACGGTACAGATGAGATGAATATGTATTGTGTACCCAAACCGGACTTAAATGTTGATTTCTCTTCTCTGCCCTTCAGAGATAGTCATATTTTTCATGCCATAAATTTTCTTTTAGTAAAGTAACAAACTCATTAGGCACCATTCTAAAAGACACAAGTAATATTATATGGAGCAAAACTCATTGAAAACCATTAGCAATAAACTCATATTTATTCCTCTCGATCGCTTGTGTTTTGTTGAGATCATAATGTGTGTACGTGATTGACTTTAGGGTAAAAGTCATAGCTGGAAAACTAGCACCTCAATAGCCCATACATGCCTACTAAATGAAAACGTACAACACTAAAATCAATCAAATTTATTACAAACAGTTATCAAGATAATTATAAATATATATATATATATATATTTATATATATATTAATATAAGAAAATCTTCAATGGCATGCAAATAAAAATTTATATTAGGGTGTTGCTACAGCTCTCATTGAGGGCTCCCGTAGGAGCTGTAGTATTATTTTATATTTATTTTATTTAAATAATTTTTTATATAGATTTTTTAATATTTTAAAAAATAAAATATATTTAAAATATCATTAAAAAAATATTTTCTTAATGAGAAAGTAAAAAAATACATATTAAAAAATATTTTCTTAATCACGAAGTAAAATAAAAAATTATAAAAAAATATTTTTTAATAATATTTTTTAAAAATAAAATAAATTTAAAATATCATTAAAAAACACTTCCTTAATAAAAAAAATCATTAAATATTATTTTTTATTCTACTTCGTAATTAAAAAAATATTTTTTAATAATATTATAATTTTTTATTTTATTTTTTAAAATATTTAAAATTATTAAAAATATCTATATAAAAAAAACTCAAAAAATACATTAAAAAAAACAATACTGCTATGCACAGTCGCCTCATACAGACGGTGTGTAGTCGGCTGACGTGGCATAACGCCACGTCAGCTGATTTAAAAAAAAAATGCAAAACGAAGATGAAAAGCGGAAAGGGATTAGAAATCATTTTCCCGCTTCGTGTTCGTCCGTGAGCCGTGCGAGACCAGAAGGAGACCAGAAGATAGATCCTGCTTCAGCCTTCTTCGTCGTTTTGGTCTGTAGTTGAAATCGATAGATCCTGGATCGAGCGTCGTTGGGTGCCCAAAGCAAGGCCGGTCTGCGTTGGGCTGGGTCAAGGCGGAGCGCCGTTTGGGCTAACTTGGTGGGTTTCGTTTGGGTCAAGTTCGTGGGCCATCATCCCGGATCAGATAACTGGGCCAGCTTCGTGGGTCATCTTCGTCCCCAAACCGTCGCACCGTGGGTCATCTTCATCTGTGAATCTGAAATTTTCACTTTGCATTTTGATTAAATGTTTTGGTTTTCTGATAAACAATGAAACATGTTATGTTTTAGTTGTTTTTTTTCTTCCATTGTTGTTGTGATTTAGCTGATTTTTTTTTTCATTGTTGTTGTGATTTATTTAGCTGTTTTTTTCTTCCACAGTTTCATTTTTTTCTTCCGTTGCTGGTGATTTAGCTGTTTTTTCTTCCACAGCTTGATTTTTTTCTTCCACAACATATAGTGATTTAGTTAGTTTTTTTTTTCATGTTGTGATTTAGATTTGATATTGTTAAATACAAGATTTTTGCATTGCATAGAGTTAGATATGTGAAAATTTATTAGCTGAAAAATTAATTTCCTTGTTAAATATTGTGGTTTAATTATTATGAGAACAAAGGCCCAATGAAATATTGTGTGTTTTTCGTGGAAGATTAGTTCTAGCTGCTAATTTGTTAAATTAACAAATTAAATTAGTCTAGTTTGTTTTTACAGATAAAATGAGATGATTAAAACAAACGAGGCGCGATTCTTCTGTGTTACAACCTAGGTTGAAACACACCACTACAAAATGCATTGACTAAGCCATACTCCAAACTCATAAATTTTTTCACATGACATCAATCTTTTCAATCAAACAACTCGATTTTTTTTCAAGATATTCATAGTCTCTAAAATCATAATCCTTGGTGCATACTTCATAAAACGTGTATGGTAATGTGATATGTTCATAGAATGTACTTGACCTAAAGCTTACATTTAAAATAAATAAATAAATAAATAAATTTGGTTGTTAATTAGTTAATTTAATGCATACTTAACTTGCATCAAACGACATTTAAGTGCATTCATATAAAAGTTGACAAATTCCCATTACCTATTGACTGAAGAAATTAGAAGAGTTTGAATTGATTAATATATTTGTAGTTGCAAGCATCAAAGATATATAATTTACTCTGTATGCATGGACGTTAATCAATTAGGCCCAATGAAATCATGTCTGGCATGTGTAAATCTTATGTGATGCTAAGCAAATTTTGATTAGTTTTTTTTTTTTCTTCTGAGAAGTATGTACAATATTAGTCTTCACTCTTGGTTGATTAAAGTAATTTTCCTGATAACTTATCAAAGACTGACTTTGGATATTGAACAACTTGTACAGGGTATGGGAAAAGGAGAAGAACACTCATCTCCGCTAACACCATCTAGCTCAAATCCGTCAAACTCAGTATGCTATTTCATAATTAAAATTCTTAATTGCAGCTCAATGTTTAAAATCCTAATTATTATTATTATTATTATTATTATTATTATTATTATGTTAGGACATCCCTCAAAGTGGTCTACTAAACTATCAACATTACATGCACGGTTACTTTGGACCAGTGCCTGCATGGTCACCAGCTTTCTTGCCATATCCAGATGGAACCAATAATCCAAGCAACATTCAGGTGGTTTTTCAACTTCCTTCTTAATTTTTAGTTATAAGATAATTATTTTTGAAACAAATTAAATGTTTTAATTTTTTTGTTTTAAGCAAAACGTTGGTTACCCATTTCAATTTGGGATGGGACCTCCGAGGCCATTTATCGCTAGAAGCTCTACAACGAGCGCAAAAGTTGGTCAAGAAGATAGACCTGATTGTCTACAAACTGAAGCGCCATGTACTTCTGCTAGAGTAGATGAAGAAATTTTGTTGGATAGATCAGATGAACGGGAAACTGACGATGGCACTACCGGTACACCACAGGTAGTGCCATCGTCAGATGGTGATGATATCATTGAGGAACCAAAATCGGGGATGGAGTTCAATTCGTTTGAAGATTTGTTCAGCTATTATAACTTTTATGGTAAAAAATGTGGATTTGGGGTGATGACACAAATGAGTGAAAGGTCAGAGGATTAGAGTGTGAGATATGTCACCCTCGGTTGTGCACGGGGAGGGAAGGCCCGAATTAAGAGTTCCAATCTCGCCAACTCACGTCTGACGGGAAAAACGGACTGTAAGGCAAGAATTAATGCCTTAAGAGTCGAGGGAAAGATGCGGTTGACAACAGTGCACAATACACATAATCATGGCCTCAGCCCAATGAAATCCTGCTTCTTTCGATGTAACAGAGAAGTGAGTGAGTCCGTTAAAAGAGTCCTAGACACAAATGACTTAGCTGGCATCCGATTGAATAAGAGTTACGGATCTCTTGTCGTTGGAGCGGGTGGCTTTGAGAACCTCCCATTTTTGGAAAAGGATTGTCGCAATTACATCGACAAAGCACGACATCTACGACTTGGGGCAGGTAGTGCTGGAGCACTTCAAGATTATTTTATGAGGATGCAGTACAAGAATAACGGATTTTTTGCATTGATGGATTTAGACGATGATGGGAGGTTAAAAAATATTTTTTGGGCAGATCCACGTAGTCGGGCAACCTACCAGTATTTTGGAGATGTAGTTACATTCGACACCACATACCTGACGAATATGTATGGGATGCCATTTGCACCATTTGTTGGTGTAAACCACCACGGCCAGTCGATTCTTTTGAGAGCTGGGTTGATTTCCAGTGAGGACACGGAGACATTTACATGGTTATTCCAAACCTGGTTGCAGTGTATGGACGGTATAGCTCCAAAGACTATTATTACTGATCAAGACAGAGCAATGAAAAATGCAATTGCTATTGTCTTTCCAGAAACTCGACATAGGTTATGCCTATGGCATATACTGAAGAAAGTCTCTTAGAAGTTTGGGTCTTATGCTGCATATAAAAGTGGACTGAAAACTCAACTGATGAAATGTGTGTACGACACACAAACTATTGAGGATTTTGAGAAATGTTAGGCCGAGTTTATTAATACATACGACTTAAATGACAATGCATGGTTGAACAGTTTATATGCAGAGCGTGAGAATTGGGTACCAGTTTTCCTGAAAGAGCATTTTTGGGCTGGAATGAGTACAACCCAGCGCAGCGAGAGTATGAATGCTTTTTTTTACGGTTATGTTCATTCAAAGACAAACTTAAAGGAATTTATCAACCAATTTGACAGCGCGCTGAAGAAGAAAATTGAGAATGAAAATCATGCAGAATTCCAGTCATTTAGCCAGGTCATTCCCTGCATATCTAGATCTCCAATTGAAAAGAAATTCTAAGAGTTGTACACTAACGCAAAATTCAGGGAAGTTCAGTAGTAAGTAATAGGTGTGCTCGATTTGGATCTATCTCTACTTACATCAGATGGTTTAAAGAAGAATTATTTGGTAGAAAATGAAGTTCGTATTGAGGAGTTCACTAAAATGGTTATATATTCAGTGGATTTTAATGAAGAATACTGCAATACTAAGTGTTCATGTGGGTTATTTCAGATGAGGGGGATTCTGTGTAGGCATATTTTGGTCGTATTCAAATCTAACGGTATAAAATCATTGCCACACCTGTACATTCTAGACCGATGGAGGAAGGACATCAAGAGAAGATACACGTTAATCCGCACTAGCTATGATGCATGGGATTAGAAGCCAAATGGTAATAGATATTCAATTCTGTTGAATATGTGTTATGTGATGATTACATATGCGGCGGATTCTAATGAGCAATTCGAAGATGCAAAGAAGAGGATACATGATATGACTGAATGTTATCGCGAGCAAACACGCAACAGATCTTTGACTCAAACAGGTTTGAAGGCGACGATTTCAAATTGTCTATTAATCTGGTTGAATTCTTTCTGAGTACTTAATTTCTATTATTTAATGATGTCGTATTTAACAATTATTTGCCCATAACAGATTCGAATGCTGGTTTTATGACAGTGGACACAACTGCAATTGCTGATTCACAACAAGTCAAGAGTCCACTTGTTGTCAGAGGGAAAGGAAGACCCCCATCTCTGAGGAGAGCATCCAGGATGGAGACAGATATGCGAAAGGTTAAAGCCAAATAGAAAAAAGCTCAAGTAAGAGGGAAACTCAAACAGGTGATTCCTTTAACGTGTGAATGTGTGTTAGCTTTATAATGTAAACTTTGAAAAAAAAGTATTTGAGTTTTGTTACGTTATTATTAGCGAGATGAGAGTTCCAATCTCGGTGATACACCAGCCATGGGCATGCGTAGGAATTTATTTGGGCCATCAAAAGTGGGTTTCATCAATCCTGGACAAGTGTAGGTATCAAAAATAGATCTATTTATAAGCTAAACCATAATTTCGCCTTAGTTGAGATGTCCACTTGTCCTGCCTTTACTATTTACTAAGAATTTTGTTATTTATAAACAGCCTGTTATAGACAGCTCAATAATTGACACTAGTGGAATCCAACACCGAGAAACAGTAATTGGTAGCCAAGAAAGTGTAATATTTCTAAATTTTACACAATTTAATTGTAATATTTAGATAACATTAATATTTAGTCTATTAATGGTAACAGATTTTTTTGGATTCAATGGCGCACGACCGGACGTCCCTGGATTGTGATAGATCACAACCGGTGCAAAAAAGTTGAAATGAAATTTTTGCAAGATTTGCAAGATACCCAAGGTGATATTATGTTATTTTTGTGCCATATGATTGTTACATATTCTGGATTGTTCTTCACGTACTTAACTAGTTATTCAAATGAATTTTAATAACTTCATTCCAGGAACATGTACGAAAATGGAAACAATAATAATAGCATAAAGACATTATCAGAGTTTTGAATTAAATTGAATAATTCAATTTTGAAATAATAACATCCATTGTGTTACTTATGAATTAACAATGTACATCTTACCATTGATGCCCTCCATCTGCCCTTGGCACCAACTGATTGGGTTTCATTCCTCCTATGATTTATTATTGTAGAACTGTCATAATAGGGGATCGATGATCATGAGGTTCGGGTCCTAGTATTGATCCCATATCATTTTATATGCATGGCATTGAGGAGGTTTTGTAACTATTTTGTAAGTATAAATGTTGGTTGGTGGCATTGAGTAGTTTTTGTAACTATTTTGTTGGTGGCATTGAGGAGGTTTTGTAACTATTTTGTAACTAGAAATGTTGGTTGGTGGCATTGAGTAGTTTTTGTAACTATTTTGTTGGTGGCATTGAGGAGGTTTTGTAACTATTTTGTAAGTAGAAATGTTGGTTGGTGGCATTGAGTAGTTTTTGTAACTATTTTGTTGGTGGCATTGAGGAGGTTTTGTAATTATTTTGTAAGTAGAAATGTTGGTTGGTGGCATTGAGTAGTTTTTATAACTATTTTGTTGGTGGCATTGAGGAGGTTTTGTAACTATTTTGTAACTATTTTGTAAGAAGTTCTTGACATATTGTAATTATCTTGTAATTATTTTTTAAGAAGAAAGGTTGGTTGGTGGAATTGAAGAGTTTTTGTAATTATTTCGTAACAAGAAAGGTTGGTGGTTAATGTTTTGTAATTATTTTATATTCACAAAGCTTGGAAAGTGATACTATTTCCAATTATTTTTGGAAGGGTGAAATAACAACATAATTAATTCCAGGTACTAGTGATGCAACAGATTTGAGTAAAATGCAATTAGTATGCCCGAATAGAAAGACAAATGGAATAACTAATACATGAAAAGCTCTAGGCGCAGTGCATAGCAGTATTGAATATTGATTGCTAATACATTGCCTGGGTCAATAGAAACACAAATGATAGAAATGGTCTATTGCAGAAAGACAAATGGAATTATTGGGTCAATTGCCTGGGTAAATGTTTTAACACAAATGAGAGAAATTGTATGAATGCCTCGGTTCAATAGAAAGACAAGTGGAATAAATGCTCAATTGCCTAGGTCAATCGAAAGAAATGGTCAATTATGAAATGGTCAATTGTCTTGGGTCTTTTGAAACACAAATGGTATGCGTAAACAGGTTTGAGTAGGAGGACTTTTTGTGTTGTGTGTTAAAGCTGGGTTCATGTTTGCATTTGGCCAACTAGCCGAGTTCCAGCAAGAAGAATTAGTTTCTGTGGTTGGAAATAGTACCTGTATTAATTCCTTAACTTACATACACAAGCTTGAAATAACAACATAATGTATTAATTCCTTAACTTACATACACAAGCTTGAAATAACAACACAATCCTTTAATTGTCCGTTCAACACAAAAGCTAAAGTAACTTATACAAATATAATAAAAACATAAAGTAACTTATAACACTTTAACTACAATGGAAAGGCTCTAAATAACTAATAACACTTAATAACTAATAACACTTAAACTAAATATTTACAGCACTAAATAAGTAATAACACTTAATAACTAATAACACTTAAACTAAATATTTACAGCACTAAATAACTAATAACACTTAACCTACAAATGCAACATAAATCACTACTGAGAGTATAAATAACAAAAAATAACTACAAAAAGACCAAGGTACATCCGGGATAACGTGCGTGAACGCCTTACGACAGCTTCTCTCTCAAGAAGCACCAACTCCTTTTTCTGAACTTCCTCAGATATACTGTATAACACCATCTCTATCTTCTTGATGTCATCCACTATCTTAAGGAGCTCATTTACTTTATTTTCGACATCGCTGAGTCTCTTCTCGAGCTCTTCCTCCTTCATTGACAGTTCATTTTTTCTTTCTTCTAGCTCTATGTCTTGATCACTATCTGCCCACTTGAAATATTTATAATATAGTAATCCCTGATATTTGCACACAAAAACAATTCAAATGTTAGACGTACGTAATATTAATCATATCATTAAACACGTTATATTACAAGTCATGTAGCTACCTTCCTGTTGTAGTTTGGACACCCTAAGAAGGGTCGTCCAGGATTTGCCTTAGTACTTGAGTATCTCAATATAGCTTCAACGTCACAGAAGCACAAGGGAGATGCCAAAGTACGTTTGCCAAAGGATACAGAAGACAATGATGATGACGACATTCTAAGTGAAGAAGGCAGAAATGAATTAGACTTGCTTTTTGAAAGTCTCTCAATAAAGTAGATATTTAGTCTATTTATTTATTAGTTCAAATAAATAACTATATAATTTGCCTATCTAACTATAGAGGAAGACAAGTTTTTAGAGGAATACTCCAATATCTGTCATAAAAGACATACCTAACACCAAAAAAAAAAAAAAAAAAAACTAACAAAGTCATTGAAGTCATAACTAGGAGAGAAGTTTTCTTTGACTCAACTTTTCTTTCTTTTTATTGTTTCCTCTCTCTTCTATATACTTGATTGAGGGGGTAAGAAAACCAAACCAAAATATATAACCCTGCCATGCAGCTTCTAATAAAACTGAAGTCAGAAATCTGCATTTATAAGACGTTGGACAAATCAAAGATACCACATGCTTGGATATGAACAATTTTTACAATTGATGCACAAGCAGAAATTAAGAAGAGTATTAAAAACTGATGATTATAGTGAATCATCAACATCAGTATAAATAAGATACATGTTAAAAAAAAAAAAATATATATATATATATATATATATAGCTTCAAAAACAATAAATAACAACTTACAATCCATATATATGTTCTTTATCCCTTGTGTCTCATAATCAGGAGATATGCACAGCGGAGTTGAAGTTGACCTGATACCACTTCCTACTTTCTCTGAAGAATGACTTCCATGGAAATTAAGGTTAATTTTCTGTGTAGAGTCATTTTGTTCAGGTATTGAATTAGTGGAATATGGTTCAATAAGCTGTCACAGAGAATATAGTCCAAATTAACTTCAAGATTTGTAGAAAATTATAAAGATCAAATTTTCAAAAGCAGAAGTTAGAAAAAAGTCAGTTACAAGAAAATATAAAGGTGAAAATTGATATATCTGCTGCCCAAACTCCAACAGAATTCTGATAGTATGAGCAAGCTAGAAGTTTTCCATCATGAATGCATAAGTCACCAAGTGTTGACCATTCCATATCAACAGCATCATGACATATTACAGGTTCCCATGAGTAAACCTACAATATACAAACATGGATATATAATTATCATGAACCATCTTCATATGATCCCACAAAAGTTCAGGATGTGGACAACCCAAACCTTCAAACTGTCTTCCACCCCTGAAAACAGAGTCCTCCCATCAGGATGAAAGGCAATTGCGCGTACTCCTGTAGCCTGGAAAGGATTAACGTATTTTTCATTGACATGTAGGATTATACCTTAACTACTATTATCAATAAGAACATCATCAAATTAAGAAGGGAAGATAAAGAGATCTTTCTAGCTAAACCAAAGAATGGATTTTAATTAAATTAAAGTAAAAAGGGAGGCTTGGTTTATGTCTTTTGAATTTGAGTGTAACCCCAGCAAAAGTATTTGGGCTATGCCTAATTACGTTTAAAGATAAATTTCTTACTTATAAAAAAAATATCTATATATTTTGCAAAATTACCAAAAGACATTGCACAAGAAATGAATAAGTCAGATTCATATCAAACTTTAATTGCTCTTTCCCTCTTTTTTTTTTCTTTTTTCTTTTTTCACAACTCAAATCCAGGGAACAATTAAGAATGTTGACTGTGGTAACAGTACAGCAACAAAATTGGGTTCTTAAAATGAGTGGAAACGTACGGCTTAGCACATCAAAGACATTATCAGAGTTTCAGTTTTGCATTCATATGGCGTTTTCTTGTGTTGATATTGTGATGTTGTGTGAGTGTCAACTCCTATTGCCAAATATAATTTTTCTAAACTAAAAACTCCATAAAAAAACACAATGACGGAAGGAATTGAAAAGGATGTGTACTTGCCTTCAACCTGGATCGGACAGGGGCGAGTCTCTTCCTTGTTCCTTAATTTCTGCTAGGATTAGGGTTTCGGGATGAAGGGAAATTAGTTGGTTAGTGCTAGGGTTTCGGGATGAGGGAAAGAGGCAAGTTAGGGTTAGGGTTAGGGTTAGGGTTAGGGTTTGGTTTCGGGATAAAAGGGAAATGGGCTGGGTTAGGGTTAGGGTTAGGAGGGAGGGAGCGTCGTTTGGGTCATCTTCGGATGTGAGAACTCGGGATTGTGGGAAATGGAAGGGGGCTTCGAGTGAGACGAATGACGGAAGGGGCAACTGGAGCTTCGCCGCGACGACAAACAGAGAGGAAGGAAGGGGCTTCCAGAGCTGGAGCTGGAGCTCGGGACGCAGAGACGAATGACGGAAGGGGCAGTGGAGCTAGGGTGAGAAACAGAACGCCACACCAAGAGAGGAAGGAGAGGAAGGAATTTCGTGAGGAATGAGGGAATCGGGGTGACTCGAAACACAGAGAAGGAGGGAGAAAAGGGGTCACGGGAGGGAATGGGGAAAAGTTAAACAACGAAAACGTGGAAAATTGAAAACGACGTCGTTTTCAATTTTCCACGTCAGCCCGTTTGCATCGCGACTGCATGACTCGACTGCGCCCAGAGTTTTTCAAAAAAAAAATGCCCAGTCAGAGCCCAGCGGGGCATGTAGCATTTTCCTCTATATTAATGTGGTCGGGTCATTTGACAATGACAACAGTACGTCTCATGATCAGGAGATTCAGGACGTTATTGGGCGTTGATTACCTAATCATAGGGTTACACTATAGGGATCCAAATCGATCTCTTGCAGTTTTTCCCCCATAACCTTTCCGTTCTCTATGGCAACGATGACAAATACATGGCAGCAAGTACTTGGCCTTTGGAATCAACAGCCAACAGGTATTCCATTTGTGTAAAAACCGATATATGCATATCGTTGCAAGTCAAGTACTAGAATATATATAGGCTGACGGATATAAAATATGAGTAACCTTAGATATAAGTTTTAAATAAATAAATTTTATATAAGTATTTTGTAAAAAAGTGAGTCAATTCACTAAAAAAAAAAATTATATTTTTTTATAATAAAATTTATTTTTTACAAGAATTAATCTATTTAAAATTTGTACAAATCATTTATCCAGACAAAGCATTACTTTTTTAGGAGCAACCGTCATGCATCATCAGAGCTGGTTGTCTCCTCTTTAACATTTCTACTACGAATATCCTTGCCTTTCCTTTCCAGAGATCTCCTTGTCTTCCCAAATTTTCCTCCATACCTTCGCCGCCTTGCCTTCTTCATCATGTTGTTCCTTCATCATTAATCGTAAATCGAGTACGACAATCGGACAGAACCCCGAAATATTCTTATAAACGTATAAAACAAGTACACAAGATCTAATTTTACAGGATAAAAGAGCAAAAAAAAAGGCTAAATTACAAACATCACAAGAAGTATAAATAAAGTGATCCAAAAATGTCGCTTATGGACATAAATTAGATCTATGGGTCATAAATGGCTCCCAAATTGGTTCCTTGTCCCTGACTCAAAAAAATAGAATAAGCCACTTTTAACCGGCCAAAGTTATCACGAATAACACCTCCAGCACTGGCCGAGCCAGGATTACCCAAACTACTACCATACATATTCAGCTTCACCTAGCCCTGAGAAGGTCGTGACCACCTCACCACATGGACTATTCTAGCCTTTGGAAAAACCACAGGAATATCCAGTCTATTCAATATAGCGACACCTGATTAGAAACACGAGAAATTTTCATAGTCAATTGCATGATCTTTCGAATCCAACTTTTAATGACATGCCAAACAGAATCAACCATATCAGTTCTATCCTCAAAACAAGTTTTACAGCACCAATTCCAAAGCTGCCAAGAAACAATGGAAGGTAGAATACCAAAAATAATCCGAAGTTGAGAAGACTTCCCGGCATGTCGGAACCAAAAATTAACTTTCTCATTCCAAGTATGGAAAACACCCATGTGCACCCCTAACTGGATAGCAGTCATACGCCAAATATGTCTAGCGACATCCCCAATACAAAACACATGATTCAGATTCTCAATATGACCCAAAGAGCAACAATTACACTTAGAAACAATAGGAATACCAACAGATCTGATCTTTTCATCAACACTCAAACAATTGTTATAGGCCTTCCACATCATAATAGAAATCTTCTTATAAAGGGAATTATGCCAAATCCACTGAGCCCAATGTAAAGAAGGAGCCCTAACCCAAATACTATTCTAAGCACTTTTGGTAGAGAAATTTCCATCACTATCTTTTAGCCAGATTAAAACATCATGCCCATCCTTCCTCCTAGCCAAAAACTGACACAACTCATAAGCTTTTTGAAAACTCACTAGCCTGTCCAGTAAGGGAATATTTCAACCATTATCAATACGACAATCTTTAATCTTTAAGAGAGGTTGTTCAAGAACAGGATATTGGGAGCTAAGAGCCTAAGAGGACCCTCCCTATTCTCAATTATAAAACCAAAAAGAAATATTCCCCTCGTGCACAGTCCACTTTGAACTATTTAAAACCTCCGGGATACAGTAGACAACAGATTTCCAAAACTAAGTGCCCTTATTAGGCACCAAAAGAGATAAGTGATTACTTTGGACATACTTTGCTCTAAAAAAATCCGTCCATTAAGACTGACCCTTAATTAGACATCAAGCAAGTTTCATATGTAAAGCCTTTTAAATGTCCTCAAAATCCTGAATACCCAAACCACCTTCTTCAGTAGGCTTGCAGATGTTATTCCAAGAAATCCATTTTCTCTTATCTTTCCCTTCAGACTCCCTCCAAAAGAAAGAATTCAGAATCCAATTCAAAGCCCTGATCACATTCTGAGGAATATGTAAAACAATCATAAGATGAGTAGCCATACTCGAAAGAACATGGCGAAGAAGGATAGTCCGACCACAAATAGAAAGTAGTTTCATCTTCCAACCCGTAATTTTATTGTTTATTTTTCCAAGCAACTCACCAAAATCACTAATTTTTAATCTCCCAATCACAATAAGGACACTCAAATACTTAAAAGGAAAAGATCCTTTAAAAAAACCAATAATAGATCCATGAGAAACTTGACTCAGGTCTTAAATCTTTATGAATCTTGGACAGGTCCCAAACAAACATCTCTCTCTTATTTGTTTCATTTTCAGTTAAAAAAAAAAAAATACTTGTTCGGCCAATTGTGTATGATCATTGATCATCATCCACCAGCCGCTATATATTTTATTCCGACTAAACTTATAAAATAGTACTATGAGACAGCTTTTATTCCATATGGAAGGAAATTTACGAAATAAAGGCTGAATAATATAACAAATTAAGAGATAACATGTCTCTCGTTTTCCAAATTAAATTCTCATCCGAAGAAAAATATATATATATATATTTATATATATATGTAGAGAAAAATCTAGAAATAAAGGAATTTATAAGACAATTAAGAGATAATTCTTGATATGTCACTGATCTTTTTTTCCTTTAATTTGCGGGGGATAGTTGGAGTAATTCGTATAGGAAAAGCAAAAAACTAAAAGGAAAACAATATTAAACCCATTTTGTATTAAAAATAAGAGCAGTGCTACTCTATCGTCTGAGTAGCACTCTATTTGACCGTTAGGTCAAATTGACCTTTTTATTTTTTTCAATTTATTTATTTATCATTTTAAAATATTTTTAAAAAATAAAAAAATATCAAAACATTAATAATTAATTTCTTAATTATTAAATAAAGAAAAAAAAACAAAAAAAATTAAAATACATAAAGTATAAAAAATGAAGGGGATAAATTAGTCGGCAAAGTAGTAGCATTTCTTTTAAGAACCGTGCTACAACCCCCGCTCCCTCTCCCGCTCAGTGTAAAATGTAGTGTTTTTTTATTTTACTTTTTTATACATGTATTTTTTTAACACTATAAAATATTTTTAAAAAAAATAAAAAAATTATAATATCATTAAAAAATACTTACTTAATCATTAAGTAAAAAAAAATATATTAAAAAAATAAAAAAAAATGTAACGGGACCGGGAGCGGTGAGAGTAGCATTATTCTTCTTTTAAAATAAACCAAGTTTTTGTTCCGATCCTTATCAAATAAACATGATATGCGTGCGCATGATCTGTCTCTTCCTTGTAAGATCTTTTTACTTTCGTACGTTGTCTAAAGTCAACGGTTCTGGCCAGTACCATTGGTATCCAAGGATTTTCCAGCCATCGCCACCTCCTCGGTTGCTAACGCCTCCTCCCGGAACATCTTGTAAATGTCACTCTTGTAAAACTTCCTAGTCCTGAGCACCAATACGAGGGAAACAAGCGAGCCAAACAACGTCACTGTCGTAATTATAACGAAAGACAGCTTGAAGCAATCGACCCCAGTACAGTTTAAAGCCTCCCCTCGCTTCCTCTCGAGTCCCAAAACGGCCAGCTGCTTCTCAGCTTCCCTGTCGTATAAATGTCCAGTTACCCTAACATTGAGTATATATAATCCAATTGGGCTTGCCACTGACCCAAAATTGTACAGAGTCGAGTAGTATTTAAGGCCAAAAATTTCAGAAATTATTGCGAAAATTAACGGCCATTGTGCCCCGAAGGTAAACCCGATTATTATGGATGCCACATAGAGACCGCCAGGAGGATTAAAAGCAATCAGAAGGTGACCAGCACATGGGAATAGGAGGACTAGAGTGAGCAGGAGAGGGCGTAGGAATTTGTATTTTTTCAAAAGAAATTCGGAGACCAAACCCGCCACCACCCGCCCAAGATAATTCCATATGCTTACAAGAGAGACAAAGGTGCTTATGCTGTGAGCTGGGTATCCGAGCGACGTTCCCATCTGTCCCAGATTGTCTGTGGCCGTTAAGGTGCCTCCAACGCCACAAATTGTCGAAAAGAATAGTATCAACATGTCGATGTTGAAGAGTGTTTGGAGTATGGTATAGTCCTCCCCTCTATCCGGCGGCGTAAATATGGCTCCCCAACATGAAACTTGCTTTCTTGCATCTCGTTCAGGGGCCAAATTGATAGTCTCTGGAGTACTACTGTTGGCTTGGGGAATGGAGAGTTCAGTACTAGTTTCCGTACTCAATCGCCTTCTCGGTGATTATTTTCAGCACCTTGGAAGAGTTATTGACTGATAATTTCTTGCCCTTCCAAAGATTACGCTCCTCCATGATAACGACAGCAAGCGGAAGAAAGAGCAAGAAAAGTGCCGTAGCTGCACTGCCACTGTACTCGCTCTTCGTTAATGTAGCCTGTTGCTGTACTACAATCATGATCGTCAGAAACCCAGCGAGGCCAAGTGATATATATAAGAAATTATAGAAAACTTGGAGCTCGTTCTGTAGCCGATTGAACTTCATGGTTCTTATAGTTCGTAGAAAAGCGAAAGATATCGCGGCCGGAAGCCATCCTATTAGCAAAATCGATGAATTTGAGTCGTTACCATAGATAGCATCAGTGGCGGAATCAGAAATTTATTATAGGACTGAGCAAAGTTAAAATTATAATAAAATATTTTTTATTCTATTTTTAAATTAAAATAATTTATAAGATCAAAATAATTTTATAAAAAAGATTAAGATAATATTTTAGAAAAAAAACCAACACAATATGAAATAATATAATTCTATTAAATCATAAAAAGATTAATACATTTTTTTTTTTCAAACTTTAAGGGCCACCCGCGGCGGCCCCTGTGTAGGTCCGCCACTGGATAGCATGGTAGAGTTGGGTGAGTATAGCACCACTAAGGCCCACGTATCCCTTTAGAAGCCCTAACACGATCCCGCAGCTTTCTGGGAAGTTCTTCACGCAGGTGACGAGTGCTCCAGTCTTGCCAAAAGCCGTTGAATTTGCCCCAAGACATATGTACAAGCACATCATCCATACGTGGGGCTTTGCCATTCTCTCGGTCACTGCCAGCCATATCATTAAGTACCCAAAAAAGTTCATGACTGCACCCTGTGATAAAACAAACCACGTGGGTGTGACCTCGGCTATGAGGCCGGCTGGGACGCCGACGTTGGTACCAACGTCCTTGAAGAAGCTGACCAAGTTGAGGGTGCTCTGGTCATATCCGAGGACGGATTTGAGGACGTTGGAGTACAGTCCAAACGCGTAGGGTGTTTCGGCGGTGGACATGATTAGCAATGATGCGAAAACGTACCGAGAACCATGGCCCTGTGAGCACTTGGGTAATAAATCGCTTCTTGCTAGCCAAGCTCCCTCCACCTCCACTGGGTCTGGCAGCGTCCATTTCTTTCAGTACTCTGTCAGTCGCACCAAACAGTACTATACTTTGCGAGTTTTTTCTTGAAGAAAAAACTCTAGAATAGTCATATAGACACAAAATACGTATGCGCGCGTGAGAGACTCTGACATTTTTGACAGAGATTGCAGCATTATCGCTTTTAAAAAGAATAAAACAAGTAGAGTTTGGATTGATCGAACAATACTTCAACTTGATTGCTTCTCAGCTTGCTTCGTCATATATTGTAATTTTTAACGATCAATAATTTACTTGTAAACTTATTTATTAGGTGTGTTTTTGGACTATTTCATCTTTTCTTCTTTCATTCTTTCATCATATATAGCTTAACGAGGCCTCGGAATATAAAAATGTTAAGAGGCAACTTTCAAATATATATTGTGGTTTCACGAGAACTAGCCGGAGTTTGTGCACTCGTGAATTTCCAGTAGTACTATATTATATTAATGAATGGATGAACCAAGGAATGATCATATGACCCAAAAGTAACAATAAAAGTACAGACCAGACCATATGCATGCAGGTCAGGTCACAGATCGAGATCGACAAGTATATATAAGCCGCTGGAAAACCCGGCCTCTTCCGAAGGAGTTAAAGGAGTAGAACATGTTGGAACTTCCTGCAATATGGTTCTAATTAGGCTGCTTAATTGAGTCTTGGTCGACGTCAAATACTACTGCTGACCTTGTTCATAATCTAAAAGTCAGCAAAGAATTAGATCAATGCAAATTTCTTTAATCTAAAAGCAAGTATATATAACGTGTAGGAAGCGGCCATGCATGCGGCTAGGTCTTTAGCGGAAAAATAAAACAAAACTAAATATACTTTATATTTGTGAATGTACATGCATGTGATTTTCCTCCTATATAAGCTAGATAGGTCCAACACAATCCGTCACCTTGACTATAAATTAATATATATATGAGGGCAGACGGCCTCATCCGTTCAACTCTTAATTGCACGTACCCAGTTATCCACTTCATCACAATTTTCTTGACTGGGTAATATGGTCTTAGATTAAAAGAAGAATTTATATACAGTTTTGAGTGAAGGTCAGAGAATCCATTCATTGGACAACCATGGATAAATACGAACTTCGTAGATCACATAATTAATAGATCAAGACTTTACGTTAATTTAATATTAGATATATATAGTTTTAGACTAGCTGACATGCATACTTGACTAGCTGCTAGCTAGCCTAGCTCCGGTCTATCTGTAGTACGACTATACTAGATTTAATTTGTCTTGCATCCCCGGCCTCTCATTTTCAGATGCTGCATGTCAAGTTGGCTCATTTAATTATTAAAAGCGCACCCGAGAGAAGATATTATCTTTAATTACGTCTGAATATCAAGTTATAAATATCAGTATATACACTTCTTCTGGATATTATATTTATATATATATATATAAATCTTTAATTACGTTATCTGAACATCAATGATATATATAATGAACCTAGCTAGCTTGAAAGAAATTAATGGCAATAGCCAATTAATTGACCGCAACGTCCAAATAACCTAATTAATCGCGCGCTATCATTATTTATAAAACGATAATAATTATTAAAATCAAGAAGGGGCAAAATAATTTTCATCATTAAATTCCAAACACAATTAAAAAAAAATGCCTTGCGTACCTGATCTAGAGATCATAACATGTATTGCCTCGCATAGATAAAGAAAAAAAAATTAAAAACATGAAATAACAAGAAATTAAACTAGAGAAAAAGATCCCACTATCACACCGATCGATTAATACATATTTATACATGTGTCTTACATTACATACAATCCAATGGGACTACTACTTAATTCCCCATTTTACATCTTCGTTACGTTTATTATGTATACCTATAAAAACATATGATTATCCTTTTGCAATTTTTTTCCCTAATATATATATATATAACTACTTGGTTGTTATCGGCAAGGACGATATTATCTAGGCATGCACCATAATTTGGCCTACGATGGTCCAACACCATTTGTGGTCATCGCCATCTCCGTCTCAGCCTCCTTAGCGGCCTGTTCCCGGAACTTCTTATAAATGTCACTCTTATAGAACTTCCTTGTCCGGAGCACCAAAAGGAGCGATACAATTGCACCGAATACAGTCACCGCCGTAATTATAATGAAAGACAACTTGAAGCATTCGACCCCAGTACAATCTAACTCCTTCCCAGATTCCCTTCTCAGCCCCAGTGCTGCCATTTGCTTCTCAGCCTCCTTGTCGTATAAATTCCCGGTGACTTTCACATTGAGCAAATATAGTCCGATAGGGCTGGCCACCGACCCAAAATTGTACAAAGTAGAGTAATACTTGAGGCCAAAAAGTTCAGAAATTATTGCGAAAAGTAATGGCCATTGTGCACCAAAACAAAACCCAATGATAACCGATGCTACGTAAAGTCCGTTAGGGATGTTGAACGCGATTATAAGATGACCAGCACATGATAATACGAGGGTCAGAGTGAGCATGAGGGGCCGGGGGAAGTTATACTTTTTGAGAACAATTTCTGAGCCAAATCCCGAGGCTACCCGTCCAAGATAATTCCAGATGCTCACGAGCGACACGAAAGTGCTTATGCTTTGCTTTGGGTACTTGTATGATTTCCCAATCTGTCCCAAGTTGTCTATGGCCGTTAACGTTCCCCCAACACCACAAATTGCTGTCATGAAAAGAATTAGCATGTCAGCGCTGAAAAGTGCTTGGAGTATGGTGTAATCCTCCCCTCTGTCTGGCGGCCTGAATACATTTTTCCAACAAGAAACTTGCTTTTCGGAGCTCGGTTGATCGGGGAGTGAATTTGTTGTGGCACCGGAAGACGCTGCTGGTGCAGATGGGGCGGCCTGATCTGGGTTCAGCTTCTCAGTGATTATTTTCAAGGGTGCCGCATTATCCATCTCTAGTTTCTTGGTGTTCCAAACTTTATACTCTTCCAAAATAACAACAGCGAGTGGGAGAAAGAGTAAGATAATCACTGCGATGGCGCTGCCACCATACGCACCCTGCGTGAACGTCACTTGGTTCTGTACTATGATCATAATCATCAAAAAACCTGCAAGACCAAGTGAAATATAGAGGAAATTGTAGAAAACTTTGAGTTCGTTCGGCTGCCGAATGACCTTCATGTACCGAATAGTTCGAAGAAAAGCTAAAGATACAGCAGAAGGAAGCCACCCTATAAGCAAAATCAAAGACTTCGCGTCATCCCCATAGATAGCATGATATATTTGTGTGATTATAGCGCCACTGAGACCCACGTATCCCTTTAAAATCCCCAACACAACGCCTCGACTTTCCGGGAAGTTCTTTACGCAGGGGACAAGGGAGCCAGTGTTGGCAAAAGACTGCGAGTTTGCCCCAATGCAAATGTAGAAGCACATGTGCCAAACATGGGGCGTTGCGATTCTTTTCGTCACAGCAAGCCATATCATGAAGTACCCGAAAAAGTTGAGGACCGCACCAATGGACAGAACCACCCACGGGGGCGTGACCTCGTTGATCAGGCCAGAGAGGACGCCAACATTAGCGCCCACATCCTTGAAGAAGCTGAGCAAATTGAGGGTGGTTTGGTCATAGCCGAGAACGGATTTGATGTCGTTGGAGTAGGCACCGAACATGTAGGTGGCACCTGCGGCGGACATGATCAGAAATGAGGCAAACACCATGAACCACCGACCGGTGATAACTTGGAGGCTCAGGCCCTTCATGTCGGTCCACCGAAGAGCAGAACCGCCACCACCGGTACCTGGTCCGGCAACTACCATGTTCTGATCTTTCTCTGTCTTTTAGCAACAGGTATAAGTTTGTTATGGAGATGCAATCACCCAAGAGGTGTGGAAGCCTGGTAGTGAATATATAGACAAAAGAGGATCGTGATATTGCGCGTGCGTGAGTGAGAGAGAGAGAGAGAGAGTGTGGGGGCAATTAAAATATTCTTCTTTAGACTTCATAGTTGACTTGAAGTACTCTGTTTATTAGAGTAGAAACTGATATAAAAATATGCCAAAAAAAATAAAAAGTTTCTATATTCTAGAGATCTTTTCTAGAAACTGATATTTTTTTCACATAAATCCTATCCATATATATCTTTCAATTATTAATTGTTATATATATATATATATATATATATATATATATTATATGCATGTGGGAGGGTGGGTGGACTCATTAGCCGCAACCGCAGGCCCGCAAGTTTCCTTTCTGGAACGGCGATCAATATTATCAACACGCCTTCATATATGAAAAAATCAAGCCACCGATTTGGACATGCCGTCGAAGGACTAGTAGTCTAGTACTACTACTAGTCTTACATATCTGAAATACCAACAAATAATTAACTGATATATATACGTGTAAAAAAATAAAAAGAAGAGAAATAAAAGTACGTACAGATCGAAAAATCCATTGCCTTTCTTAATTGCGTGTATGTTCATATGTTGACTCCGATCCTTTACTTAATGTGCTATTTCATTTGAAAACGTATTTGGGAAAGCACAGCCATTTGAAATACAGATCGAGAAGTAGTACTACTACTATTTATTTGATTCTTATAATTAATTTACGACCAATCGAGCAGCAGGAGAAAAAATTAATGAATAATGCTGATCATTACTTCCAAAATGATTTGGCTAAAGAAAAGGTGATCATAAATATTAAATATTCGGATTTGAAAGTGATATATGAATATTGGGAATATTGTAGAAAGATTTTATTGTTAAATTGAAAACAATGATCATGGATAACGAAAGAAATTCATCTTTATAAAAATTCTAGAGGATCTTAATTAATTACTAATTAAAAAAATGCTAGTTCTAGTTCTGAGTAAATGTTACTTCCCCACGTGTTCTTTTCATGTTATCAAAAGAAAAGGCAATTATTCAAATTAATTAAAACCAATTACGGAATAATAATTAGCAAACCAGAGATGAAACTTGGTAAGGTACTGCTCTTTACAGCTAGCAAACCCGAGCATCAGATCATTGATTCTATGGAAGTAGAACTTCTGGTTTTGCTAAGGGATCTTCAATTATGTTTGCCATTGGAAATTGATGATTTTCAAGTAGAAAGTGATGTTTTGTTGGTTGTTCAAGAGCTTACAAAAGAGGAGTCGTCCATGTCTATTTGGAGAAATCTAGTTGTTGAGATAAGAAATCTGTTAAAAAGATTTCCTAAAATTGTAATACAGCATAGAGGCCGTATGGTCAATGCTGCAGATGATTGTTTGGCAAAGTATTCATAGCATCTACATGACTTAATGTATTAGATGGAGGGGCGCCCACGTGGGGCTGACCCCCTCCAAATGTCTGCTTGTAACACATGGCTATAAGCCATGCGTTACTTGTAACGCATGTAACGCATGAAGCCATGCGTTACTGCCGTTTCTCAATACAATTGAAGGCTGGCCTTTAAGGCCAGCCATGCATATGAGGACTATATATAGTCCTCCTCAATTGTGTTTTTGGCACCATCTGAAAAATAGAAAAAAACTCTCTCTCTTTTTTGTTCTCTCTTGATAAAATACTTAAGCTGTGGATTTGTTAAGTGTTACTCTAGTTCCATACTACGTAGTACACTTTTGCCACTAAGAGGAAACGTTTGAAGTTTATCAATCTGGAAAAACTTGTGGAGCAATTCTTTAAACTGAGCTTGAGGTATTTTTCCGCTGTGCATTCTAACATAATGGTTTGGTGGAACTCTTTCCCTGAGATGGTTTATAGCAATTATAAAGTTTTTTAAAATAAAAAGACATTAAACAATATTTCTTTGAGTAATTAAGTCACGTTATAAATAGGGTTACATAATGTATTAGCTAATAATATAAGCATACCACTTTTATAATTAAATATATAATATGGAATCTAATTACTTATGTCTATATAGTGAATATACTTTATAGGTATATTTTATCATTTGTATAATAATTAGTCAATAAAATTTAATAATTTCATATATTAGTATGTAGGAACTGTATATGAAATGGATATATGCTATTATATTAAGTGTATGTATTAATAACATATGTAAGCATATAATATATTGTTATTTTGGATAAATATAAGATTTTTTAATTTTTTTAATTCAATAGAAGTTCTATTTGTTCGTTGTATAAATTCAATATTAGATTTTTTATTTTTTTTTATTTAATTTATTAATTATTAAATCTTATTTAAAAAATAAAAAAATAAACAATTCGAGCTTAGACTTGAGTCGAACTCATTTGTAAGATGAGCTCGAGTTGAAAATTTAACTTATTATATTAACTCAAGCTCGAATAAAGAATTAAAAAATAATCTAGTTCAAGTATTTTGAGTCAAAGACCGGGTTGACTCGATCACAGTTATAAAGTATGCGGCTGATATATAAGAAATATGAATATAAACAATTATCGAAAGATTACTTATATATATATATTTATCAACTTAATAAGGAATTAGCCAGCGTTTAATGGGTTGTTTTGTTTGAAATGTTAGACGTTATCTGGTAGCTAGATCAGGAGATCACAGACGGTAGTACTACAAGTTGAGAGTCCAGACAATATACAAGGCCAGTGAGTCAGTTTTCTTAAACATTGACTATTATTCACCGACCGTCAGACCCAAAGATCGATCGACATGATACGAAAATTAAAAACAAAATATAACTAGCTAGGAACCATTTCATCATGAGTACAGCTAGTCTCGGACTTTGGAGTACTCATGACTCATGTACGTGTACGTGCGTGTATTCCAACGTTTTGTGAATCCTAGCTGCTGATGAAGTTGGAAAAATCTTATTTAGGGGATAGGGTTTATAATCGTATAGAATTTCAATTTCTAATGGGAATCAAGTACGAAAATTTGGTCACGACTTTTTAAAAAGCAAAGTGCGTCACAAATTTGCATACTATAATTACATGCTACACGGCATGCATGCATGCATGCAGCTAATAAAAGTACTCATTTTAATTATGTGAAATTAAACGTCAAACGAACAAATATATATAATTATATATGTGTACGTGTAAAAAATATGTATGAGATCACAATGATATTCATGTACAAGATGAATTGAAAAGTTGATGATCATCGATCTAGAGAGTATCGTATAAGCTTACGACTTTATATATGCTGTCTCTTTCGCTATCAAATTGTATAGATGAGAATGCAAATTAAGCAGCACGCGGCCAACCAGCTTTCCGTCATATTTGAGATGGACCCATTGAAAATATCTGTTGTAGTATCCCCACCACTAGTGTCCTGTTTATTACAAGAAAAATATATATTTGTGTTCAATTATTTGTACAAAAATATACTTATTTTAATAAAAAATAATTATTTCATTAAAAATAATTAATCACAAATAAATAATTTTTTTTATAATATTTGGTTAACATCGATCTACGCTAGCTAGCTAGCTAGCCTCTCGTACGCAAGTGTTCACAAATCCTTAAGACGTTTCTTCGGCATTATATATATATAAATATATTATATGAGAAATAATAATTAAAGTTATGAATATGCAAATGACGAATAATTATTATAAAAAAAATAGAATAACTATAAGACTCATATAAAAAAAAACTATAAGACTCATATAAGACTCTAACGACTGTATAATATTACTTATATATTATATATTTAAGCTATATGCAGAAATTAATAATTAATGGAATAATATTCATGATAATAAGCTCACCAAAATAACGATCATATGCAATTAATATATATAAATGTCAGTCATAAGAAATGATTCCCTATATACCTTCCACTTTCTCTTTATCTTTATATAGACGAGTAGTACGTACATGGTCCATGGCTTGAGGCCCTTTTGTTTTCGATCCATGGCATTAACTTATCAGTTAGATCATAAAATTTACGTGAAAATATTAAGTTAACTACTTATCACTCAAAAAAGACATGACCACTCTAATTTGCGGGTCATGTTTCAGCTTGTAGAAGTACTAGCCATCAACATGATCGGTATCAGACACGACCAACATGTAATATGTCTGTACTTTCTTAATTTCTTAATTCTCAGTAACTTACGTTAATCATGTTGCAGTGATCTTGCCGATGGACAAAGTCAAACGCCCGCAGCTATATATATGGCGAATGGACCAGCCTCTTTTGTTAAAGAAGAAATATTATACATTCGATCAGTTGCAGTACTTTCTGAATAATCAAACCGGTTACCGTTAAGCAAGAAATTAGTAGAGATTTAGATAATCTATACATTTATATATACTAGAAAACGATCTCGGGTGCGTTAGTCTCGGGGTGCACTTGACATAATAATTTAAATAAAAAGAAGTGAAAAAGTCAATAACTTATTTGTCTAGGAAAAGAAAATATAAAGTTAAAAAAAAAAACAAAAAATCAAATTAAAAAAAAAATCTAAACTTCAACAAAGTATCTAACTGTAAGGTTATTAAGGACCTTTTGGTAAAATATGAGCATTCATTAAATTCTACAAATAAGCTATACGTCAAATGGTTAATGGTCTTAAGGACCTTTTGATAAAACAGGATTATTTATTAAATTCTATAAGGGGGTTACACGTCAAATGATCAAAAGTTTTAATAGTATTTTGATAAATTAAATAGGACTTAACGAACTGTACAGAAAAAGAAGACAACTTGACGAAAAAATAATAAAAATTACTATTCATAATTAGATAATCACTTATTATAATAGAGTATATATATATATATATATATATATATATATATATATATATATGTGTGTGTGTGTGTGTGTGTTTGTGTGTGACTAATTCCAACATTATAGGTGCCAAGTTGGACTTGGAAATCAAAGACTAATTTGACAGCGACACCCATATATAAAAGAGGGTTTAAGTGGTTAATTAATTATGTCATCTCGTTCAATCTCCTCCCACCTTTTTAAAATTCCTCTTTCATTGGAGAGTTTTAAATTCATGATAGACTAGTATAGCATGATATAAAGACTTTTGAAACAAATGTATTTCTGAATTCTCATTGATAATAATTAAACAGATGAATACAACTGGTGATATATATAGAGATACAAAATGAATCTTTTCCTAGACATTTTACAAACAGAAATTGTGCACTGTCAAATACATTGCATTACAATAGAGTTTGTTGAATTCCTCTGTCAAGACCATTACAGCAGTGTCGAGAGGACACACACCAACCTAGCTATGTGATTTCTGAAGATTCTGGAGCTGTGACTAATGTGTTGGAGCCTTGTAATTTGTAGGCCAACGTGGATGGCTCAATAATTCATGTCTCTTTTATTTTATTTTTTATTTTTTAGTATTTTCTTGCCAATTAGCTATTTCATTGGTAATATCTTTTCGTTATAAGACAAGTTATATATATATATATATATTAACCTGTATAATATCAAACTAATTAATGTTACTAATTTTATTATATCAAGAAGATGATCATGAGATAATCAACCACCCTAGATTCATGTTCATGATCACTTCCAATTGTACTACTACTACGTCGTCAATAAGATTATATTATGAAATGTGTAGTCGGTTATTATTAATCATGTTGTAAGAAACTGAAATAAACCAAAAAAATCATGAAATCGAGTAAATGTCAAACTCATTGGTAATGAGTCAATGACTATATTTTCTAATTACGACTCCACGTGCATACTTTGCGGTTCAAGTGTCACTGTTGATTATAATATGTGCATACTTTGCGGTTCAAGGGGGACCATTGTAAGAACTTTAGTCTAGAGCCATACATTAATGCCCACTTGCACAAGACTCCGAGTACTAGCATTCTGATCTTTCAAACTACAAGTACGTCTTTTGAATTTTCTACTGATGTAGAGAGCAAGAATATTTAAGCTTATAAGGGTCCTGATTTCACATCAATCAGCTTAATTTATTTAATTTAGACGAAATAAATTAACCTGAAAAATCCTTTAATTTCATGGTTCCCAAATGTCAATCTCGAGATCATCTTCATGTTCCCTTTTTCTCCCGTTAACCAATTTATTTTTAGTTTCATGTTATTGTTTCCAACAAGTTATTCTCAGTACTGCATTGCCAAGCCTTTCTCTCCACTGCATTGGTCTTAATTTATCGTTTTGCCTGCAGAACTCTAACGAGTCAAAACCCCAACATCTACGGTATCCACCTTCAATTAATTCTAAAGTTTGCTTTAGAAAATGGAAAGGATCGAATTGTCAATGTCATAGTTTTTTCTTTCTTTTTGGCATGAAGTGTGACAGAGAAAAATCAAAGGGTGATAAAGCAATAACCAAAGCAAGCACAAATGATTTCGATATGCCCGGTTTCCAATTCAAGGAAAAAGAAAAAGTAGTAAGGGAAAAAAAACACCCCACGTGCATCTTCCAATTTAAATAAAATATAAAAGTTTATATGTTGAAGAATCGAATAATATTCAGAGAGCTGATCACTACGAATGATTTTTGACCTTTCCAGTCAACGACTTAGATATATAATATGTGCAAATAATGTGTACTTTAATCAAATGAAACTGAGGCCGATCGATCAGAAGAAGTCTCCCTTGCATTCTGCACACATGTTTTGAATTTTCTCTTGGCTCATTTGAGTGTTTCAAATTGTAGGAACACAGCTTTGACGTTCAACATGAGTGACATCTACGGCGTAGAAAAACTCGTTCTATTGCTGCTTATAATGACATTATAATTAGGAGTATTCTATTCATATACAGTTTAGACTTTTGTACAGTAAGATGAGATGAAATGAAATGAAATAAAATATTATTTTTAATATTATTATTATTTTAATATTTAAAAAAATTATAATAATAAAAAGAGATGGATTTCGGAATACAAACCGACTTAATATTCTGTAAATCTATCATGAGCTGCATGATGAAAGCATGGCGTAGTGTAACAACAGCTTTTCATATTAATAATTACTTTTGTTAAGATAGAATCATAGATCGCTGACACATGATTTTTATAATAAATAGTCACTTAATCCAGAAATTGTTGCCCGGCCCTTTAAAAGAGTGCAACAAATACGTCCTAAATTCTTTATAATTATCTGCTTTTATCTTCTTCTAGCTTTTTTTTCTGAAATGGAAATTAAGATTTTTTCTCATTTGTAGTTTATGCTATATATGGCGGATAGTATTATAAGAAAAATGGGATTTTCTTTGGATTATAAATATGGTATTTGACAATTATTTTGAGACATCAATTTCAGGGCTGGCGTCCTAGACCGACGATTGTGGGTTGGTGAAATATGTGAACATATTGTTAAATTTAATGTCGATTCCTTGAAATAAAAGATGGGACTTTTTTCTTCTTCTTCTATTTTTGGTCCCCATTTATATCCAACTGTTTGCGCACGCCCACCTGGAATTCGGCTGAGCTTTACCTCTTATTATTGGTGCACGACGGGAGAGCTGGTCTGAGAAGCTCCCCAGAAGTTTACTTTGCCCAGCAATTGCGTACCTTTTTGTTTTTTGGACATTAATAATTGAATGATCATCATTATACACTCGTTTGGTTTTGTACGGAGAACAAGGGTAATTACCAGACAAAGTAAATTCACCAAACCTACCGCTCATTCCAATTGTAACATCCTGACATTAGAAATAACCAAAACGTAACAAAGCGTTTACACCCAAAAGCACTGAAATAACGCAACTGCGAAACATTTAGTATCGATCAAAGGAAGACAGGCGCCCTGCCCTATCGGGGCGTTCATAAGGTCCTGGTTTGTTCCTGTAACCTCTTCCCTCAGTCCTTGCTGATCCTCCTCCACTTCCATACCTGTCATTGGCCCCGCGTGAGCTACCATCCTTCTCGTAGCCTCTGTCTTTGCCATAACCATTTTGAGCATAACGATCTGAGCCACCATACCTATCACTTGCAAAACGATCTCCACCAGGAGGGTACCTGCATTGTTTACAAATAAGTCAGACCACAGATAACAGGATCCATGACACCATGAGGGTACCTGCCCTTGTAACATATCTTCTTTACTATCCAACCATATTTCACAAAACATTACAGATGGCCACCATCATCACAACAAGGAGTCAGACCCAAACAAAATGCAGAAAGCATTACTTCTGTTACTGTTTTGAAAATAATACCAGACGTTGGATACCTGTCACCAACAGAGCGATGATCACGGCTCCCATATTTGTTGTCTCTGCTGTCAAACCGGTCCCTACCTCCATCATATCGATCATCCAAATAGCGATCCCCACGGCCACCAGACCCTCCGAATCTAGACCGTGAAGAAAATGATCCACCACCCCGACCTCGATCACCACCTGCTAAAGGGCAGTCCCTAGCCCAATGCCCTGGGCGCCCACACTTGAAACAGTCATCTTGCCCAGCAGACCTGTCTCCTCCTCCATAGCTTCCTCTGCCACCAGATGAGTAGCCTCCTCCCCTATAACCATGGTCTAAATCTTCTCCCATTTTGGGTTCGGCCTTGTTCACTGAGATTACCCGATCACCAAACTCCTGTCCATGCATCTCCCGGATAGCATCTTCCATTCCCCGACGATCAGAATAAGTAATGAACCCAAATCCACGTGGTCGGCCTGTATCTCTTTCCATCATGATCTACATAAACACCAGAGTAAAGGCATCATGCCAAGCAATAAGATAGAATATAAATGCAACTAATATATAGATAGCATAACATGACTTATGCATGCTCTGGCTACAGCTAAAAGTTGGTGTGTTTAAGAAATACATTGAAGTACTACTCACTCCAAAAGAGAACTGGAAGTTCATATCAACCAACACAAACAGATCCTTAAACAAATAATTAAAAAAGAATTGGCACTTCATGTAAGTATCAAAATTAAAAGGGATAAAAACATTTCTATGAAAGGGAAGTAAATAAGAGGTATTAACATATCTCTATCCAAACATGGTGTGCATGCGCATGACTTCTTAATTTGTAAATGCTAACCAACTAAAACCGATGTACAATACCCAGGAAAAATCAAATGAATGACAAAATTTCACGATGATCAATAACAAGCAGACAATCTATGATGAATAAACAAGATCCAAAAATCCGCGTTAACTAGCATTTCAGGCAACCATCTTTCAGTACTCCAGCAATTAACTTCTAAAGCTTGAGCCAATTCTTAAAATTAAGGAAAATGATATTGTCCATAAAATGGTGATTCTACAAAGGAAATTGACTTGAGAGAAGTAACTTCTAATATGACTGCAACTTCTAAACGTATTAGCTTGGAAAAGGTTAATTTAGATGAAAAATGATGTAGAGCTCAATACTGAAGCAGATTACTTACGTTTCTTTGCCACTATGGATATGGGAATGCAATGTGTTTCACATTGCAAAGAGTTCTTAAACAAACCAGAAGAGTCGGCAAGATGGTACACGTTCGGAGTATAAAAGGCCTTAACCCACCACACAATCAGGCCTAAAATGATTACAAAATCTCACTTACTCTGTTCAACAGCGACAAACAATCAGATTCGGTATCTTCCAATCAAGAGGCCATCTATTCAACGACAAGCATTTAAAAACGAAAATATTGGAGGTACCCATCTGTCTGTCAAAATCAAACTCCCCCAGAAATAAGCATATGGTGGACATCAAGCAGCAATATTCACAAGAAACAAACATTTCTTTCAATCATTAATCTTTTCTGGATCCAGTATAATCAATATATACCATCAATATAACCAATCAGATTCGGTCTTCATTTTGGAAAATACATCCAAACTTTTCCCACTGTGCTGCTGCCCTCTTCAGCAGTTCATCAACCAGAAAAAGCAAAATGATTGCAAGAATCAGTCAGATACACCGTTGAAAGATGACAGAAACTAAGAACCTGTTTGAGCTGAAGAAGATAACTGACATGGAGCAAAGATAACCGTAGAAAATAGAGCCTAGGCATTACAATTAAGAAGGATAACTTTCAATTGGCATGACAATGGGAGTGGAACGCAAGATGGTTTGAAGATCAAGAGAGATCAATGGAAGAGCTTAGAATTTTGTTTTTCAATACTTTACTCCATTGGTCAATTGTAATTGATTTTCAGGGCAGGTCTTTTCATGATTTCCTTGTATCCCTAAGCTAGACATAAACTTGTTCATGCATATGTCCCGTATACTTGGGCATTCTCTGTCTCTCTTTTGATCAATAAAAAATTTGTTTACCGATCAAAAAAAAAAAAAAATTTGGCATGACAATGGGTGATATGTACTAGATCTCTGTAACCTTGGATACTATAAGAGATGTGCTATAGACACGGAGATCACACAAAAATTAACCCATAAACTGACATTACTTTATATGATACGTTAGATCTACTTTACATAAAAGTAGTTTTACCATCTAACTTACCGCATCAAGCCACATCGGTTTGTGAGTTTACTTTTGTAAGATCTCTTTATGGCTAAAGCATTTATCTATAATAATACTGTCAAAGAGTAGAGTGGAGTAAGTAGACGACACAAAGCAGAAAGCAGATGCGAGCACCAAGACTCCAAATTTGAATAGATTCAGCATCTTAGGCAGCCAAACCAAGATGCAATACGCTCCAAACAATTGTTTTTAGACAAAGAAGTCAGTAATCCGTCCATAAATTGAGGGCTCTAGGAAAGAACTGTATAGCTTACATACAGAGTAAAGACAAAGGTAAGGCCCATCCACACAACCCAAGCCATGCTCAAACAGTAGAGATGAATTTACTTACTAAAAGCACAGATACTAACTTGGACAAGGCTCAAAAGCAGGAACCTTGGACACCATGAGCCCGCTGCACTAGCAGACGAGAGTATCTCATTGCCATCTAAACGGGCTTATTGACTAAATCTTAAGACCATCATAGATAAGACCTCAATCAAATTATGATTAAAATCATATATATCTCTTTGATCCTCCGATACGGAAACCAAACTGACATGAAGCACCATTGCTTCGAATCCATAAGTCAAAGGTATGGACAACCTATCCAGTTGCAAAACCTTTCCTTTCCTCACATACGCTTGGATATTCACAATTCAGTCTTACTAGTGTAAAACTTGGGAGAGCCAATTAATAAACAAGACCCATATCCTTTCATTTGGCTAAACCAAATAAAAATCTTCAAGCAAATGAGTGAACATATCACTTTCCCAAACAACAATCATTTTATTATTCTTCAGTTCCTCAGCCACAAAAGTCAGGTAGAACATCAGTAGGCTCTGCCATGGTACTTCTCAAAATCAGCCACATCACGTGAATTGTTTTGTCCGCCAGCTCTCACATCATTATATATCCATTCAAAATTTATGAGATTCTCTTATGGATCCCAACCACATACAAAAACCATCTTTCATTTGAGTAGATCCTGGCTTGAAAACTTTATAAGTAACAATCTGCTTAATCTAATCACAAGAATAACATTCAGTTTCAGCAACTTGTATGCAAGCACTCTGACCAAAGCTTCTATAAAAAGATCCATCTACAAAATATCAAAAGATGGTGACCACCGTTTCCGTAAAAGAAAGACAAGGAAATTAATATTATAAAGTTACAGAAGAATGAAGATAATTTATTTACTAAAGAAAACAAAAACAATATTAAAAGCCAGAAAAATGCTAATAACTTGGTGGAAATTGGAGGCAGACGCATCTGAGTTTTGTTTAAATTTAGCATGGGAAGGAATAAGCAACCCAACATCTTAAATTTCAAACAATAAATACAATATTTCCTTACAAAACTTCTCTCAACTCGTTCTTTGAAGGGGAAGAGGATAAATGGATTTGCAAAAGATTTTCATAAGAGGATAAGGAAACTATTCACCGATCACAACATTTGCACAAAGAGAATCATTTGACACATCCATATACAATTCAACAGATCAACCATGGTGAGCTGGATAAATGGATGACCAAGAAAACAGAGAACAAGAAGAGGGTGGATGATGAGCAACATATATGTAATGAATTCATAAAAAGTTTATTTTCAAAACCGAAAAGCTTTGCAAAACATTTAAGAAAAAAGATTTTGCAGTTTCATCTACAACACAAAAACAGACAAAAAATAAATAGTGCCAGAGGAATTTGAGTTCTGGCACTCATGAATCTGTCCAATGGACTGTTTGACTTCAACTTCGAACAAAAACCGTTACTTGCAAATCCAAAGAAAGGCTATTAAAGACATGAAGGCATCAAAACTGTAATGCAATTTTAATCAACCTCTAATCAGCCAACAGAGAAAATCAGAGATTGCCATGTTTAATAGGCGACTTCTGTCTTTTTATTTTTGATGTTTAATGTTTAAGTATATGAGGAAGCGAAAATAAATAAACTACATTTACATTAAAACGAGAGAAATAATGCGAATAAATTGTCTAAGTTTCGACTTCCACTCTATCTTGCTTTTCCAAGTTCCAACACAATAACTCGAATGAAGTCGAGGTAAGTTCTCCGCATTGCTGTTGTAAGAGCACAGCAAATAGAAATTCAAAAACGAATCATGTCGTTTCCTTCATTTTCTCAGGAAACAACCAGAGGACAAGAACGAAAAAAAAGGAGAGAGAGAGAAAATCGTACCTGACATTCTAGAACTTTGCCGAAGCGGCCGAAAGCATGGTGTAGCTGTCGCTCGGTGACGTTCCACGACAACCCCCCGACAAATATTCGGTTCTCTTCCTTACCAGCCATCAATCTCTCTCTCTCTCTCACCAAAAAGAATTACTGAAAGTCTGAAAGAATAATAAAATTTGACGAGCATTCAAAAGAGACCCACAAACAGAAACCCTAAATACTGTCGGTTTCCCGGAAAAAATTAGAATTGAAAGGAAATAGTGCTGACCTCAGTCCTCGAGACTCCACTGCAGATAGATCGAAGTGTTGCTCTGTACGTAACCGACCAACGGTGGTTAAATAGAGCAATTTTGTTAGCTTTCAGTTTTCAGTTTTCGAAACCCAACTTAACTGGATCGGGTCTGCTTTTCCGGTTGTACCTTTGGAACTTCAACGTTATCTACAGGTACTGAGGTACAATAGTTCGTAAGAGAGCCGCAGGAATTGCAGAAAGTGGGATTGGAGAAACGAATGGGAGTTAATAGGGCCTGCAGAGTTGTTTAGGCCTCGATTAACAGGGCCTATTAATCAGGGCTTTCTTATATGAGATTTTTTTTTTTAAAATTATTTTTATGACAAAAGATTATATAAAATAAATTCATAAATTGATATAATTTTATAAAATCTATTAAATTTATTTTATAATAAAAATAATTTTACAATTTAATATATCATATCAAATTACATCAGTTTGTGAGTTTACTTTTAAGTAATCTCTATATACCTGAAGAATTTTTTTTTTTTTTTTACATAATTCTTAGATGAGATTTGGGAAATAAAAAATTGCTTAGTCTTTTTTATTTATAAATCCACATTGTTAATATCGTAGAAATTGATTTTTTTTAAAAACAGAATTAAAAATAATATCTTTAATTATTCAGTTTTGTATATTAAAAATCCATATTAACTTATAAATAGAATTTTTCAAAAATCACTCTCACAAAAGCAAACAATCAATTCACAAACTTTTTTGGGGCCAGACATAAATACTCGGGAATTTCATATTTAAGCTTATAGACTACAGTTTGCAACCTGATTTTTGAATAACCATGGAAAGGAAGATGAACAATAGGTAAATTAAGAAACATCTCGTATTTGGGTGCTGAATTGAAGCAACACTCGTACATCTTTGAGAAATGAATTCAAAATGCATCACGTACTTGGCACAGTTAAATAATTACGTCATATGAGAAACAGAATGTACATGAAATGGCGTACTTGTCAACCAAAGATTGAATCGTGTTACAATTGCAGACTTAGCTTATCTTATTCGGGCAGAAGGGGCAGCCTAGTAACACTTGTACCCCCACCACTGCCAGTTAGGGATGCAGAGTCTGTTTCCTTTCGAGAGCTTGAACTAGATTTAGCAGACTTAGAAATGTTTTTCCCGCTCAACCTTTGCGGGAGAATCTGCAGCCTGGGATTCTGCTCTGTACCCGAGTTCTCAGCAGCAAGCTGATAGCTTTCCACCAATTCAAGCTGCCGGGCTATTATTTCGGAGCATCTAGGGAGAAGCTCCACCGGCTCTCCACCGGGAATCACAATATATTCAATTGCAAGTCGAACCTCCTATGAGAAAAGAAAGATTACATATAATAAAACAGTCATAAATGATTACATTTTTCAAATAATAAGGTTACTAACTTGCTACAAAAGTGAAAAACGGGAATTGTTGCTTGAAGTGATCATGCAAGTATCTAGACCAGTAATCATCAAAAGATATCTTATGGTTGAGCTGAACCAAATGATGGAATGAATTTATAATGCAAAATAGTTAAATGGGAAATGATTCGCACCTCCAAGGCGTCAATCTCTTCCAGCGATGGTTTTCTTTTTGGGGCATCATCTTCAATTTCAATGTTAAAAGAATTCCTCGGCAGTGGCTTTGATACTGAGCCTACTGGTTCCATTTCAAGAATCATGCGAACTGCCTTGACCAGCTGTGCCATGGTATTTGACTGCTGTAGAGAAGTTAAATGTGTGATTGGTGGAGCTTTGAAGTATATTTAATAAAAATAAAAAATAAAAAACAGTGAAGCAATAGAAGTCACCTTGATAACAAATATCGGCAACTGATGGAATTTTGCTACACCGCGGATCCATGAGTTCTGCTTCATCTCTGAACTGGATGCTAGAATTGCATCTGCTGTTCCAATGTCATCAGTTACGTCTATTTCATCTTCAAGCCCCATTACTTTTGCTACTTGTAGTAGATCGGCTTCAAGGATCTGAAGACATCCATCACAAACAAAAATATAAGGCTTTTCCCTCTGACTTAAGTATAAAATTTTAACGGCTTCTGAAATAAGGTGTAATCCTATGATTTCGAAAGAATGAATTATTTGTAAAATTTAAGTTTTCATCAAAAGTAAATTACTCTCGACAAATATTTAAAGTAAGAGAATACTTTTTTTATTGATAAGCAAAATTTTATCGAGCATAAAGTAGACAAAGGCCCGAGTATATGGGGACACATACAAGAGAGTTTAAAGTAAGAGAATACTAAACATGAATGAATAAAAACGTAAACTTGAGGAAACTACCTTGTAAGTATAGACTGACACTGGTGAGTTCCTCTTCTTCAGAAATCTACCAGTGCTTTGTTTCTTAGACTGAATAGAAGAATGGCCTAAATCATCCTCATCAGAATCAATCTCAGCGCTTATACTTTTATAATCAGCCATTGCAGATTTTTCTAGAGGGCTACTTTCAAGGATCAGAGTAGACTTCAAAGAATCAATAGCATCAACATCCATTTGACGAACCTCAAACAGAGAAGATTTTCCTATACCCAATAAAAATTCATCGTTGTCAGTTTAACTATCGACCAAAAAGTTCAATCTTCAGCCAAAAACGTGAGTATAACATTACATAAGAATCAATTCAAATATTCCATGGAACAAGGAGCACAATACCTGCTAATATGGCATCTACTGTAGCATCTAAACTGTGATGAACACGACACTCAGTTTTAGATATCATCTCAACAGCACATGTAAATGTAGGAGGCCCTTTCCTTTCAAGTATTGTCTTCTGCACTTTCCTTCTTCTCGCCTCCTCATCTCCAAGAGTTACACTCTGTTTAGATAAATAACTAATTTTGATCAATAAAATTTCCTTTCTTGGCCAAGGACTACAGTTAGTGAGATCCCCACTCAATGGAATCTTTTACGTTTAGTATGGATCCCAGTGGAATATGATATCACAGTCATCAACTTCAACTTTGCAAGATCAACAGACAATTAACCTTAAATAAGAAAAGAAAATATAAATCCATACGAGTGAATGAAGACTGAAATAGAAGGAATCACTTTGCACCTCTATGCCACCAACAAGGATCTGCAGAGAGGGATTCTTTATTATGTTGTCTATTGTCATTCCATGCGCTGTTCCAACAAGTTGAACTCCTCTTTGAGCAATAGTACTGGCTGCCAGTGCTTCAAGCTCAGTTCCAATTTCATCGATTATAATGGTTTCAGGCATATGATTTTCAACTGCTTCAATCATAACCTGAAAGGAAGCCGAACAGGAAATATAGGATCACTAAAATTAAAGTTTGTCAACGCTTTACAATTTTGGAAACAGCAAAAGCCATATGATAGGACACGATGCTTACATTATGCTGCATATGAACGTTTGGAACTTGCATCCTTCTTGCACGACCTATTCCTGTGTGCGGGACATCTCCATCACCTCCAATCTCGTTAGATGTGTCCACGATGACAACACGCTTCCTTAATTCATCTGCCAACATTCTAGCAATTTCTCTGCATAAGCAAACCCTCTTCAGATATAAAACAGATGCATTTTTATGAGGATGAAGAAAGGATCATCCAAAATTGCATACGAGAAGCTCAGGTAAAGGCAATTATTTAAGCAGTTACCAAGATGACCATCAATTCAGTAGCTTGATTTTACAAAAATGGGAAACGTGAGGACCTGATTAACGTAGTCTTGCCGACCCCAGGAGGTCCTATGACTAAGATGGAACCTCCCCCCTCAACCAAGTCTCGTACAATCTCTGCACTTCCAGATACAGCTCGACCAACCCGGCAAGTGAGGCCAATGATTTGCATTTTGCGGTTGCGAATTGCGCTTATACGATGTAAAGAGTTATTGATGCCCGAACGATTGTCGTCCGAAAAATCACCAACCTAAAAGAATCAAATAACTCCACATTAAAATCTCTAATATCCAACTAGTATACCATAATAATGTGATCTGAATATTTTTTCAATCATTGTTATCATGCAAACTTATTCCAGCATTCTTCAATAATCAGCACAGGCAAAGTTGGCCATTCAATTAAATATAGCTTATAAAAGTGCCTCAGTAATATTAAAATAGTTGAGTCGCTATCTTTCTAAACTACTCGAGTCAAACTACTTAAAGACTAGTGCAGAAGCACCCAACGAAAAGTATTAAAAATTATGCATTTTCATGCGAGAACACCAATCGCGCTCAATGTCCAGAGAAATGTTCCAAGTAAACAAGACGGATAACTTTGATCACCTTGGATATCGCGTGCCGTAAATCTTCATGCTTCACGGGCTGATCCGAGATCACCCAATCACCCGAAGGAAACCTCGCGAGAGGCTTCCTTCCCAAATCCATCACAACCTCAATCAACTGCCCGAGCTCCTCGTGCCGATACAGCTCCCTACTCATCCTCAGGGGCAGCAGTTCAAGGAACAGCTCGAGCCCCGAAGCGGCCTCCGACCTCGAAGTCGAAGCCGAATTCGGAGAAGTCGAAGCCGAATTCGGAGAAATCGACGGAGAGAACGCGTTTCCAGGAACGAAACGATCGGACGGCCTCCGGATTTCCGGGGCCGCCGATTTGGACGACGACGAGATTCCTGTACGGGGGCGACGTGTTCGACGAAATGACGAAGAGATTGTGGAAATGAAGTTGGAGTTCTTGAGGTACGTGAGGGTAGAGGTAGGGATTTGGTGTGCCGAGTGCCATGAGGAGTGCAGATCAATCAGCACGAAATGCGAATTCAAAGCTCTCATGCTTTGTGTCGTTCCCTTTTTTTCCCTTGACTCTCGTTTTTCTTTCTGGTTTTTTGGTCCGCAATAAAGAGAAGAGAGAGGATTGAGATTATGAAGAAGAAGAAGGAGAAGATTCGAAGGGATCTCCTCTGGGGTAGGAGGATAGGCGGGGGCCACGAAGAGGCCAAACAAGCAACTGCTGAAGAGTAAAGACCGTTGAAGGTAAGGACGTTGTACCACGTGGGTGCTGCGGACCACTCATGTTTCGAGAGGAAGAGTTGTGTCCGCAACTTCTCTGTCTTGGCATTTGCAAATTGCCGATATATGTTTTCTATTTTCCCTTTTTTTTTTTCCTTTTTTAACTTTAAAAAATTCTATTTGCATCCGGTAACATATACAACTCTTTCGTTAAATAAAAAAAAATATCATTTTAATAAAGAGATTATTATAATTTAAAAAAAAAATTAAAAATAAAATTAATTAAACTTATAATACAGTCTCTATTTAAAGACTATACATAACATTACCATTTAATTTTTATTATTTTATTTAAATATAAAAAAAATTATGTAATACTTACCCACTCTATTATTATAAATATTATTTATCTACAATAAAAAGCTATCCAAGACTGAGCGAAGAGAGGCATGAGGGGCACAGACCTTGAGGTCAACGGAAGAGACCTCTAGGCCTTTTCATTTTTTACATTAGATTTTTTTAATTTTTCTTTTTCAATTTTATAAGGTGATGTAACAATAATGTATATACATGAATTTCAATCTGCATTGTCGATGACATTATATTGTGAATCTCAATTAGTATACAAATGACTGTTGTTATTGTAACATGCTCGACTCAATCCAACATTAAAAGCAACTAATTTTAGCCTTTTCTTTTTACATAACTGAATCCAGGAGCATTTCTTCGTTGCATCATAGGCCGGACGTGAACTCTTTTATCTATAGAGTGATTTTACATATTCTAATAAGCAAGTCATATTTTTTTAATTCAACTATTTTAGATAACTTTTTGTTAAGCAAGATTTACCAAGTCAATGTATTTTAAGATAGACAGAATCAAAATTCCTTTAAAACCCTAATCCAAACTTTAACATCTAGACGTATAGAGTAGGGTTGAGCACCGACTGTTTCGGAGTCGAAAGGCCCAACTTCCGACTTCGGCTCTGACTTTGTCAGAGGTCAAATCCGACCTCCGACTCCGACTCCGACTCCGCAATGTACATAATCCGCTCCGACTCCGACTTGTCGGAGCGGAGTCCGATTTTTTCTTGCGCGAAGGAGGGGCTCTACGAGAGGGCTGCGCGAGGGAGGGGCTTCACGAGAGGGTCGCGCGAGGGAGGAGCTGCCCGAGAGGATTTGCGTGAGAGGAGGGCTGCGCAAGAGAGGGGCTCTGCGAGAGGGAGGGGCTTCGCGAGAGGGCCGTGCGAGGGAAGAGTTGCGCAACAGGATCTGCGTGAGAGGAGGGCTGCGCGAGAGAGAGGGTTGCACGAGTTTGAACTATGAAGATGATTCAAGATTCATTCGGGAACTGTGAACCCGCACCTGACCTAAGTAGTTCAGTATCCCAGGTCCCCAACGGACCGTATTATCAATTATGTATTGTATAATAGTATAGTTACTAATTAATATGAATCTATTTTATATTATATATATATATATATATGAAGATTCATAAAAAAAATATATGATATATATTATTATATGTGACTATTAAAAAAAGGGCACCAAATATTAGTAATACACTAATATACTTGATATATATATAATATATATATATATATATATTAAATCTCTAATATCTTATACTTGATATATATATATATATTAATATATATAAATATATGTAATACACTAATAGTATTATTATATTAGTATTAGTATTAATATTAGTTATACTAGTAGTGATATTAGTTTTACTAATAGTTATACTAGTATTAGTTATTATTAATACTATATATTATACTAATAGTGATATTAATACTATATATAGTTATAGTGATTAGTATAACTATATTAGTATTAGTTATAGTCATTTAGTATAACTATAATAGTATAACTTATAGTGATGTAGTATAACTATATAATATATTAGTACAAGTTATAGTGATTTAGTATAGTTATAATACTACAAGTTATAACTATAGTCTATATTAGTATTAGAATTAGTTATAGTGATTAGAATAACTATATATTAGTATTTGTTATAGTGATTTTAATTTAGTATAACTATATAATTAATCATAGTATTAGTATAAACATTATACTGACTATATCACTGATTGTATTAGTACACCAATGTCTAATACTAGTATATCACTATAGTTAATAGTATCATATAGTAATATAGCATTAGTAATTGATACTACAGTAATTTATATAGTAATTTATATATAGGCTTAAAGTGGTTTACTAATTTATATATAGTAATTAATACTATTAGTAATTTATATGAATAATACTTTAATTACACATTAGTATTATATGTTATCATAAATTTATAGATTAGTGTTTATACATTAGTATTACAATATTACATGTCGATGTTATTATTCATCTTAGTGTTTATAGTATATTATATATACATTAGTATTATATGCTATTATATTTATACATTAGTAATTTAGTGTTATATGGTAGTAAAATTGTAAATTTGTAATAGTATGATATTTACATATAGTCATATATTAAACTATTATTAGTCAATTTAGTCTATATATTATATTATAAATATATTATTTAACTAGTATATTATTGAGTTTAACTAACTATATAAGATATAGTTGTATAAATTTAAATAATTAATATATAGAAAACACATCTTTTTATAAAATATGTATAAAATCAGAGGCGGAAGCAGAGTCGGAGGGCCACGTCAGAGGCGGAGGGTCGGAGTCAGATCGGTGCGGAGTCGGATTTTTGCTCAGCCCTAGTGTAGAGTGAAATATAGATAGAAGTTTTCACAATATTCGTTACCACCCATATGCATCAAATTCTTATAAAAAATATAGGCTTTATGGGCATATTTCTCACCCACTTTATAGCTCATAACTCCGATAAGAAATTTTAAATGATCTAAATCCGATGAATGGTATCCATTGCTAACACTTCTTAGCGGCTAGAAAGGATATTTTGTGAACAGTGACTCACAACGTACATAGTGGAAAGGCATGTCAACTACTTGATAGCATCGTTAAGGAAATTATGCAACTAGAGCAGATCTGCCAAGTCTGTACAAAACAGCTCGCCCTTTGCATAATGCACTTGATCATTTACAATCAGGAGCTGGTCAGCACCAAACTCCAACAGACTTAAAAGGCTGTAAAAATATGCTTAACTGTGATAGAAAACATTAGTTAGATTTCTTATATAACTCCTATTCCCACCCCATCAATCTATTTCTGACACCCTCCTCGAGCTTTTTCCTGGGCAAGGAACAACCATCCCCTTCGTCAAGAAGAATTCTATAAACTTCCCACTCCCGACCGCTAATCATGTGTCTCCCTATCTCCACCTGTGAGAAGAACAAGGCGAAAAATGGAATTCAGCATCACATTTTGTATTTTTTAGGATATCGTACCCTATGAAACAGTATAAGAATGGGTTAGAGCTAGTACCGAAAAGATGCTTGTGTTGAGCATCTCGAGAGCAAGAGTGACATCATAAAATACAAGTGGACGACCCCTGCCAGACAATTCTACAGGGTTAGCTACCACCAGCTCGGTGTCAGGGCCCCGGCTCACCACAGACACTCTAAGAGGACGCAAGAGCTCCATTCTTAGGCGAGAGCACAATGAATTTTGCTTGTTGGGATCAATAATCTTTTTCTCGTCTGCTTGCCTTACGAATAATTCTACTTCACAACTTCGTTTTGAGTTTGCAAAGAATCGTCCATAAGAAACCTGGCACAAATTTTACATTAAATCCTCATTCGAATTATATGAGAATTGAGAAATAACAAAAGTTCCTAAGTTGTTCCTTCCGGGTTGTCCCACCAATAAAAAAAAAAATGCTTCACAAAGCACAAAGAACATAAATGATATAAAGTTCTTCATAGTATTTGCTTCTAATTTACCTGAATGTTGTAATCCTTTAGGGTTCTCATGATATCATAAACAAGACCTTTGTGATCCTGACAGTGGATTTGAACAAGTGTGTGGGAGGGACTGAGGGTGTTATCCATTGTCACAGATATAGGGTTGGCGGCAATAGATCCACTTGAGCGTCCGTTGGGAAGCTCTAAACTGAACATATCCCCAGTGATTGCAGAGGGAAGAAATGGAGAACCCTGTGAGCATGCCGTAACTTCTGGGCCAACTAATTCAATCTCGCAACTCATAATGGTATCCCTTAATGCAACTCTCAAATGATGGATTGTTTCCTCCTGCCTCTTTTTGGTATGAAGAAGTTCCCTGATGAAAAAGAACAATCGGATAAACTACTTTCAAGGAAAAAAAAGGCATAAATGTTTTGAATAAAAACCTCCTACTCTCACAGACAATAATCAATGCCTCACAGAGAGAGACACACATCAGTTGCTGCCACATACAGAGACTTATACCCAGATTCTGCATATCACTTGAAACCAGCACAGGCACCTTCTCTCTAAAATAAAAATGTTCGTGGAATTTTCAAAAAACATGGAAGAACTGAAAAGAAACTAAAGGATTATCCAGTTAAAAAAGGCTACCGACCATAGAGCTCCATCAGTATGAACCATAATTAGCCAAAAATCAATTTTTGACCTATTTATAAAAGAAAATTTTACTAAATATAAATGTCATTAGTACGGAAAAACATGGATTCTTTTCGATTTTCAAATAGCATGGGTCAATACCTGTGAATTCATACCAGTCAAATCAATAGGGTTTTAAGTAATGAAATATGAGAGAACGAATTAAACTTCTTCTATACAAATTTCTGCTATCCAAAGGAAAGATTATTCGCAGAAATCGCAGGACAGTATCAAGTGTGTCAGATATGACGGTGCTATAGAAGCAAGCACAAGAATATGGAATCTCCGAACATGGTTGTCAAAAGTTTAAAAAAATATATAAAAAAAAAAAGGTAAAAAAAAAATATATATATATGTATATATTGCAAGATGCAAAATGGAGAAGCAATGCAGATGGAAGCAGAAATACAAATGGAGGTAATGGGAAAAATTGAAGGAGAGATGCAGCATCATCATTAAGGCAAAAGCAAGGATGACAAACCTGGTATCTGTCACAAAAAAGAGGTCCATAACTCTCCCATCCGGAGTAGTGGATACCTTCACTCTCTTTATAGTTAGTTCCAGTTCGCAGAGAACCTCAGTTACATCTATAGAGGAAAGGTATAAAAAGTTCAAAGTCAAACAGGGGAAGGAAAGGATCTATTTTTTTCTTCTTCAGAATGAAAACAAAAAGCAGACATTTTTCCCTTTATGCTAATTTTAATGTTAAAGTAACAAGTGATGCACTACATACTAATAATTTTATTTACCTTCAAATCCTACCACTTTTGTTTCCCTAACGTAATTTCTATTAATCCAAACAAGTGAGCAGGTAAATTTAACAACGATTTTTCTCCATTTCCTCCTGCAGTTTTCCAAACCCAAACCAAACGAATTCCGGCAATTTCATTCAATTAATGCCTATGTAGCGCTATACATATCAACAAGTTTAGACAATGATGAAGCCATCACTTTTGTTTATCATTGCAAAAAAAAAAAAACATCCCTCTTAAGCAATGATCATCACCATTAATTTTTTCAATTAATTCAATATGTGCTACATATCCTTTTTCCAATGGGGAGTTTCAAAGCAGGCACTAAAGTTTCCACAATAACAAACATACCATGCAATAGACCCTTCCTATCATAGCAACACCAGAATTTCAAGAGGAACACGTCTGGTTGCTTGGGTTGCTGGTTTTCCGGCCGGAAATAGGATATCCCTGATGTCGACAAATATGAAGGACACACCTCCAACAGTCTCTTCTTCAACAAGGCCCACCTTGTTGTTGGTCTCCCCATCACCCAGAACACAATGTAGCACCATTTTCCATCCGTCGAAGCATCTTCTCCGCAACAACAGCAAGCAAAAATAGATGCACAATCACCAATATATTCGTCGACAAAATTAAAGAAGACATTTAGAAATCGAAACGACTTTTAGAATCTAATATCCAAAGAGAACGCGCGGACAATTACACTTTTTGTTGAATTGTTCCACCTCGAATCTTAGATTTCAACCCGGGATCTCAAGGAAAATAACAAAAAATAAATAAAGAAGAAGAATCACAATCGCCCATCGACGCTTGTCGAGAAAATCAGAACCCAGAGCAGAATTTCGAGGAAGACGGTAGGGAAAAAACGATTAAATCACGATGATCCGTCATTTATTTGGCTACAGATCACACACACACACACACACACAGCCTATAACCCTTACCTCCTCGAGAAATGCTAAGGCCGAAAAGCAATATAATCCTACACAAATCACACCCCAATCCAGTCTTGTCCGGACAATTCACAGTAATGACAGTGGGATCTCCCGCCTTCTCCGCCGGCCTAATCTCCACCACGTCCTCGTACAGAACGCCCATTCCAACTCCTCCTCCTCCGATTTCGCTTTATTCCTTTCTCTTCCTGCCCTCGATTCCTTTAGTCTTATTTCGATTCAGACCCAGGTGGGGCTGTTGTTAACCCTCTCTCTCACTTTCGGATATTGTTGTAGATTCCGCCAAGAGAGGCCCGAGGAAACAAGGAAACAAAAAGACAAACACGGAAACGCCAGAACAGATTAGAGGGTTTTGCCCCACCCGTTTTATTGGTGCTTTTTTCCTCTATCTTTTTCGTTCTCTTTTCCTTTTTCCGGTATTTCGAGAATTTCTCGGGTTACCTTTTCGCTGAAGGAGGAGATTATGGGAATTGAAAGTCCTGACACTGTGATCTGGTGGATTCGATATTAAGTTATGAGAAATACTTTACCATAAATGAATTATATAAAAAAAAATTATAAATTGATATATTATGATTCAGTATTAGATTGTAAAATTAATTTTAATATAAAATAGATTTAACAAATCGTAAAGACATATCAAATTATAAATTTATTGTTATGTAATTTCTTTATATGTATAACAATTCTTTTAAGTTATTAAATGTGATCGATGAGCTTTTTGTTTTGAACGTTGGTGAAATTGGATTCGAGTCATTGGCCCAAAAAGTAAGATTCCGTTTGTTTTCAAATTGAAATAAAAATTTAAAATTGTATAAAATATTATTAAAATATATTTTTTTAATATTATTTTTAAAAAAATTTAAAAAATTAAATTTTTTATTTTATTTTATGTAAACATTTAAAAAAATTATAATAATAGATGAAATGAGATGAAAATGATTGTAAAAACAAACGAGACCTTAATTAAAAATATATATTAGTTATAAATATATTTATTGTCACACTAGATACATCATTTATAAGAAATTATCCCATAGTAAATATAATAAATTTTTATACATCATTTATAAATATATTTACAAATGGATTTATAAATAATAAAAGGAATTATTCAAATGCTTATGTTGGAAAGGATCGTTTGCATAATGATTCTTCTATAATTATTTGATGATCCTTTATATATATATATATATATATATATATATATATACACACTAAAAAACGGTTTCGGGTGTGTTAGTTCTAGGATACACTTGATATAATGATTTAAATAATAAAAATAAAATAAAAAAGTCAATAGTTTTTTTGTCTATGAAAATAAAATATAAGGTTAAAGAAAGACAAAAAATAAAGATTAAAAAAAATCTAAACTTCAACAAAGTATGAACATTGGTCTACATCCATATTGGATTATCTATTTACTCTTTATATAATAACAAAATTGTATTAATTAAACAATTGTATTAATTTTAATTTTTATCATATTTTATAGTTCTACTAATTAAAATATTAATAATAATTATATTATCTTAATAGTCTTTTGATAAAACATAATCCTTCATTAAATTCTACAAATGAGCTACACATCAAATGGTCAAGAATCTTAAGAATTTTTTGATAAAATATGATCATTCATTAAATTATACAAGAGAGCTATACGTCAAATGATTAAGGGTTTTAAGGGCCTTTCGATAAACAATACTTAACGGACTTAACGGAAAAATAAAAAAAGTTAACGAAAAAAAAATAAAAATTATTATTCACAACTAAATAGCTACTTATTATAACAAAGTATATATATATATATATATATATATATAATTTCATTGAAAACTGGTCCTGGTCATGCGTTTATGCAAAAAAAAATCGACTGTGATATAATGTTGGAAACTCTTGCTGATCTGTTTCCTATTCTGTATACCAATTTCGGCCCAAATGATGTCTTTATTTTTTTTCCTAGTTTGCAGAAATAGAAAGAAATATCGAAAATCATGACATGTTGTCTTTTGTACAACATTGGTCACAACATTTTATCCCCTATTCCTAAAAGAGATCATGTCCCCTTGTAGGCTATTGTTTCTGTTTGAGATATGAAACAAGCTGTCAAATCAATTATATTTAAATATTCAAGCTTTCATTATGGGATTGAGAATTTTAATCGAACTATTTTGACAACAATATCATCAAACAGGATTTATTTTAATAATGAGATGAGATGAAATGATTTTAAATTAATTAAATAAAATATTATTATTATTTTAAAATTTTAAAAAATTAAATTATTTATTATATTTTATATAATAATTTAATAAAATTATAATAATAAAATGAAATATTGACAGAATTGAAAGTTTGGAAAGACATTAAAGGCAACAAAATAGGATTGGTACGTAAATTAAAAATAAAAAAATGCAAAATACGACTAAGTAATTATATCGCCTTGGAGCAGATAGTGACATTATTTACTGTGGAAGTGGAGCCCAAGGGCCGAAGATATTTTTTGTAGCTGAATGGTAGTTTTCGTTCGCGTGTTTATTCAAATCGATAGTGACATTGATCTTACAAAAATCAACATTGATAAGTCATGTTTGGATTATCTTGATCAAGCTCTCGAAATTTTGTGGAGTTTGATCATCATCATCATAGTAGAAGAAGTCGGTGTAATCCGAGTATGCAAAAGAAAAACGCGTGTCGGAAAACGAAGATAACAGCTCACATAAAGCACGTGTTCGCGTCCGCATTCTGCTCGCTATGGCCAAGACACAACTGACAATTCAACTAACCCCAAAATTCAACTAACCGGTTCCATCATCCAGTTTACACTCGCAAAAAAGCTAATACCTACAATTCAACTAACCCCAAAATATCACGAAATAAACGTTTCCGGATAATATGGAAGATGATAAATTGTGTATCTTATCCATTAATTATTCTACCACTTCTCTGTTCCAAACTTTTGCCCCACGTTTGCTCGACAAAAGTATCGGCTGTGCTGCTCCATATTGTTTAAGCGTGTACTGTCAGTCAAATAAGTACATCAGTTATTATGATAATACTTTGTTATTATTTATTATTTTTTTATTATTTTTCATTATCATATAATATTTTTTTACTTTTTTTCATAATTATTCTCAACACTTCTTACTACCCAAACCTATAATTACATATGATAATATTTTAATTCACCCATAAGTGAGATCAGGTGTTGTTTATTTTTACAAATGAGATGAGTTGAGATTAAAGTTAAAAGTTGAATAAAATATTATTTTTATTTTTATTTTAAAATTTAAAAAAATTAAATTATTTATTTTATTTTATATAAAAATTTAAAAAAAAATTATAATAATTAAACGAAAAAAATTACGAAAATTTGTGAAAATAAATAATGCCTAACATACGACATACACATACCTACCATCGGTTAATATATAAATTTAGGATAAATATAAATTAGAGTTATTATGGGATATAAGAGATCTACTTTCCAGGAAAGAACCAGATTTTGTAAGCCGTGGTTTTGATGCATATTCATGTCCGACAAATAAATGAAAACAAAAATATTGAGCGAGTTTTTCTACAACTCAGTGAATTTAATTTATAATGAAAAGTCGATATAATTTTAAAAAAATTATAATAATTTTTTAGTATAGTTGATGTGGACAGATTCTACCTAATATATTGAGTAAATAAAAAATAAGACTTTAAATAAATTTTACATACGATCTTGTCCCACCTCTTGACTATAGCTTAGATTTTTTTATTTTTTAAATTCTAATCACGCTGTTATAACATTTATATATATTATATATAAATATAGAAAGCAAAAATGATAGGGGGTGATATTAATTTTAATCAAAGATGAGGGGCATTTGTATATGCTGGCCAGAAACTTCCAGGAAATGTGATAAAGTATTTGAAGCCATAAAACAGCATCATCCATGACATCAGAACCCACCCAGATATATAAATTTATTAATTCCTTAATCATTAAGTAAAATTAAAAAATTAAAAAAATTAAATATAAAATAAATAGTAAATAGATAGTAGTAGGATAATAATCTTATCATTATTCTTACATCTTACTCTTCGAAGTTTTACTTAATTTATAATGTGCTTCCGAAAGTAAAAATTGCATCAAAGTAAATCCTTGAACTTTCAAAACTACCAAATCTCTCCCTTCCATCTACATCATTGTCAAATCTAATGAAAATTCACTGTAAAAATATAATTTTTATTTAATTTATTAACATTAACCATATAAAATATTAATTTAATATATGCTATCAATTAATAATAAATCATTAATCATTAACCATATATAAAATTATTTTATACCTAAGTTACAAGTAAGTATAAATAATTTATATATACAATGAAATTATTTGATATTCATTAACCATATATTAATTAATAAAAAAATTATTTAATAATTTATTATTTATTATTAATTGATAACATATATTATTTTATATTTTATATGGTCAATGATAATAAATTAGATGAAAATTACATTTTTACAGTTAATGTTATATAAATGAGCAGCATGTGCAGTGAATTTCTGTTCGATTTAACGATGCTGGTAGACGGAATGGGGGATTGAGAAATTATGAAAGCTTTAGGGTCCACTTTGATGCAATTATTAATTTCGGATGCACATTGTGAATTGAGTAAAAGTTCGATAGGGCAAAGTATAATTAACCCATGAATTTTTCATCTTATTTTTTAAATAATATTATTAAAATTCATTTTTTGTTTTGTTTTATATACTTACTTTTACAATATACTATACCTCAATTTATCTATTTTTTCTTTATATCATTTAAATATTATATTTTTTAAATTATTTTATTCATTTCAAATAAAATAAAAAGTAGAAAATAAATATATAAATGAATAAAAAGTAAAAAGTAGAGAGATAAATGAATTAAATATTTATAAAAGTGTGAATAGATGGAGAGAAAATGGTACTATGGCAAACCATATATTACCTATAAAATACATAATCCATTGGATGGGCTATGTTGAACTATTTTCTTCAAATTTTACAAAAATATGGGTTTTACATAACCTATTGAGAATGCCTTCAATGACCTATGGATATTATAAAAAATGTAAATTATTTAAAGAAATGTTCATAAAATGACTTACATTCGATTACGTAAAAGAACATGTAAAATACAAATTACTATAATAATCACTACATATAATGGGTACTATTCATCCTTCAAACAATTTTTAAATTATTTATACTTCATATATTCTTTCATTTCCTTTTACTTTTAAATTTCAATACAAATTATTTTTATTGTTCATCATTTTAAACACCTCAGTTTTATTTTTTTCTAAAAAATATATTGGAAATATTATTTATCCAATTTTTTTCACATTTTGATTTTATTTTTATTTTTATTTTTTATTTTGCTTATATATTTTTATTTTGTGTGTATAAGACTGAATTATATTAAATTGTATATAATAATATGTTGCAAGTAAAAAAATATATGGATATTACAAATTTATTGATAGAAAATAAATGTTTAAAAAGAATAAGAAATATTATTTAAATGATACGGAAAAAAAAATAGATAAACTGATATATGATATATTGTAAAAGTCAGTATATAAAATATAAAAAGTGAAGCTTAGTAATATATTTTAAAGGACAAGATTAAGTTATTGAAGATACTCAGGAAATCACCTCAACGGCTACCAAGCCTTACATGGAAACCCAGCCAAACACAGACTCAAGTCATCCAACGGCTACAAAGTCATACATGGAAACAAAGATACCCAACGGCTTAAATACAAATATGGAAACAAAGGGCTGAATCTCATATATTTTCCAATTATTCCTCAATTGTAATGTTAAACTATAATTTCTATTTTTCAATTCACACATATGTACGGTAATATATATATATATATATATATATATAGTGAAAGGCTATCCAATATGCACTCACGCTTTGTGAGATATTGTGTCAACCAGCTTGTGTTTAATTGTCTTTACGGTATATAGAGCCTTTTGAGAGCAAGAGAATCTTACTCCCTTGGCAGCCTTTTCCCTCTCAGTGACCAATTTTGTCACTCTACGTTTGAACCTAGGAAATTATCCCTTATGGAGAGAAACATCAAGGTTATAGTGACAAATATCAAAGTTGTAAATGCTATCATCCTACATTTCATTGAACATTCATTTCTCGATTTGTTATTTTTTACGAGTCCTCATTTCCTTATAAACAACCTGGAAATCTTCACCTCACCTCCCCTGTTGATCAAATTTTATCTACCTTTATTGACTGGCGTTCCACTAACAATTTACCTTCTAATCCTTTTGATGGTTCCAGTGTTTCCTCTATGCAAGCACCTCCTTCACCGCCTATCCCACACTACATGAGATTGACCACATTCCTTTGCCACATTTGCCACTTATGCAAGAATCACCCCTTATTCAAACAACCAACCCTACTCCACCAAATAATGATCCACCCACCTCACCAACTCATCATCACACCATGGTAACTCGATCTCAACTTGGGATCTGCAAACCTAATCATAAGTATGCTCACTATCATTCCCTAATCAAGCTCTCCAAGGAACCCAAGACAATTTGCTCCGCTCTTAATCATGCAGGTTGGACCAAAGCAATGCAAGAAGAATTCAAGCTCTTCGTGAGAACAAAATATGGACACTTGTACCTCATCAACCTCAAATGGATGTTATTGGATGCAAGTGGGTATTCAAAACAAAAATCAAGGCAGCTACCCTAGATCGACTTAAAGCTCGTCTTGTTGCCAAGGGATTCCATCAAATTGATGGTGTCAACTACACAGAGACTTTCTCTCCAGTCATAAAACCATGCACCATACAGATCGTCCTTAATCTTGCTCTTGTCCATAATTGGAACATTCGCCAACTCTAGGGTGGCAATATATGACACGACCCGTTAACCCAATACGAACACATCACGATAAAAACGGGTCAGGGTTTAGCCTTAACAGGTTGGGGTCAAAACGGGTTGACCCATTAAAACACGATTGCTTAACGGGTCAGGTTAACCCGTTATGACCCATTATAATCCGTTATGACCCGTTAAAAAAATTATATTTACCTTTATACCCTTAGACCTAAAGGGTAATGAAAACGCTTCACTTCCTTCTTTAAGTTCTAAATTTGTTTAGATTTGTGTTTTTAATTTTTTATTACATTTGAGATTGTAATATTAATATATTTACATTGTATGTTTTGTTTATTATATTTGAGATGTAATTTTAATAATGAATATTATTACAAATTGTGTGGATCATATTTGTTTGGATTGTAATTTTAGACTTGTAGTTAGTTTTTTATTTTTTATAGATATTATTTATATTTACATATTTATATAAAATCAATTAAGTCAAACGGGTAACGTCGTGTTGTGTCGTGTCGTATCGTGTCTGTTCAACCCATTAACGTAAACGGGTTGAAACGGAACGGATCGTGTCGTGTCATGTCATGTCAATTTATTTCTTATTCATTAACGGGTCATAACGGGTCTTGTCGTGTCAACTTGTTATCTTACCGTGTCGTGTTCGGGTTTGAAATTTTGACACAAAATTCTTAACGAGTCGTGTTCGTGTTGACTCATTAAGTGTAATATATATACCTTGACACGACACGAACACGACCCGTTAATAAGATTTGACACCCCTAGCCAACTCGATATCAAGAATGCTTTTCTCCATGGTGACCTTCAAGATGACGTATTTACGGAACAACCTCCAGGTTTTATCCATCAAACTATTTCCTCTCATGTGTGCAAACTAAATAAAGCATTATATGGGTTAAAACAAACACTTCGTGCTTGGTTTGATAAATTTAGTAATTTTTTAACTACCTATGGTTTTACTTGTAGTTTCGTTGACCCTTCACTATTTATTTATAATTCCTCTATAAGTATCATTTATTTATTACTTTATGTTGATGATATAATTCTCACGGATTCCAACCCCACACACCTCACTACTTTCATTCATGCTCTTGGGGAACAATTTGTAATGAAAGATCTTGGTCATTTGCATTATTTTTTGAGAATTCAGGTAACATGCAACTCAGATGGCCTTGCACTATCTCAGGCTAAGTATGTACTTAAAATTTTGGATAGTGCTCAAATGAAATATTGTAAATCTATGGGCACACTTATGAGGCCAAAAACTAAAGGACTCACAAGTGATGTCCTTTTTTCGGATCCGAGTCACTATCGGAGTATTGTTGGAGCACTTCAATATTTCACCCTTGCTCGCCCTGACTTAGCCTTTAGTGTTAATTTTGTATCCTGATTTTTGCACTCTCCCACTATGGCTCATTACAAAATGGTAAAACGTATCCTTCGCTATTTGCACGGTACTCTTGATATCGGTATTCATTTTAGTTCACATTTTACACTTAATTTCTATGCATTTTCTGACACAAACTGGGTAGGTTGTCCTCGTACTCATCGCTCTACCACATGGTACTGTATTTTCCTAGGCAGTAACTACATTTCCTAGTCTGCCAAGAAACAAAATACCGTATCCCAATCTAGCTTTGAAGCAGAATATCGAGCCGTAGAGAGCACCAATGTATAAATTACTTGGATTTCATTTCTACTACGTGATCTTGGTGTTACTCTTCAATCGACACCAATTTTGTTCTATGATAATCTCAATGCCCTACATATGATTGGCAGTCCCATTTTTCATGCTCGAAGCAAGCATATCAAGATTGATTATCACTATGTGAGAGAACGTATTTCTCTTGGTCTTCTCCATACCTGGCACATTCCAACCTATTCTCAACTTGTCAATAATTTCACCAAGCCTCTTGGACGTCTTGCGCTTTATTTTTTATGAACCAAACTTGGCCTTTTATCTCGACACGATTTGCGGGGGACTATTGAAGATACTCAAGAAATCATCCCAATGGCTACTAAGCCTTTTGTGGAAACCCAGTCATACATAGACCCAAGTCACCCAATGGCTATAAAGCCATACATGGAAACAAACATATCCAACGGCTAAAATACAAATATGGTAACAGAGGGCCGAATCTCATCTACTTTCCAATTCTTCCTCAATTGTAACGTTAGACTATAATTTATATTTTTCAATTCACACATCTGTATGGTAAATATATATAATGAAAGGCTCTCCAATATGCACTCACGGTTTGTGAGACATTGTGTCAAACATATTGTGTTTAATTGTCTTTAAAAGTAACCATTATGAATGCTCTTGAAGTATTTAGTGCTGCAGTATTCTATAGCATCTTATAATCACATACACATGCACCACATGGCTCAACCAAATCTCAATAATGAAGTTGACGCCTATTTGTGAAGAGGAGTCATATTCGGCCTACGACAATAGTTCGGGCCTCAATCAGAGTAGTTTGAGACCACGTTGACGGTACAATATCCACACGTTCATCAATCGCAATAAATATAAGTTAAATACAATGAATATAAATAGAGAGCAAGATACGCATATTTATGTAGTTCGACACAAGGTTTACGTCTACAAATCATTTGAAAAATAAGCCCACTATAAATGAGAGTATTTTACAATTTCTCATAATCTCTGACAATTTATCGTATAAATAATAAATATGAGATTTCCGTATTTTGTTTGAAAAAGATCTCTCATGACTCTAATTGCCTCGAAGTCCAGAAGAAGAAGCCCCTGATCCGGAAAAACTCCTGAAGTCTCATTTTTCCGACCAATGAATCATTTGTGTTACCTCCATCTCTTTTTTATGTCACATCTTTTCTTGTTCTCCTGATACAATTTTTTTTCCAACCCTCTCATTTATTCATCTCTCTATTCCCTCCTAATTGAACTGGACTTAGGAATGTGATTTTCCTACCCCTTTCAAATGATATTTTAGGCTATTCTTAATATTAGTTACAATGTTCGTCGTATTATAAGATAGTTTGTGAAAAATAACTTTGGTTAAATAATTTTTTTTATAACTTAGTTTGATTATTTGATGATACCCGATGTCAAGAAAAAATAAAATAAAAAATTGTAGAAAGGTAAAACACTTCATTCCGTAAATTTGAAGTAGCCACAGTGCCTCTATTTTTTTTTTTTTTCGGGAATACTGAGATCCCGATCATCCTACTACTTTTGTTAGGGTAGCAACTAGCAAGTAAAAGGTTTTCTCTTTAACGTCAAAAGATTGAATAATTATGTTCATCATCTTCATATTGTATATTTTATTTTATTTATTTTCTTTAAAAAATATATGATATAAGAATGATGAATAGAAAAATTCAATTAATTTAATAATAATAAAAAAAAACAACAGTGATGAATGGTGTAGACAATTGGATAGAAGGTTACTACAAGATTTTGATTTGTTTTTGTTTTTTTTTAAATTGGGGTTTAAGACTTGTTAGATGGCTGTATTCCAATGAAACCTTTATATGAGAAATTAAATCAAATTACCTATTAGAATAAATATTTCAATTTTCTTATAAAAATGTGCACTGTCAATGATGCTACGTACAACTCCGCATAGGTACCAAATTTATGATCTCTATGGATTGCATTTGAACTATGGAGGTAAAATTTACATATAAATATTTTTTTCACAAACTAATTATATAAAAATAAATTTATAAATTAATTTAAATTGATATGTATATCAAATTATAAAATAGATATAATAGATTTTATAAAACTACGTCAAGTTATAAATTTATTTTTATTTCTGTTTACGTAATATGTTTCAAATTTACGAAGTCCATATGCGTAACTGTACAAGTTCATATTCATACCAACGTCCCTCTCCTACTGCATGACCCAAAGACTTAAAAGACGTTTGGATTCGCAGCTCATCTCAGCTTATCTCAATTCATATCACTACTATTCATTACTATTCAGCAACTTTAACTCACAAATCTCACTACCAACTCATCTCATTACTATTCACAATCCATCTCAACTCATCTCAAGTCATTTTCGAATCCAAACGTCTCCTTAATGATATGGGAAATGCTTCTCCCACAAAAGGTCACCGATTGCATTTTTTTTATTTTTTTATTTTCATTTTTTTTTTACTTAATTGTCAAGAAATTATTTTAAAATGAAATTTTATTTTTATTTTTAAAAAAAATTAATGAATTTTAAAAAATGTTTAAAAAAAGAAGAAATACAATTTTTTTTTTTTTTTTGCTTATTTCGGTAGACTCCCGTGTGGAAATAGCACCGGCCCTCTGCAGAAATAGCAGCGTCCTAATGATATATATACAATATTATTTACAATACATATAAAATAAAGATATATTTATAAAATGATATTATTTTTATATAATTGTGTGTTCGTCATTTTTTTTTTATCGGTCTGCAGTCCGAATAGCAATATTCGATGTTACTGCTAGTTGTAAAATTAATTTTTAATTTTTTAATTTATATTTTTTTAATATTTTTAAAAAATAAAAAAATACAGTAATATATTTAAAATTATTTTCTTCATCAATCGAAAAAAAAAAAAATTCGAGCGGTCAAACCGAGCGGTATGATTTGGGCGGCATAATAGACCTTTCCTTTTTCTTCATACAAAGCCCACCATCAACTGCCACGGTCGGTCGATCAATTCGAAGTACTCTCAAGCCTCTGAGCATCCGTACAGTCGCCACCCAGAAAGCCCAGAAATGAGCACAATCCCACGTAATTGATTGCCTATGAGTCTATGACTCCTATGACGGGTTGATGCCGCGCTTTATATATAAAGTAGAGCTCCACGTGTTCTTCTCTTGCTAAGCTGAGTTCCACGTGTTAAATAGCTAAGACTTGGTCTGCATGGAACCGCCGCCGTCTTGTCGGCAGAAACTGTTCATACCCTCTCGAAGATCTTTGAGAACTCTACGAGCAAGAGCGCTAGCTAATCAACTAGCTAGCTAGGTAGCCGAGGAAGATGAACGGGCAAGGTTCAACTCTAACGTGCACGGTGTGTGTAGCAGTTCTAACCTGTGCGCTGACACTCTCTGTAGCTCTTCCCGATACCCCACAAAACTCAAACATATTCCAAGTCACGGCCAGAAAATTCTTGGATAACGATTTGCTGGGCAACGAGAGGAACTTCAAGGTTTTCATGGAGACGTACGGGAAGAGGTATGCTACGAGGGAGGAGTATCTGCACCGCCTTGGGATATTCGGCAAGAACATGATCAAGGCCGCCCAGCACCAGGTGCTCGATCCCACTGCTGTCCATGGGGTCACGCCGTTCTCCGACCTATCCGAGGAGGAGTTCGAGCGGTTGTACACCGGAGTTAGAGGCGGGCCCCACATTAACGTGGTTAGGGAGAGTGTATCTTTGCCGGAGGAGGCCGAGGTTCGCGGTTTGCCGGAGAGCTTTGATTGGAGAGCGAAGGGAGCTGTTACTGAGGTCAAGATGCAGGTAAATTAAATTAGTAATTGTAGTGTGACTATTACAATATCAACGTCGTCGTTGTTATTATTATGTTTGCTTGTTACTTGCATGGTGATAAACTCGAAGTTAACCTCCAACTGACGGATGAGCTTTATTTTTCGTATTCGAACAAAATTGAAGCTTGATTGTATACATCTCCCCTTACTGCAGGGTTTGTGTGGATCATGCTGGGCTTTCAGCACAACAGGAGCTGTGGAAGGAGCCAATTTCATAGCAACCGGGAAGCTTCTCAATCTCAGTGAACAGCAGCTTGTTGATTGCGACCACACGGTTAGCTACTCCATCTCTCACCCATAATTATTCTTATTGTGCTTGGAATATGAAGCACACAGGAGTTCATGTTTCTCCTTGTTTTTTTATTGACCAATACTCCTAAATAATATTGCATGGATTCAGAAGCATCATATATATATATATATATATATATATATATATATATATATATATATGTATGTTGCATACAAAAGCGCAAACTTATATATATATTTTATTTCAAATGAATGTTTTTGAAGTGCGATGCAACGGAGAAGACTGCATGTGACAATGGATGCAGAGGAGGCCTGATGACGAATGCGTACAAATATTTGATGGAGGCAGGAGGGTTAGAGGAGGAGACTTCATACCCCTATACCGGGAAACGGGGTGAATGCATGTTTAAGTCAGAGAAAATAGCCGTCAAAGTTGTCAATTTCACCACCATCCCTGTTGATGAGAATCAAATTGCAGCATACCTAGTCAACCACGGTCCTCTTGCAGGTAATCTTTCATGAGCTAGCTCAGACAAATTAAAGGTTAATCATCTCTCATGGAAGATAGGCGTATGTTAATCCTAAAATACTGATCAAAACTTGATCCCTGAATTAATTATGCAGTTGGGTTGAATGCGGTGTTCATGCAAACGTACATTGGTGGTGTTTCATGCCCACTTATTTGTGGAAAGAAATGGGTGAATCACGGTGTATTACTCGTGGGGTATGGTGCAAAGGGATTCTCCATTCTCAGATTCGGCAACAGGCCATATTGGATCATCAAGAATTCTTGGGGCAAGAAATGGGGCGAAAATGGCTATTATCGCCTTTGCCGGGGCCATGGTATGTGTGGAATGAACACAATGGTCTCAGCAGTGGCCACTCAAGTTTCCTAAAAGAAGCTTTCTATATATACACTAGTACGCGCGTACTCCCGGCCTGCTTGCTCCTTATTGGAAAGGTTAAGAATAAGTATAAATAATTATATGTACTGCTTAGAAGTCATGTTCTGCAAATGCATGAATTTGTGTATATTACTTTTTGAGTATGTACAAGAATATTATAAAATAAATGTATTTTTGTAAAATGAGGTTATTTTTATAAGATATTTTATAAAAATACTCATCATTTAAAACATAGTTGTGTAAAATATTGTGAAAAATATCACGTGTAAATCATTTTCCTTACTTTTTATCAACTTCTGAACAAGTGGGGAAAGAACCAACAGCTCGATTTGTATTACGATGGGGACATATTAATTTTTAGATGAAACAAAACGAATTTTAGGATTGAATAAACTAAGTACTCATAACAGACGATTACCTATATATTCGTTCAGTTTACAACGCATGATCTGCATCTCATGAGATGACGTAGCAACGCTGCAACATGTCCATGCATGGCACTTGGCAGTCCATAGATTAAAAAAAAACAATAAACAAAAGAGAGTCCGACCTGCCGGATTCGAACCAGCGACCTAAGGATGTCTTTCAGGTTTAGACCCACTACAGTCCTCCGCTCTACCAACTGAGCTAAGGTCGGTTTGCAAACAAATGCAATTATTTTTTATAATATCATTCTTCAATGTATTGCCCATCATAGATAACTATCTATTTTTCCTGTCTAGACCCACTGATCTCCCCTTTGATTAGTAAAAACAATTCTCTTATCTATAAAAGGAAAATGGAATTATTAAAAAAATATATAAAAAAGCTGAATTGTGATGATAAATTTGTTGACCTTTTTCTAATTGGCCACATGAAAATAACACCACATGCATTATATAGTTTATGGCCCGAGTTTGACGATGTTGTAGCAGCTTCTGTGTTCTTACAGATGTTTCAGAGCAAATAGCTAGTTTGGTTTTGTTCTTACGCAAAATTTTTCTTTATTTCATCTCATATAATTATTATAATTTTTTTAAATTCATACATAAAATATAATAAATAATTTAATTTTTTTAAATATTAAAATAAAAAATAATATTATAATAATATTTTATTTAATTTTAATAAAACATCACATCTAAACTTGAGTAATCAAACGAGTCACGTATCACGAAACGGAAACGCAGAGATAAAATTTACCTTCTTTTTATTTTTTATTTTTTTGAGATAAATTTTCCTTCTTTTTAGAACCATAAAAATTTACCCATTTTAATGAAATCTCCAAGTAATGCATTATAGGATGTCTCTTGTCGGCGGGTAACTCTCAAGTGACCAAATTACCCTCTTACATTTTTTTCAATTTGCATTTGGTGGTGGTAGGTTGAGGTATTTCTGTCATTCCGCTCTTATAAAGCCTACGGACCTATCTATCCAAATGGACATCCACGTCAGGAGCAAAGACATTAACTGTGGGGAACACAGAAATGTAAAGAAACGGGACGCGAAGAAAACAATAAACTTGCAGAGAAAAAACCAGTTGTTCTAACTTCTAAATCCTGTGTTGCCTATTATCACCCACATACGTTTGTTAAATATCTGCTATTTGCGTCCTCTTCTCTCCCTTCCTCTTCTCTCCCTCTGTATATCAATCTCTGGAATTATCAAGTGATTCTGTACCATGTGTACAACGAGGTATGACCTTACTGTTTCATTATTTTTTCTTATTTATTTATTTATTTTTCATTTGTTGCTTCACCAGTAAACGGCTTCTGTATAATAAATTGGATATGGGTTCATTTTACTTTTGCTATTAAGGTCTAATGCATTGCGAAATTTGGGAGCTTACCTTTTCTTTTGGGGGATGGGGGGCTGAATCTGCAGTGGGGAACCGTTGTACTTTTCTTTCGACGGGCTTCGACTCATAATATTCTTCAATCCGTTATGTAATAAATTTCCTGACATTTTGAATGGAATCTCGTAGGAGCGTGAGTGGTTTATGCAGAATCTTTAGCTCAGAGATTTGTGGTGTATAACTGCCTTTTCATTTTCTTTTTTTTTTTTTTTTTTTTTTTTTTTTTTTTTGGGGTGAGGGTATGTTGTATGGATAGCATGCAGTTCTTCATCTATATATTTGGTTTCACCTGATCTATGCATGTATGCATTTACTGTGGAAATTGTAGGCGTGTGGGGGTGAAATTTTCACCATTTATTGAGCGGTCTGTGTTGAACAAGAGATGATTTTCAAGCTTTGATGCTTGTCAAAGTTGGGTGTTTTATGTTCCTTTTGATCTGTCTATGGCAGCGGATCGTGTTAAAATACATGGGCTATTCCATATAGAGACAGCCTTTGCTTGGGTATTCTTGGGGTTAACGAATGTCTTTCTAGCCACCTGTGAACCCGGTGGGCTGCCTGTGTTTTTTTCTGATTTTCTAAAGGGTTTATTGGGGGAGTTGTGAAAGGCTGCCTGTGTTTTTTTCTGATTTTCTAAAGGGTTTATTGGGGGAGTTGTGAAAGGTATCTTCAGAATAAATTTTATGTATGCAAAACAAGGAAATTGGTTCTTGCAGTTGAATGTGGTGAGAGTTGATAGTAGTTTACGCATTTAAATTAATGCTCACATACTTCGAAGTGAAGAGAATGGAGGACATGGTACCTTTGGAATTAACTGGAATATGTTTCTTAAAAAAACTGAAGTCATATCTAGATTGCATCGTGAAGTTGCATTGGTATGCAATATCAGAAATATTGTTTAAAGATTTAAGCCTTGCACATGGCCTTGTGGTGAGGGAACAGATCATGTAGCTTATTGTATTGAGCAGTAGTTCTAGTACCTTATAACTCTGGCTTTATCTCAAGAAATTTGTTACCTATCTAAACATTCAAGACATGCTTTGAAATTTGGGATATAGTCTGGCCTTTGGAGTCATTTCATCTCATTAAATTTATATGAAGATCTGGTTATGAGTTGCAGTTAAAACTGATACTAGTTTCAGCAGGAGTTCTTATCAAAAGGACAAACGAATTTCAATGGAAGTGAATAAAGGGGAATAATTGAGACGGGGAGAACAACAAAGCCTTTTGTTGAAAGAATATATCTCCAAAGGAGTAGGGTACCAGTGATGTTTCCCGTGGCCAATGAAATTGTAACAATTGTTTGCATTAGCATTTTTTTTTCTCCTGTTTTTTGGGGGAACTAGTCATGTTATCATGTTTACTTAAAAGAAAAAACTAGTTGTGTTATCATGTTTCTTTTGAGGCTTATAAATCATTAAGCTTCATTACAAGTTTGGATAGGGTCCATCCGATTTTTTTTTTTTTTTTTTTTTGGCTCTTTCCCTTAAAAATTACATGCACTCTTGCGCTGTATTGTCTATCTACAAATAACCTTGAAAAGAAAATAAGCAATGAATGTGGAGTGTTTTTGGTTGCAGATAATGCAGTTCATAAATTGGAGCTCTTGTTATCTGTCTTTTCTAGGGTGTAGTGGGTTGAAATTCTTTGGTGTTTGCAATTAAGTTCCACATTCTGTGAAAAAATGAAATTTTAGATGGGTGATTATTAAGCAAATTATGCCAAATCTGTAAAGTAATTGCACGGTTCCTTAGTTTCTCAAGTACATGAAATAGTTTAAAAAATTGCATCCGGGAGTGGTGAAGTATAAAAAAATGTAATGCTTTTGTGTTATGATTCTTGATTTTGTTTTCCTTCATTACATATTTCCTTTACCCTTGCACTGAAGGGCTACTTTATGCCAAGCAGTAGCTGTTTTGGCCACCTTGCTGTATTCCATGAGACCATGTCTGTTAATAGAACCTTAGGAGGACTTCTGGAAAGAAACTCTTGCCAACAGTCATTGTGTCATTGCAGAATGGAATGGTCATTCAATCCAGAAACAATGGAGCTCAATACAGGAGGCTTCTGTTGCAACGGGAAGCAGCCTTTAGAGCATTCTACATCTACTGATAAAGAAAAACAGCCCATGGAAAAAGATTTGAGCACTTCTATATTTGTCAATCATGGTAAGTCTCTTGATTTAGGTGATCTTGTGCGAAATAATTGTTTTATAATACTAGTAAAACAGAACAAAAGGTGGTATCTTATTTCCCTAATTCTTTTCCTTTCTTCTTTTCGGCAATTATTGTAATTTCTGAACAATGACTGGGATGAAGGTATTATGCAGCTGCAATAGCTTGGCATGAGAGTAGAAAAAGGTGGGTGGGGGATCAATCTCGGCGAACAAAGAGAAAGGGAAAGGAACCAATTATAAGGTATCTACTTCTCCCAAAGATTCTTAGATCCAATGGGGTCAGTTGTTCTTGTCAATGCCAAAGATTTTATGCCATCTATGTGCTTGGAAACAGTTTACTTTTGAAGGTAATGGTTATTGAGACAATCATGGGAGATCCTACTTGGATTTGACCCATGTCAGTTAACTTAAGTGGTGGCATGTGGGTTCTGGGAGCTGCATTTATCAAGACTAACTGCATAATTCTGACTAAAATCTTTAAGGACTTGCAAACCCAAAAGAACTTAGTTGGTCTTATGTTGATAAGTTACAAAAAAAAAGTTGTGATACAGCTTCATCATCTGATCTATTGTCATAAACTTAGGATATTGTTGCAGATTAGAAAATAAAAATAATAGATTGCTGAAATACCTTCAAGAAAACATATATATGTACGTATATACTGATGTAAATATATAATGGGTTTGTGACTGTGTCATAGTATTCTTGGCTATCACAGGTTTTGTTCACTGTGGTTTGTTGTAACTAGTTAGATGATGGTTGGAAGATAACTGCAAAATTTCTTGTTGCAGCTGGTCCATGGGGTATGAAGATCTGCTCTCGACTAATGAGCCTTTTTCTGAACCAATTCCTCTACCTGTAAGCTTCTTAACTAACAAACATTTAGTTATCTGCTCTTAACGCCTGCATGTTATGTTCTTGTACCAAACATTTAATTACTTATGGAAGTAGCAAACGGTTTTTGCACGCACTTCTGCATGTGTGTCTCTGAGAGAGAGAATGAGGGATATGAAGCTTGAGGATAAGAGTAGAAGAACATAACTGTTCACATCATTTTTATGTAACTTGTTCTACTAGTGTATAGACCCTCACTTTCCGTAACTTCAAAATGATTTTGTGTTGCTCGTCTAATCACGTGCATGTGCGTGAGAAAAAGAGGGAGAGGGAATAGCTTTTCTGTGTTGCCAGTGTAGGTTCTCTGTTCAGTAATTCCAATATCCTATAATGTTTTACAACTTCATTGAAAAAGTTCTCTGTTTGTGGTGATGGCTGTATACTAGAGTATGATTTTATCTGTTATTTGTCATTGTAATGCTATAAACTGAAGAGAAAAAGAAAGAAAGAAAAGGAATGGCATCTATGCTATTCAGAATCTTCATTTTTAATGCCGTGGAAAACGAGTTAGTGTCACCCTGCTTTCTTGAAGCAACGCCCAAAGTAGTTTAAGTAAATTTCGGGAATCATAAATTACAGTTAGAGTTTGAGAAAGGGTATGCTTAGATTGTTCCATAACTGCCACTTTTAAATTCTGCACCTATGATTTTGGAGGTGCTGAATGCTGATGATGAGGATCTGGTTGATTGCTGGCTTGTGCAGGAGATGGTAGATTTTTTAGTTGATATTTGGCATGATGAAGGCCTTTACGATTAGATGGCTAATGATAATGTTGGAGTAGTTGGATGAAGACTGATGGAAAGTGGACGGTACAGTTTACTTGGTCTAATTTCTTGCTTCTAATTCTTCCTTTTGTTGAAGGATGAAAAGCCTTTAATGACTGAAATAGTCAGATTATCACAATTCACCATTGCCCCATTTTTTTGGGCTCTCATTTGTAGTAAGATATTGATGTATCTCATTCAGCAGCTTTAATTTATGAAAACCCTTGAAGGTGTTGTGGTCTTATTTGTTGCTATGACTGCCTGCTCTCTCTCTCTCTCGAGCAATGCTAGGTACAGTCTCCAAATGGTGACTGTAATGCAAGCCTAGGCTATTTTAACTTTAAATTTTTTTAAAATTACAAAATTATCCTTCCTAAAATGATGTTTTCTCTCATTTAATAATGTGTCTGCACATGCAGTCTCCACTTAAAGACTGCAAATAGAATTTCTCCTCTCTCTCACACAGAGGATGTGACAAAGAGACGAATGGTCCTGATTCTTTCGCGATCTTATACTCGAAAGCATGTGTATTAATTATAGTGCCTTTAGGCAAAATTTCCTTTTTCAATTTTCTTCATTTTTCATATTCATATTCATATTTTTTTAATATTTTTAAACATTTTTTTAAAAAAATACCAACACTAATAGTTACTTTCTTAATTAGTAAATAAAAGAAAAAAATGTAAAAAATAAATATATGAGCAATCAAAATAAGAGGGCAAAATAGAGCGACATAATAGCAGTATTCTTAATTATATAATGGACTCAAGCAACTGAAATTGTAAGCCCCTAATGCAATTCAAAATATATTTATAGGCTAATATAAAAATACTCTGGTTTTAACGGGGCATTTAAGGTTGTGTTTGGTAAGTAAAGCAGTCTCATATTACTTTAATACTATTAATTGATTTTTTATTATTATTCACAAATCATTTCAACATTCAAATATAATCTAAATCTTGCAATCATCTAAACAAGAAGTGTAATTTTCTGATTGAATTGAATGCTTCTTGTAAAGCAAGCATACGCTTCTCCTATTATTATTTATTGGTGTGGATTGCTATTGTCGAACTTATCGATATTAACCGTAAGATTTTGGTTGGTTCTCTCTCTCTCCCTATCGGCCGGTTTTGGTTGGCACCATCCTTTTAAAAAACTATCGGTGCGGTTTCATTTTTGGCCCTAGTTGAAATATACAATTCAATTAGGAATAGTTAGGTTACATAGATGAAATGTTATGAAAAGTTTGTAAATAGTAGTGAAATAATTTAAGTTAAGACGTTTTATGAGATTTTGGAAATAAAAGAAAAAAATTAAATAAAAATATTATATAGTTAAAATATTGTGAGAATATAATTTTTTAATAGAATTTATGTTTTGAGATATGAAAAAGTTAAAATATTTTTTGTATTTTGTTTAGAAATTTGAAAAAGTTGTAATCATTAGATTAAAAAGTTAAAAAATTAAAATTAAAAAATATTTATACTTGAATGATATTTAAATATTAAGATAAGATAAAATAAAAAGAAATAAGATGAATTAAGACGATTATGAAACCACAAAGTGGCCTAAGTTTTCAGTTTCCCAAATAAAATGAATTTGTCAAGGCAACCTCTTTTGTGACGACAAAAGCAACAAAAGATGCCGTTGTAATTTTTGCGAAGTTTCTTTCATAGTTTGAGTCAAACTACAACGGCATCGTATTAGCGCAGCCACCCCAAAACGTCTAAACTCATATTTTTTTTTCTTTGTTTTTTTAATAAACCCCCACAAAAGAGAGAGCTACTTTTCCTGGAGAGCAGCAAACTTGGAAGTAAGAAAAAGGTGTTTTGATCCTACGCAAACAATCGTCAACTCAAGTTTTTCCTTGGTCTCCTCAGAATTTTATTCCCTTCTTTTCTGGGTTTGAGAGACAGAAGAAATGGACAAAATTAAGAGCATGTTGAAGGCCAAACAGAACCCACAAGAGCAATTGAGAGATTGGCAGCGACGGCTCCGCCAAGAATGCCGCAACATCGAGCGCCAAATCAGGGGTAAGTTCTCTTTTTATCTCTATTTTTTTTTTTTACTGGGCATGATTTTTATTAGGTAATATATATTGTGATTTTTTGTCACGGGCTTTCAAGGAAATTATAGATCGATGGAGTAATCTGATTGTGTTTTTATTTATGAATTGTCTCTGAAAAATAGTTCGTTTAATGGGTTCAGGATTTAAGGTTTGAAGTGGTGGGGTTTTCTATTTTTTTCTTCTTCTGATGGATTTATCTTAAAAAAATCATGGCTTTGCTTATTAGATGTACAGAGGGAGGAAAAGAGCGTGCAAAAAGCAATTAGAGAGGCTGCCAAGAGAAATGATATGGGATCAGCAAAGGTATTGCTAATCGTATTTTCACTTTTGTTAAGTTGGTTCAATAATTCGTGTATGGTTAAAAATTGAGTTTTTGTATTAGTATTGTTTATATTTTTATTTCATACCTAAGATCATTCATGGAAAGAGGGGACTTGGGAAATTATGGGTGTTAAAATGATCAAGGATTTGTCGGAAGAGAAATGCTTTTTAGCCACAAAAAGATCTCCTAAAAGTAAACTCACAAACTAACATGGCTTGATGTGGTACATTAGATTGTAAAACTACTTTTATTGTAACGTAGATCTAATGTATCGTATAAAACCATGTTAGTTTGTGAGTTTACTTTTATGGGATCTCTTTGTGGCTATAACACTTCCCTTATCATAATACTCATGGATTTCATGTTCGTAATGTGCTTTCAAACATTGGTGATTTTGTGGCTTTTTAAGTTGATCCTTAGTTTATAAAGTTCCTAGAGTCACATTACTTGAACTGTATTCAGTCATGAACAAGTTATGATATTAAAGGAAAGGCAGTTAATTAATCAGCCTAAGGGGTATCTTATTTATGTGTATTGTGTGGCTTGGGACACCTGCGCGGTTCAGAAAGTTACCATGTATTTTCGTTTTTGGAATCATTTTGTTCCCTTTTGAGTTTGGAAATGAGTAACCTGTGCTATTATGGCCTGGGTATTTAAGTCTCAGTTGGGAAACTTGGCTTCATTCCAAGAGTAATCGCAAATAACATCTTCAATATAAAATACTGATTCGCTTCCAAGAGTGATTTGACCGACCAAGAGAGTATCACAGTCCTCCTGCATGCTTGTCTAAGGTAAACCATCATATGCGCATCTGTATTTGAGCATAGGTTTAGACATATAGGATACTTGGATCTGGTTCTTACATTGAATGTCTCCAACTGTTACCTTCTTGTTATTAAGCTACGATTGCTTCCAAGTATTCTATGGTCTAATCCTTTTGTGAATTTAATTTCAGGCACTTGCGAAGGAAATTGTTTTGTCAAGAAAGACTGTGAATCGTCTTCACGAGAATAAAGCCCAACTGAACTCAATATCAATGCACCTTGGAGAAAGTGTTGGTATAATGCTTCACATATCTAAACATTTCTTTTAACTCTCAAGCAAAGACATATGTTATATCTCGAGAAAAGTAACATGACCCTATTTTCACTATCAACTTAATGATCCTTGTTTTTGACTATCAACTCAATGAAATTGTTTCCATATTGGTCCCCTATTTTTCAGAAATAATGTGATTTAACTTACAAATTCATGTGTTGTGCTTCAGTTAATTGTAGGCCTCAATGTTAAGAATGGGAAGGATCTTTTTTTTTTTTTTTATGCGTTGGTGATATAATTTTTTAATCAGTCCAAAAGAAATGGCAAACTATGTCCATTAAAAATATTTTTGATAGTTTGTTTAAGCAAAAGTACCAAACTTGAATATGAGTGTAGGAAAGTAAAACTTTTAATGGCATCAAATTTTGATAGTGAAGTGTGGTTTAGGATAAAGTTCACTTCTAGCATATTGCAAGCTGATAGCACTAATTTAATTATTTGGTGTTTATCGGCAAAGGAGATTTTCAAGAGCAAATAAGAAAGATAGAAGAAAGAAATAAATAAATACAGAGATAATTTTACAAGTATAATTGTTTTGAGTGGGGCTACTATGCCGCCCCACCTTTACCACTGGGCGTACCGCCGATCATTATTTTTTTTCCTTTTTTCTTTTCACATTTTTTTAATATTTTAATACATTTAAATATTTTTAAAAAATAAAAAATATGCACCAATACACTTAAAATCACTTTCTTAATCACTAGGTAAAAAAAATAAATAAATTTTGACCAGCGGTCAACTTGAGCGGTCAAATGAGGGAGGCAAAGTAGCTTTTCTCAATTGTTTTGTGGTTGGCAGACTGACATATCAAATATGGCCGGAAAGTGTGCTGTTGAGTCCATCTAATAGCTGCAACAAATTGTGTTTGCTACTGCCTTATGGTTAAAGTTTGATGAGGCTTTTTTTAAGTTGATGTGGCTTTAGAACCGACAATATGCGATGTCTTACTAGTGTGAAGCAATATTTTCACCATAATGTTTTTTTCTCAAGGCGTTTTATGAACTTAATTTATAAGGAAAAATTGTTATTCAAGACCTCACCATCTTCTATCAAAATTTTATTTGGGTCTATAGGTGTAATGCTAGCAGTGAAAGACTTGTACTGTAGGTTTGATAATTTCTACTGGATGAAAATTTACTTATCAAAAAAAAAATTTCTACTGGATGAAAATTATTATGTTCTGAAACTTGCAGCAATTGCCCGTACTGTGGGTCATTTGTCCAAGAGTGCGGAGGTCATGAAGCTTGTCAATAACCTCATGAAAGCACCAGAAATGGCAACCACAATGCAAGAATTTAGCAAAGAAATGACCAAGGTGATTTTTTTTCACTTCACCTATGAACAAGTACTCTTCATTTTCTTTACCGATTAGAAAATGACTCGAGTTTTTGTATTTTGTTAAATTCTTTTTGTGTGAAAACTTCTGCATGCCACCATTTTCCTTCCGTATATGAGTGGTTTGGATATGTCATGTTAGCAACTTAGCATGTCTTTTTGCGTCTCATCTGTTTACTGTTTAGTCCCCAATGGGGTTCAACAAATGTTGCTTGGAGTTACCATTCTTGTGGATATGATTTCACATCATGTGATTGAACTCTTCTATGCTTTGTCCATTACAGATGCTGGCTGAGAAACTGGAAGTTCTTTTTGTCAATAGTGTGGCAGTTATTTATACCGCAAAAATTGATTATTTTCACTTTTCCTCGTAAAAAATTGATTGTTAATCTGGAAACCTGTAAGAGTAACCTGTTTGGATTTAGAGATTGTTTCGTCTTGTCTCGTCTCGTCTCATTTCATTTCATCATTACAACTTTTCCAAATTCTCATATAAAATATAATAAACAATTCATCTTTTTCAAATTCCAAAACAATAATAATATTAAAAAGTAATATTCTAACAATATTTTATTCAACTTATCTAAAACCATCTCATCTCATCTCATCTCACTTCACTATGTATCTAAACCAGCCCAAGTGAACTGTTGCCTGGTTTTTCTCAAATATTACAGAAAAGAGGAGTCATGCCACCCTTTAATTTGGTTCCCGTTGTTAAGAGGCATGCCCGATATTCTGTGGCAGAAATAGATCCATTTTGCGAACTAAGGTTTAGGAATATTCATTTTAGACATCTGTGGCAGAAAGAGCAATAACTTATGTTATAGGTTATTTGCCTTCTTGGGCTCTCTAGTTGTAACACTTTATTTTTAATTCAGGCAGGGGTTATTGAAGAATTTGTTACCGATGCCGTTGACTCCGCATTGGATTCGGAAGATATAGAGGAAGAAACTGAAGAAGAAGTTGATAAAGTTCTGACTGAAATAGCTGGTGAGACAGCTGCACAGCTTCCCGAAGCTGTGAGGAAGGAAAGGGTAAAGTTACCTGCCGAGAGAGCTAGCACTTCTCAAGAAGTATGTAGAACTCCACTCCCTTTATACCCTTACATCATGTGTTTCTTCAAGAAATGAAGGGGACTGATTCTTTCTTCTGAATTTTAACAGGAAGAAGCTATAGCAGAAGGTGCAGACGATGAGGAAGAGCTGGAAGAGTTAAGGGCTCGACTTGCGAAAGTGAGATCATAGTTTTTCACAATGTTAACATTCCTTATTCACTCAGTGTCAGTGATATTAAAAAAAAAAAAAAAGAGTTATGTGTAAGTAAATTAGTGTTGGAGCCAATTGTCCTATTTGATAATTGAGATTGTAGGGCTTGAAACCCAGCTTACCTAATTAAGACTCAAACGATAGCTTCTTAGCAAACGTCATTATGTATGTAATTTGTCGTGTCCTTAAATAAATATTATTAACTTTCATCTTTGTTCTAATCAAAACGAGTTTCTGAAATAACATTTCTCTTCTACTATATATATCTGAGGAAAACTTTTGCCTGATGGAGAAATAAGAGCACTAGTATTGATTTCTCTACATGTATATGCAAAATCACATCTTTTAGAGATTGATTTTACATATTAAGAAAAATTCTCATATTGAATTATGCATCTTTAAATCAAATAATAATAAAAAAAATTTTTCCTAAAATTTTTTTTTCTTGATATGCTTCAAATAAGCAATTATGAATCGTTTTCGGTCTTCTTTGATTTCTTTGTTTGTGTTGCTGTTGAGAGAGAGATAAATGGTAGGAGAGAAAAAATAATAAAATAATATTTATAGAGTGAATAGTATTTTTTCAAAATTTGAAGAAATACTGTTTATACTTATGTAAAATTTTGAAAATATATAATTCAATGCAAATCAATTTAAAGAAATATTATACAAATATAAAAATAAATATGAAAATGTATAAGTATGCTCTAAGCCAATCTTTCAGGACTCGTAATCAATGACATTTAAAATATTCCTTCCCCACTCCCAGCGACAACTCTTGTTAACAAATTGAACAAAGAGTAACGCTACTCTTTTCTTATCTTTTAAGAAATTAAAGGTCCCATGTTTTTTAATGGTTATATATTTGAGCACTTTTTATAAAATAAAAAATAAAAAAAAAATTATCTCACCCATTTTTTAACAAGAGCAGTACTGCTCTGTTGTCTGAGTAGTATTGTTTATTTTAATCGCTAGTTTAGAATATTATTTTTATTATTTTTATTCATATTTTTTTATTATTTTTAAATATTTTTAAAAAATAAAAAAATATTAATAATTATTTTCTTAATTATTAAATAAAATATATATATATATATAAAATATCCAAAATGAGAAAAAAATAAAATGGGATAAAGTAACATTTTTCTTTTAACAAAGGATAAGGCTTCACACTTCATGTTGAACAATGAACATGCACAGAGATGCATGTACCAGTACCACCATAAAGGAGAGAGATGACGATGATGCGTTTGGGAGTGTGTGATTAGTGTGACCCCAACGCAAATGCAACTTTTAACACTGCTGCTACTGCTACTGGCAATTGAAAGCAAACGCTACACGTAATACTCGAGCTCTGCTCTGCTCTCTCTCTTCCTTTTCATTCTCTCTTTTCTTCTTGTGCGCAAGCACCCTCTAATTGACACCAAGGCCCATTTCTCAACCGCCTCCATCTACCTCCGTTTTGTATTACTTCTAGACTTCTATATAGTTTTTTTTTTTTTTTTTGACTTCTATCTAGTTTATTCTCTATAAATGCCAGCTCATCCCTCCCCTCCAACTAACGGCCGCTTTAATCCCGTAGACCGTTAGTTGTCCCCACCTGTAACCCCACCCTTTTCTCTCCTGTATATATATGTAATGTATTATTCCTTACCAACCAGTTTCTCTATCTGAGAAAAAAATGGAGCACCCCTTCTCTGTGTATGTTCTATTTGCTTTCCTTTCTCTCCTCTCTTTCTCTTCCGCAGAATTCGCGGACGATATCGGGCTCGCGCGGTCGAATCTCCCCTCCGTTCAGGCCGAGAAGCTTATCAGAGAACTGAATTTGTTTCCCAAACATGACCTCAACGTCATCAACGGTCGAGATTATGCTCCCCAACCCAAGAAGCTCGTCGAGAAGCCACTCAGGTTCCCGAACCTCCTGGGCTCGGGAGTCCCCGTGGAGGATTTGGGCCACCACGCTGGGTACTACAACATCGAGCATTCACACGCTGCTAGGTCAACTCTCTCAAATCCTCTAGTATTCCTTCTTTATTTTCTACCAATTTTTGGTGTAATCTAGGAATTTCAATCTTCCCCAATTGGTACCTTCATGCGGTTGGCTAAATCCAAGCCCTAGATTTTATTTTGATTATCATTTTTTTTTTTTCGCATGTGGTTCTCTAATTGAAACTGTAGAAGTCTGTCCCCCTTTATCTCATCGTATTGAAAACACTTTTAGTAATTAATTGTTTTTTTTTATGTGTTCTTTATGACCGACTCATACGGATATTTGGGGTTTTTTCCCTCCCAAAAATGAGTTTCTTGTTCCGTGCAAGTGGACCCGATTTGCAAATTCCAAATCATCGTGCCTAATATATTGTAGGTTGGTTTTATTTTTTATTCTGGAATGCCGTGTTTATCTGGCGTGTGCTTGTTTCCTATTGTAGGCGACAACTAGCTTTACGTTTTAGCCGATAGGTGTAAACGTGCTGCTCATCTTTTATTAAAACAAAATGAGCGGCAAGTCCCAGGTGTATGATTTGAAAAATGCTCCTATAACTAGATAGCGAAGTCGCTGGTCTTGGTTGATAATCAAACATCACTAGCTTTTGTAGTTTGTCTGTAAGTAGCGTGTTGGTACTGACGTTTTGTTCGTGTGCATGTCAGTTTCTTGCTCCCTCGTTACTGTTCTTAGTACTCCGTTTGTTGTTTTGCAGGATGTTCTACTTTTTCTTTGAATCACGCAACAGCAAGAAAGACCCCATTGTTATCTGGTTGACCGGAGGGCCTGGGTGTAGTAGTGAATTGGCCATGTTCTACGAAAATGGTCCTTTCACCATTGCAGACAATTTGACCCTTGCGTGGAACGAGTACGGTTGGGACCAAGTATGTTTGATCTTTCAATTCCCCTATGTGGTTGGATTGTATTAGTTCAAGCTAGTATCTTATGCTTAGTATGGCATAGTTGGGTGTTTCTTTCCTTCTGTTTTGATGTTTACAAGTGAAGTAATAGATTTTTTTGTGATTTTGTAGGCATCAAACCTTCTCTATGTTGACCAACCTACTGGGACCGGCTTTAGTTATACTTCTGATAGACGTGACATTCGGCACAATGAAGAGGGTGTTAGCAATGACCTTTATGACTTTTTACAGGTGATAGTTATATTTCTGTTCTAAATTTTATTAAAACAGAATTTCAATTCAGCAAGATTTTCCTCAGTTGAATGATTTGCTGATTATAATATTGTGTGGCCAGAATTTGTAAAATAAAGAGCATACCAAGTTTTTGGGAAAGAAAAAATTTTATGTATTGATAGAGGGAGGAGGAGAGCTGTGTTACTAAATGATTAAGATTTTTAACTCCACCAGTATTATTTTGACTGGTTGGCTTTTTCTATGGTGTCAGGCCTTTTTTGCAGAGCATCCTGAGTTTGCAGAGAACGACTTTTACATAACTGGGGAATCATATGCTGGGCATTATATCCCTGCTTTTGCTGCTCGTGTCCACCGAGGAAACAAAGCTAATGAAGGAATCCATATAAACCTTAAGGTACATCGCTGGTATAACATAATTTAAAGTTATATTTGGTCACTTTACCTTTTTCTGAGCTGAGATTAAATGTTCAACAGGGATTTGCCATCGGCAATGGACTTACTGATCCTGCAATCCAATACAAAGCATACACTGATTATGCGCTGGACATGGGCATAATTACAAAATCTGCATACAATCGAATTAAAAAGGTGGTTCCAGTCTGTGAAACAGCAATCAAGCTTTGTGGTAAGTTTGTGGGTGAGATTGGCTGCTTGTTCCCAAAGGTTTCTGTCCTACTGTTATATCCCCCCCCCCCCCAAAAAAAAAAAAAACTCTTTTCTGTGTGAATGCACCTATAGCTTACAGTTGTTTCCCATGGGATATCCATGGTGAAAATTGATACCATGTTGATCTTTAATCCAATCCTTTTGCATTTGGGCCAATATTGTTGATTATCTAAGGGCGGCTTCTCTTGTTAAATTTATTTTTGTACTTTTTCTCCAGGCACTGATGGTACAATCTCTTGTGTTGCTTCATATTTTGTTTGCAATACCATATTCAGCAGCATCATGGCCCTTGCTGGTGATACCAATGTAAGAAACCACATGTTCTTTTTTCTACTCTTCATTTAGTGTTTAAGTGGGACACTGGTGCTGCAATTTATCATTTCTTAATAGAACATGTTTGCTGCACAAAAAGCATGTGAAAATTTCCTTATAATGAAAAAAAGAATGAATTTTTTCAAACAGCAGAATTCCTAGCAGCAGTGAAAAAAATAGATCTTTGAACAGTGACTGAAAATATGGACAACCTGTGAAATATGCATCTTTCTTTGAATTTCACAACTATGTTTATCCTAACACCTCAGTAGATCTTAAATTTGACGTGCATTGATATTTCTATATTGCAGTATTATGACATTAGAAAGAAGTGTGAGGGGAGCCTCTGTTATGACTTCTCAAACATGGAGAAATTCCTAAACGAGAAATCTGTAAGGAATGCCCTAGGAGTTGGGGACATGGACTTTGTGTCATGTAGCCCCACAGTTTATCAGGCCATGCTGGTGGATTGGATGAGGAATCTGGAAGTTGGCATTCCTGCACTTCTGGAGGATGGAGTCAACTTGCTAGTGTATGCTGGAGAATATGATCTCATTTGCAACTGGCTTGGTAAGCTTCTTGGCCTAATAGACAATCGGCATCTTCTTAGTTAGAAATCTGATATGTTAAGGAAGACTTGTGTGTAACAATCGTACCATATATGATCCCAATATGGGGGTATAATTTCCTTCGACTAGGTAATTCAAGATGGGTTCATGCTATGGAATGGTCTGGTCAGCAACAGTTTGTAGCATCACCCGAAGTTCCTTTTGAAGTTGATGGTTCAGAAGCTGGAGTACTGAAAAGCCACGGGGCTCTCAGTTTCCTCAAGGTCTCAGTCTTTATCTCTTATTCACATCTACACCCATTCCCACCCACAGATACATCTGCATTTCTAACGCCCATTGCCTAATGGCTGGTTGCCAGTACTGACATAGTTGCACGACATATGTAACAAACAGGTCCACGATGCGGGTCACATGGTTCCCATGGACCAGCCCAAGGCTTCATTAGAGATGCTGAGGAGGTGGACTCAGGGAAAACTTTCTGAAGTGCCATCTGATTCTGGAAAATCAATTGCTGAGATGTGATTACCTCCTTTTCTGCCCATCCTTTTTTATCGTAGGTTGCAGAATTTGGCATCAATATCAGAGCAACCGCTCTTATGGTTTCCTTGGTTCCTCACTAAGCTTGTGAATGTATATGTAGACCAGCACCGAGTTTAAAAGAACTCCATATAATGTGGTAACCTGACTGTTTTTGGATATATATCAACAATAAGAATATGCAGATGTTTGTATGGTTGATATGTTGCTCCTGTAGGTTGTCTCTTCTGCAGTTTGTCTATTGTTTTTGCGTTGTGATTTCACCTATTACATAATGGGGTAACCTCGAGGGGACTGGATAGTGGATATAAATAAGATTGTAAAATTATCTAGTCCAATGCTTTTGTTAATCTAGCTTTTCTTCATTCATGGTCAATTGTGGATTGCCCCCCTAAACGGTCTTTCATCACCTCCTGTTCGTCGACCATTTTGCCTTGGATGGCACTCCGTGCGGTAGGCAATATCCACGATCACGAGCATCTTCTTCTTCCGAAGGCCGGCAGAACCTTCTGTAGTTTTTTTGTCTGTCTGTTTGTCCTAAAATAGGCATTTTAGAAAATGGGTTTGTGTTAAGCATGATGTCAAAGATCTTAGGGGTGTTAATTTGTGCATTTTTGGGTTGGAGATTTACTGGCTTGCAGCTGCTTTTGTCTTTTTACACGGGACTAGAACCGGCTATATATGCAGCAGCTGTTGTTCCCAACGGTGCCGATAAACCACTGGAGGAGTTGATAGAAGAGACTATGGGTAACCATGAAATGCTGGTAATGACAACCTTAGGTATATGAAAATTAGATGGCTTGCACAAGTACTGCTTCTCTTCATGAGACTGATTGTTTATTATTGCATCATTCTTCCGTTCAAACCTCCATTACCAACCAATAAGAAAGGCAAAAGAGAAAAAGATGATTACTTATTAAATAAAGAAAGCAAGAAAGAATTATGGTCGAAAATAAAATAGAACCTACCTGTACTACCAACTTAATTAAAAGCAAATGCTTTGGACATAATAACTTAGCTCCTCAATAGAACCCAGAAATTTCATTTTTTTTTAAGTAGAACCCAGAAAATTCATATCACGTTCATACATGCATACATGATCCAATTGCAGGAGCTCAAACCCAGTGTTTCAATCATCCTCATGATCGCTCTCGTCGCTAAAATAGCTAGCTTTCTTGGCCTTCTTCTTCTTCTTATCCCTAGCCAACCCCTCGCGCTCTTCCCCCGTCAATAACCTCTGGCCGGCACCATCGTCCACTACCGACGCCCAATTATCATCGTCAAATCGCTCCTCATCGTCCCCACCATTGTCAAAACCCGTTTCCTCTTCTTCCTCCTCCTCCTTCTGTGCCCCGCCGCCACGAGATCTTTTGGGAATGGGGCGCTCCCTGGGGCCCAGCTGGTTCTTAGGGCACTCGTAGGAGAGGTGGCCCAGATCGCCGCACTCGTAGCAGCGGGACTTATCCTTGTATACCCGCTTCCTGATGAATTCCGGGGCTCGGCCGTTGTCGGCCGCGATGGAAGCCGAGATGGTCCTCCCATTGAGGATCTTCCCTTGCATCTGACGCTCCGCGGAGACCGCGTCTCCCGGGGAGACGAATTGGATAAAGGCGACGCCGCGGCTGAGGCGGGTTGCGCGGTCCTTGAGAACGGTCACGCGCGCGACTTTGCCAAAGTTGGAGAAGAGCTGGTGGAGGTCGGAGTTGGTGAGGGAGTAGTCGAGGTTCGATACGTAGACAGTCGACTTGGAGGGGGCGAGGCCGCCGGAGCCACCGCCTTTGGGTTTGTTATTGTGACGTTTCGAGGGGGTGGTGGCCGTGGGATTTGTATAAGAAGAAGAGGAAGAAGGGTAGCGGTGGTAGAAGGTGTCGTCGTCGTCGTCGCTGCTGTTACTCTTCCGCACCATAGCCTTTTTCTCTCTGTTGCGCTCTCTCTCTCAACTACAATTTTTTCTTTGGCAATTGGCACTTGCTGCACGATATTAGATCAGTTTTAAAAGTATTTTAGGATGTTAGAGTATTCTCATTAGTTAAAAGTTAAAATTTAATGAAAATTTAATTATTAAGTCATAAAATAGCTCACATTGAAATAGCTATATTTCAAATATTTAAAATATAACTATAGTAATATCTAAAATAATTTTTAAATTTGAAAGGAATTATTCATTCATTAAATCTATTTTATATTCTTTTTTGCTCTTTTTTTTTAATATCAATTATTTATTTCTTCATTTTAAATGACATTTGAAAAAATATAATTAGAATACAATTACTAATTAATATATAATATTATAAATAGTAAAATATGATAAAATAAAATAAATTTATAATTAAAAAAATTAAAAAAATTTTAGAATTATTAATTACTCATTACTATATAATGAATAAATGGATAATCTAATGTAGAGATTTGATAAGAATAGTCAAAGTTAAATTCATCTTATATTATTTTATTATCATATAATAAAAAAATGGTTATTCCAATATAGAAACTTATGTGAATATAATAGTTAAATGCTAAATCCATCTTATATTCATTAAAAATATACTTTAATTTTAACTAATCCAATAAGAGTGCTCTTAATTCTCTTTGATTTATCTTTATGGATTGAGTAATGCTCTTATACTCTTTGAAATTGTTGATTTGGAATAAAATACTTTATTTGCAGAAAATAAATTAAAGTAGTGTAATTATTTATCTTTGATTTTATTATCATTCAGGTTGGATTTTGATAGACAGTTCAGATAAAATAAGATAAAATATTTTGAATAATAGTTGAATAAAATATTATTAAATATAATTTTTTATTTTTATTTTTATTTTAAAATTTGAAAAAGTTGAATTATTTATTATATTTTTATATGAAAACTTAAAAAAATTTATAATGATAAGATAATATGAGATATAGATTTGTCTATCCAAACCCAGTCGGGTCACACTTTATTTACATGGAAAATCATTGGCGTCGCTTAATTATTTATTCCCAATAAAGACTTTGATTTGTCGTTTGTGAAATGAGTACTGTTAGAGCCACCGTTGGGAGCTACTGCTAGCTCTAACATGTGTTTTTTAATATATTTTTTTCAATTATTTTTTATAAATTTTTTTAATACTTTTAAATATTAAAAAAATAAATTTAGAATATTATTAAAAAAATATTTCCTTAATTATAAAGTAAAAAAAATTATTAAAAAATGCTTCCTTAATTATGAAGTAAATTACTTTGTAATTAAAGAATTATTTTTTAATGATATTATGAATTTTTTAATTTTTAAAAATATTTAAAATTATTAAAATATATATATATATAAATTAAAAAAATATACATAAAAAAATATACATTAATATAAACAATAGCTCTCAACGGGAGCTGAGAGCGGGATGCTCAGTATTTTTCTTGTGAAATATTAACAACGAGGTAGTTGGTACAATTTATCGGAACTTTAGGAAGTTTTGAGTCCCATGTAAAAACCTGTTTTGTAGGTACACGTTGGAAAGGGAGTAGAAGTCATTATCCGTTAGTGTCGTTTGGAGTTCTTATTGTGGTTCAGAGTAGGGTGTAATCAATCCGGTCCGATTCAGTTTTGGATAAAATTTAAGACCGAATCGGTATGTATCAGTTTTATATTTTTCAAAATCGATTACGCACCGGTTACCCTCATAAATCGGTACTTCCGGTTTTACCAGTTTCTGGTCCGATTTTTCAATTTTTTTAACATTTAAGTTTCACAATTTGTATTAAAAATTTATTTATAAAAAATAAAAAGATTTGATTTAAAAAAAACTGTTTTATACTTTTATTAATATATTAGACTATATAATAGTATTAATATTAGACTATTGGTATAGTTATAAATTATATATTAGTATTAGTTATAAACTTTTAGTGATTTAGTATTAACATTTTATGTAATAATTTATAAATTATAATAAGAAATTATTTCATATATGAATATATACATATTATATATAAAATTTCACATAAAAATTTATAATTATACATTATATATAAAATTTATATATATTAATATTTAACATATATAAAATATTTTGTATAAAACTTATATATATAACTTTTATTTTTTATTTTTTTTAATCAACGGGTCCGGTCCGGGCCAAAAAATCTCGGAACCGGCCAGTTTTTACATTTTAAAAACCGGTTTCGGACCGGACTGGTTTCGGTCCGGTCCAGACCGGTTTTCCAGTTTAAGTTTACACCCCTAGTTCATATTTTATTTGTACGTACATCTATCTTAATAAATATAAAATATAAATAGTAAATATAAATAAATAAAGAAATAGAAATTTACGTAGTTCGACATTTAACTTACATTCATGAGTTATTTAAAGTGTAAATTCACTATAATGCGAATATTTTATAATTTATCATATCTCATTGTACCAATAGACTCAATGATTTCTACTGCCTAGAGAAAATAATCTCCCTGAACCTTTAGACATTTAGAGGTTAAATAAACTATTTTCTCTTATATGATCTCACATCCCCTTCCCAATTCCTTTCGACTAGGACTGTAAATCAACCAGTATGTTTAATAGCTCGTTCGGTTAAATTCGAATCGAACTCGACTCGCGAAAAAAAATAAAACTCGTTCATGAAATCAGATACTCGCTCGAATTGTAAATGATACATACTCGACACAACTTAGTTAAGGTTCGCTCGTCTATGCTCGAGTCGACTTGTTAACTCTTAAAACTCATTCATATATTGATAAATATACATACATACACCTATGTATATATACACACACATATGTAGTAACTAATAATATAAGCATACCACTTTTATAATTAAATATATAATACGTAATCTAATTGCTTATGTCTATATAGTGAATATATTTTATTAAGTATATTTTATAATTTGTATAATAATTAGTCGATAAAATTTAATAATTTCATATACTAGTATGCGAGAACCATATATGAAATATATATATATGCTATCATATTAAGTGTATGTATTAATAATATATGTAGGTATATAATATATTGTTATTTTGGATAAATATCAACTAGTTAGATATTAATTATTTATAAATTTTTTAAAATTTTATAATACAATAGAAATTATACTTGTTAGTTATATAAATTTAATATTAAATTTTTATTTATTTATTTTATTAAATATTAAATATTATTTAAAAAATAAAAAAAATAAACAGTTCAAACTCAAACTCGAATATTTTAAGGAAAATGCTAGAGCTCCCGCTGGAGCTCTAGTGTATTTTTTTATGTGTATTTTTTAATTCTTTTTTTTATGTAGATGTTTTTAATGATTTTAAATATTTTTAAAAAATAAAAAAATTTATAATATTATTAAATAATACTTGCTTAATCACGAAGTAAAATATAAAATATTTTTATATAATTTTTTATTTTACTTCGTGATTAAGAAAGTAAAATTTAATAATTTTTTTTTTACTTCTTGATTAAGAAAGTGTTTTTAATAATGTTCTAAATTTATTTTATTTTTTAAAAAATATTTAAAAATATTAAAAAAAATTATATAAAAAACAACTTAAAAAAAACACATACAAAAATACACTACAGCCCCAGCGGGAGCCCCCAGCGGGGGCTGTAGCACGATCCATATTTTAAATCGAGCCAAGTTCGACAAACAAAAAACTGGCTCAGCTCGACTCAAATACAGTACTACCTCTGACACCTTTATTTGTTCTTTTCGGCTTTTGTCCATTCATCTCCTTTTTACCGATTGCTTCTCTCTTGTAGTGGACCGGTCTTGAAATGCCATATTAGAGGCTATTTTTACCCCTTTCAGCTCAGCCCATTTCTTGAAACAGTCACAAAAATATTTATATAACACCTAAATCTAAGCAAGCATAATGCGCTATAAAACTCTGTAATTATTTTTATAAAACTGACTTACTCAAATGAAACAACTTGCACGGAATTAATAGAATATGACATTTATAGTAATGAAGAATATGCTTCATTAACTATAAATTATTCCTGTTTATAAAGTTAATATTTCAGAAATATGTTTAATATATAATTGATAATATTTAGCGAGCACCTATTATAATTTATATATATCTTTTATACTTGCAAAATCTATTCATCTATAATTAAAATATGGACAATAAAACTAGGACAGAAATCCATTAACAGCCTATGAGTGGTTCTTAAAGTGAGAGAGTATAGAGAGGAAATAGAAATCTCATCAAAGTTGAAGGCCGACAAATGTAATTTTTTTAAGATATATTTTGAAAGAAAATGATTTGTCTGTACAGACTCGTTATAAAAACGAGTTAGATGTTGACGAGGGCACTGCTATTTCTCGGTGACACGCTGAGGATTTGGGTGCAGAGTTTGTGAAGTGTTCGAAAATGTCGACTCGAAAGTTAAAATAATTAATCACAAATTATTTGTAAAAATAAATTAGATAAATATGCATATTTTATTTAAAAAATAGATAAATATAAAATTTTCATAAAAAAAAAATATTTGTCAACAATAAATTCCGTTCTATTTTAAAAATATGCGTAAAACTTAACTATAAACTGTTGGTAGTATTACAACTTAGGATTGGTTTACAGAATTTTATTATCTCATTTTATATAATTACTATAATTATTTTTAATTATTATATATAATAAAATAAAATTTTTTTACACATATTAAAATAAAAATAATATTTTATTTAATTTTTAACAAAAACATCGAGTCTAATCTAAATTGCACAATCAAATCAATGACAAAAAATATAAATATCAATTTACTGTACATATCAGCCACCGCACACTCTTTCTATTGAGTAAAAAAAAAAAGATAAGCGCTATACGACATCCACTGTAATGGTGCACACAATGCACACACTACGTAGATACCTCTCATCCAATTGTCTTTTTTTTTTTTCCTTCGGCTTGTCTCTCTCACTAGCGTCTCTCTCTCTCATCGTCTCCGCTCTCTCTCATCTCTGCTCTCTCTCTCGTCTCGCTCTCTCTCTCTCATCTCTGCTCCTCTCTCTCGTCTCGCTCTCTCTCTCATCTCCACTCTCTCTCTCTCATCTCTGCTCTCGGTCTCTCTCTCTCTTCGTCTCGCTCTCTCTCGGCTCGCTCTCTCTCTCATTTCCACTCTCTCTCTCTCATCTCTGCTCTCGGTCTCTCTCTCTCGTCGTCTCGCTCTCTCTCGACATCTCGCTCTCTCTCTCATTTCTTGTCTCGCTCTCTCTCTCATCTCTGCTCTCGGTCTCTCTCTCTCTCGTCGTCTCGCTCTCTCTCGACATCTCGCTCTCTCTCTCATTTCTCGTCTCGCTCTCTCTCTCGCTCGCTCTCTCTCTCATCGCTCGCTCTCTCTCATCTCTGCTCTCTCTCTCTCATCTCTCATCTGCTCTCTCTCTCTCATGTTCTCATCTCTCATCTGCGCTCTCTCTCTCACATCTCTCATTTGCTCTCTCTCTCTCATCTCTCATCTGCGCTCTCTCTCTCCTCTCTACTCTCTCTCGTTTTCCCTCTTTAACATGTGGTGTATATTTTGACACCTAATGTGTGCAAAATTAATTTCTATAAACAGTGGCTTCTATATATCATTTTTCAAAAAAAAAAAAAAAAAGAATTTAACTGTAGTGTGATGCGCAGCACAGCCCAACCAATGATTAATAAATTGAACAAGTTCCTATTTGGTGTGTTAGTTGAGCTGATGTAACTTGTACAACAGACAGGGAAAGAGACGTGGATATAGATGAGAAAGAACGAAGAAGCTTCCTCCAGTTGCAATCCTGAATCCGTCTGCTTGGCCTTCAGGAAAGCTTAAAAACAAAGTGCCATACATGAAAAAGAAAAAGAGAGCAAAAAAAAGAACTCGATGATGCTTCCGCGGAAACAACTGGCCTTCTAGGGTTTCCTGTGAGTCATTATTGCCCTCTCTTTCCCATTATAAATTTTGTTGGATTCGCTCTCTAATCTCTCTGCTTCTACACTCCAATATTCTATTGGATAAGAAACACAAATTTGAGACCTGATTTGTTAGTATTGTGTATAATTTACAGGTGGGTATTGATTTAAATGCATCATCTTCATGCTCAGGCCCTTTTTTTCCCTACGGGAGAAGTCTAGAACTAAAGTTTTTTTGTTATATTGAAGTTTACATCATAAAGATAAGATATTTTCCTTGAATTATTGCAAAATACCTGTTGAGATGAGTCGAGTCTTTGTGGGAAAGAGAAATCGAGGTGTTTGATATTGGAACTTAAGAAGATCAGTATAGTATATGAATATAGGACCCAGGTTGTATTTAGGACCAAGTTATTCCACCCAAATATCAACAGCAATGGATCTTCTTAAGTTCCAAGATCAAACCCACCTGTAATACTTGAAAATTTCTAGCCGTGAATTTGTTTTGATAGTTTTCTTGAACGCATACAAACTACTAATTCAAACGAAACAAAAAGTTGCAAAAAGGTGAGATTTTGGGTAAATGAGATTAGTATGATATACTTACAAAAAAAAAAGGAATGATATACTAATATTTTATTTTCCTTTCAGGGAAAGTGAAAAATCACTGAGGACAGATAAATATAAACTATAGGATCTAAACCGAGAGGGGAATTGTTCTGTTGAAAGAAAAAAGGAAAAGAGATTTTCGTAGTTCACACACACACACACATTATATAACTAAATAAAAGAAAATCAAGATTTCACTAAATTTGAATTTCCAGCCTCAAATTTCTCGATGGTGCCAAACCTGTTATAAAGGGTTAAAACATATTATTTTCCGAGAACGGCTCGCTTAATGCCCCTACAATGCTTAATACCCCTACAAATAAGACATTTGACCACCGGATTTGAATGTAAGAAGTGATCTTTATAAATTCTCATAGGTGCTAGATTTTTTATCTGAAAGTGAGAATAATTTTCTACAGGATATGTATACAATGATTACATACTGCATAGTGAAAAAGCTCCATGTATGAAGTAATGCTACTCTAGACAGGTGTGTGGTAAGTCCCATCCAAAATGGAGTCTGTCATATTGTAACGCTACTTCCATTTTTTTCCTAGATACATGATAAAACCTCTATATGATACAAGCTGATACATTCGCATTCATAGATTTCTCCATAGTAAAGTTCAATGTTAAAGTGAAACCACTTATCATTTCCATATGACTTTAATTTTTGGATCAAGTCGTCAAATCCTTCATTTGGCAAAACATGTGAGGCACCTGAATGGGGGCCACTATTGGATATGATTACAATTTTTTTTTCATTTTAATTCTACAGGGGCCAATAGCTAATTATTTCAATCATTAGTAAAGATGGATGAAGATACTTAAATAATATATATGCCCCTATTACTTTCATTTTTTTTTTTTGGCGAAGAGGACGGCACCCCGTAATTTACTACTGAACCCTCGCTTATGGTGGAGGAATGCCGTGATTACAACTAAGGACTCCCTATCACTTTCATTTCACTCTCCTGTTTGTCCCTCTTCGAAATACATTTGCTTTGTGTAACTTGTTTTTTTTTGGTAAAGCCAGTGATGAACTGCCATTACCTTGGAAAAGATGCATGGGTTCTCTACTGTTGATGGCTTTGTGGAGATAACTGAATGCTTGGCAGATATGATTAAACACATTGCAAATGAACCGTCAGTTGGGCTTTTCTACGTTCAGCAGCATACTCAAAATGCGGTGCCCAACGTCATTACTCTCAAGAATAATGTTGTGGAGAAGTCTCGAGAAATGACTTTGCACACCGAAGATTCAGAGGATTCTATCACCACAGTGAGGTCGATGAAAGAATGCGGATTCCCCATTGCCGATGAGATGATTAGAGACATCAAAAAATCTCTAGTGATCATATCAACAAAACAACCTAGAAGAGGGTTAATCCATAATCCAGCTTCAGGTTTTCAGATGGGAAGAACCATCTCTCGGGGACCAACCACTTGGGGTAGTAGTGCAGTTTATTCCCAAGAAGATAACGAAATGAAGGGTAGTTATTTTTCATCCGTATTTAAGTCAGCCAAAAAAAAGGCTAGCAATTTCAAGTGGCCACAGCTTGATCCCAAAGAATCAATACAGAATGAGGGTGAGAAGCTGCTGCCGTATCCTACTCCAACACTGTCAGTGGCATCTGCTAGTACTAGCTCATCTTTGCCAGATGTGGAAGTAGATGAGCTACCCTTGTCAAGTCGGATTGAAGATGAGCCACTACAAGAAGAAGAAGAGAGTGATATCAGCTTAATAAATCATAATTTATTGTCTGGTGCAGAAAATTTTGACGACTTCAAAGCCGATAAAGAAGCCAAATTGAAAGAGTGGTTGCAAGGGGCTGATAATCTGGACAATCGTAGAGACGTGTACAATGCAGAAGTGCTTTAGTTAGGCCACACTCGGCTACTGAACAGCTTTACTTGTGTATACTGCTGTTTATTACTCTATAATTATCTCTGGATGAAGATTACATACAAAAGGTTTATGGTGCTATGAGAAACTCATTTTGGGTGATATTAAGGGTGAAAATAAAAATCCCTTCTCATAAGCTTGTTATAGAACAAGAATGTGGTGGGATGGTGATTTTACCAGTGTACCATTGGAAGATAATGTGGATTTTCAGTACCACGAATCTGCGATCTCTGCTTGGAACTAACTGCAGAATTATGCCTTTGTGTAACAAGGGCCAAGGAGGGCTTCGGAAGGTTAACAACGATTTCTGCAAAAGTGCTGCAATGTATTTGATGCTGCTGCCCTTAACCATAAGATTCCATTACTCGAACTTGTTTTTGGCACAATGTTGAATGATGAGATAATAGGTGGCACATGCTGTCTGCAGTGCACCACCAATTGTACAGATATAGAGTGCTTTTCCTTGTTCAGAGATCGAGTTTTGTCAAGAAAGATGGCGACTATATATGACCATATTGGAATTGGCTCGCGAAAGTTGATGCTTAGCTTTGACGTGCATTTGGTTCTTTTGGTGTCCAAACATTTTTAAAGTTGTAATAAGCAGCGATTGCTATGTCTTTGGTGGCTTCGTCTCATTCCTTCTACCCTCTCCCCCAAATCCTCCTTGAAATCTTTGTCACAGCAATAGTCTTAACCTGATTAGCTCGAGAAAAAATGTACGTGTTTATTAAGCGGTCAACTTTGGGCGGCATGGTAGACTTTCTCCTCATAAAATATAGTCGTCAGACATTATAATTCAGGGTGGAAAAGAAATTGGTAAAAATAACGTTGAGTGTTTAATTCTTCTAGGCAACTTTCTTTCTTTTTTTTTTTTTTTTTTCTGAAATTATGAAAGTAAGGTTTGATTGACAACTCACATTAAGGCCTCGATTGTATTTATAACCCACCTCAATTTAATTTAACTCATCTCATTATTACAATTTTTTCAAATTCTCACATAAAATATAATAAACAATTCAACATTTTCAAATTTCAAAACAAATTTGTTAAATTTTTACACAAAATATAATAAATAATTCAATTTTTATTCTACTATTCACAAATCATCTCAACTCATCTCTAAATTCAAACCACTATTAAACCTGACAATAGCTTGAAAGAAGACTTTTTTTTTAAACAAGACTTGAAAGTAAGAGCATTAAAAATATAAATAATAATTATAATAAGGCACGAGACCGAAATTCAATAAATTTTGTACAAACATAATGCTTCTCGACACGAAGGCAGCTGTCCCCATTGTAAAGCCAATCATGGCTCCTCTCTCATTCCACCTGTAAATAAAAACTCTGATAAAGGCTCATCCATCGGCATCGTTTATCCGCTGCACAATCATCTTGGCAACAAACTTCTTGGCCGGTTGGTATTACTGGAGCAGCAATGCATTGCTTTCATCGGCTTCACCATTGGCCTAGCCAAACACTCTGATTTGATCACAAGCTCCCATCACTTCACATGCATCTTGAGAAGGTGGCTTGAAATCCTGTCCAACGTATACTCTTGCTCAATTTTCACTTTCATTTTGCATTTGTCACTTCTCGGCAGAGAAGCCAACCAACAGCAGTGCTGTCCTCCTCAATTGGCAGTGACATATTCATCCAGCTCACAAAAACACTGGCCATACAGCCCAAAGATTTTGAGTAAACTATTGCGAGGCTGGAAAAATACTTGATCACGGATCCACAGGGGAAGAGGAGCAAAACCTTTGATAAATTTTTGGCTAAGCATTCACGGACAAAAAGATTAGTTCTCCATAAGAAAAGAACAGAAAGCTTACTTATCAAAAAGAAGAAGAAGAGCAGAAAAGAAAGCACGGATCTAATATAACCAACTAAGTCAATAATAGTTTATCACATCTCACCTCTCAAGGCACTCTACTCACTGCTTATACATGTCACCTTGATTTTGCCCTAACAAAAAATTAAAATTGATGTAAGATTATCTACCAAAAAAAAATGCAACTAAACAGTCACATTTGATTCTGTCAATAACAGACATCATTCTGTTTTGTCTTCCATGGTTTTCACTTTTCACATGGACTAGTGTCTTCTCTGAAATTGAAGAAAGAAAAGCCAAAATAAACATAGTAAAACTCTTATAACATCGTTTTCTGCGGTTTATGGCTGCCACCAGTATTTCAAAAATGGAAGGACGTGAAGCCACTGCTGCAGTGAAAAATATAAGCTTGTACCCGCACTACATTCTGAAAAACTAATCACAGATGAGAGATCGGGGACAAAGACTAAATGCTTTAGGAAAGGGAAAAGAAAGAATGGAGACTCAGATCAACCAGGGTCCCCTCTAAAACAACATGAAAATAAAGTCACTACCACAGTCGATGACATAAGCATGTAACCATATTTTATTAGAAAATGGTAGAACGAACATACAAAGAGAGAGAAAAATGTTGAGACTTTCTTTTCTTTTTAAAGAAAAGAAATGCACCCTCTACATTTTACCTGAACCAAGAGTGTCAATATGCATTTTATCAGTGCTCCTAGTTCCCTCTGACGTCCTAGTCTCCCCAGAAAAATTTCCATTTGCAACATTTGAATTAGCAGGGCTTGCCATTCCATTGCTGCTGCGCACTATTTTAGCCTTTCTGGACAAAATTACCAGAGACAATATATTATTTTAAAATTATTTATGTTAAAAACACATTTGATATTTTTAAGCAATTGGCATGCTATGATTGTAACTTAAACTTGTCAAAAAAAATAGGCAATTGGAAGTTTTCAAGATGATCAGTCATACCTCACCATTTTTCGCTTCAAAATGCCTGTTTTCAGCTTCGATGTCCCTTTTCCATGATCACGAAATAAATATTTTAACATCCAAAACAACTAAATACAGTAGTACGGTTTACAAAAGCAAAGTTCCAACCACACACCTGATTTGAGAGCCAAAGCAGTTGAAGCAGGTTTTCGACTACCCCTCTCCACTTTAATTGAAGCAATCACAGAATCAGCAGTAGGTCCCAGACCCTTTCTTCCTACCAGCTTCACTCCCAACTTTTCACAGAGGTAATTCAACCTCATTTCATCACCACCTCGCACCTCTCTCAGTTCAAGCACCTGTTGCCTTGATAACAAAGTGTAGACATGAAGCTGCTGTTGCTGATTAAAATGTGACTGAAGCTGCTGAAAAAGTAACTTATTTGAATGCTGTTGATCTGGTTTTGAGCCATCGTGACTCTTCTTACAAGGTTCACTAAATGTCACCCTCAAAATTGCTGCTGACTTGGGATCAGCATTCTTCCGATCAAAAATAACAGAAAAGCTACCAAATTCTAAATCAGGTTCCCTAAATAAATCTGCAAGAAGGGAAGCACAAGAATGGGCATTTTTTGATCGGCTCCTATCAACCTTTTTTCTCACAATCCGAGCATTAGCATAGTGAACCATATTTGCAGCTTCTCTTAACCCACTGAGAAAAGCTCCGTGCATAGTTGCAGGGTATCGCCTAGTGGTGGCTTCCCCTGCAAAGAAAAGCCTTCCATCTCCCACACTTTCTGCTAAAATATCATAATCATCTCCTGATGCGCCAACTGCAACATTAGAGTACGAACCCAGACTGAAAGGATCACCACCCCACCTGGTACAAACTGTTTGGATAGGCTCCGGGACATTGATTCCTTGTGGTTCATAGATACCTGCATGCATTTACGCTCAATTTGGAAAATATATCTCACAATTAATATTTTTTATAAGTATTTTATTTTATTTTTTACAATTAATATTCAGATATTTTAGCTGAAACTTTTGTGATTAGGATGAAAAAACCTCCTCATCCAAGAAAGTATTGTTGTTGTAATACTCTATTTCTGCAGTACAAAAAACAATCTTGCCATGTACGGAAAAGTAAATAGCATCACCAAGAATTTGTTTAGAATAACTTGAAAACATAAGGAGGTTAACAATTAACTCTGTAAATAGTAGGCATAACGGACACAAACAATAACTGGAAAATGCATAGTGGCCTGTTTTTTGCTGCTTAAGTTTGTAATTTGAATTTTCAGAAACTGGACAATTTGAAATGTAAAAAGTATAGCGCAAATAAAATAAACTGAAAAACAAGAATAGGTTACCCTTGAGAATTTGAAGAACGCGAATCACAGCATCCGTGGGGGGCATGCTCTCAAACTTGTGAGCCGCTTCTCCTGCTACCAAAGCAATCAAGAGAGGACCACCAGCAACATTTGCATAGCTGTAAAAGAGAAAGAACTCCCCTCGACGGCTTGGATCATCAGTAAGATGCCCAAAGGTATCAAGATCCGTACCCCAAAATACATGAGGAAATAGCATTGCAACCTTATTCAACAATCCAAATCCCAGCCTCTTTATCCCATCGAGCTTCCTCTGAGGCAGCTCTGGAATAAACTTTATGGATCCACTCTTTAGAACCCCAAGCGGAACGGTGCACAGAGCCATGTCACCTTCAAAGACCTGACTCCCTGCAACGATCTGCACACCATCACTACCATATCTAATGGTGTGTACAGTTTTCTCATATAAAATTGGCACATTCTCAGCCAAAGCCTGAACCAGCCTTCCATTCCCTCCGGGCAAGAAGCAATGGTCCCCGCCCATATCATATGGATCATCTTGGTCCCAAAATGCAAGGGAGAGCTTTGAAATCAGACCGGCATTTGCATATTCCAAATTTGCAAGATGCCAATTGAACAAATTCATCTCTTCAGTATTCACTGCGTCCCCATAAACCTGCCGGAACGTTTCCAATGCTGCACCAAGAGATACATCTACTGAGACCTCCCCCATTAACTGCCTAAGCCTACCTGCCTTGTCCAAAAGACGGTTAAAAGCAGTTTCCACCTTCATATCCATATCAGGGTCAACAGGCTTTCCATCCAAACTATATAGTGGGCACTTATCTCTCACCTTATGAAGCGGAGAACCCAATTGTCGAGCCAAAATCCCGAGTGGGTTCCCTAAAGTACCAGTCAAAACACTACCCCCTAAATCTGCTGCCGCGCACAGCCTATTCCCTCCTTCCATTTTCTTTGTGTAAACCCGCCCGCCCGCCCGCTTCCTACCCTCCAAAACAGTCACCTTGAACCCAAATCTCAGCAATTGCCGAGCGGCGGCAAGGCCTGCAAGCCCGGCACCAATCACAACGACACTTGTCTTACTGGGTTCAGCCGGGACCTTCTCCTTGATTGCAGTGGCAACGCCAAAATTAATATAACCATGTGATACTAGATAATTATAAGTAGAATCCAACAGTGCATGGTAATGTTTGGGTATATCATCACCAACCATCTCTTTAGTGACCCAATTTGACACATTCTCCCGCCATTTCGCGATTATGTGGTTCCGAATAAGAATGTAATTGACCTGTTCAATCCCTCCGATAACGGGGACAACCCCGGCGTCAATTTCCTCCTCGGTGAGAGAATCTGCGGGAAACCCAGCTGACAGCGCGATCAAGGCCTCGCCCGTAGATTCTTTATTTATCACAATTATCTCGTCAGAGGTATCGGGTGCCCTTTGTGGTAACGAACTAGGTGTTTCTACATTGGGTCTGAAAGAAGAAGCTAAAATTGAAGTAGTAGAAGAAATAGGACCATTATTGCCGTTGAGAGTAAGGTTGGGGATGGGAGGAATAAGAAACGACGTCGCTTTGCGTTGAGGCCGGCCTCGCCTTCGCTTCTTGGGAACTGTGAAGGATAGAAGGTTGTTCGTTGATGCAGGGAAAGGGTTTGGGATTCGAGTGTTGGTTGGATTATGGAGACTCGAATCAGGATTAGGATTAGGATTAGGATTAGGACCGAAGTTAGGGTTTACTGGGGGTGGGCATGGAATGAACTGGAGAGGAGGGAATGCAGAGAACGGGTCAGCGGATTGATCTAGTGGATTATTCATCTTTGGCCTTCTTTTGGAGGGAGGTCTGATGGCGATGGATGAGAAGGGAATTGACTGTCTGGTTCCGGAGAAGATTTGGACGGCGATGGCTTAACCGTTCAAGTACTTGGCTACGTCAGAGTTAATTCGGAATCGGTGCGTTAGTTCTGCTGGACAGCTCTGATAGCGCCGATTCGCCGTTTGTCGGTATGCACGAAGAGACGCCCGACTTTTTCGAGCTAACAGAGGTAGCACTCAATACTCAATGAGAACTGCTACAGAGGCAATTTTTTTGTTTTGGAATGAATAGGCAATCAGCTACAATCTTTTGTGTTGAATAATCTTTGCAGTTTACTGAGTTTTTTTTTTTTAACAAGGGATTGGGTTTCGAAACTTGGTTGTCCGGTTCGAAAAACAGATTTTATACTTTTATAATTTTATCCATATAATTTTATGGATAATGATTGGTTTTCTATTCTCGTATTATTATTTTATTATCCTATAATGTATTTAAAATTTTTATTTTTTTATTATTATTTTTAAGTATTTTTTTAGCATCTTTAATTATTAAAAAAAATTAAAAAAATATACAACTTCACTAATAATTACTTCTTTAATTACTAAGTAAAAATAAAAAACAATAAATAGAATAGTAAATATGGGCAATTAAAGGTAACTAATATATAATTATAAATAATATTGTTGAGGACAATGTAACCCAACAATCATTTTGTATGTGAGCTGGAGTGGTCTATTACCTACAGTGTATCTTTAAAGAAAAATAAGTTACAGTGGCGAGATTAACTGTAGGCTGGCAATGCACGCAATAGATGTATAAAGAATATTATAGTAACAAAGTCTGTTTTCCTACGCCATCTAATTGTGAAAAATAAACATCATTTGATCCACAGACTTTTTCTTATGTTGACGATTTGCGGAAATTGAATTTTAGTAACAGGAATTCATCCTTAAACTACACTATTTTTTACGAAACATGCAATCTGTTGAACTTTTCTTTGATGATGTATCTGTTTGAAAATTGACCTTTATCAACAACAGATAATCGTCAATAATAGTATTTTTAACGAATATTCTCATCGTTAAATCACAACATTGATAATATATCTTGGCCGTAAATTCGATTTCATGAGAAGATCAAATAATATTTTCAACAAAATATTTTATCGATATATATATATATTTTTTTTTTATGATGTCTAGTTGCAGTAATTGTGTTTCGTCAGCGATAGCTGCTCGTTAATACTACCAATTTACCACGAAATAAGTTATCGTTAGCCTCTCGTTTTGACGTTGTTCATTTGTGGGAGATTGAGTTTTTGTGGCGACATAAGCTGCCACTATAATCTATTCCAGCAATTAGCAATTATAGTATAAAGGAAATAGCGAGAAAAACTATTGATGCAAAACATATTTTGCAGCAACATATCAGCGCATGCATTTAGTTTCTGGTGCGATGTTGAATGACCTGATAGAGGTATTTCTAACAAACTTTCTTGTTATTAGCAACGATTGGCATTACTGTAATAAGTGTATATTTGCGACAAATTGAACTTTTGCCAAATTTTATAACGAAGTTGGGGTTTTTTTTTTTTTTTAATCTACAAACATGCGGTCGTGGTGTTTTATCAGTATTGTTCTTTCTCAACAATTTTTTATGACGATCACGGCAAAAGTCGTCACGACAATAAGCCAATTTTATTGTGGTGTGATGATTTCTACACTCCACCACATCATTCCATTGTGGGGTGTGAATGCAAGAGATTTGACTGATAATATCATTTTCAAACAAGTATGCAGTAAAATTAGTAGATTCATACTTTGAAATTATGAGAGAACAAAGTGTGAATTTGAGTTCCAATTGGTTTTCATTTTGTTACTAAAAATGTAGAATATGGAAAACACCTTGCAATATCATGTTTCACAAAAGCACTATATCATACAAAGAATGTTTTTGCAATTGATTTTAATTTTAAGCATTGATATCAAATTCCTACGGATTCGTATTTTTGGAAGATGTTACATCTTGGTCATTGAATGTTTGGGTTCATTTTTTCCTTATCGAGGTGCCAAAGGTTTAATCTTTTGAAGGATTTGTAACCTACATGATAGTCGGATTGCAGGAACATTGTGCTGTTCGTGATTTTCCAGCGTTCTGGTTGTTGATTAGAGTTTCTTGGTTTCCATGCTTATCAAATGAAAAATAGGTTTTTTCTATACAGTCGGTAGATACAACCATCGTGCAGTCGTTCATATCATATCAGATTTAAAATGAATTATTCCTCTCTCATAAGCTCGGTCTTTCTCTCTCATCAGATCTATCAGCTCGGTCTCCCTCTCTCTTCGCAACTCTTATCATCTCTCTTTTATCAGTTCGGTCTCTCTCATCAAGTATCTCCACGTCAGCCACGTTTACACGCCGTTTGCACCAGGCGCTTGCAACAAACGTTTTTTAATGAAAAATTATTCAAATTTTTCTCATCAATCACTATTCAATCTCCAGATAAAAGCTTTGAGCCAAATGCATTTTGTATCTCTTGTGATAAAACTTGTGAATTTTCTTTAATTTACTTAATAAGTTTTAGGTTATCTGATCACTTTCTTCGTAAATATCTGGTAATAGATATTAGTTGACTGCAACTATTAGGTTGCGTTTGGATGTTGAAGTGAGTTGAGTTGAGTTGAGTTGAGATGATAAAATATTGTTAGAATATTATTTTTTAATATTATTATTATTTTGGGATTTGAAAAAGTTGAATTGTTTATTATATTTTTATGTTGGGAATTGAAAAAATTGTAATGATGAGTTGAGATGAGTTGAGAGATGTTTAGTAACCAAACGAAACCTAATTTCTTAGTTAAACATCATTTTAACTAAGAAAAAGGCATGGTGGGAATATTGTTAACTGCGAGGTTCTGATGCAATTTTATATTGTTCCTGAATTATATTCAATTTTCCTATTTTATAATTTGGGTCTCTTGCATTTTTTTTTTTTTCTAATCGTTTCACTTTTTTTTTAATCTTAGAAAATTGTTCAAAAATCAAATTAAAATACTGCATAATTAGAAGGTCTTCTCTTTTGAAATTAGAACAACAATTATTTTCAATACTACAACTATGCATTATTATCTAAAATTTGATTTCAATATTCAAATAAATATTTTCTGAAAAATAGGAAGTTTTAAGATTTAAAATATTGGATTTTTGATAATTTGTAGAACTTCACAAAAAATTCCAATAAAAAATTGCCTTTTTATTTATGCAACTATACATTATTATCTAAAATTTAATTTCAATATTCAAAAAAATCCTGTCTACTATAAATCATTATCTAAAATTTAATTTCAATGTTCTGATGAATCATTTATAAACAATTTATGATTTGAAGTGTTTATTAATATGAGATATATTATCCAAAGATATTTGCTAAAATTTATCTTTTTTTTTTCTATGCATTAAACTATTCATTAATCAATTTTTACTAAAAAATAAATAAATTATTTTTATAAAAAGCGGTTTCACCCAACTAAGCTACCGATCTATTGTATAATTATACATGTATTGAATTGTAACTTCATTTTATCGATTATTTTTTATTTAACATTTAAATTTCAAATGTGTCTTCATATGTCGGTGCGTATATATATAAAAAATTACGAATACATATAGTATATTTTTTTTATAAAACCGTATTTTAAATTTAAAGTATTTCTATAAAGCCATCTTGCCACATGTACAGGTTGGGAAGGGTCTATAACTGACATATTCATCCCAAAGAGTCTTGAAAGCACTTAAATACTTTGTAATTGAAGATGAACCCTGATTTATACAACTTAAAGATTTTTCAAGATGAAAAACTCTTGGGACATCACTTCTCAAATATCTTGTTTTTAGCTCATTCCAGAGATCTACAGCAGATGCAACATAAAGCAAGCTATTTATAATATCTTTAGAAATAGAATTCATGAGCCAAGAAAGTACCAAATTATTGGCACGAAACCAGGCAGTATGATTAACACGCTGACTAGTAGGAGGAGTAGTAATTGAACCATCAATAAAAGATACCTTATTCTTGACAGTCAGAGCAATAGTAATCGATCGACTCCAAGCAATATAATTGTCCCCTACAAAGATTTCTGAGACCAAGAGAGAACCCGGATTATCACTAGGATGAAGATAATATGGGCTAGAAGAATGATCGGAAGGATTAGAGGAACGAGAAGAATTTGAAGAATTTAGAGAGTTTGCTTCTGTCATTTTACCAAGAAAATGCAAGAAACATAGGATTTTTGAGAAAAATTCTCAAGCAGAATTTGCAATATAGATTGCAAGATTAGAAAAATGAAAATATGCGGAAGTAAGTATGATTTTCAATCTGATACCATGTTGAGAACTCAATGAATAGAAGAAGAAAACTGAAAACAGAGAAGAAAGTTGGAAGAACTCGAGAGCATGTGTTATCTGAACTGAACAAAATGAAAAATACTTGATGGTTTAATACATGAAGGTCTTTATTATTTATACTACATAATAACTCTATAACAGAAATAACGGCTTCTAAGTCTTCTCTTCTACCTTTAGCTTTTCTTCCTTGGACTTTAATTCCATGCTGTCAATATGAGAGGCTATACTCCAACAAAAGGTTGGCTCAAGTGATAAAAGTCTTGAGTTTTGGGGTATATTCTTCCAGGTCCAAGATTAAAATTTTTTTGAGTGTAAATAATTTCTAGGAGCCACATTTCTTGATAAAAAATCAGCGATTTAATTAATTTTATATAAAAAAAATTTCTAAGGATACAGTGCATGAAATCGGAATTTACTCTGTATGAATGAGTCTGAAGGACCTTATCTTGAAGAGATTTTCCAACTTATAAAAAAAAAAGGATAATTATCATTCACACTGTGTACGTAAAAATCATATTTGCAGTGTAAGGTTGTCCAAAATTATCGTGTTTGTGCTACAAATGTTGGGTGTTGGCCAACCTGTGGAACTGCTTGCAGATAAATATGTGAACCATTATTTTTTTTATGAAAAATGTTAAATATATTTAAAAAAAACTTAATTCTTTATATGTTAATTATTGATATGTTAAAAATTATAAAATTTAAAATTTAAAATCTAAATTAAATAAAAAAAATAACAAAATGAGTATTGTAAATAAAATTGTAAATATATATAACACTACTCATCTGTTATTACAACTGTCTTCTCTTTATCACTATTTTTATCACTTTATTGAATGGTTTGAAAAAATTGAAAAACTACTTGATATTTTTCTTTATCTATCAATCATTTGATCACAACACAAAAATTAAGAAAATATAAAAATTAAATTAATAACAAGAGTAATGCTATATATAATCGTGAAGTATGTAAGCGTCGTATAATCGTTTTGAAAATAGTAGAGTTTACTATTAAAAAATTAATTAATTTTTCTTGTAAGTTCATTATCTATTCATTTTTTATAAAATGATTACGCGATACTTACATACTTATAATTATAACTATAATTTCTCCTATAAAAAATTCAATTAGAAATTACTCCATCGGATGCCAATGCTCTAAATTATTTTATACAATAAATAGCCATGGCTAACTCAAAATCTTGTTATTCATAAATCTTAATATTTTAAATTTAATAATAGCTAGTATATATCAATTAATATTATTGATACGGTAGATATTAATATATCCGCTGTCTTATTAATTAAATGAAAATAAAAAAAAAAAAATTTAAAGACGTTGCGGCTAGAAATTTCGTCGGAATTACTATGAGACTGCAGTTGATATTGTATATTTTAAATAATTTATATGACAAGATTCACAACCATTTGAATGAAAAATACACGTCAAAACCGAGTAGCATGTTTCTGCGAAAAGAAGACAGAAGATAAAATAGAAAACAAGAAAGAACATCGCTCAGAAAATAAAAAAGTGCATCAGCCACATCTGCCGAGAGCTCCAGCCACGGCCCACGGGTTTTCCACTTTCTTCTTCTCCGTTCGATCAGCAAAAGCGATCCATCCCCCCGAGTTCAGCCTTCGCTACACCTCCCTCTCCGGAACCCACCCACCCATAGGTAATCCAAAACCCCACCAGGCTCATGGTCCCAGCTATCTCTCTCCCTTTATTTATTTAATTCATTTTATAATTGTCCGTTCCCTAAATCATGATTCAATTCAATCTATCTACGAACCGAAAAAATCTGAAACCCAGTCAATTAGTCTCGCAATCGAAACATAAATTTCAGTAGCTTTGAGATTTTCTTTCTATATTTTTCTCTTGCTACTGGCCCTATTAATCTTTTGAAGTTCTAGGCGTCAAGATTGCGCGGAATTGATCCGTTTTCGGTCCTATCCCCACTAGATCTGGAGGTACCCGTACTTCTCTCAATTTGTACACTCAGTTCGGTTACATTTGAGAAAAGACAGGACAGGGAAATGTATTATTCTCCCTGTAGCATTTAATCTCTACAATGCAAAAAATTAAACTCAAATTTTCCCTACAGCCGTGTTGAGCTCATCTGACCGGAACTTCTCCACTTCAAACATACACTTGTATACGCACACGAACATATACAGCCGCAATCGTAGCTTTATCGGTTGTTTCAGGTTTGTGTTTCTATGTGCAATACTCTAGTTTTCAGTTGTCTCTCTTGAGCGCTTCAGGCGTACCAGGGCAACAAACTTCGCGTATTGATGTTATATTCATCTCTCTTAAAAAGTGTCTGAAAGTGTTATCCTTCCTCCTGGGATTAAAGCTTTGCCAGGATGAATTGAGTTGTGCTTCATTTATACGGCATCTGTGAGGCACAAGACTTAAGATGGGGATCTTTGATGGTTTGCCCGTGTCTCCTGCAAAATCAGTAAGTTAGCTTACTTTGTTTAACGTTTTTATCAGGAACATACAGCATACTTCTATATTAAATTACTTGAGTGAAATTTGTTCTTACATAGTAAATAATTAAAATGATTATTGCTGTAACCTTTTTTATGGGGAACACTGATGTTGGGAACACTAATGTCAAGTGGTGAACGTTTCACAGACATAATTTTAGTTTTGATTTAAGTTAATACTATCCCTATGATTATGGTGCATAGTAGTCCCGTTTTAACAGTTGTAGCAACTGGCATGGCAGTCCTCTTTTGAAATTCAGGGATCATGTGCTAGATACTGTCTGACCAAGTGTGATGTTGAACCTTATTTATATAAGCTGTGCTGTGCATATTTGCTTGCTTCTTCTTCTCATTGTCCCTGTTTTCTGTTATGGTAAAATGCAGTATCTGAGGGAAGACCTTGCAAGAATAGACGAGAGTTGGGCTGCAGCACGCTTTGATTCATTACCTCATGTTGTCCATATTTTGACATCGAAAGATCGTGAAAGTGAAATTGAGCTTTTGAAGGAGCAAAGTGACGTGATTGAGGAGGTCGTGGATGAAGTAGTGCATGCTTATCATGGTGGCTTCAATAAAGCGATTCAAAATTATTCCCAGGTTTCCAAACAGCTTTTATCTTGGACTGTTATTTATGCTCGCTTTTCTTGATGTTCTTCTTCATTTTGCCTATGTGTTTGTGCATGTTTTTTGTGATGCTGTTTCTGTTCATATTGTGGATTTCATGTGATGAACAGATAGATAATTCAGGAGTATTATCTAATTTTATTTAGGCTTCTAGTGGTCTCTGAATATTCTGTTAACCTAATTTAATTGGCACAGTAAAGATTTATTATTGAAGTATTATTGTGATGGAGCCCTTCAATTGATTATTTTTAATCCCACATTCCCTCTGGCACCTTGGGGAAGGATAAAATTTAGATTTTCATTCGCATCCTGAATAGTTATTTATCTATTTGTTTATCTTTTGGCAGATCCTGAGGTTGTTCAGCGAATCCACAGAAAGTATAGGTGTCTTAAAGGCTGATTTAGCCGAGGCAAAGAAGCGTCTTAGTGCCCGCAATAAGCAATTGCATCAGTTATGGTATCGGTCAGTAACGTTGCGTCATATAATTTCCCTCTTAGATCAAATTGAGAGCATAGCCAAGGTTTGTCTATACCTATTTTCAGCTTTCAGATAATACCACATTCTTATAAATTTTCAATCACCTAATTTCCATCCCACGCTTTAAAATGCTATGCCTACACCTTTGTGCTTGGATCTTTTTGCACTTGAGTTATAGTTGCCTTTCTTATTCATATCTAGATTTAGACATGTATATATAAGTAGATGTATTGGTATGCACACATTTTTGCATGCTATAATGTGCCCTTACTCAGTTGTTCCAACCTTTTCTTAGAAAATGGAAAAAAAGTTCTTCTACTATGACTTTGTCATTTATAAACTAGCACTACAATTATTCTCTTTTAATTTTTCTGGACTTCACAGTTTTGGTGATTCTGAAAAATTTCCATGTTCTGTACTTGAAACTTTGGCTCAGGTTCCAGCTCGTATTGAAAAGCTAATTGCCGACAAGCAGTTTTATGCTGCAGTTCAATTGCATGTTCAGTCAACTCTGATGCTTGAGCGAGAGGGGCTTCAAACTGTATGTTTTCTAGCCTTTTTTCCTGTAATCCCCCTTCTGTAAGGTCATTGTATCTTTTATTTGTTTTGGGGTGGGTGGGTGGGTTGGGTTTGTGGAACTTTATTTTTCTTAAGTTACATCTAAATACCTGATCTGATGTCTAGTGATCTAATTAAGTATAGTCATTGTGTCTTTCAAGTTTCAATAAAGCCTCAAGTCATCGGCTCACTACTTAAGGGGTTAAGGTCAATACTATATTTGTAATCCAGTATTTTATTCATCTTGTCGTATCTCATTCTACCTTTAGGATATTTTTTAATGATTTTACTGCTGGCTGCTTTGATGTTTACAAGATCTGGCAACACTATCTCGACCACAAAGATTGCATTCTCTCCCATTGTTCACACACACTGAAACCTCTCATTTTATTCCCGTCTTTAAAGCCAATCACCCAGAGAATTATCTAGGGGCTCTGAAAATTTTAATGCTTCCAAATACTTAGGGTATATTTGGCAAGTGAGAGTACCTCAAGTACTCACTACTATTCTTTACTTTATTATTACTTTTTACCTTCTTTTCTGCTATTCATTACTTTTTACTTACTTTTTACTACTCTTCAATATTTTATTATTACTTTTTCATTATTTTTTTACTACTATTCACAAACATTCTCAACACTTCTCACTACCCAAACGTACCCTTAGTTTTGTTTGTTCACGTAGATGCTACTCTATTACTTTTTTTTAAGAAAAAGTAAAACCTTATTAATAGAAAAAGGCATAGCCCAATTACACAGGAAATATACACATAAATACACCTAACACCTAATAATCACTAAGCATTAGTGATGGATACAAGCAAATTATGAAAGCTATCCTCATTACAAATAATGACCGAAGCCAAAGAAAATAGTGTCAAAAAAGAATGTCTTCAACTCTTCCAAGGAACATTCTTGGTCTTCAAAGCAGCTATCATTTCTCTCCATCCACAAACACCATATAATACAGTGAGGGATCAAATTCCACGCATTGGTGATGTAAACATTACCCCTAAGACTTGTCCAACACTTGAAAATATCCACTACATTTCCAGGCATAACCCATGCCACACCAATCCAGTTAAAGATCTCATCCCACAAAAACCTAGCCACGTCATAATGTAACATTAGATGATCACAAATTCCTCATTTTTCTTACACAAGAAACACCGATCCATAATGATGAGACCTCATTTCCTCAAATTGTTGGTGGTGAGGATTCTCCCAAGGGACGCAATCCAAGCAAAGAAAGCAATCTTGGGAGAAACTTTACATTTCCATATACTCTTCCAAGGAAAGCAATGATCATTATAAAATCCCGAAAGGGCCTTATAATAGGATCACACTGAGAATGTTTTACTCCCACTAGGAGTCCAAATCATCCTGTCCTCCACAACATTACTAAAAGTCCTAACATACAATGAACCGAAGAAATCAGAAAAAGTTCCAAGTTCCCAATCTTGAGCCACTCTCGAAAAACTAACATTCCAGTGGATAGAGCCATTGGAGCAAACCAACAAGTCAGCCACCAAACCCTCTTTGTTACTTGCAATCCGGTAGAGAGTGGGAAAGATACATGTAATAGCCCTTGCACCACAGGAAACATCATGCAAAAATACGCACCCAACCTCAAATCTGAAAAAGTTGGAAAGCCTCTCCCATCTTGAACGGATATTTTTCCACAACCCCACACCATATGCCCCCCTAACTTGGAACACCAGCCCTCTCTAATACTCCCCAATTTAGAATCGATAACTACTCTCCACAAAGCCTCCCCATCCCGGTGATAGCTCCCCCTAATACTCCCAAGTGCCTTATTGAGTGGAAAATGTAAGGATTGGACTTTTGAAGTGTTATGTATGCATTTTAATTATTTAGTTTTATGTGGCTTAGGTTGGTGCTCTTCAAGATGTCCGGTCAGAGCTGACGAAGTTGCGAGGAGTTCTTTTTTATAAAGTTTTGGAGGATTTGCATGCACACCTGTACAACAAAGGTGAATACAGGTATTGACCTTTCTTCTTAGCTCCAACTTCATATCATCATGTACCTTATGAGTGGTGTTTTAGCATTTGGGCATGAAGCTGGTTTGATGAATGTGTATATATATTTGATCATTTTATTTTTCCATTTTCCCCCTTTTTTTTTGTTGGTAATTGGGATGGGAGGCTTTTTCAATGGAAGAAGTTTTCAGGTTTTGTAGTCTGATTCTTTATCATTAGGACCACACTTATCACCAAAAAAAATTCTTTATCATTAGGACCACAATTTTCCTGAATTACAATGTCAGCTATTTCTTAAAAGCTTCTTTTTTTTTTCAATGAATATATTTCCTGGTATCTATTTATTCCTCTTTTAATTGGGTGTTTCCTCTTGTATACTTCTTGCGTACTTGGCCATGCCTACGTTTCCATTATGAATAAAATCTTTAACTTCTAAACAAAATTATATTCTTCAGCTCAGCTGCCTCAAGCATGTATGAAAAGGATGACGAAGTGCCAACGACCACAGCAGTCGCATTATCTGTGTATAATTCGCAACCTCTATCTCGAAGAACTAGGTTACTGAAAGGTGACAACCAAATTGGTTTTCATGTGGATGGATCATATAGGTCGGGTTCTGTTGATGGAGGGTAAGATTGGATGTTACTATTTAAACTGTTTAACTATCTGTGCTGCTGCTTTTTTCAGCTAATTCCTTAACATCCTTTTTCTTAATCCATATGAAGTACTCCTTTTTCTTAATCTATACTTTTTGTTTTGCAATGTTTGATATGATAATCGTGTGCAAATTTTACCCAGTAAGTATACATCTGAATGTGCTTTCAGTTCATCTTTTGATGGCCATGATGAGGAGGGTGCTCTGGAATCACGCGATGATGCCACCTCAGATGGGCATATGGCATCAACTAGGGTTAATGGTGTTGATGGTAATCTAAAGGATGCCAAAACCCTTCCTCGTGAAATGCCACCGTGGCTTTCAAATTCCACTCCAGATGAGTTTCTTGTAAGAATATCTCATAGTTGCTTCTCAATTTATTTATTTATTTATTGGTGTAAGCATATTAATAAAAGAATAGGCAAAAGCCATGTTTAGTACAAAGAATGTCCTAGCTAAGTAGGAGCATTTGAAACAAGGAAATCATGGAAAACTTGGCCATTAAAGTTAACGGCAATGGCCCAAGTACAAAGAGTTCTAAAAAAGAAAGCATTTAGTTCCTCCATTGTTCTTTCTTTGTCCTCAAATGTCCGTTTATTGCGCTCCTGCCATAAACATCACATGACGCAAATAGGCAATATCTTCCATACAGCCTTGATCTGCTGGTTACCTCTAAGATTTGTCCAACTAGCCAACATCTCCACTACAGACTCGGGCATAGCCCAACCCAAGCCTAGTCTTCTAAATACTTCATTCCATATCCCTCGAGCTACTTCACAGTGTAATAGAAGGTGGTCCACTGATTCACCCTCATTCCTACACATGCAGCACCAATCTTTGATGATCACCCCTTGTCTTCTCAAATTATCCGTTGTGAGGATCTTACCCAAAGAAGCGGTCCACACGAAAAACGCTGCTTTGAGAGGCGCCTTGTGTCTCCAAATCCTTTTCCAAGGGAACTGAGTTGGAAGGTCTTGTGACATAGATTTATAATATGAGCGGACCGAGAATAAACCTTTACCCGTAGGTATCCACCACAATAAATCAGCTTGATGGCTGCTGCGTTTGAGTGAATACAAGAAGCTGAAAAAAGCTGCAAAACTGTCCAGTTCCCAATCATGTGCCTCCGAGCTAAAATTGATGTTCCATTGAATTTGTTCCCCCACTATCACCATAACTTCCGCCACAGAGACATCATTGGCACTTGCCACCCTAAAAAGAACAGGAAATAGATCCTTTAAAGCACCATTACCGCTCCAAGTATCGTACCAGAATTTGATCCTGGTCCCATCTCCAAGACAAAATCTTGTGTGCCGGGAAAAGACCCGCCATCCTTTTTCTTATATGTTTCCATAAACCCACACCATATGCCCCACTCACTTCATTAGTACACCATCCCCCCATAATTCTCTATATTTAGGGCTCGTTTGTTTTCGCAGATGAGATGAGATGAGTTGAGATTAAAGTTAAAAAGTTGAATAAAATATTGTTAGAATATATTTTTTAATATTATTTTTGTTTTGGGATTTGAAAAAGTTGAATTGTTTATTTTATTTTGTATTAGAAGTTGGAAAAGTTATAATGATTAGATTAGATGAGATGAGATGAGATGTTTTCTGAAAACAAACGAGGCCTTACTCTCAATCACCATTTTCCATAAAGCCTCAGGTTCCTTATGGTATCTCCACAGCCATTTTCCAAGTAACGCCTGATTAAAGATTCTTAAATTTCTAATGCCCAAACCATAGTTGCTTCTCAATTTATTGTGTTGCCATTCTCATATTCTTGACTGAAGTTTGGGGTGTTATATTGTCTGCAGGAAACAATAAAGAAGAGTGATGCTCCACTTCATGTGAAATATTTGCAAACTATGGTTGAGTGCCTCTACATGCTTGGCAAAGTTGCCGCTGCTGGTGCTATAATATGGTTTGTTATCCTTGATTCTGTTGAAGCGTGGTTTTGAAAGAATTTAGTTTCCTCCAGAGATGTTTTGGACAGAATCCCCATAAATATTTTTGTTTATTTCGTTTATCACTCTAGAACATAGGATTTTCTTGGATCTTTCTTTCTCCCCCTTTACTTTGGTGAATGGATCTGGTTCTGACCTTGGTATTTCTCGTTCTTGGTATTCTTACAAACTTTTCTATTTATGTTTATGTTTTATTGGTATCTAATGTTCCATCTTATAAAGCATTAACGTGGTATATGCAACTAAATAACAATCACCCACCATATGAGTTATATTATAAATAGATTGCTTGAGACTTACTAATGCCAATATCCTTGTGTTTATGGAACCCTTTGTATTAAATGTGCATGGAATATAGGGACAAATTCATTTGCTGATTAAATTTCTTGGATTTTTAATTGTCCTGGATACATAGAAAACTAGTTCTGAATACCTTGACCATGTGTATTTGTCTTTTCAAATTCTTGGAAGTTATGTTAATTTTTTTTCCCAATATGTTCATTATGATGACAGATTTTCTTATTTTGTTTTGAAACAGCCAAAGATTGCGACCAACAATTCATGAGATTATCACATTCAAGATTAAAGCTCACGCAGAACTTGTTAATTCTTCAAGGTATGGCATTGTACAGGGTGACCGCACTGCTACTGCAGGTCTTCATTTTATGAAAGGGCAATTAAAAAGCTTCCAGTTTCCCAAACATAAGCGTCAGAACGGGATATCTCTGTCTGGGACTCTTTTGGCAGTGAGCCCTGTGTCACCCGTGATGGCTCCCACAGGAAAAGCACAGGCTGCTGCAAGGGAGCTTCTGGATTCAATATTGGACACTGTTGTTCGGATATTTGGTGAGATGGCTACTTTCTTATCTTTTTGATAGGTGGGTACTTTCTTATCTTTTACTTTCCCTTTTAACGCTGAAACAAAGTTTCTCAATTTTACTTGTTCAGAGAATCATGTCATTGTTGGAGAGATTCTAGAATCAAAATCCACTCATCAAATTGAAGCAAACACATCAAGGTCAACACCAACAGATTGGAACTCCGATTCTGAAGTATCTCAAGTTACTGGGGGCTACAACATTATCTTTTCCTTGACAGTTTTGCAGGTAACCTATCTGCTCAAAATTTTTGAAAATTTTAATGGCTGGTTGTAAGTCTGAAGATTATTTAACCACAAAAAAAAAAAAAAGGTAATAAACAGGCATGATCCTTTCCCAACTTATTCTTTTAATTTTTAATTCTTTAATGTGCCAAAGAGTGAATGTCAACAACTCATTTGTGAGATTCTGCGAGCAACTCCCGAAGCCGCATCTGCAGATGCTGCAGTACAAACAGCTAGACTTGCAAGCAAGGCCCCTTCCAAGGAAAAGAGGCAAGTACCCTTAAATTTATATTCAAATATCTACCATTCCTTGCATCATTTTTCAACTTTTATCAAACTCAGTTTATTTGTTTTAGTTTATGCTACTTCCCTCACACCCCCCCACAACATTTCTCCTTCCTTGAGTACTTGCTGAGTATGATAAAGCTAGCCTTAGAAGTACACTGGGAGAGGCCAAATCCTACCGTTCAAGGTGCATCTGATGTGCTCCAAGAAGTATTAGATATTTTGTTTTTAGTTCTTGAAACTATCTATGAAGTATCAAAGATATGCCAGAAAGTATTTAAAAAGTGCCTTATAATAAAATGGATAACATACAAAGGAACTGAGAATGACTGTTTCAAGTGAGACATGATATATCTTAGTACCTGAGACTGAGGCCTGAAATGTCATTGGCATGATGTTGAAGCCTTGGTGGTGAGGATGGAGCTGTAGTTGGTGATGGTGAACATCCTTTTTTTTAATAAGTAAAAATATTATATATGTTAATATCAATAGGAGTAAACAAGTACATTAGGCGTATACAAGAAACACCTAGCCCAAAATACACCAAGGCCGAATGGGAACAAAACACACCTCCCCAACCCCAACCCCAACCCTAACCCTAAACTCCCTCTACAAGGACGGCTTCATAATGCCCTCCCTTTAGTCTTCCCTTGACTTGAACTACCTCCCTTAGCGTAGTAGTTGATTACCCAAGAAAGACGCTTTAACTCTCTGCTTTTCTTAAATCTTGATTTGGTTTCAAGCGAGTGGCCCACCTCAATCGCAGTGAGTAGTGCAACATCTATTTGAAAGAGTTGACACAATGGTTGTTGTGATGGCTACGACAGTGATCTGATGGTTGAGATGGTGGTTGTCTGGTTCCTGCAATGAGATGCTCTAAATGGTGCTTGTGATCTGCTATGAAATTTGTGGAATAGTAGTGATGTGGTAGTCATGCTTTCCTAGTCGAAATAGTGCTGGTGGAAGAGGGGTCAGAGGTGATGGTAATTGTGGGCAGGGCTCGTGGTAGTGTGAAGTTTTTAGAAGAGGCCAGAGTTGGGAGGGGTTGTTCTGGCATGGGAGGAGCACCATGTCAAAGGTGGAGGAGCAGGTCATGGTGTTGGAGGCTGCATTTTGGTGATGTACAGATAATGACAGGTGTTGGGTTTGTTTGTGGTTGTGGTTGTGGTAACAGCCATTCACCACCCAACCCTTTTTTTGAGGAATAAGGAATCAGTTTATTAATAAGAAGATGATTTCAATTTTACTTATCAAAAAAGAAGAAGATGATTTCAACTATACTTGTTGTCTACAAGAACAACTTCATCAAAGTTACAATCTAAATATAACAATTCAAGGAAACCTGATTATAATTTTGGAGTTTATTGACACTAAGGCACTCGTCCAATCATTCAAAGATCTAAGGAAAAGGGACTTGGTCAAAACAAAATTAAGCTTCATCTATTCCTTTCCCTTCAAATCATCCACATTAGACATGGTGGAGTAGCTTTCCAAATTTTGATACTTCTTGGCAGCAAAATTTTCCTCAAGGAAAATACGAATTGTCTGTGGTATTTGGAAGCATTGATACTGACCACAGGACACTGGTGTGAGACAATACAAATATGACGATACAGTCATACTTGGAAAAACTAGAGTACAACAGTGGTTATAGGACAATCAATTGATTATATTATATATTTCTAAATATACTTTAGTTTATTTCTAAGTTTAGGAAATATATTATTTTTGGGATGCGTAAGATGAGTTTATTAATGAGCAAAAAAAGTTGGGAAGGCATAATAATTGAGGTACACTGGGTATACAACAAATACACCTAATGTGCGAAAGAGAAGAGAAAGAAAGTCCTGTAAATTAAAGCTAGAGAGACATAAGGTGGTTGCCATCCGCTGGTAGATTGTATTGAACAAGTACGCTCTATATATAAGTTTTTTCCCCTTTGATTCTTCTGTCATCTAGGAAAGTTTTTGTATGTTTGCATGTTATTATTTTTCATATAGACTTCATAGTAGCTTCCTACATTCTGGGTTCCTTTTGTTCAATATAATTATATCAGTTTCATTGAGTTCTCGCTTTCTTTTAAGACATTCAATTCTCACTTTTTGTCACACAATCATGTATATTTTGTTTTAATGGGTTGCAGGGACCGACCTGGGGAGGGTCTTACATTTGCTTTTCGTTTCACTGATGCTACAATATCAATTCCTAACCAGGGTATGCTGAAGATACATTGCTCGCATTTTGTTGATTCTCTCATTGCATATATGGCTTTAGTTTCTATTTTAGTTGATTGGATTGATTTGTGTGGGTCCTTAATTACCATAAACTTATCTCCTTTATCTTATCCGTGATTCCTAACCAGGAGTTGACCTCATTCGCCAAGGATGGAGTAGGAGGGGTCCGAATGTATTGCAAGAAGGTTATGGATCTGCAACAGTCTTACCTGAGCAAGGCATATATCTAGCCGCATCTATATATCGACCTGTGCTTCAGGTTTTTGGCTGCACATATGTGCTATCACTGTGAAATATGTATTTGCATAGTGGGTTCTCTAGTTGGCCTTTTCTGATCACTTGGTCTCTGCAGTTTACAGATAAGATTGCCTCAATGCTGCCGACAAAGTATGCCCAGCTTGGGTAAAGCTCAAAACTCTTGTAATCTTTCCATGTTTAGTTCTATATCTTATACAAAGAATCACCATGTTGTATGAGCTGTCAAGTAGTTATGAAGCCTATAAGTTTTTTGGTACACTTTTCATGTTACATGCTGTTTTCTCATTTCTTGCCTAACTGAAATTGGATAGAGTAATGCTAGGGACAAGCCCCAAATGCACAAGCCTTTTGTAAAAAAGTGGGCTCCATCATAAAAAACTGAATTTTTCACTCTTTTGGTGGGGTCAACTTTTTTTTTTTAAATTTTATAAAAGGCCTGCATGAGGCATTTTGGGCTTATATATATCATTATTCTTTCTCGTACTGCTAAATTATCAACCTATGTCATTTTAGTCTGTTGGCATGTTTTGATAATTAGCCAATGCTGGGTAAACACTAAGGTTGACAATATGTGACACGACTCATGGACCCAACACAAAATTAATGGGTTTGTGTTTGATATAAACGGGTTCGGGTCAAAACGGGTTGACCCGTTAGAACACGATTAATAAACAGGTTAATAACAGATCAACCCGCAATAATCCGTTTAAATCTTAATTCAAAATTACAATTTTTTTTTATAAGTAAACAATATTATTGATAAGAATAGGCAAAGCCCAAGTACACAAGATGTTATACAAGAGACAAAGGCCTATCTAGGTTGCATAAGTGAAAACAAGAAAATCATGTAAATTAAGGCCATTAAAATGTATAGCTATGGCCCAAAGAAATAGAGTACGGAAAAATAAAGATCGAAGCTCCTCTAGAGTCCGCTCCTTTTCTTCAAATGTTTGATTGTTACGCTCTTGCCATATGCACCACATAATGCAGATAGGGACCATTTTCCACACGGCTTTGATTTGTATAGCACCTCACAAAAATGTCTAGCTGGCCAATAACTCAACCACTGTGGCAGACATTACCCAATTTAACTCTATTCGGCTGAACACTTCGATCTACAATGCTCTAGCTACCTCACAATGTAGCAAGAGATGATCCACTGACTCGCTGGCTTTCTTGCACATATAACACTAATCTAAGATAATGACCCGATGCTTCTTCAGATTATCATTTGTCAGAATCTTGGCTAGAGTAGCTGTCCAAGTGAAGAAAAGTATTTTTTTTTTTTTTTGGGGCTCATTCCTCCATGGGAAGAGTATTCGTTAAATGAGTAAGGGATTTATAATAGGATTGAACCGAGAATGCTCTCTACCTGCAGATGTCCACCACAACTTATCGTCTCGCATTCCATTCAGCTTCACGGAATGCACTAGGCTGAAGAAAGCCTTAAAGCTGTCTACTTCCCATTCTTGGGCTGCTTTATTGAAGGTGACGTTCCATTGGACTTGGTCCTCTGATCGATCCATGAGGTCCGCCATTGAAACTTCTTGGTCAAGTGCCAACCAGAAGACGGATGGAAATGAGTCTTTTAGAGCCTCCTCCCCACACCATAGGTCCCTCCAAAATTTTATCCGAGTGCCCGCACCCAACACAAATTTGGCATGGCGAGTAAACACCCCCCACCCACGTCTAATGTGCTTCCAAATCCCCACTCCATAGGCCCCGTTCACCTCTCTAATACACCATCCCCTCCACATACTTCCATGTTTGCAATCAACCACCAATTTTCATAGGACTTCTGGTTCCATACTATATCTCCATAGCCACTTTCCAAGTAAGGCCCTATTGAAAGTTCTCATATTTTTTTTATCCCCAATCCACCAGAAGAAATTGGCCTGCACACCTTGTCCCAACTGACTAAATGGAACTTGACTTTGTCCCCCATCCCGCTCCATAAGAAATCACAATGGAGTTTTTCAATCCTTTTTGCCACATAAGCTGGAATTGGAAATTTAGACAGAAAATAAGTTGGTAAGTTAGAAAGAGTACTCTTGATTAGAGTCACCCGTCCTCCTTCCAGCGAGTAACATCTCTTCCACCCTATCAATCTTCGTTCTATCTTCTCGATAATTGAATCCCAAATAGAAAAAGCCCGTGAGGCTGCCCCCAGTGGCAATCCCAAGTGTACTAGCCAAATGTCGAGTGTTGCTGACATTCCCAACCGACACTAACTCTGATTTATCAAAGTTCACTCTCAAGCCTGACACTGCTTCGAAGCATAATAAGAGTGCCTTCAGTGCCCTGAGTTAGTTTTGATTTGCCTCGCAGAAAATTAACGTGTGATCTGCAAATAAAATATGAGAAATAGATATACAACCCCTATTGGGGTCACCTACTGAAAATCCAGCCACAAAACCATTTCTAACCATGGCCAATAGCATCCAACGCAGAAGAAACCAGCTGAGCTGCCATTAATCAGAACTGAGAACTTTGCTATTGAGATGCACCATCTAATCCACGTACACCATCTCTCCCAAAATCCACATCTTTCCAACAAAAAGAGAAGGAAGTCTCACTTTACATGATCGTATGAACTCCAAGGGGTTGGCCCAAGTGGTGAAGACCCTGGTCTTGGGGGTATCACTCCCTTCAAGGTCCAAGGTTCAACACCTTATGGGTGCAAACAATCATTTGGGGCCACACCCCCTGATGAAAAGCCAGCGATTTAACCAGTTCCGTGTAGGGAAACTTCTGAGGGTGCAGGGCACCGGGCACGGGCTGGGGTTTACTCTGTAGGGGTGGGACCGGGATTTATATTGGAGAGGTTCCCCGACATAAAAAAAAAATTTACATGATTGTATGCCTTTTCCATGTCTAGCTTACAAATACTCTCTACAGTCCCAGACTTTAATCTTTTCTATCTAGACATTCATTGGCTATAAGGACTGAATCCATAATTTGACGACCCCTTACAAATGCATTTTGCGGCTTTGTGATTATCTTGCCTAAAGCCTCCCCTAACCTGTTTGCAAGCACCTTTGAAATAATTTTTTATATCCCATTTATGAGGCTAATAATCTTTCACCTCCGAAGCTCCGCTTTTCTTTGGGATCAAAGCAATAAAAGTAGTATTTAGGCTTTTCTCAAACTTCCCAGTTGAAAACAATTCCTGAAACACGTTCATTATATCCTCATTCACTACTTCCCAACATGTTTGGAAGAAACCCATCGAGAAACCGTCTGGACTTGGTGCTTTGTCATAAGCCATTCCTCTTATCACATCAAAGATCTCCCCCTCCTCGAAAGATCTCTCCAACCAATACGTTGTCTGTGGTTCAATAGAGTCGAAAGCAAGTCCATCAGGTTTTGGCCTCCACCCCTCTCGTTTTGTAAACAACTGTTTATAGAAATCCACCACGTGGTCCCGGATCATAGGAGCCTCCCTGCAGTCTATACTATTAATATTCAGCATCTCAATGGTATTGTATCTCCTATGAGAATTGGCCACCTTGTGGAAAAATTTTGTAAATCGGTCTCCTTTCTTTAACCATAATGCTCTTGATTTTTGACGCTAAGAGATCTCTTCTAGAGAAAAAACTTTCTCCAACTTTGATGCCAACTCTGTCTTTCGCACTATTTCTTCAGGGGCGAGAGATCTATCCTTAAGTATCCTCTCAAAACCTTGTAATTCCTCCACTAATGATTTTTGCGCTCCCTTATGTCACCAAATGATTGGAAGTTCCAAAGTTTTAAATCATTCTTTAAAGCTTTTAGTTTACCTGCAAGTATATAGGAGAGAGTACCATGAAACTGATAAGATGACGACCAATTTCTTACCCTATCCACAAAGCCTTCACTCTTAAGCCACATATTTTCAAACTTAAAATATTGACGCCCGCCTCGAATACCACCACCATCCAACATGATGGGAAAGTGATCCTAGCAAAGGCGAGACAACCTCTTCTGACACACATTCGGGTAATGGATTTCCCAATCCAGCGAGATTAGGAATTTGTCTAGTCGATATCACGTCTGATTATTGGACCAAGTGAATGAGCCCCCTATGAGGGGAAGATCCGCCAGGTTCAAGTAAAAAATACATGCTGACAAATCTGTCATTGCTGGGCGCAACCGGCTGTCTCCGAATCTTTCACTAGGGAACCTTATGACGTTAAAATCTCTTCCTATGCACCAAGGGAGGTCCCACCTACTATGTAATGCAATAAGTTCTTCCCATAATAATCTTATGATATTGTCAACATTCGGCCTGTATACACTTGCAAAGGCCCACAAAAAATTATCTTCCACAACTTTAAAAGAACAGGCCACTGTGTACTCCCATACAAAATCCTCCATTTTATCCACCACCCTTCTATCCCACATCACTAAGATTCCACCCGAAGCCCCATTCAAAGGCAAATAAACCTAATGTGCATAAGGACAGCTCCAAACACTTCGCACTACTTTTCTAGACACTTATTTCAGCTTTGTTTCTTGTAAACAAACTATGTTAGCCCTCCATACCCTAAGCAAGTTTTTTATGCGAAGACGCTTATTTGCCTCATTCAACCCACGATTGTAGACGATTTTCGGCTTCATAAAGGATATATAATCCCCTTCCTTTTGGATCTATCGCGGCTTGAGTTGCCCTCATAGTTCAAGGACCATTTGAGTCTCTTAAGCTCCTTTTGTTTCTTGGTCTCAGATTTTTTAGACTGAGAGTGACACCTCAATGGCGGTGAGAAGATCCATAAACTATTCCACAAACTCCGCACACTCCATTCTCACACAATGTTGAGTTTCCTTTACCTTTCGAAGCACCCAGTCAGACACATTGAACTCATATGATAACTCACAGTTCAGAGGAAAAGGCTCCCCATCTCTCGAAGCCCACTGTGCATTTGAAGACATCCCCTTCTCCTCCCCACCAAACAGATTTTTTCCCTCCCATTTGACCTCAATACCCTCATTGATCTCCACATCATTGCCAGAGAATGGAGTTGTTAATAGTGTATCAAGAACCATCACCACTTCGCTTCCACCATGGTAAAGCATCTGAGATAGCCCCACGTTACCTTCCTCATTGAGCTCCATGCTTATCTCGCCTTCTCCTTCCGACAGCATCTTGAGATGCTCCTCAGGATGAAATAAGGCCTCCGCTGGAGAATGTAGAGGTTCCAGTGTGCCTATTGGCAGTTCTGGCCACACTGGATTGGGGATGGGGCTTTCGAAGGCAAGATCTCCTTCGTTTCCTCGTTTTGCAGCAACGCCAGCATATCCACCACCATCGACGGCGTTTTCTGGGCCACCATCGATGGTCCCACCTCAAGCCACCATGCATCCGCAGGTTTCTCTGGCAAGGGTGCGAGATTGCCGTTGTTGGTGGGCCGGCGAGGACCTCCATTATGTATCCTTCAAATGGGCTGAGATTTTGGGTTAGGGGGCTTGGGCTTGGGCCCAATTGTGTGAGGCCTTGCCCCACAGTTGTTACTGAAGCCCGCGTGATACTGGGTAACGCAATCGGGCTCAAGCCCAGTTGGTTGGGGCCTTGAGTTGCCCAAATGGCTGGAGCCTTGAGGTAACGGGCCAAGACCCTTGTTAAGTGGGTCAGCTCCCACAGACAGACCCATGCTAGGCCCATTTCTTGCCGAGCCCATCTCCACGCTTATAAGCCAATCCACTTTGGATTGTAGTGAATTCAGTTGAGACTTTACGTCCAGAAGAGAGGTGAGTACCTCTCCTCCTGCCACGACACCCAAGGGTCTGCCACCACCACCCTGCATTGTACTGGGTGAGGCTCTCTATCAGAGCCGTGTCCCATACCTTGCTTTGCAACAATACCACTTTGCCCTACCATGTTGATGTCCCTTATACACAGATCACGGGGTTGCTCCACCATCATTGCCTCCCTATAGAAGCGATGCTGCGGTTGAGCCTTTAACTCCTTTGATCTCTTCAGAGTTCCTTCATTGTGAGTGGACTTCCCATCATGAATAAATTCCCACAGAGCCTCCCCCATCCTCTTCCACCCTCTGCCGTCCTCCTCAAGAACAAAAATAAAGTTCCTCCTACCACCACCACCGTATTCCACCACTGCAATGTAACGACCTTGAGCATTCGAACAACGTTGCGCAATAAAGCTGCGGCTACCTTCCCTGACTGTGGTGAAATAGTCTCTTTTTTCATCCTTCATGCAAGCTTCCATGGCCATAGCCAACCATTGCACTATTGGAGGGCCCAGAGCCACCCTTGACACCACCCTCTAGCTTCTTTCTGTAATAACCAGTTGATCCCCCTCCTTCACAAATGAAAAAGGTTTTGATTCTATTACAATATCTTTTGAAAGCACCATTTTGAAAACACACCAGCACCCAGAAAACTCAAGACGCGCCATCACAGACCACCCAAATACAGCGGAGAAAATAAGAGGTTTTCCATCATCACCTCAAAATTACAATTTTATTATGGTTGGGTTGTAATATTAATATTTCTCAATATGCTTATGTTTTTATTGTTGAGATTGTAATTCTAGGTCTGTGCTCATATTTATCGTTTGGTTTGTAATATTGATTTTATTAGAAGTTAAAATCTGAAAAGTATTGATATTTTTTGTTAGTAGGTAGTCTTATTTTTTTTATAGATACTGTGGCAACTAATAAATATAGATTTTAAAGTTTATGTGAAATTATGTTAATCATATCAAATGGGTTATGCGGTTAGTTCAATCCATTTACGTGAAACAGGTTGAATGAGTCGTATTGTGTTGACCAATTTTTAATTAATTATTAAATGGGTCAAAACGGGTGACACGACACGACCCGTTATATAAATGGGTCGTGTTAGGGTTTGAAGGTCTGACCCGTTTAGCTTAATGGGTCATGTTCGGTTGACCCATATAGTCGAATGTCCATGAATTGACACGAGCTACAAACACGAATTGCCATCCCTAGTAAACACTGTAAATTCAGTGTTGTGATTCCTCTTTATTCACCTGGTATCAATATGCATTGAATTCCAATCTTTCTAAAAACTGCAGGAATGATGGATTGCTTTCATTTGTGGAAAACTTCGTGAAGGACCACTTTTTACCAACTATGTTTGTAGACTACCGAAAAAGCGTACAGCAAGCTATATCAAGCAAGTTCTCTGAACTATCTTAATTGTCTTTTTTTAACCCTATGGTTGAGAGCTGATAAAATGCATTGGCTCTTCTTTTATTTTTTGGTGGGTTGAGTTCCTGAAACTACGCACCAAATTTTTTTAACTCATTGTACCTCAAGGCTCTAACTTCATCTATTCAAAATGCGTTATGAGGTCATGATATCAATTTCCAAGGTTCATCTAAGTGCTGCTAATTCTTCTCATACTTGCACTCGTGTGTGTGTGCTACATACAGAAATAAGTTGCCACTTTGACCTTGAAAGAATTTTCTTTTTATAAGCAAATTATTTATTTTTAAAAAGGGAAAAGTAACGCATGTTTTACAAGAACGAAAATGCTATCTATACTTGCAACTTTACTCACATAACCATACGTGCCGACGTGTCAGCTATTGAAATGGTGAAAATTTTGAAAGTTGGAATTCGAAATTAGAGCTAAAAAAGAAAAAAACTGATAAAATGGGGCCGTTACTCAATACGAATAATGGTGTCCGTATATGTAGCACTACTCTTTGTTGCCACTTCTCTCTTGATTAAACAAAAGCACAGATGTAGACATAAACCAATTTCTGAAGACTACAATCTGTTGGCTGTATAACATTGAAGAAGTAGGTGACCTATAGACTCCTCACCTATTGAGATTCTGCTGTCAGTAAAAAGTCTATTTTATAGTCTCCTGTGTTAGGATGCTATTTTCTATCATTAATAAATTTCCTTTTTTATGACAGTGGCCGGACCTTAAAGATCTCTTTTTCAAAACCCTTTGCCATTTGATAATTGCTCATTTTAGCTATTCTATTTTCTAGTTTTAAGGTTTCTTTGCTCTTTTTTCTTATTCTTGGTAGGTGTTTCTCGTGTATATGCCACATGTACTCGTCACTACCTCTATCGATCATCAATAAAGTCTAACTTATTAAAAAAACTAATAAAAAATGCTTTCTGGAGATAGCCTACAGCCGTAAAAGGCTATAATGCAACACAGCATGTTCACGTTGTTTTTAATATTTGAAGGCACAGAACTTGGGGAAGGAATGAAACAACTTCACATTATTTGATCGTACAAAGAAGATTTTTTTCCCTTTCACTTACATCCGTGCCGCATGCAAAGTACACAGGATAGTTGGATGACTCATTGAGATATTGTTTGATGATGCCTATGTACCTGGGACCCGTGCATATTAGTCTCTTGGTTGTCTTTGTTCTGCACAAAAAAGTGACCTTATTTCTGTGAGTAATCTTATAGGTCCAGCTGCATTTCGGCCGAGGGCACATACTGCTGCTACTTATACTCCATTGGTTGAGAAGGGTAGACCGGTCTTACAAGGGCTTTTGGCTATCGATTTCTTGGCAAAAGAGGCAAGTAAACTTGTTTTTCCCACATTACAAGACCACCCCCCCCCCCCCCCAAAAAAAAAAAAAAAAAAAAACTTTGCAAACAATCCCACTGGATTCACAGGGTTTGGACGCTGTAGAGCCTCTAGTCTGAATATATGTCTTAACGGTTTCTATAAATCACTTATAAAATAAACAGTTCCTGTCAATTATTTTGAGGGTATTTATTGTGGTATTTTAACTGCCTAATTGACACTCATATAACTTACTCTAGGTGCTTGGATGGGCTCAAGCAATGCCTAAATTTGCCGGTGACCTTGTGAAGTATGTGCAGACTTTCCTTGAGCGTGCATATGAAAGATGTCGTACTTCATACATGGAGGCAAGGAGTTTTCTCTTCACTCCTTTTGACTTGGCACATAATTGCTATCATCATTTTTCTGTTATATTTTTCTTTCTCCGCTAGTTTTTTCCTTGTGCATCCTTGATTTTTTTTTGCCAGCTCATAATTAGTTAAATTCTCGGGGCTTTATGCCTCATGATTTTAACTGTAGTAGATAGTAATATTTGAAAATATTTAGCATTAACCATCGTTTGTATCCTTTCTTTTTTCTTTTTTACAAATCTCCTGCAAAACCTTTTTTACATCTTTGTAATTTTGCCTTATGATATGAGATTCCAAAGCAATTTTATAATTTCCTTTAATAAAGCTTATTATTCCACCACCAGATCTTCTAATCACCAAACCAATCTGATTTCTATTTAGTATTTGTGATTAGCTGATTGGTTCCATTATATGAATTTGATTTAACTTTAGATCATTTTTCATTGCAAGTTCCCATTGCTTCAATATTCACATTTTATCCTTTTTCTATCCCCTATATTTTTTTTGCTTGCCAGTAATGCAAGTACACTACCACATAAGGAAACAAATACACATTTAGGTAACCATACACCTGCCCAAATTCATTACTTCTGCTATATTACGTTGGAAAATCAACATAAGTTATTGATCTTTAATTAGTTTCTGTAATAAAACCTTTTGAAGAGATGGCTTGTATCTGCTGCACAGCAAATGTTGCCATGATTACTTGTCCTGGAATCACATTTCCAGTCATTATAATTTTAACTTCTAGGACCCTAGGTACGCCCACTGAGCACTCCATTTGGGAATGTTAAAAAATAACTTTGTTTCTTATCAAAAGCTTTTTTTCATAATATTTCAGGCAGTGCTTGAGAAGCAGAGTTATATGCTCATTGGGAGGTATGATATTGAGAAATTGATGCGACTTGATCCAGCAAGTTCTTGTTTACCAAATCAACTTGGGTTGTCAAAGATTGACAACAATGCCTCTGATGCTGAAAGTGTTGAGGTTGAACTAGAACTGAGCGATTCATTGTTGGCTTTGCGGCCCATTAAGCAGGTCCCTCCATTACAACTACTAATGTTCTTCCTTTTGGGGCTATTAATTTCCCGCCAATAAAGTGCTGTTAGATTATTTCTGTTAAAATATTATAGCGGCCCATAATCTTGCTGATTATGGGTCCTCACTGCATTGAAGAGATGATCATAGATATGAGGATTATGTGTTGATGTTTGTTCTTTCATTTTCTATTGTGCAGGAGAATCTAATTCGTGATGATAACAAACTCATTTTGCTAGCATCCCTTAGTGATTCATTGGAGTATGTTGCAGACTCAATTGAAAGGCAAGTTTTCTCATATTGTCACGGTCCTAAATTATGATGCCTCACTGGCATGAAAATGATTGCATATAGGAAAATAGGGAATTTTCTTCTCTAATCTTTTTGCTTTCTGGAAGTTCTTAATGAAACACAATTTTCATGCTATGTGTAGGCTTGGACAATTAAACTCAAGAGTATCCAATAAAGGAGAGGATAATCCCAAGCACCGTCATACTCGAACAAGCAGTGCACCTACTAGGGATCTGGCATCATTTGCTGATGAGTACAGGAAATTAGCAATAGATTGCCTCAAGGTATTACGTGTGGAGATGCAGTTGGAGACGATTTTCCATATGCAGGTTTGTAAAAATCTTGCAATTTATATATCCTTTATCTCAAGTGGAATACAGACAAGATAAAGGTGTTGAAAGTGAAACATAGAGCAATGAAAAATACTTCAGCTCACTGAACATTATGATTTAAACAGGAAATGACAAATAGGGAATATTTGGAGGACCTAGATGCTGAAGAGCCAGATGACTTTATTATTTCACTCACTGCTCAGGTCAGTATTTTTAGCTTTTATCGATGTGTACAATAGAAATCTAAGCCTCCTTCATTTGAAATCGCCGTGTGTATCATATCCTCTTGGAGATAAATCTTAGTTGTCTTTCCTCTTTTGTACCCATAGATAACACGTAGGGACGAGGCGATGGCACCTTTTATTGCGAGTCCAAAGCGGAATTACATATTTGGTGGAATTTGTAGTGTTGCGACGAATTCATCTATCAAGGTTCACCTCTCCGTGGTTTTGGGTTATATTTTAGTGTTCTCTCTGAATTCAATATGTTAATATTTCAAGTTGCAGTCCCAAGCAATTTTTAGGTCACTCATTCACTGCTAACGAGAAACTGCAATGTCTGATTAGGCTTTGGCTGATATGAAATCCATCAACCTTTTTGGGGTTCAACAGATATGCCGGAATTCAATAGCACTAGAACAGGTATGATCTTTGTTCACACTAATTGTCTCCATTCCTTCAAATTGATTTGAGTGATGGAAGCAAGCATTTATCAGATTTTTATTTGTTCCAGTAAAATAAGAATAAATGCTCTTATACAATGAGTGATTTTAGTTCAGCCGTTATCTTAAGCTAGCTCTTCCTCAATCCTTCAGTTGAGCCTTAATCTGTCAATCCCTCATTAAAACGTCCTTGTCCTTGCAGATGCAAATTCACTAAAGGGAATGTGATTTGCATTCCTAGCAAATTCAAAGGTTTTACCCTCAGGCTTCATATTTCCTTTTTTTTTTTCAGGTGGAAATGAAGCTTTTTTGAGTGACTATAGTTGTCCCTAAATGATTGAATTACCTATAAAGTTATATCATCCTCCATGTGCTTGATGTAAAAAAAAAAAAAAAATGGAATATGTGTCTTGATGTCCAACATGTGACATGTGAAGGTGTCAACTATTCTCCTTTCTTGTTTATGCTAGTTTTCATTCATGTTTAGATTTTAGCAGTATGATGAATAAGATTTGATCCTCTCCAGTGGACTAATGCATGGGCAATGCAATTTCCTATGTCAAAATGGTTGTATTGAGTTGAACTGCATAACAAATGGGACAGGTTCTTACCTCCCAATTGCAGAGGGCAAAGGCTCTTAGGGGTTGGCCTTCCTACATTTGGGTGTCATTATATAAAAGGTCGACATTAAGCTGAGAGCAAATGGCAAATATCTTTAGAACTAGGGTGGTCATATACTTCGATCCATTAAGACCAACCCCCCAATCGTGGAAATGGGGCTTGCTGGTTTTTATTTTGATTTTATGATACAATACTGCCTTCTACATTGTGTTTATTGGCACTACAGGCCCTGGCAGCTATCCCATTGATTAACAGCGAAGCTGTACAACAGAGATTGGACCGTGTCCGTACTTACTACGAACTTCTAAACATGCCATTTGAGGCAAGTCATGAACTTTAGAGTTTGTTGTTTAAACTTGTGTTGGCACCAGTGATCAGTGTTGCTATTCTTGTTTACAGGCCTTGTTAGCCTTCATTGTGGAGCATGAGAACATTTTTACAGATGCAGAGTGAGTTAATATGACTGTCTTAGTGATTTCTCTTAGTTTGAATACATTTTGTAGTTGGCGAATAACGTAACACGTAACTTTGACAGGTACATGAATCTTCTAAAGGTCCAGGTCCCTGGAAGAGATATTCCTGCTGATGCACAGGATCGTGTGTCAGAGATTTTATCCCATTAGCTTTACCAGTTCTGGATTTAGATTGAATTGTCGCATATCAAGTTGTAAGGTTCTTTGTTCTAGTCTTCTAGACGTAGTGTGTTGCTCGAATGCGTGTGAGATTGTTTTTTCTTAGGAAAGGCTGATGCTGCAATCGGATGTAGATGCCACTTCCATGGAAGTCACCACTCAGCATGTGCCATACCGTGGTTTAGTTTGTGACATATTATTCTGGTGAGACTGTTACCGTTGCTTTTGTCATTGTAATTTGTTCATGGGTAGTATCAATTTTGGGCGTTTTATGTTTTCCTTTTGGGCTTTACGAAGTTTCAATTCAGCAAATCCTGAGAACAAACAGAAAACTCGATGTATATTTGCGATGCTGAGTATTATTATTTGTAAATCATTCAAAATAATTTTCACAAAAGACTTCCAGATCCCTGTTTATCAGTACTTCCAAACTAAACAACCCTGTTCCCCGTAGATAATTATAATCTCATCATTTCAGCTTAGAAATACAGAGATGCATAAACGAACTTGTTTTCACGAGTTCAAAATCAGCACGTTTCAAATTTGTAACGTTCTTGGCATGTGGGATTCCAGACGGGCTCCTCTTACCATATATTACTTGTACTGGGTATCGACCTTTCGCTTTCGTAGTTCGATCTGGTGTGAGATGGGCAGTGGCATGCTTTGGTGACTATGGATCATGAGCCATGATCATATCAAATCGTGCCCCTATGACTAGGTATTCTTAGAGTACGGCTATGTGGTACTCATCAAGTTATAGGTTTGTCATGTTTGTTACAATTTATGTCTACATAAACAATTTTAATTACATGACATTTTATAATAAGATGGGAGCACCAAATCATCTTTATTCTAAGAGTATTTAATATTTGTTGCTATAGAAAAATTTTCTATATTGGCCAATCGATTAGCTCTCGCGAGTAGCAAGCGCAAACAAATTATGGAAAAACAGGATACCATACGATCGAGCTGCAGTTTTTTACACTGCGTTCTGTATATACATAGTCAAGATAAAAGGAATGCGAGATTATAATACTGGATTTTCTATACATTGTGCTACCATTGCATATGCATCTCAGCTTGAAGCGACGAATTCAGCCTGAGTGACTTCTTTGCAAGGTTGCGGATATCTTCTCTACTGGACGACTCCGATATTCCAAAAAGCACTTTCACCCCTCCACCGGATATAAAGTCCTTGGCGTTGTCCTCTGCAAACACCAGTTGATTACAGTGTTAACCATGAAGGAATTAAAGATGTCCACAGAACCACATTGGTACTTCAAGAGACAATTCAAAATTATTTTGCAGGTAAGGTCAATTCTTAATAATTCTTACAATTCTATGAAGGGTAATTATCATAGTATTGATCTCAGCTAAACAGGGTCCTCGGAGAGGTGGCTGCGATGTAATACCATCATTCAACACATTATAAATAGATGAGATGAGGTGAGTCATCTCACCTCTATATCCAAACGGGCCTTTAGAGGAAACCAGCATGTCAAGGGTTTTGACCCAGCAAGTGTACAGGGATTTGAAGAGAGTCGTATATTCTCACTTATACAGATTATAATTAACTTTCAGAATAGATAAAAGTTTCTGGTTTTGTTATCGATGTGCCAGACTCATTGTAAAAGTAGCTGTCCTGTCTCTTTGTATCTTTTCTAAATGAGGAAGCACAGTCAGCAACTTACCATTTTGGGCTAAATGGCAAAGAGCAAGCTCGATATGGCGTCGGGTTGAAGCTGAAGCTGTATTGGAGTTGGCAATTAACCATGCAAGTGCGCCATCATCCATTAGAAGCGAACGGCCTGTTCTATGTCCTGCTAAAGAAAACTTATTCACGTTCATTTTAAGAAGAGACTACCACTGCTTAATTTGGTATGCTATTAAAGAATTTTTTTTATCAGGTATGCTATTAAAGAATAACACCCGCAAACCTTGAATAATTCCTCGTGATTCACATTTTGCAAAGTTAGCAAGTCCTCTAGCAACCTGTGCAATGACATCACTGCTCCCAGATCTAACCATTCCCAGAAGTGCCTTGACGCCTCCATCTTCTTTCAGCAACAAGAGTAGCTTTTCTGTAAGAAAAGAACTACTGCATCAAAACACTAGTAGATCTTCCATCCCTTGTATGATCTCTGGTGCTCGCTAAACCCTCAGCAAGAAGTGATTTAATTGATTTGACGGAAGATATGTCAGGAAAATTAGTGGATCGACAAGATATTGATGCTTACCAGTATTGAAACTGAAGACGGCATAAGATAAATTTAGTAAAAACTTTTTCATTATACACCATCCATACAGAAAATTACCACTCTATAAATTCGTGGCTGAGTGATGTGAAATCACCATCAGCTTACCATTTCCACATAAATTGGCAAGTGCACCAGCAACCATTCGTAAAGTTTGTGGATCATCTGTTTTAGATGCTGTCTTTGCAAGTAGCTGAGCACCTCCTTTGTCAATTACCAAGCCTTGATTCTGTTCTGAGAAGATTCGAAGAAAGAAAAAAAAAAGAGATGAAAGTTTTTCTACAAATGATATGCTGTGTTCTCAATGCTAAAACATTAGATTATTTTGTGTTATTAACAAGCAACCTATCTTATCAAGATTTTCATAAGCAAATTTTATCATCTATTCCAATATTTAATTTAAACATGGAGTATGAAGCCACTTCATCCTCTCCCAACTCACAAATCAACTTACAATATGATGTCTTTTAGAGGAAGTTAAAAAGCTTAAAAACTATGACTCTTCATGGGTAGAGTTACTCTCCTTGTGTTTCTCAAACAAACACAAGGAGAGTAATGGGACAAAAGACCAATGTGCTCAACCAAAATTTGGAGATCAAGGTGTTAACATTAGTGGTCTCTTGTTGCATGGCAACTCAAGGTATGCTAACTGAGGGGATGCTTGGGGAATGAGATGATATGAGAATTTTGTGAATAGTAGTTAGATAGTTTGAGTTAAATATTTATTGGGTATTGGAAAAAGAGAGAAAAAGTTGAATAAAAAATATTATAAAGTTAAAATATTGTTAGCATATAATGTTTTAATATTATTTTTGTTTTGGGATTTGAAAAAGTTGAATTATTTTTTGTTTTTTATTTGAAAGTTGAAAGTTGTAATGATTAGTTTGAAAGTGTTTGTGTTTGAATGATATTTGGAAAGGAAATGAGATGGGATGAGATGAGATGGAAAACTAATATCATTCCATCTCATCCCATATTTGTCTTTCAAGGAAATGAAATGGGATGAGATGAGATGAGATAAAAAACTTTTTCATTTAAGAACCTTAACTATTCATGTACATCTGCACAATGATAAAACCGGAGAAAGCTGCTCACCATTCATTGCCAAATTGGCTATGGCCCCAGAAGCCACTCTAAGAATAGTTGTATTTTCTGATGAGCGCAACAGCATAAGCAAAGCATCTAAACCTCCTTCGTCTACAATCCTCTTCTGATTAATGTCTGAACAGAACACATACAGATACATTAGTTATTATGCACGACAGAAATCCTCATATTATTGACTCTCAACTGAGAGAAAAGAAACATACGAATGACCAATGCATATTCAGCCTTCAATTTAAACGCAGAAACATACTAGGAGACGGAAGGAATAAAGTGCTTTGCTATTGGAAGAGAGGCCCCCTAAAAGATGAAAAATGACCAAGTCTAACAAGTAACAACAAAATACAAAGAGATTATAGCCTCGTTTGTTTTCACAACTCATCTCAAATCATCTCATCTCATCTAATCATTACAACTTTCCCAAATTCTCATACAAAATAAAATAAAAAATTCAACTTTTTCAAATTCCAAAACAAAAATAATATTAAAAAATATATTCTAACAATATTTTATTCAACTTTCAACTTTTATCTCAACTCATCTCATCTCATCTCTAAAAACAAATGAGGCAAGTTGCAGTTGAAAAAGAAACAAACTTGCAAATGTGTACAAAATGGCTTCAACTTTCTTTATGCCAAAGGAGATATGCAAAAGTTTATTCTATTGAGTTCTTTATGTGCAAAAATTTATTTATCTATGTACATTGGTATTTGGAATCTTATTAAAGAAGTTTTCCAAATTTTTTTAAGATTTCATGTCAAATTGAGATAGCATTGAAATCCTACAAATTGTCAGAATCTAATCCATCGATATGAGTGTTCTTGTGGATGCTCATATTTTCAAAACTTCATTCCAAATTCAAACTGGAGGCAACTAAAATCTGGCACCTAAGTTGAGGCAGCATAACCTAGTTTAATTCCTGACTAGTATCTTTTTTTTTTTTGATAAGTAAAATAAGTATATATTCATCCAAACAAGTGTCAATTACAAAGAAAAGTTCTACTGCTCCCATCCTAACTAGGTGGGAACATTAGAAACTAGAAACTCATGAAATTCCATGCCATTAAAGTCCACAGCATGAGCCCAAGTACAAAGGGTCCTAAAAAATAACATTTTTAGCTCCGTTATTGATCTCTCTTTGTCTTCAAAAATCCTCTCATTGCGCTCCTGCCATAAGCACCGCATAATACAGTTTGGAATCATCTTCCAAACCGCTTTAATCTGTCTCACTCCTCGAATTGAGGTCCAACAGGCCAAAGCATCCATCACAGTTTCTGGCATAACCCATGCTAGATCTATTCTGTTAAACACCGCATCCCAAATAGTCCTGGCTACCTCGCAATGTAAAAGTAAATGATCCACCGATTCACCCCCTCTTTTACACATACAACACCAGTCTGCTATAATTATGCTTCTTTTTCTCAGATTATCCGTAGTAAGAATCTTCCCCAGAGCAGCTGTCCACACAAAGAAAGAAGCTTTGAGAGGAGCCTTATTGTACCAGAGCTTTCTCCATGGAAATTGTCTGTCAGGAACTTGTGTGAGTACCTTGTAAAAGGAGCTAACAGTGAAGACCCCTTTCCTTGTTGGACACCACCACAAATCATCTGTATGCTGGGTATTTGGGCTACAAGAGTATAAAAGACTATAAAAATCTATAAAACTCCCCATCTCCCAGTCATGTGCTGCCCTAAAGAAATTGATATTCCAATGGATGTTTCTACCTAGAACTTCCATTACCTCCGCCACCATGGCATCTTTAGCATTTGCGATCACGAAAAGTGTAGGAAACCTGTCTTGTAGAGTACTATTGTTACACCAAACATCCTTCCAAAATCTGATCTTTGAACCTGTACCCAATTGCAATCTTGTATGTTGATGGAAAACCACCCATCCTCTTCTAATGTGTTTCCATAGTCCCTTTCCAGCGGCCCCTTGAACATCTCTAGTACACCAACCCCCCTCGAGACCACCGTATTTGTTCTCAATCACAATCTTCCATAAGGCATCCGGTTCCTTGATATACCGCCACAACCATTTGCCAAGTAGTGCCCGATTGAACATCCTCAAATTTCTAATACCCAAACCACCATTGGAGATAGGACGACATACAAATTTCCACTTGACTAAATGGAATTTGAACTCTTCACCTAGGCCCCCCCACAGAAAGTCTCTTTGTATCTTCTCAAGACGTCCCGCTACACTAGCTGGTATAGGGAATAAGGATAAGAAATAAGTGGGTAGATTAGAAAGCGTACTTTTAATAAGCGTGATCCTGCCCCCTTTTGACAAATACATTCTCTTCCAACCTGACTAGTATCTGTGAGGTTAATATAGAATTCCCGAATTCAATGTTGGCATATGAATAATTCCATCTTTAATTAAAATTCTATAGAAGGTTGCTAACCATTATGCACAGTCCAAAGCGACATGTAAGGGTCATGGTAAGCTGAAAACCCCTAATGCCCGGACTGGAACCCAACAGAAGAATAAATCCTAGATTGAAACAAGTTAACCAGTTCCTAACCTTGAATGAATATTTGAGATACAAATTAAATGTGAACATATATATTAATGACTGTAAGGCAAATTCTTGACTCGATTCTAATTGCAAACGAATGCTTGGATAGCAGAATAAGAATGGGTAAATCTGGAGTTTTAGTTAAATTGGACATGGAAAAGGCTTTTGATCATGTCAATTGGGAATTTCTTCTTTACATTCTTGGGAGATTTGGTTTTGGCGAGAAGAGGTGTTCATGGATTAAACATTGTATTTCAACAGCCAGATTTTCGATATTAGTGAAGGGCAATCCGGTTGGCTTTTTTAACAGCTCTCGGTGTTTGAGGCAATGATACCCCTTATCTCCTTTTCTTTTTGTAATAGTGATGGATGCATTGAGTCGTATGCTTGAAGCGGCTGTTGAAGGAAGATTTCCGTCGGGTTTTGTGGTGGGTGATGTGACTCAAGATAGTATTTCAGTATCACATTTGCCTTTTTCAAACGATACTTTGATTCTATGTGATAACAATCGGGATCACTTTTGTGTATTGAGAGCCTTACTGTTATGTTTCGAAGCTGTTTTTGGATTAAGAATTAATCTTTCCAAGTCTGAAATTGTTCCAGTGGATACGGTCAGAAATATTCTGGATCTGGCCAATATTTTGGGTTGTAAGGTAGCTTTGTTACCTATGAGATACCTTGGACTACCTTTGGGTGCTCCTCACAAATCAGTTTCTATTTGGGATGGAGTGATTGAGAAGATTAGGAGGAGGTTAGCTGGCTGGAAAAAATTATATTTGTCTAAAGGTGAAAGAGTTACCCTGATTAAGAGCACATTGACTAATCTCCCCACTTATTTCCTCTCTCTCTTTCCTTTACCAGTTGGGGTTGCTAAAAGAATTGAGAGGATTTATAGGAATTTCCTGTGGAATGGTAATGGGGAGGAAAGAAAGGTTCATTTGGTGAGTTGGAATAAAGTTTGTCTTCCAGTTTCCTGTGGAGGGTTGGGAATGTGAGCTTTAAGACTTTCCAATAAAGCTCTCCTTGGGAAATGGCTTTGGAGGTATCATAATGAGAGTGTAATGCATTTTTGAGAAATATTGTGGATGTTAAACATGGGGGGAGTTGGTGTACGGATGAAGTAAGAGGGATGCTTGGGGTGGGTTTGTGGAAGTCTATTCGGCTGGGATGGGGGGGACTTTGCCAAGAATACTAAATTCAAGGTGGGGGGGGATGGGGCAAAGATCTATTTTTGGCATGACACTTGGTGTGGGGATTCACCTCTTAAGGTTGTTTTCCCTAATTTCTTCAGGATTGCTAGAGATAAAAGGGGCTGCAGTGGCTGAGTCCTATCACTTTTCTAACAATATGATTTGCTGGATTGTGGAATTTACTAGAGATGTGCAGGATTGGGAAGTATGTGAAGTTTCAGAATTATCAGGAAGATTACATGAGATGAAGCTTGATCAGAACAGGGAGGACAGTTTGCTGTGTGTGCAAACAGTTAATTCCAGATTTTCTGTGAGTTCTTTTTACAAGGCATTAACCAGTCATGGGGTGAAAGATTATCCGTGGAAATGTATTTGGAGAGCCAAGGTGCCTAGTAAGGTTGCTTTCTTCTGCTGGCTGGTGTCTCTTGGGAAAATGCTACCATTGACAACTTGAGGAAGAGAGGTTTTCAGGTGGCTGAATGGTGTTTTATGTGTAAGAAGGATGGTGAATCTATTGATCATCTTTTCCTTTGTTGCGAGGTGGCGACATCATTGTGGAATGAGATTTTTGCGAAGGTTGGCATTTTCTGGGTGATGCCTATGCATGTGGTGGATTTCTTTGTATGCTGGCCAGGTATTGAGGGTAGAAGTAACAACACTGCTGTGATGAAGATGATCCCCTGTGCTTACTTTGGTATTTATGGTTAGAAAGGAACGGGAGATGCTTTGATTATCGTGAACGTTCTATAGGGGAACTTAGGGAGTTTTTCCTTAGTACTTTAAGCTTTTGGGTGAAGAATCTTGTAAGGAATGGGAATGATTGTAATGTTTTGCTTGTTGTATTCTGCTTTAGCTTGTAAGTAGGTGTTCTCATTTGTATACATCCTGTGTACTTGTGCCTATTTACTTGGAAAAAAATTTATCTTCTTAACTATAAAAAAAAAAAAAATGACTGTAAGGCTTTCCTTGTTGTGTTCCTTATTGCACAACTTAGAGATATTAACCCTTGTGTGTGAGGAAAGAATATTCTCGGTACGCATTTCAAAGCTGTTAGTACATAGAAACTAATCTCTTAAAAATTTCCTCTATATTATCATTTTTTATCAAGTGAAAGAAATATTCAATATCTATACAATGGAAAGCTAAAATTTAAGGAAAATGCCACTACAGAAGAAATATTTCATACCCAAATGAAGCAGGGATGATAAGAGAAAAACTTGCACAAGGACTCAATAAATCTAATATCGGATTCTTTGAAAGACAAATATGTCAACATAATTTCATCCACAGAGAAATTATAGGAAATTGAACTGCACCTTCAGCAGCCAGATTGGCAACCACCTTCACACCATGAATTTGTACGTCTGAGTCTTCAGATGCTAATAATTGTAAAATCTTTTGAAGCCCAACTGAATTTATGAAGTCAAACACTTGTAAAGCATAATATCATAGAAGTCAAAACGAAGAAAAAATAAAGAACTTGTCAAAGTTTATCTGGCCCTACTACTGATAAAATCTTACCTTCTTCACATATCTTTGCAATTGTGGCCCTCTGACCAGAGAGAGTCCCTCTTAATTGATTTGACCTGTATGAACCTGTTCGGTTCCCAAATTCTGAAGATTGTTTATTTATATCTTCCTTTGCATAAGATGTCTTGTCCTATAAATATTTTTCAGAAGTGAGAACCTAAAATACTAATAAAAGATTTTGATATATAGAAAGCATGAAACAACTGACCTCAAAATCATTATCATTTTCAGGTACAGCCCTCTTTAGTTTAACCATCTCATTTTCAATAGCCTTCCTCTGCTTCTCTTCCTCTGAAAGTCTTTGACTCACAGAATCAAGTTTTTCATTTAGAGTTGCCTTTTCACAAAACAAAACAAAAATATTATTAATGCTTAAGTCTCAAGTAAATACAAACAATAAATGTTCCGTTACCAAAGTCAAGATAAGCATACTAAGTGAATCTACACTTTGGAAAGAGAGAACTTAAAACCAAACCCATCTGGCTTGGCATGTCAGTGATACCTTCTCTTCCAATAGGTCTTTATTCTCTGATTTCAATAACTGTAGCTCATGTAAAGTATTTTCTTGTAGCTGATACATTTCTTGAAACTTCAACTCGAGTTCATCAATCTCTTTCTGCCCCTGGATTTTGAAACAAATAAGAATAATAAGAAGGATGAAGAATGGATTATCAGCACTAGGAAGAGCTGAAGAGTTACTCGCATTGTGAAAGAGTTTTCCACTCCAAGATAACTGTAGTAACACTGAGATTCAAGAGGAACACTGCCATGGGTTTGTGATGTTTGGAACTTGTAAGAGGTGCCCAATAGGGTTATCTCAAAGTAAAATCAATACATGACCGAGGTGCCAACGTCTTCAGCATGGACATATTGATCTTTACAGAAATAGAGAAGAATTGCTAATTTAAGAGCATGCTAATTACTTAGCATTTTTTTATCAGTAATCAAGAAATTTTATTCATAACAAAAGAAGGCATAGCCCAAGTATACAAGATGTATACATGAGAAGTACCTAACTAGAGTTTAAATTAATGAAAAGAACTAAAGAAATAACATCGATGAATAAGGAGTAAAAACTAACATCTGTCAATAAGAAGTCAAAAGAAGTAACAATTACAGAGCTGAAATTTGCATGTTGCTCCAAAACCTTTAACAAAGAAAACTGTTAATTCACTATCATGAGTAGACATATTTAGCCAACCATGCTCTGTTATGTGCACGCACATGTATCCAAGTTCTTTATTGATCAAATCTCCTGTCATATCCCCTCACCTTAAATTAAGGATGGCACAGTTTAACAAAAGTAATTTATCCAAGTTCTTAATTGCTCAAATCTCCTGCCAAACCTTAAGTTTGATCTTTATGGTGACAGACTTTACTGAGTGATTATGAGAAAATGAGACATGCAGATGGAAGATGTAAAAAAAGGACCACAACTGAAGTTCTAAGAAACCCTGTGCACTTTTTAATAAGGGTAATTCGGACATTCAATGCAGGGTGATAAGTTCCTGAGAGTTTTAATGTATGGGGAAATTGCCGTGACCAAAGGAAATCCTTAAAGAGATAAAACTTTTTAAAATCATCAATACCCTCCTTTCAGTTTTTTTAAGAAAGACATTTAAATGCATGAAAAAAATCTGTGTTGCCAACAACGCATTTAAATGGTGTGTATCATTATCAATATGACCCAAAAAAACCTTTCCTTGAGGGGTAGGGGAAAGGATTTTCTTTTTATAAAAAAATCACGACTTGTTATAACAAAAACAATATGGGAGAAAAGTTGAACCTAAAACTAAGGATATAGAACTCAATACGAACTAATTTGTAATAGAGATAAAATAACCTGTATTGTCTTTTGATGATCACTTAGGAGCCTCTTTGCCAAGTCTAATTGTTCCTCTGCAACTTCAAAATGGGCATGCTCATCCTGTAACTGCTTAACTAGCTCTGCTATTTTCTTTTCATAAATCTGAGTGGTGTCCGCAAGGGCCTTCTGATGCCTAGAATTTTCCATGTGATGATTCTGCTAGCGGCAAAAAGAAGCATAAGAATTTGTGATCCTGTTGCTAAAAATTGGTGGTAAGATTTCAATGTTTTACCATACAATGCAGTGTGGCATGAACAGAAGTGTCAAAGAAAATCAGAAAACAATAACTTTAGTCCATTGCAAGTAGAACAAGCAACACATGCATAAGCCACATTTGAAGCATTCCAAAAATTAAAAATCCCACCAACGACAAACCAGAAATAGTTAAGCCTAAAAGCAAAGTTAGGGCAAAAACATAAGAACCATCCTTTTTCATGGTCAATCTAAACATTACAAACCTGAATTGACTTTTGACTCTCACTCAGGAGCTTCTTCATCAAGTCTAATTGTTCCTCCACACTTTCAGACTGTGCACGTTCATCTTCTATCTGTTTAATCAACTCTGATATCTTCTTCTCATACATCTGAGTGGTATCAGCCAGTACTTTCTGATACGTAGCCTTTTCAAGTTGTTGTTGCTACTAACAATCAAACAGCAGTGTAAATGCTCGTGCCCATATGATAAGATTTTTGTGTAGATAACATTAATAAATGATACGAAAAGAAGCTTATGGTGAACAAAACAGCAAATTATGCTATATATTAGCATCTTAAAAGTAATGATAAGAGAAACCATACATACGATTGTCTCATAAGAGGAGCACTTGAATATACAACCAAGTTCATTTTCAGTCGATCAATAGAAAAATTAAATTGCATGGCATCAATTAATTGAAAATAAAACCTAGTACATCGATTGTCAGGGGAAGAGAGAACCCAATAGGCAAACAAACACTAACTCAAAAAAAAAAGGAAAATACCTTGCTATTTCTTAAATTCATTTCTAGGTGTGCAACTTTTTCTTGCATCAAATTGTTAAGATCTTTCTGATAGTTCAATTCATTTATGTTGCGTTTCATCTCCGATTCCAAATGAATATTTTCCTTTTCCAAAAACTGCAAAGCATGTACAAGATATTAGTAAGAAAATAATAATTATGAGATTTTACTGCAAAAGCATTTCAGTGCAGCACTTATAACTATATATACGACAGACAAGTTAGATGATTAAAATGTGAGAAAAAGTAAGCATATTGCTAGACATCAAAGACCGGTATTTGACTAACCAATAGTGCAAAAGATTCCAGCCAAAAAGATTGCAACTATATATGAGCAGGAAAGACAACCTACCTCAGACTTTGTGACTATAATTTTATTTGCTTCAGCAAAATTTTCCCGACACTCTCTGAGCTGTTTTTCCAATTCGTACTTGTCATCGTCTCTCAACTTTTGTTGCCTTTCGATTTCAGCAGTTAGATTGTCTACTTGGTTCTCAAGCTTCCGGCATAAACTTTCATAATCAAATTCTTCTTTGACCTTTACAGTGTTTACTATTCTCATTGCCTACAAAAGAAATAAGTTATTAGCTTGCATGATATGCAACTACTGTTGAGTGAGCTTGATAATCCACATTTAGAGTAAAACCATCAAAAAATGAAACCAAACCGAGCCCTAGAAATGACATATCAAGTCAAAATGAGGGTTTGAACAAGAAAACCATCATTTCCCTCATCTTCCAATTGCCATGATGTATGAGCAGGGGTCCATGGCCCCCCTGGTCCTCCACTGGCCATGGCCCCCTGGGGGCCAAATTAGGTGCACCCCCATAGTTGTCAGACAACCAGGAGGTGCCCCCAGGTTTTACATCTGTGTATGAGAACCTGGTTTCAACAGGAAGAGAAACTAATAGCAACAATGATTAATCTGAAATGGGAAAGTTAAGCATTGCACTGGAGTTTAGTGCTAACAAACCCATGCTAATCCTTTAGGCCGATGTTTACTGTGCATGAAGTTTGTAGGTTCCAAGAATTAGCAAATTGAAGCATACTCTAGGGAAAAAAGTAAACTTTGATTGCTTTTGTTTTCATATGTTGCAACAGCTCTAGGAGGATTTTTCAACTGCCTTCCGAGCATCACCGTCACAGATACTACAGCAATGACTAAATTCTTCCCTAATTTAAGCACAAATTACTTGCTCTTCAATGGAAGCTAGGCCATCAAGGACACAGCAGAATGCATACTTCACTAAAATCAGATGCCAATATCAATATAGTCTTTCCAATTATTAGTTTCTACAAGCCACATAAAGCTTACAAGGAAAATAAATGCTGCATTTGATTAGGCAAAAAAATAAAATCAACACAAACTTTAGTCTTTATTTTATTTTTTTATCCATTATAATGCTGATCAAGTCCAAGAAAAGATGCACAGGAGAAATATTATTGGAGCATTGACTTTTTTGTAATCAGATCAATACATCATGTATCGGAAAATTTTGGATTCACTGCAATAATAGAGAGTGGGAGAGAGATAGAGGTCAGTAGAGATCAATCACATGAAACAGCTATATAGATTTACAGGATTTATCCAACACACCCGCTGTCCAAACATTATTGTGCTAGCTGTCTCTGCATGGTGTCGTGCAGATGGCCCAATTGTTATTATAAGTGAAGTCCTTGCTGTGCCTATTTCAAGAAAGGGCTTAGGGTAACTATAAATTCTCGGTGTCATCAGATACTAAATATTAAGAGCAGCACCAAACAAATATATAAAAAGAGGCTACCTCCAAATGAGTCACGAAGCAATCTTGTCAGTTTTGAATCCCTAGTAGGTATATGTGGGCTGTTTTCAGCCAATGCATTTATACATTTTCCAAGAGAACTAAGAGAAAGATTAATAAACTTAGCCTCTTCAAGCAGTACGCCTTCACTTCCTGCAACATGAGAAAATAATATGTAAATTCTTGGAGGATAACAAGTATCATGAAAAGGTTGCAATTTTCACGTTTACTACCTACAAAAACCATGTCATTTAAAAAAGTATAATTACAGAAGACTAGTATCACACACATAACATTCACCCATATCCCAGTAACAACATCAATAATAAAACAATACATAAATTATAGGAACCAACAAGGCAAAATAGGTGGAAACATCTCAGAAATATGTTAAGGTTGAGAGCTGTTCCTAAAAACAGGTTGAAATGAAATTCAGAGGTAATATGAAACCAAAATGGTAACATTTAAATGAAATCAAAGACCAACCAGATTTGTCAATCCTTTCAGATCCAGCGAGATCCACAATCAGCAACTTGCTTTTCCGGACAATAGGTATGTCTTTGCCATCAAATAAATCACTTATACTCCCCTTCTCTTGAGAATTTATCCCAAAATTTACTTTTTCATTGACAGCTCTTCGAATATGAACCTACAAAAAGAAAGGTTTGAGATGTTCATTATACAATAGTAATTGAGAAAGTCCGAAATCCTGGAAAATACCCACCATTAAAATTGCATGACTACGAGAAGATTCCGTATTCATCTTTGTATTAGCTGCATGACGGTTTCCCTCACCGACTTGCAGTAGCTGTAGAAAATTATCAAGATCTTGAATTTTAACAACCGTGGCACCAGGCAATGACACTTCACCAGTCTTCGGGTCCTCATTAATAGGAATATTAGTCTTTTCTGGTGCAAGCAAATCTTGTATAGATTCCTTATACAGCTGGAGAGACAATAAAAAATAGCCAGTCATTGAAAATCACAACAATAAACATGCACAATTGTTTATGCAGTCTGATAAAAAGGACCAGAGTCCACAAGGAAATGGTGAAAAGTGCCTATGAAAATGGCTACATCTGATGCGCATGAAATCCATCTTCACTATACCACATTGGAAATTCAACAGTAGAGGTGAATGTATCAGGCCCTTATTTTCTCAATTCAACACATTTTTTCTGCACAATAAAAATCTTTCAAGAGGAAAGGGTGTAGACTAGAACCCAGGAAGAAGTCCACAATAGATACAAAACAGTACAAACTAAACAAAGACCAAGAATCTAAGATTGTAAAGATCCAAAATCACTGAGAAAGGGTGTGAAGTGATTCAGTGAAACCCCTCCAAGGCCCTCATCCAATTGAAAATTCATCACATTACATTTCTAAAGTTCTGTTTAATGTGTTCCAGGTTTGTCCATGACCTTCGAAAATTGAAGCGAGCCAATTGAAGAATATAGAAGTACTTGAAAACATAGGTGCCTAGTACAGAATATGAAAGCACCTTCTTGAAAGCATCATCTCAAAAATCCTGTACAATACACAGACACAAATCTCAGCGCAGCACTTCATACCTGAAAATAGGATACCTCGATAGTATCAGAAGAAGTGGATATATTGCCAATAATGTCTTCAAGGGCTCTAAGCATAATACCTCGCCCAGCTGCATCACCCTTGCCCAGTTTTCCGAGTGTGTAAGTTTTACCGGTACCTGTTTGACCGTAAGCCATAATTGTCCCATTATATCCATTCAAGACACTCTGCAAAAGTATATCAAAATTGACTTCAAATATTAACCTACCATTCCATTCAAGCTATTTCAAAACTTATTACTTGTGTTACAATGAAAAAGGGAAGAGAAAGTTGGGTTAAATTGACCAATTAAAATTACTACTCCATCCCCAACTGTGTCTTATGTTGGAGATTCACAAAGTCTAGTCTCGCTCAATTGATGCATATAATTACAAATGGTCTCCAAATCCCCCTTTCTAAATTAAACTGCTTTCTTTTAGGGAATTTAAGTTTATATAAAGTAAGGGCGACCAACTTTAGGATTTTAATGCTCTGACTTTTTACAAATTGACACCAACTCTTAGATGGACAAAATTACTGACACTCAATCGGGATGGGGAGGGTATAATTAGACTAAATATACTCATACACATTAAACATCCATGAAGTCACGCACAAAGAACATTTCAAATTTTTCACAAAGTCAACTTCAAATTCTAAATTGCTAGTCTAATTTGCAATTTAATTTTCAGCGCAAGAACTCCCCTGTGAGGCTGCATGATTAGTAAATAGTTCTAAAAACTGCAACTTGAAATATCCTTTTCAATTTTCATTTACCTCAACTACTGGTTTTGCAACCACTTCATAAACACGCTTTTGAGAGGCAGTTTCTGTAAAAACTTCATCAAATCTGTAAGACTCAGAACTCCAGTTATTCTTCCTCAACTTTAACCGCTTCAGCTACAACGACACAAGGAACAGTTTCGATGAGTCCAAACGTTCTGGTGGCTAAGTTGGTTAAGAAGATGAAACTTGGGGAGATGGGGGCGATATAGAAATATTCAACATTAGGCGGAACATATATATCACCTCAGGTTGTAACTCAACACAATCAGAAAAATCATCATCTGAAAGTACATCTTCGTCATTTTTTGGTCGAAGTCTGACAGCAACTCTGACCCTTCCAGGATCTGTGGTAAAGATTAAACTCAAGAAGTTCATAAATACAACTATCAACCTATCTTTGAACCAGTAATCACATAAATGTAGCAGGGAAATAGTTTTTGCTTTGTTCAGGGAAGCAAAAGTATGCACAAAGAGGCAACTATCACTGTTTTGGCCTTATAATCAATCTAAGAAACTTGCTTATAAGCTCATTTTGAACATTCAATAGCTTACGAACCATGATGACAAGCTAGTTCTTCTTGATTTCTATGTATATTCCATCGATTGGTTTATAACATATAACCGAGTTACGTTTAATATTAGAAAACAGTTTGCACAGCAATCAAATATTCCGCCCACATGGTTAAAAACGATTTAAATCAGGACGGTTATACTTGCTATTAACTCACGAACAACTTGCTACTGACTCAAAATTTTTCCGTTTTCTCAAGAATAGCCTTATATCTTTGACCATGGTCCAGGGAAAAAACGAAGGAACTCGGCTGTTCTTCACAACAGGCTTCATTTATTTCTATTGAGCCAAATATTCTAAGATGGTCATAGAATTATGTGGGAAGTAATGTTTTGTGTGCTTTAATTCAATATGAGACTGATAAGTTTAATTCAAAACTTTTTTCTGTCGCTTGCACATCGAGTATTTAGATGTATCTCTGATGCTCGAAATTTAGCAAAGGGCAATTGTTCCCACTCGCTTTTCAGCATTATATCCATTCAAATGATACACGTCTCCCAAATCTTCAAGCAGCCGCATAGGTACAGGGAAAAAGAAAAGGCCTGAACGAATATCTGTAAACTCGCATCCCAAAAGGCAAAAAACCAAAAGCCAGCTTAACCCAGTCGTGCAATGTAAACAACACAATATAAATGGTGAAAAAATTAAAGGACTTGAAATTCAAAATTCATATTAAGTACATTCAGAGCGAGGCAGGGGTAGGGGGAGAGGGACTGGGGAGAGAGAGAGAGAGAGAGACCTTCGTCGGCTTGAAAAGAGTGAGCTCGGGAAGTTGGCGTGACAGAGCGTCTGGAAGCGGAGGTGGGCTTGGTCCGACCGGAAAGAGGAACATGATGATGCGGTTGTCTGTCGGACCTATTAGAGGAAGACCTGGAAGCCATTTCCTATGTTATCTAAAAAGAAGAGTGATCACAGCATTCATCCAGTCTAGTTTCAACACAGAGACAAATAAAATAGGAAACCCAGCAAAGATTTCCAAAGAGAGAGTAGTCTAAGAGAGATTGGGCAGCAACTATTGACTGATTTTATAAACAAATCATCCAAAAGAAACAATCAGAGGGAGTTGAGTTGAGGCCGGCACGATGGATTCATGGACGCTGAGAGAGGGAGTGAGAGAGGGACGATTGGAATAATAATTGAATAGAAACCGTGAAACCGGCTCCCTTCCCGCGTAGTTACTTGAGTTTCATAGTTTTTTTCCTTCGCGTCGGTAACGTTTGCGAGTACTAGCGAGTAGTGCTGAGCCGGCAATTATTATTATTATTATTAGAAGTCGGTAACGTTTATATATTTCATTTTGAATGTCCAGTTAAATATTAGTATTAGAAAATGTTACGTACACTTAAATTTGAAATCTTCATGGAATCATTTAAAAAAATTAATTATTATTAAAAAATTAATTCTTTTTATGTAAATTTCGTATTTATTTTTTTTTTTTAAAAAAAATTACATAGCGTTTACATATTTTACAATTGTAAATATAATTTTTCTTACTACGTTTGTTCCCAAGCTCAGCTGAATTCAATTTAATTTTACGCTGAGTCTAACATCCAAACACTTAATTTTTAAATTATTAAATTCATCTTAATTCAAAATCTTCTTATACACCCATAACCTTTTTTGATTTTTTATAAAAAATATTAAACTCATCCTAATATTTAAATACACTTTAAACTCAGTTTAAATAAATCTTACATAATTCATTATATTATTCAATTCATTACTATTTAATATATTCATAAAGAATTTAACTCAACTGAAATTAGCTCAACATCCAAATTATTTATATCTAAGTCGTGGTTACCCTGTTTACTTCATTATGTTTAGAATCGGATCTACTTAAAAGTTAAAAAGAAAGCTCTTTGGTAATTACAAGAACCTCCATTAATGTTCATTCATTAAAATAACAGCACGAACGAACCTCCCAACTGTTCATGATCTTCCTTTATTGTACATATTTCATCCGAAACATGCATGACGTCAATTGGTTGGTTTGGTGCCCGTGACAACACATGTTTGCCTGTAGGCCCTCTTCTGATAACATCTTTTCAACCGCAACCGTCGGGTGTTCTGCAATCCGATCACCAGAATGTGTTTTCGGACAACTTTTGTCTTTTTTAACCAATCGAAGCTGTCAAACACCAGCAAGTAGCAACTCAATAAAGGTACGGAGATCCTGTAGTCTTTTTAGAAACATAAATTTATTTTAAAAAATAATATCAAAGAACAGTCACTGTAACAGTGCATACTTTACACTCACTATATAGCTGCTTCTAGTTCTCTATTTCTTTTTTTTTAGACTTTGAGGATGTATAGTCTATATGATGTCACATCATATATACAAAATGATTACTCTCAACAATGACTTCTATTTATATTTATTATATTTTAAAACTATTAAAAAATTTTACAATTTAATGCATAACAATAATTAAATCAATATATAACTTTATTTTTATAAGATTTATTTATAAACCAAATATTTATCTTTTGGCTATATAATTCACATCAAGATGGTAGTAAATAGTGGTTAACTAATTCGATTGTTTGCATCAATTGATTGATTCCCGACAAACATAAATAAATATACAAAGCTGAAGATGGGTGGAACTCTACTTATAAGTTTATACGTGCATACAAATAACGGGGGAGATGAAGCTGGAGAAGGTGTAAATATAGGCTATAGCTTAATTTTTGTTGTTTGTCATTTGTGCCGTCCAACACGCGTTGTGAAACATCGGCACGACCCTTTTGTTATGTCAAAAAAGCCGACCACTTTAATGCACGCACGAGAATCTCTCTCTTTTGAAATAGTCACCCACTAAGAGAGAAAAATAAAAAAAGAAGAAAGGGCAAACCTTAATAGATATACAATTTAGGAATTAAGACATGTCGGAAAAGGGAAAAAAAAATAGAAGAGGAAAATATTTTACGATTATTCTAGTCATAAAGTGGTTATATAAAAATAAAAATAAAAATCTTTTATACCCTTTATGTTTGACCGTTCTAATTGACCGTTGGTCTTCTTCTTTTTTTTTTTTTTTTAATATTTAAAAATATTAACAAAATATGAAAAAAATAGAAAAAAAAAAACCTGGACGGCATAGTAGCTTTACCCTAAAAGTAATCTCACTAACTAATATGACTTAATGTATTTTGTTAAATTGTCAGTTTGTGAGATTAATTTTATGTAATATTTGTGTAGTTATAGTTGCAACACTACTCTTTATCATTTCAAGAAAGGAAACATTATATTGAAACAAGGATAACCGTGTATTTCTCTTCATTTAGTCATTGTTTATGTGCAAAGATGAGAGGGAGACGAGATATTTAGAAGTACTTTTCATCTCATCTTATTTTATTTATTTCTTAAATATTAATTAAATATAAATATTTTTAAATTAATTATTACAATTTTTTTAAATTAATCATTACAAATTTTTAAATTTTTAAATAAAAAATTATTTAATTTTTTCAAATCACAAAATAAAAATTATATTATAATTTAATTTTTTTCTTTCTCATCTTTTACAACTCCAGAAAACATTTACTTGATAAGTATCAAGGGTTTCATGGATCTGGTGTCCGGGGATCCAAATATGGAAAGTGACTGAAAGCAAAGGAGTTGGACTATGTCAAACTGTCAGTCTTGAGATCAAGTGATATAATATTCTCAATATTATTTGTGCAATTTTTTCAAACCATTAAATATAGTGCTTCCCTGTAGTTGGTTGTGTTTATTAGGCCGGCACTTTTGTACGTTCGTTTTATATCATATGCAAGCTGGACTGCGGGAAAGCGCACATTCTGATCCCGTAATTTGTACAATGGAACATGACATATACCAAACAGCTCGGCAGGCCATGGATGCCTGGGTAAACCAATATTTGTTAAGCCCATATTTCCTTCATCTTTTGCAATTTCTTTCTTGTTTTTCCCCTTCGTTGAGTGCTAGCCCGATGACCAGACCATCCGCCCGTCTAATCTACTGGTCAAAACAAAGCCTGCCATGTGCAATAATTGTTTGTTTGAACGTATCAAGTCGGGAACAGCACAGAATGTCAGGTTTCCTTAGTTGTCACTATCGTTTCATCCAAACAGTGGGAATCCTCCGTCACAAAGCCCCATTGAGCAAAATCCCCTACCTGTAAGGTAAGTAGAGATGCGTACAGGGAGAACATGCCTCGCAATCTGCTCGGTCTCCTAAACAAACCCTCTGGTAATTACGATATTTCCAGAGTGCAGGCCAAAACTGAAGATGGAGTGAATTCACAAACATTTTAATTAAAAGAAAGTGCAACAATATACCTGATAACAAAACATTTCAGACAGTTGATGATTACGTAAAATCATTTCAAATTAATTTTTGGTTTAAAGGGCAGAACACAACATAATTCCTTACATGGAGGCGACAACATATTGCTTTTTGTATATGCTTCGACTTCTGAGGTAAAATCATTACAGCTTCGGATCTTTAATTAAAAGCCAACACACTTTTAGTATAACCATCCTTTATCATCTGCACTGTCCACGTAAAGATAGCAGTTGTAACCTGCATTTTCCACATCTATATGGATGATCTAACCACACCTCTCTTTCGCAGTACGATTTGATCTTTAAATTCTGCAATAAAGATCACTTGCATTGCTACCAATGGTGGCATACACAAGATGCAGTTCAACTCCTGTTATCCAAATTATGTCCTCCCATGGGATTGGAATCACAACCCAATGGTTCCCCCACCCATAACAACAAGGTATTGGTGAATTTCCTGGCAACACTTTGAAGCTGAAGCTTTCTTAATCAGCTGGTTCCTTAACTTATCCCACCCAGTAACTTCAGATCGCTTTGTTTTAGTTCAATGTGCTTCCCTAACCTGAAAACACCAAGACAATGTTTAGCTTGGTAACCACCGGAAGTTAAAAGTGTGATAGATATGAGAATTTAAAAAGTCATATCTAATTTAGTTGAAGTTATCATTTTGAGAAATTACCCGAGATCTGATGGAAGTCTGAAGCCACCTATTCTTACCCGCTTTAATGAATGGATCTGTAACAAGAAATATAAGCAGAGAAGGTAAAATAACAGAAACACAAACCACCAAAAATGCCCCATCATCTTGAAGAAAGAAAAAATAAAATATTTTCCCCTATTTTATGCATATGAGGAAAGAACAACTCCGCTGTACCATGCTATAAAGATGTATATAATCTAAAAAACCCAACAGAATTATGCTCTTAGGCTAAACAATTGAAAGAACAAAAAGAGGCGACCTTAAAGTGTATCATTTAGATTGATATTATCATTAAAATTACGACCAAAGTCAATTTTGGAACAGGAAAATGTTCTCATAAATAAACCAAAGTTGACCTCAAGTCCGGCACTTTTCACGAGCTCTCGAACTTCATGTTTCCTCCCATCATGAACCTGTAGGGTTCCAAGATGAACAAATGAAAGTTCGCTACTACAAGAAATACAGCCGCAAACCTAACTGACCAAGAGTAACACAAAGAAAGTAGCAACTTGTCTTGGATTATGGATATTAGAAAGTTCTAAAAAAATTGGAATCGATAACGGGTACCACGATGCGAAGACGAGGCCTTGATATATCTGTTTGTCGCGGTAGTAACTCAACTGAATCTGGAGTGCAATGGATACCCTCAATCACTGTCCCCTCACTGATCGCAAATAAGTGCCTCTTAGTGACAATGCCATCTATTGCTGCAATATATCTGCAAGATGTCATGTTATATGTCATCAGAATATGCATGAAAGAAAGTTACATTATTCACATCCAACAGTAAAGTGTTGAGACGGCAGAAAATGAATAAAGGACATTAGCATGTACGAACACTTACTCCTTCGTTAAGTTAGATGAAGGATGTGAAAGTCTCTGAGCACAATCTCCTGAAAACAAGCAACATTGGATATGGTTTTAGATGCATCCATTAAAAAATATATAATTTTACTAAAATTCACTTCCTTAACCATTGAGTAAAAATAAACAAAAAAATACAAAAAAAGTAGTAAATAAGTAGTAGGAGAGTAGTAAGCCTATCATTTTCCTTCCCATATATATTTTGAGAAACCCAAGAAAACATCTTTTTAAGGCAGTTGCAGGCATAGAAATTTACGTACCATCATTGGTCACAATAATCAACCCAGTAGTGGCAACATCAAGGCGACCTACGGTGAATAATCGTGGTTTGGGTGGTCCTGGATACTTTTTACCCTGCAAATGAGGACTATTTTTTCATTAATTTTGTAAATTATATTAATGCAAACTATGAAGCCTTCCGTTAGCTTGCCCACATTAGTTCTGTTTTCACTTTAATTTCATACTTCTGAAAACAAAATCAACAACCAGAAAACATTATGTATAAAGTGGCCACCAGCCCATACCCAACTCTTCAAATATTCGTCGAATAGACACAACACGGATTTAGACTCTACATCACCAGATGAGCAGATGTACCTGTCATTATGTTACTAAAATTAGTTTTACATATACGCATCACAGAAAGAGCTCAGGCTATAAAATGATCTCAAACATTCAAGTAGTGCATCAGCAACAGTTACAAACCCTTTTGGTTTGTTCAGGGCAAAATACACCTTTGGAGGCTGCTTCTTAGGAAGGCGGTTCCCATTGACATAAATTACATCCCTTGCAGGATCAACTCGCGTCTGCAAATGAACAGGAGCAACAAAATATAATAAAAATACAAAGGAATGACTCATTTTGAAACGAACAACAACAGCAACCACAAATGTTGTCTTTTTTGTTTTCGTACGAGCGAGTTTTAGTCCCAAGGGGAGGAGGAAGGAGAGATTAGAACTAGAATCCTCTTTGCATTGCTGAACCGTGGTTCCAGCTGATTCAGATTATTAAATACCCTCGGTGCAGTAATTTCAACAACAATTAGAAACACGAAGTTGTATGAAACAGGAAGTTATTCTAACCTGAGGAGCCTTGCACACAGAACCATTAACAGTAACCTTTCCTTCAAATATAAGCTCTTCGCTATTCCGCCTCGACGCCACTGATGAAATTATCACGTACAAAAAAGAACAACAAATAAGCTGTTGATAATTTTTTAACTTGTGCAAAAGTATACATTTGAGATGACAATCAAATAGTGGTCGGCAAATGAACAAATTACCTCCCGTAGCGGCGAGAACCTTGCTGAGGCGCTGCTCAGGCTTTTTGAAATTCTCGTTAAAGAACCTTCTGGCGGCCTTGGAATACTTCGGCTCCGGGCTAACTTTATCAAGGCTCTTATCCTTCTTCTTATTCTTCTTCTTTTCGGTCTCGGCATTGGCCATGGCGTGGAGAAGACGGGCAGGAGGGTGCATCTGGAGCTTGAGGTTTCCATCCTCGCCGCGGACAATCCACGGAATGATCAGCTGATCGCTGGAGAGGTCGTCGGGGTCCAAAAGCTGGTCAGACATGGGGGGCTTGGGCTTGGGTTTAGGGGGCGCGAAGGAGATGTTGAATTGTAGGGAAGATGTGGAAGGGGAAGAAGAAGAAGAGGAAGAGGAGAGCGAGGAGCGTGAACAGTTTATGATGCGAGGAAATGAACGGAAGGGTCTGAGGGAGAGAGAGGGATTGGAGAAGAGCGAGAACGAGAGATGGTGTAGGGTGGAGAATGAGGCCATTGCTGTTGCCATTTTCTGAAAGATAGGGGTTTTGGACCTCATCGGATTCGAGGGGTTTCTTTTTCTCCCCGTCGTAAGAATCAAATGAGAGGCTTCCACGACATGTTCTTTGGTTGACATAAACTACAAGTCGTTTGTTTTAACGACGAGAACTACATGCCAACGAGTCGAAAGGGTAAATATGGTACCATATGAGTAGGGGTGGTGATACCCGTATGGTGGTAGGGGTTTTGTAATCTTTGTATTGGGTTCAAAAATTACTTTTTAAAAATTTTTAGATCTAAATTATATTAAGATTTTTAAATATGAAAAAAATTTAAACTCATTAGAGTTGTATTTTGTATTATTTTAACCTCTTATATCAACATTTATATAAGATGTCAAGATAATATAATAGTCATTTTTAGGCAATGTGATTTGAGCAGTTTTCTATTCTTTTACACTTGACTGGTTTTAATAATGTTTTTTAACATTTTCTTGCGGCATGGCCCTTCCTGAACTACTCTGCTATTAAAATAGTTAGATAGATTTAGAGCAGAGCATACTTCTCGTACATGATCTTGAATCCGAGTTCAATGTTTATCACGTTTTTGAGGAGCACTACAACACTTAGAGAGAAACATAGTATCATCCACCAATCTATCCACTTCAAGAGGCCGAGGAGATCCTATAACACGTTTGACAAAATAACCTCAACGAATTTAGGGTTGCTCTCACAAGATTTTGACCAATGCACAGACATGAATAGAAGAGTACAATAATTGTTCACAAGGCTTCTTGAGTCAAAAGTCAACAAACCACTAAGTGCAACAAAAAAAAATGTGACCAACATAGATGACAATGAAAACAGAATGGTACAATAAGTGCAACAAATAACGTGACCAATAGACAATAAAATAGTACAATAAGTGCAACAGCAAAACAATTTAAATTTGCCCAATCTTTCATCTTAATGCCTCAATATTGTCACTAAATTTGCCACGAGCCTCTCAATACTAAATTGTGTGGTTATAACTACAATAGGTCTCATTGCTACCTCAATCAATATTTGTTGCCCTGACTTGTGTTAAAATCTTAAACAACTTAGGGGCACCATAGATGCTTATAACGCGGTTAATTTTAACTAAACAACATTCCCCACTCCAAGGGGTGTGCACCAACTTTGTCAGAATTGGAATCTCAAAATCCGACTATGACTCCTACTTAATTGGAGGTTGAATCTACCTTCCAACTCCGCCTCTAATATGCAGTGAATTTGCTTCGTTCCAACTCCGTGAAAACGAAGTAGATGTCGGATTTGAGTGGTAATGAAAAAACCAAGCAAATTTTCAATTTGGAATTTCGAAAATTGTAAGGTTTTAAAATCAATATCCAAATAAGCAAAATAATGATATAATGTTTACATTGAACTCAAGCTTGAAACTCCTTTGAAACAGGCCATTGCTCCTCCGATACATTTGAGAATGAAGTGCCAAGAAAAACTTAAGGAAGTGTCGAGAATAATAACCTAAAGAAATTGAGAGGCAGGGAGCAAATCGAGAGACCATTGTCATTAATTCACTTTGGCTTTGGGAGGCATAGGATTTGGGCAACATAGCATTACTCATAAGTTATAGTCATTAACAATACATGTGCTACATGCTATAGATATGTATTAGTAGATACTGCATTCTCCATGACAATTATAAGTGCACAAATAGTATTGAATATAAGTTATAGACTAATAATAAGACCATACTATATATTTATATGAGCAAAATATAAAATAATTGCAAGAAAGTATATATTTTATTTTAGTAAATTAATAATTCGGAGTTGGAGGTCGGAGTTGGTAAGAAAAAAAACTCTACCTCCAAATTCGACAGTGCGGAGTCAGAAAGTCGGATTTTTGCACAACCCTACCCACTCCTGTAATCATTTTATTGTATTAAAAACAATATTAAAAAAGACAGTATATAGCCAAATTCTATTCAGACCGTAATAGGAATGAAATAAACAAACAAGAGCTTAGCATTAGTGCAATTTACCACTAAACGTTTCCGCTCGATTTCAATGATCAAGATTATTTTCCCAACAATCTTGATAGATTTTAGATACCTTGTGGCACTGGTGGAAAATATGGCAGAGGAAAAGAAATAAAATTAATGTTAACTACAAAAAGATTACATTTTAATCTTGGAGGTATGCTTCTTCCAGTTTAAGGTTTTAACATTTGGGTGTAAACAATTTATAGGGATCCATCTCATGAGTAAAAGCCACATCTCATGAGTAAAAGCCAATGACTTAACAGATTTGTGTGATGGGCCGCAATGATCAGTAACTTTGACTTTATCAGGTGACACAAACTTGTTGGATCTCGAATATTGAACACGAAAATCGAAACAAATGAGTTGTACTGACTAACATCTACACAAGAGTTTCCAACACTATCAAATTACATAAGCTTCGGAATTAGTACTAGGGGTGGGCAGTAAGGCCCCGCCCCTGCTACTTTGTCTTCGTTCATCTCGCTCCTGCATGGATGGGTGGGCTATCCCGTGTTAAATATTAATCCAAGTGTGAATATGAATGTGAAAATATCTTGTATAATTGCTATAGAAACAAGCTTGTCTCCAGGCATTTAAGTCTGTCTCCAAAATATCAGACTTGTCTACCAACAGTCCCTCAATTGTTAATGAAAGTGGCTGTTAGTTAGTTTTGTCTCCTGAGCCTCCTCCTATAAAAGGAGATCAATTGTAAATGAAATGGTAGTGCGGGAAATCTAAAGTAGAGGCCATTTGCAAAGATAGAGATAGTTTTGTTTGGAGTTTGTAAATTTTGTACAAACACTTTGAAATATATTGCTTCCGCTACAGTGGACGTAGGCAAGTTGCCGAACCACTTATATATTGTCTCTATCTCGTATGTGAATGTGATTTTGGGTGGTTTTGGTACAACAATTAGTGTCAGAGCTTCGGTTTTAAGCTACCCAAAAAATTTAAGTTGATCCAAATCAACTTTTGTCCACACCAGAAGGTTCGTCTCGACAAGAGGAACACGTTGCTGCAAACGGATTCGAAAAATGGACGTCGGAGGAGCTCACACGCGCTCCTAGAAGGTCGGAATGTGCATTTCACGTGCCAACGATCGTCCAGAGGTTGAAGACAAATGCAGAACACGTGCCCACGCGCCCCCACTTGCACCAGAGGTTGAAGACGCGTGAGATACACGCGCTCACGCGCCCCCACGCGCTCCAGTAGGAAGACGACGCGTGAGATACACTCGCTCACGCTCGCCCACTCTCGCCACGCGCTCCGCCTGCTGTTCTTGTTTGATCTGGACTGTTCAAAATTTCAGATCTGTTTTGGGCTTGATCTAAGCCATTCGGAGTCTGATTTCAATGATCCAATAGTGCTCTCCAACTATTTGGATCATTCCGGACTCATCCGTACGGTTGAAATTTTGAAATTTATTTTTCAGAATTAAGTAATTTTTAGATGGAATTAGAAGGAGAAATTGCAGGTGCTAGTAGTTTTAGGAGTAGATTTATGGTGTCAAATGCCAAATTTGAAGTTGAGAAGTTTGATGGAACTAATAACTTTGGTATGTGACAATGTGAAGTCATGGACATTTTGATCCAACAAGAGTTGGATATTACGCTGGAGGAGAAATCAGAAGACATGACGGAGAGGGATTGGGACAAGCTTAACCGACAAGCTTGTAGTATAATCCGTTTGTGCCTTGCCAAAGATCAGAAGTATTTTGTCATGAGAGAGACAAAAGCAAGTGAACTTTGGCGAAGATTGGAAGAAAAATACTTGACAAAAAGTATTGAAAGTCACTTATACTTGAAGAAGAAGCTCTTCAAATTCCAATTGCGAGAAGGTCTGTCTATGTCCAAACATTTCAATAGTTTCAATCAGATACTTGCTGATTTGTAAAATTTGGATGTAGAAATCCAAGATGAAGATAAGCTTTATTTTTATTAAATTCCTTGCTTGATACGTATGAGCATTTGATTATTATACTTTTGTATGAGAAGGAAAATATTAGTTTTAACGATATATCTAGTGTTTTGATAAATAATGAATATTGCAGAAAAGATAATGAAGTACAACTAAATACATCAAATGAAGTCTTTACAGCAAGAGGGAGACTGAAGTCAAGGTATCTAGGAAAGAAGAAGGATTCTCAATCGAGAACACGGGTCACATCACGTGGTTATCAGTCGGCAGAAGACTTGCCAAAGATGAATGTGCATTTTGTCACAACAAAGGACATTGAAAAAAGGATTATCACAAGCTAAAGGGGCAACAGAAGAACCAACCCTCCACAACCAATGTCGCCAATAGAGATGAAGATGCAAATCTTGCCTTAATAGGTTTATCATTTATTTGTCATTCTGATGAATGGATAATGGATTCCGAGTGTACCTATCACATGTGTCCCAATCGGGACTAGTTTACTGACTTCACAAAGAGTGATGAAGCAGTACTTATGGGCAACAATAATGCCTGTAAGACTCAGGGAATAGGTAGCATTTGGCTGAAGCTGCATGATGGAACCGTCAGGACATTGACAGAAGTTCGGTACGTTCCAGACTTGCAGAAGAATCTTATCTCACTTGGATCTCTAGATTCAAAAGGATTCAGAATCACCATAGAAGATGGAATTCTCAAGGTGGTAATGAGAATTCAAGTGACTATGAAGGGCTTAAAGCGAGGAAATCTAGACTTCTTGCAAGGAAGTACTGTTAGTGGAAGAGCTTCCACAGTTTGTGATAAGCTAGATGAGATTGATGCTGACACCACCAGGCTTTGGCGCACACATATGGGACATGCCGGCGAAAAAGCTTTGCAAACACTTATAAAGCAAGGCTTACTCAAAGGTGCCAAGATTGGCAAACTGTCTTTCTGTGAAAACTGTGTATTAGGGAAGCAGACGCGAATCAAGTTTGGAACCGCAGTTCATAGTACACAAGGGATACTTGACTATGTGTACTCTGATGTTTGGAGACCTACCAAGAATGCATCTTTGGGAGGTAAACATTGGTTTGTAACATTTGTTGATGATTATTCTCGTCGTGTATGGGTGTTCACGATGAAGCATAAAGATGAAGTATTGAAGATCTTTCTTGATTGGAAGGAGATGATCGAGACTCAAATTGGCATGAAGATCAAGCGACTCAGATCAGATAATGAAGGTGAGTACACTCTAGACCCCTTCATAGAAGTATGCCGAAAAGAAGGGATTGTTAGACACTTCACTGTACGAGGAACACCGTAACAAAACGGTGTAGCATAAATGATGAATCGTACTTTGCTAGAGAAAGTATGGTGTATGTTACTTGATGCTGGAATCAGTAAACAATTTTGGGTTGAAGCTGTGATGTATGTCTGCCACCTCATCAACCGATTACCCATAGCTGCCAATGGCGGAAAGACACCCATTGAAATATGGAAAGGTACACATGCTATTGATTATGACTCTTTACACATTTTTGGATGTCCAGCTTACTGTCATGCTAAAGAAAGTAAGCTTAATCCTAGAGCTAAGAAAGCAAAATTCTTAGGCTTTAGTATTGGTGTAAAAGGGTATAGATTCTGGTGCAGAGTCAAAAAATGTAATAGTCAGTAGAGATGTTACATTCAACGAGTCTGAGATGCTCAAGTCACATAAGCATAAAGACTCCCATGAAGGTAGCCATGATAGTAAAGTACATTGTGAGTCGCAGAAGGTGAAGTTTATTACGCCAAAAGAATCAGGAGTCGCTAATGGAGAGCATGGGCAACTTGAAGTTGCTGGTCCAGTCACGAAATCTCCAAGCCAACCTAAATCAATTGCAACAAACAGGCCGAGAAGAGACACGTTTACCGGCACGTTATGCAGACTTTGTGACGTATGCACTACCTCCTGAAGGAGATCAGATCTCAACCACTTACAAAGAAGCCATACAGTCTAGTGAACAGACTGAATGAAAAAGTAAAATGAGCGAGGAGATGCAGCCTCTTCATAAGAACCAGACATGGGAGCTTGTGCCGCTTCCAAATGGAAAGAAGTCAATTGGTTGTAAGTGGGTTTTTAATCATAAAGATGATCAAGCTGCTAAAGGTAGGGTGCAATTCAAAACTAGATTGATAGCCAATGGCTATGCTCAAACAGAGGGAATTGACTATATTGAGGTATTCTCTTCTGTTGTGAAACACTCATCCATTCGGATATTGCTACTTTGGTTGCATAATATGATCTTTAGTTAGCCCAACTTGACGTGAACACGACTTTCTTACATGGTGGTTTGGATGAAGAAATTTATATGTCTCAACCGGAAGGTTTTTATAGAAACTGGTAAAGAAAAATTGGTTTGCAATTTGAAGAAATCTCTCTATGGTTTGAAGCAATCACCTCGGCAGTGGTACAAACGTTTCGACCGCTTCATGATTGACTTGAAATACACTCGTTGCCAATACGATCATTGTGTGTATTTCAAACAACTTGCAGATGGATCTTTCATATATTTGCTTTTATATGTAGATGGCATGTTGATTGCAAGTAAAATCAAGGTAGAGATAGATAAATTGAAAGCTCGATTGAGTCAAGAGTTTGAAATGAAAGATCTAGGAGAAGCACGAAGAATATTGGGGATGGAGATTAACAGAGATAGGATTAAAAACACAATTCACCTCACTCAGAAGCAGTATCTGGAGAGAGTATTACAACGCTTCAACATGAATTTGAAAACGAAGCCAGTAAGTACTCCAATGGCACCATATTTCAAGCTCAATGCATTGTAATCTCCTAAAAGTGATGAAGAGCGAGACTATATGAAAAATGTTTCGTATGCAAGTGTTGTGGGAAGCTTAATGTATGACATGGTGTGTACACAACCTGATATATCCCAGGCCGTCAGCTTAGTCAGCCGATATATGCATAATCCTGGAAAGACACATTGGCATGCGGCTAAATGGATTCTACGGTACATTCTAAGGACTGTAGATCTTGGTTTGAAATTCAAGAAGAGTGAAGATAGTCTAGTAATTAGATAAGTTGACTCAGACTATGCTGGTGATCCTAACAAACGACGATCGATAACTGGATATGTGTTCAGTAGGGCTGGAGGACCAATTAATTGGCGATCTATTTTGCAGTCTACAATTGTACTATCCTCAACAGAGGCTGAATACATGGCTGTGACAAGCCGTGAAAGAAACCATTTGGTTATAGGGATTGGTAACAAATTTGGGTTTTAAACAGCAAGAGTTTACCGTTTACTGTGATAGTCAGAGTGCAATTCATCTGGCCAAGAATCAAGTGTATCATTCTCGAACAAAGCATATAGATATTCATTTTCAATTCATAGGTGAGATATTAGATGAATGAGACATTCTACTTCGGAAGATTGGCACTGAAGACAATCAAACAGATATGTTGACGAAAGTCGTCACAGGGATCAAATTCCAACACTATTTAAAATTGATCAATATCTCACACTACTGAGCACCTTCAGATGCGTTGTTGCCTTATGGCGCATTTGATAGCGGAAATATCTCATGGCATTAAAGTCTGTTAAATATGACACACATGGGTGGATGAGATGATTGTTAAATATCAACCAAAGTATGAATATGAATGTGAAAATATCTTGTATAGCTACTCCAGAAACAAGCTTGTCTCCAGGCATTTAAGTCTGTCTCCAAAATATCAGACTTGTTTACCAACAGTCACTCAATAGTCAATGAAAGTGGCTGTTAGTCGGTTTTATCTCCTGAGCCTTCTCCTTTAAAAGGAGATCAGTTGTAAACGAAATGGTAGTGTGGGAAATCTAAAGTAGAGGCCATTTGCAGAGATAGAGATAGTTTTGTTCAGAGTTTGTAAATTTTGTACAAACACTTTGAAATATATTGTTTCTGCTACAGTGGACGTAGGCAAGTTGCCGAACCACTTACATATTGTCTCTATCTCGTATTTGGGTGTGATTTTGGGTGGTTTTGGTACAACACCCCGCACCGCCCATGCGGGGGCGAGGGCAGATTGACCCCAGCGGGGCCCTGCCCCCGCTCCGCACTCCTCCCCTTTTTAATGTAAAAATTTATAATTTATAAATTTATATAAGTAATTTATATAAATATATTGTATATAAATATATACAATTTGTTAAAAATATGAATTCAACTTCAAATTAATGGATTGCCTTAACATTTTAGGCCAACCATTATATAGGAGGCCAAGACAATACAATAGTGATAGTTAAGTAATGTGAGACTTAACAATAAGTCCTGAGTTTTGGGCCTGGTATACCCGGTTACTCGATTCGAAATTCGGGTGAACAATCCTAATCATTACAATTAGACAACAGTACTAATACCAACAATGAATTACCCACCACTTAAATTCCCCTACGTAAGAGTAATTCTACAGACCAGTCACTGTAGACATCCCACATCTCATACAAAACAACCCATCATTTCATTCTCTCCTCAATCTCATCGGACCCCTCTCATCAAGCTCTCTATCTCTCTCTCTCATCTCATTGGACCCCCTCTCTCTCATCAAGGTCTCTCCTTAAATTCTCTCTCATCTCATCAAACCCCTATCTAATTTTTGTCAAGTTCTCCCTCATTTTTGTTAATAGGAAGAAGAGATAGAGAAAAAAAAAGTCCACGTAAGAGCATTGTCATTGGATTGGCTATTTTATTCTTCAAATTTTGAAGAATATGTAACTTTTTCACTTTTAGCTAACCATTCAAAACATAAAGTCTACATTGGATTGGCTATCACACTCTCTATAATAATAAAATATTATTATTTTTTATTTTTATATTTTTATAATTAATTTTTATATTTTAATTAATTATATTTTCATAACCTCATATAATCTCTAACAATTATATTCATTTTCATTTTTACAATCCAATAAACAAAATTTAATCACACGATATCAATATTATCAAAATAATTGCATCGATCTTCAATGCAACCAAGTCAATTCTTACAAACATCATCACCAACTAATGCAAAATAAGAGTAATGAATAGAGTGATAACCAATATATAAAACAATGAACATCACACCCATATTTGTGATCCAAAATAACAAAAAACCACAAAATAGCATAGGCTACAATCCAAAACTCCCCACCAACAAAAGGTTACACATCTTCAAAAGATGAAGATTGATATGGAGATGAAAATCGCTTCCTTAATTTCTCAAAAACCTCTTTTTGAAGATGCAAGAAATACTCTCGTTGCATTCCATTCATGCCAGCAACATTCATCTTCATTATCTCCATATCAATCTTCCTATTCTCCGTATCATTTCTCATTTTTTTCTCCACTAGTAATTGAGCCCTATCAACATCCAATTTACTAGTCGCTTGTCTTCTTTCAGACATGAAAACAACTCTATAATTTGTCATGTAAGTGAAGGCCTCAACAAATTCTGCATCGTAAGATTCTGCAGCCTTCCTTTTTCTCTCCCTTTCTTTCTCAGCCTTCTTGCCTGGAGGCCTTTAAAAAATGACCTCTACGTTATCATCTATCGTGTCGTCTCCTAGTGGAGTTGACTCTGCCATAGCAGGGCGTTTCCCATGTGGTTTCCTTTTAGTTGACAACATGGACACGTGTTGCTGCCATTTTGGTTGGTGTCTCAATAGACACCAACAATGTTCCATATTGTATGTGACATTCTCAGTCTCTCTGTACATGATTTTAGCTTTTTTAATCTAAATATGCGAATGTACCAAAAATGTGAGAATAGAATTTTAACAAGAAAATTTAAAATGAAATTTAGTTAGAAACTCATACCTTATCCTGCTCTGTCGCACCACTTGGATGCAAAGATTCTACTTGAGCCACAGTAGCACAAAATTTATTTGTGCATTTTTGGATCACCGACCATCTATTGGTCAATGGTCACCCCTCAGAACGATTTGCCATGCTAGTATTTTTATGTTCATTGTAATAATTGCTAATTTTCTCTCACATTTGAGAATATTTTTTATCCGTCCCTCGTATAGCATCCATACTAATATTGAGTCAAGCCGACACGAGGAGATTGTCCTCCTCTACGGTGAAAGACACCTCCTTGTGTTTTCTTACTAGGTGGCCTTTTTTCACCTTCCAATAGTGTTGCTTGGAGTCCAACATTATCATGGCTACTAGTCATTACGGTTGTGGATCTCCCTTGTTCACCACTTTGCAATAGAGTGGTAAAGAAAAAATCTTCATCAAATGTGGTGTCCATCCTTGATTCAAGTATAATTGTAAAAAATCAGGACTAGACTCATAAACACTGCTACTGAACAACAACCACAATCTCAAGTATTCACACATAATCTCATGCAAGCAAGTCTAATCAAACCATTTTTTTTTATAAGTAAGAAATTTATTGATTGGAAGAAACTAGTCAACGCCCATGTACATAGGAAGTATACAAAATGGACTCCTAATCACATTCTAGAAAGCTGAAAAGAAAATAAGAACTCGTGAACATTCTCTCCCTTTAGTACAATAGCAGCCAACTATTGAACTAAAGGTCTAATCAAACCATTGCTTAAAGACAATACTTGATTTCAAAAAAACAGGTATACTAACCGTTTCATAGAGGATCAATATTGATACAGTGCTTTGTTTTATATATTGAATGGTATACATGCTTATATAGATGGGAAGAACATATAAATATGTAAAATGTAAGAAAAGGAGAAGCCTAATAAAATATAGTTACAACTGTTGAAACAAGTGTAATGGGTTTAAAACTGCAGTGAGGTGGGAGCATGAGATTTCAGAGAAGAGTTTTAAAATTGCAGTGAGGTGGGATGAGTTTTAAATCATAGTTTTAAAACTGTCTGCCATAGAGGACCAATATTGATACCATTTACTTGATGTCTAGTCTGCATGGTGCCAATCTCTTCCTAATACCTCATCATGGTGTCTTGAACTCACTTTTAGTTCATATATATATATAGACTGTATATACAGAGAGGTGGGATGAGTTTTAAATCATAGTTTTAAAACTGCCTGCCATAGAGGACCAATATTGATACCATTTAAAACTGTCTGCCATAGAGAGAGAAACTTGTTTCCCTAAGAAAGGACCAGCAAATGTTCCGACAATACATAATGGAGAGAAGGGAAATTCTGGATGGAATGCCTGCTTGCTTCTTTTAACACACTCCTCACATTTTGGTATCCTATTCTTTACAAACATGGAGACAAGCGAGATCACTCCCAGTACCCGAGACCATAATTACAAACATATTTCAAACTACCCGAGATCATGTTTCAAACTTCAAGGGAATTCAAGAAGCTCAGCCCAGGCTCCAAATAATTCAATCGATAGTTTGGGGAACTCAAATCCATCAACAAAATCAAACCCAAACATCAACAAAATCAAAAGTAGAATCAAGGCTACGGTTTCGAATCAAACCCAAACAATAAAAATCAAGAGTGAAATTTCGGCTAGGGTTTTGAAGCTCTTACCATGTGCTTGTCGTGCAGGATCAAAGCTGCAGCTGTGCCATGCTGGTGAGTGCCGTCGCGGGAGAGAATGGTTGCAGGAGAAGAGAAATGGGGAAGAGGAGAAATGGGGAAGAAGAGAAAAAAAAATGAGAAGAAGAGAACGAAAGAAGAGCTACGGGAGAGGGAAGAAGAGAAGAAGAGAAAAAGAAAATAGATGAAAAGAACAAAGGAAGAGACGAGAGAGAATTAGGGAAGAAAAGAACGAAGAAGAGAAGAAGAAACGCGGGAGAGGAAGAGGGAAGAAGAAAGAGAAAGGAGACGCGGGAGAGAGCAGATATTAATAAACAATGTATTTGGAGGTGAAATAGTACTTTTTATATTTGAAGAAAAAGATGAATTTACTGTAGCTGGTATTTAAGATGGAAAGTATTTAGCTAATTCAATGTAGGTCAATTATTGATAAAGTTATTTAAATTTAGAGATGAAATGTAATTTGAAGAAGCCAATGTGAATGCTCTAAGGTGTGCGGTGTAGGAAGGGAATAGTGGCTGATGATAAGAATATTTCTTTTTTATATTAATGGACAGATTTGGTGAAGGTTACTGTAACACCCATCATGGGAGAGGATTTGTGAAATTTGAGACCACACAACTAGGGAAAAAGAAAGGAAAAGTCTGTAATACAGTCATGTTTATCTTACCAAAACTTCTGTAAAAAATATAGAGATTATGCAAATTAAGTGATGCAAATATAGTCAAAATTAAGAAATATAGGGATTACGATCCCATACTTGCAAGGGACAAGTCAAACCTCATAAATCATATCATCGGATAAAGTATCTAACCCTTCTCATATCCACCGAAGTCAACACATTATTATGATTCACACAGACACTCTAAGAAACTTCTTCGATCGAGAACACAGAACCTACGAATCAGAACAAACAAATATAAGTAACCCTATTGGCTGACTCCTAATTTGAGTGCCACACCATTTGTTGACTCCTAACTGGGACAAAGTTGGGTGAGAACGATCCTAGAGCCTTCGGGTCACATTACTAAGATCTTGCAAAATAGTTTTTTACGCTACCAAATTACACAAGCTTCATTAGAATTACGACAAGGAAGAAAAAATAAGCATTATTGTTTAAACTAAAATAGCCACGAAGATGGACTGCATATTAACTTTCAATAACAAATATTGAAGCATAAATAAGAAAAATAAGCGAACCTTGAGAAAACCAATTCAAATGTAAAATTTTCATAAGATTTTAAGAGAATAAGTCATGAATATCTCACAATAAATACTAAATGTATCTTAAGATGTAACATAGAATAAATCCTATACCAGAAGTAAACATAATTACCTCGACAACTTTTGCATTGCTCTCACAAGATTTTGGCTCATAAGCAAACAACAGAATGGGACAACAAAATGTTCATGGCGCTTCCCAAGTGAAAACTCAACCAACAATTGCTGTGAACATAAATAACGTGGACACATGGATGATGACAGCACTGCGATTAAAATTAGCTAACATGATAGATGAAGCTGCTTTCCAAAATTCTCACAATTTGGCTGTCAAAACCTCTAACGTCCCACCTTTAAAAAAATAAATGGTTCAAATCTCCTTAGGTGCAAACAATCTTTAAGAGCCATCAGATTGAGAGATTTTTCCATTGAATTACCTGATGTACACTTACGGAAAACTCCTTACCGAGAGCCTGTGCACATCCAAAATTAGTCGAGATGCTGTTCTTGGACACCCGGTGCCAAAAATTAAATAAATAAATAAATTCATTTCAACCACCTGGCAAAATGTAAGTAGAAGATCCAGAGTTTAAAAACATATATTTCATAAAATTCCACTGTCATTTCAGTGAGGCAACAATTGTAATAGCAACAAAGATGTACCCACCTCTTAACTCCCATATGATGTCCCCAAATCAGTCACAAGCTTCTCTTCTGGGAGACCACACAAATAGGGTAAAAGCAAGGGTTATTCTCTATAACTAATAGTCATGTTTACCTTAACAAAACACATAGTGAAACATTTTTTGAAACCCATTTTAAAAACACAGTAGAATCTTCCGCATACAAATTAAAAGTGATATTCAAGCATAGAGTCAAAATTAGAGAATATTGAGATTACGATCCCACAGTTGCAAGAATGGACAAGCAAAACCTCGCAAATCATCTCATCTACCCAAATATCTAACACCTTCTCACATCTGTCTATGTCGACACATTATTATGACCCTCACAGACACTCCAAGAAACTTGTTGGATCAAGAATATAGAACTTGAGAATCGGATCAAACAAATATTAAATACCACCCTATTGACCGACTTCTAATTGGGACAAAGGGCGTGAACATCAATCCTAGAGCCATTGGGTCACATGACTGACATCTAGCATAATATTTTTTTTACACTACCTAATCACACATTCTTCATTAGAATTACGACAGAGAACAAATAATAGGCATGATTTTTTAAACTAAGATAGCCATGAAGATGGACAGCATGCTAACTTTGAGTAACAAACATCGAAACATTAATAAGAAAAACAAGGGAATCTTGAGAAAACCATTTCACAAGTTATCTAAGATGTTATATGAGAGAGAATAGTCATGAAAATAAATCTCACAAAAACTACAAAATGTATCTTAAGACGTAACATAGAAGAAATTCTATACCAGAAGTAGACATAATTACCTCAACGACTTTCGCATTGCTCTCACCTCAGAAGCAGACAACAGAGAGGGACAACAATTGTTCATGGCATTTGCCAAGTAAAAACTGAACCAACAATTATTGTGAACATAAATAACGTGGACACACGGATGATGACAGCTCGGAGATTAAAATTAGCTTACATAATAGATGAAGCCACTTTCTTTTTCTTATCGGCGAATAAGAGACAAGCTTCATCAAAATTACAACGAGAAAAATTAATAAGCATTTTTGTTTAAACTAAAATGCGCATGAAGAAAGACTGCATATTAACTTCGAGCAGCAAATACTAATAGAACATAGATTTAATAAAACATGTGAACTTTGAAGAAACCACTACATATGTAAATGTTTAATAAGAGGGTATATCAGAGATAATATGTAACATACGTCCAAAATTAGGGTTTAAAACTAGTATTTTATTTATTTATTTATTTATTATTATTTTATTGTCTTTATATTTGTTTATTTTTATTTTTATTTATTATTATATTATCTTTATATTTGTTTATACGTCCAAAATTAGGGTTTAAAAATAATTGCATGTCAACCACCTCGCAAAATGTAAGTGGAAGTTTCACGGAGTTTAAAAAAATAGATTTCATAAAATTCCACGGTCATTTCAGCAATGCAACAATTGTAATAGCAACAAAGATGTACCCTGCTCTAACTCCCATATGATGTCTCCAAATCTGTCATATACCTCTCGTTTGCAACTAAATGTTTTTGCTTTACCGGACATATTGGGTGACGATTACTGTAAAATCCATTAAAGGAGAGGATTTGTGAGAGTTGGAACAAACAAATATTAAATACCACCCTATTTGCCGACTTCTAATTGGGATAAAGCTGAGTGTGAACATCAATCCTAGAGCCATTGGGTCAAATGACTGGCATCTAGCATAATATTTTATTTACGCTACCTAATCACACATTCTTCATCAGAATTACGATAGAAAAAAAATAATAGGCATGATTATTTAAACTAAAATACCCATGAGGATGGACTGCATATTAAAATTCAGTAACAAATTTTGAAACATGGATAAGTAAAATAAACGCTGCTTGAGAAAACCATTTCATACGTAAAATTTTTATCAGATGTTATATTAGAGAGAATAAGTAGATTTCATATATAAGAAATAGATGTTATATTAAAAAAATAATTGCATGTCAACCACCTCGCAAAATGTAAGTGGAAGTTCCACGGAGTTTAAAAAAATAGATTCCATAAAATTCCACTTTCATTTCAGAAAGACCACAATTGTAATAGCAACAAAGATGTACCATCCTCTTAACTCCCATATGATGTCTCCAAATCAGTCACATACCTCCCTTTTGCCACTAAATGTTTTTACTTTAACGGACATATTGGGTGAAGGTTACTGTAACATCCATTAAAGCAGAGGATTTGTCAGATTTGGTAGGGACGACACAAATAGGGTAAAAGAAAGTACTATTCTCTATAATTAATAGTCATGCTTATCTTACCAAACTGCATAGTAAAACACTTTTCGAAACCCATTTTAAAACACAGAGGAATCTTCCCCATAAAAAATTAAAAGCAATATTCAAGCATAGAGTCAAAATTAGAGAATATTGTGATTACGATCCCACGCTAGCAAGAACGGACAAGTAAAACCTCGCAAATCATCTCATCTAATCAAATATCTAACGCCCTCTCACATCTGTCTATATCAACACATTATTATGACCCCCACAGACACTCCAAGAAACTTGATGGATAAAGAATATAGAACAAGAGAATTGGAACAAACAAATATTAAATACCACCCTATTTGCCGACTTCTAATTGGGACAAAGTTGGGTGTGAACATCAATCCTAGAGCCATTGGGTCATATGGCTGACACCAAGCATAATATTCTATTTATGCTACCTAATCACACATTCTTCATCAGAATTACGATATAGAAGACATAATAGGCATGATTATTTAAACAAAAATAGCCATGAGGATGGACTGCATATTAACATTCAGTAACAAATATTGAAACATAGATATGTAAAATAAGCGCAGCTTGAGAAAACCATTTCATACGTAAAATTTTTATAAGATGTTATATTAGAGAGAATAAGTAGATTTCATATATAAGAAATAGAAGTTATATTAAAAAAATTGCATGTCAACCACTTTGCAAAATGTAAGTGGAAGTTCCACGGAGTTTAAAAAAATAGATTTCATAAAATTCCACTGTCATTTCAGCAAAACAACAATTGTAATAGCAACAGAGATGTACCCTCTTCTTAGCTCCCATAATGTCTCCAAATTATTCACATACCTCTCTTTTGTCATTAAATATTTTTACTTTAACGGACATATTGGGTGAAGGTAACTGTAACATCCATTAAAGGAGAGGATTTGTGAGATTTGGTAGGGACGACACAAATAGGGTAAAAGAAAGCGCTATTCTCTATAACTAATAGTCATGCTTATCTTACCAAAACGCATAGTGAAACATTTTTTGAAACCCATTTTAAAAACACAGTGCAGTCTTCCCCATAAAAATTAAAAGTGATATTCAAGCATAGAGTCAAAATTAGAGAATATTGATATTACGATCCCACGCTTGCAAGAACGGACAAGTAAAACCTCGCAAATCATCTCATCTAATCAAATATCTAACGCCCTCTCACATCTGTCTATGTCAAAAATATTAAATACCACCCTATTTGCCGACTTCTAATTGGGACAAAGCTAGGCGTGAACATCAATCTTAGAGCCATTGGATCACATGACTAGCATCAAGCATAATATTCTATTTATGCTACCTAATCACACATTCTTCATCAGAATTACGATATAGAAGACATAATAGGCATGATTATTTAAACTAAAATAACCATGAGGATGGACTGCATATTAACATTCAATAACGAATATTGAAACACAGATATGTAAAATAAGCGCAACTTGAGAAAACCATTTCATACGTAAAATTTTTATAAGATGTTATATTAGAGAGAACAAGTAGATTTCATATATAAGAAATAGATGTTATATTAAAAAAAAATTGCATGTCTAACACCTCGCAAAATGTAAGTGGAAGTTCCATGAGTTTAAAAAAAATAGATTTAATAAAATTCCACGGTCATTTCAGCAAGGCAACAATTGTAATAGAAACAGAGATGTACCCTCCTCTTAACTCCCATATGATGTCTCCAATCTGTCACATACCTCTCTTTTGCCACTAAATGTTTTTACTTTAACGGACATATTGGGTGAAGGTTACTGTAACATCCATTAAAGGAGAGGATTTGTGAGATTTGGGAGGGACCACACAAATAGGGTAAAAGAAAGGGCCATTGTCTATAACTAAAAGTCATGCTTACCTTACCGAATTGCATAGTGAAACATTTTTTAAACCCATTTAAAAAACACAAGAGAATCTTCCTCATACAAATTAAAAGTGATATTCGAGCAGAGAGTCAAAATTAGAGAATATTGAGATTACGATCCCACAGTTGCAAGAAGGGACAAGTAAAACCTCGCAAATCAAACTATGCAATGAAATTGGTGAACGTTAACTAAATGTTTTCTAAAACAAACTATGATTTTTTTTTGTAGGAAAACGATTATAGTATATTAATAATAAAAGGATTAGCCCAAGTACACAGGTATGAAATTTTCATAAACATATTGTATATGCATATAATATGTTTACAAAAAATTGAATCCTCTTTAAAAAAAGTAAAGGCAATATGGAAACCAGGTCAATTACAAGAAGAAACCTTTATAACAAGAGCTCAAGTCACAACACATAAAAAATCCGACCCCAAAGTCCTCGGCTTAGTATCCTTATGCATTAACTAATCAAATACTGAACTTTCTAATGCGATGCGGGTCCACCTTACTACAAGCAAAAGTACAAGAGCTTCAAAAATGAACTCAAGGATGAAAGACATCTATAATAAATAAGCAACTAACAAGAAGAAATGTGAAATAAAATTAAAACAACAAAATAATCATGGAGTGAACTTTCTAATGGGATGGGGAATTGGTTCCAGCCTTACTAAAATAAAAATAAAAACGAGTGATACCAGAACTTCTAGCAGACAACCAAGGTAAAAGATAATGAAATAACATGACAATAAAATAAACTAACCAGTTGAAACGTGCGAAACAATTGTAAAAAAAATCCTTGTCAGTCAATTAAGAAAACACACAATAAAACTTCCCGTAATGTTTTAAGTTTCTTTTAGGAAAAAAAAGATGCTGGATTTATGCCACTAGCAGCACACATAACTCAAACATGTCCTCTCCTCCAATCTGGATTTTAAGAGCTGTCAACTTGGAAATTGATTTTCAAAAGAATTACCATCTACTTACACAAGCTTCATCAGAAATAATACAACTAAGAAATAACAAGCATTACTGTTTAAACTAAAATAGCATGAAGATGGACTGCATATTAACTTTCAGTAAAATATTAAAACGTAGATAAGAAAAATAAGTAGAGAGAATAAGTAGATTTCATAAATAAGAAATAGATGTTATATTAAAAATAATAATTGCATGTCAACCACCTTGCAAAATGTAAGTGGAAGTTTCACCGTGTTTAAAAAAATAGATTTCATAAAATTCCACTGTCATTTCAGCAAGACCACAATTGTAATAGCAACAGAGATGTACCCTCCTCTTAGCTCCCATATGAGGTCCCGAAATCTTTCAAATACCTCTCTTTTGCCACTAAATTTTTACTTTAACAGACATATTGGGTGATGGTTACTGTAACATCCATTAAAGGAGAGGATTTGTGAGATTTGGTAGGGACGACACAAATAGGGTAAAAGAAAGCGCTATTCTCTATAGCTAATAGCCATGCTTATCTTACCAAACTGCATAGTGAAACACTTTTCGAAACCCATTTTAAAAACACAGTGGAATCTTCCCCATAAAAGTTAAAACCGATATTAAAGCATAGAGTCAAAATTAGAGAATATTGATATTACGATCCCACGCTTGCAAGAACGGACAAGTAAAAACTCGCAAATCATCTCATCTAATCAAATATCTAACGCCCTCTCACATCTGTCTATGTCAACACATTATTATGACCCCCACAGACACTCCAAGAAACTAGATGGATCAAGAATATAGAACAAGAGAATTGGAACAAAAAAATATTAAATACCACCCAATTTGCCGACTACTAATTGGGACAAAGCTGAGCGTGAACATCAATCCTAGAGCCATTGGGTAACATGACTGACATCTAGCATAATATTTTATTTACGCTACCTAATCACACATTCTTCATCAGCATTACGATAGAGAAAAAATAATAGGCATGATTATTTAAACTAAAATAGCCAAGAGGATGGACTGCATATTGACATTCAATAAGAAATATTGAAACATAGATATGTAAAATAAGCGCAGCTTGAGAAAATCATTTCATACGTAAAATTTTTATAAGATGTTATATTAGAGAGAATAAGTAGATTTCATATACAAGAAATAGATGTTATATTAAAAAAAATTTGCATGTGAACAACCTCGCAAAATGTAAGTGGAAGTTCCACAGAGTTTAAAAAAATAGATTCCATAAAATTCCACTTTCCTTTCAGCAAGACCACAATTGTACTAGCAACAGAGATGTAACCTCCTCTTAACTCCCATATGATGTCTCCAAATCTGTCACATACCTCCCTTTTGCCACTAAATGTTTTTACTTTAACGGATATATTGGGTGAAGGATACTGTAACATCCATTAAAGGAGAGGATTTGTTAGATCTGGTAGGGACGACAAAAATAGGGTAAAAGAAAGCGTTATTCTCTATAACTAATAGTCATGCTTATCTTACCAAACTGGATAGTGAAACACTTTTCGAAACCCATTTTAAAAACGCAGTGGACTCTTCCCCATAAAAATTAAAAGCGATATTCAAGCATACAGTCAAAATTAGAGAATATTGTGATTACGATCCCACGCTTGCAAGAACGGACAAGTAAAACCTCGCAAATCAACTCATCTAATCAAATATCTAACGCCCTCTCACATCTGTCTATGTCAACACATTATTATGACCCCCACAGATACTCCAAGAAACTTGATGGATCAAGAATATAGAACAAGAGAATTGGAACAAACAAATATTAAATACCACAATATTTGCCGACTTCTAATTGGGACAAAGCTGAGCGTGAACATCAATCCTAGAGCCATTGGGTCAAATGACTGACATCTAGCATAATATTTTATTTACGCTACCTAATCACACATTCTTCATCAGAATTACGATAGAGAAAAAATAATAGTAATGATTATTTAAACTAAAATATCCAAGAGGATGGACTGCATATTGACATTCAATAAGAAATATTGAAACATAGATATGTAAAATAAGCGCAGCTTGAGAAAACCATTTCTTACATAAAATTTTTATAAGATGTTATATTAGAGAGAATAAGTAGATTTCATACATAAGAAATAGATGTTATATTAAAAAAAATTTGCATGTCAACCACCTCGCAAAATATAAGTGGAAGTTCCACGGAGTTTAAAAAAATAGATTCCATAAAATTCCACTTTCATATCGGCAAGACCACAATTGTACTAGCAACAAAGATGTACCCTCCTCTTAACTCCCATATGATGTCTCCAAATCTGTCACATACCTCCCTTTTGCCGCTAAATGTTTTTACTTTAACGGACATATTGGGTGAAGGATACTGTAACATCCATTAAAGGAGAGGATTTGTTAGATCTGGTAGGGACGACACAAATAGGGTAAAAGAAAGCGTTATTCTCTATAACTAATAAGCATGCTTATCTTACCAAACTGGATAGTGAAACACTTTTCGAAACCCATTTTAAAAACGCAGTGGAATCTTCCCCATGAAAATTAAAAGCCATATTCAAGCATAGAGTCAAAATTAGAGAATATTGTGATTACGATCGCACGCTTGCAAGAATGGACAAGTAAAACCTCGCAAATCAACTCATCTAATCAAATATCTAATGCCCTCTCACATCTGTCTATGTCAACACATTATTATGACCCCCACAGACACTCCAAGAAACTTGATGGATCAAGAATATAGAACAAGAGAATTGGAACAAACAAATATTAAATACCACCCTATTTGCCAACTTCTAATTGGGACAAAGCTGAGCGTGAACATCAATCCTAGAGCCATTGGGTCAAATGACTGACATCTAAAATAACATTTTATTTACGCTACCTAATCACACATTCTTCATCAGAATTACGATAGAGAAAAAATAATAGTAATGATTATTTAAACTAAAATAGCCAAGAGGATGCACTGCATATTGACATTCGAGAATAAATATTGAAACATAGATATGTAAAATAAGCGCAGCTTGAGAAGACCATTTCTTACGTAAAATTTTTATAAGATGTTAGATTACAGAGAATAAGTAGACTTCATATATAAGAAATAGATGTTATATTTAAAAAATTTGCATGTCAACCACCTCGCAAAATGTAAGTGGAAGTTCCACGGAGTTTAAAAAAATAGATTCCATAAAATTCCACTTTCATTTCAGCAAGACCACAATTGTACTAGCAACAGAGATGTACCCTCCTCTTAACTCCCATATGATGTCTCCAAATCTGTCACATACCTCCCTTTTGCCACTAAATGTTTTTACTTTAACGGACATATTGGGTGAAGGATACTGTAACATCCATTAAAGGAGAGGATTTGTTAGATCTGGTAGGGACGAAACAAATAGGGTAAAAGAAAGCGTTATTCTCAATAACTTATAGTCATGTTTATCTTACCAAACTGGATAGTGAAACACTTTTCGAAACCCATTTTAGAAACGCAGTGGAATCTTCCCCTTAAAAATTAAAAGCGATATTCAAGCATAGAGTCAAAATTAGAGAATATTGTGATTACGATCGCACGCTTGCAAGAACGGACAAGTAAAACTTCGCAAATCAACTCATCTAACCAAATATCTAACGCCCTCTCACATCTGTCTATGTCAACACAATATTATGACCCCCACAGACACTCCAAGAAACTTACTGGATCAAGAATATATAACAAGAGAATTGGAACAAACAAATATTAAATACCACCCAATTTGCCAACTTCTAATAGGGAAAAAGCTGGCGTGCACATCAATCCTAGAGCCATTGGGTCACATGACTGACATCTAGCATAATATTTTATTTACGCTACCTAGTCACACATTCTTCATCAGATTTACGATAGAAAAAAAATAATAGGCATGATTATTTAAACTAAAATAGCCAAGAGGATGGACTAAATATTGACATTCAATAAGAAATATTGAAACATAGATATGTAAAATAAGCGCAGCTTGAGAAAACCATTCTTACGTAAAAATTTTATAAGATGTTATATTAGAGAGAATAAGTACATTTCATATATAAGAAATAGATGTTATATTAAAAAAAATTGCATGTCAACCACCTCGCAAAATGTAAGTGGAAGTTCCACGGAGTTTAAAAAAATAGATTCCATAAAATTCCACTTTCATATCGGCAAGACCACAATTGTACTAGCAACAGAGATGTACCCTCCTCTTAACTCCCACATGATGTCTCCAAATCTGTCACATACCTCCCTTTTGCCACTAAATGTTTTTACTTTAACGGACATATTGGGTGAAGGATACTGTAACATCCATTAAAGGAGAGGATTTGTTAGATCTGGTAGGGACGACACAAATAGGGTAAAAGAAAGCGTTATTCTCTATAACTAATAGTCATGCTTATCTTACCAAACTGGATAGTGAAACACTTTTCGAAACCCATTTTAAAAACGCAGTGGACTCTTCCCCATAAAAATTAAAAGCGATATTAAAGCATAGAGTCAAAATTAGAGAATATTGTGATTACGATCCCACGCTTGCAAGAACGGACAAGTAAAACCTCGCAAATCAACTCATCTAATCAAATATCTAACGCCCTCTCACATCTGTCTATGTCAACACATTATTATGACCCCCACAAATACTCCAAGAAACTTGATGGATCAAGAATATAGAACAAGAGAATTGGAACAAACAAATATTAAATACCACAATATTTGCCGACTTCTAATTGGGACAAAGCTGAGCGTGAACATCAATCCTAGAGCCATTGGGTCAAATGACTGACATCTAGCATAATATTTTATTTAGGCTACCTAATCACACATTCTTCATCAGAATTACGATAGAGAAAAAATAATAGTAATGATTATTTAAACTAAAATATCCAAGAGGATGGACTGCATATTGACATTCGATAAGAAATATTCGTAAGAAAACCATTTCTTACGTAAAATTATTATAAGATGTTATACTAGAGAGAATAAGTAGATTTCATATATAAGAAATAGATGTTATATTAAAAAAAATTTGCTTGTCAACCACCTCGCAAAATGTAAGTGGAAGTTCCACGGAGTTTAAAAAAATAGATTCCATAAAATTCCACTTTCATTTCAGCAAGACCACAATTGTACTAGCAACAGAGATGTACCCTCCTCTTAACTCCCATATGATATCTCCAAATCTGTCACATACCTTCCTTTTGCCACTAAATGTTTTTACTTTAACGGACATATTGGGTGAAGGATACTGTAACATCCATTAAAGGAGAGGATTTGGTAGATCTGGTAGGGACGACACAAATAGGGTAAAAGAAAGCGTTATTCTCTATAACTAATAGTCATGCTTATCTTACCAAACTGGATAGTGAAACACTTTTCGAAACCCATTTTAAAAACGCAGTGGAATCTTCCCTATAAAAATTAAAAGCGATATTCAAGCATAGAGTCAAAATTAGAGAATATTGTGATTACGATCCCACGCTTGCAAGAACGGACAAGTAAAACCTCGCAAATCAACTCATCTAATCAAATATCTAACGCCCTCTCACATCTGTCTATGTCAACACATTATTATGACCCCCACAGACACTCCAAGAAACTTGATGGATCAAGAATATAGAACAAGAGAATTGGAACAAACAAATATTAAATACCACCCTATTTACCGACTTCTAATTGGGACAAAGCTGAGCGTGAACATCAATCCTAGAGCCATTTGGTCACCAAATATCTAACGCCCTCTCACATCTGTCTATGTCGACACATTATTATGACCCCCACAGACACTCCAAGAAACCTGTTGGATCAAGAATATAGAAAAGAGACCACTACATAAGTAAATGTTTAATAAGAGGGTATATCAGAGATAATAAGTTGTATGAAAATTAATTGCAAAATAAATTAATATATACTCAAATAATACCCAAAACACAATTTCCTTTTTTTGGTTTTTTGGGGCATGCTTTTTATTTAATTATCATCACTACAGAAAACGTGTAATAAAACCTCATGCGTCTCTTAACTTCACAGACAGGACAAAAAAGAATAAATATATTGCAAAACTTTCAAGCAAAATAGAAAAATGCAATGAAGTCGGTGAACGGTAACTCAATATTTTCTAAAACAAACTATGATTTTTTTTATTATAGGAAAACGATTCCAGTATACTAATAAGAAAAGGCTTAGCCCAAGTACACGAGTATGAAATTTTAATAAACAAATATATGTATGCATATAATATGTTTACAAAAAAATTGAATCCTCTTTAAAAAAAGTAAAGGAAATATGGGAACCAGGCCAATTACAACAAGAAACCTTTATAACAAGAGCTCAAGTTGCAACACATAAAAAATCCGAACACAAAGTCCTCGGCATAGTGTTGTTATGCATCAACTGATCAAATACTGAACTTTCTAATGCGATGCGGGTCCAGCTTACTACAAGCAAAAGTACAAGAGCTTCAAAAATGAACTCATGGATGAAAGACATCTATTATAAATAAACCAACTAACAAGAAAAAACGCGATATAAAATTAAAACAAAATAATCATGTAGTGAACTTTCTAATGGGATGGCGAATTGGTTCCAGCGTTACTAAAATAAGGATAAAAAAAAAAAGTAATACCAAAACTTCTAGCAGACAACCAGGGTAAAGGAAAACAAATCAGAAGACAATAAAATCAATTAACTAGGTGAAACGAGCGATACAATTTAAAAAAACCACAACATAGCAGCACACACATGCTTTTTTTTTTACAAGTGCATAGCAGCACACACACATGTTACAGCAGCTAAATGCATGTAAAAATTATAATCTAGGTCAAATAATAAGATCATTAATCACAATTAGCACCTGAAAATGAGATTCACCTAACATTGGGTTTTTCAACTCTATCTAATAACATAAGATTCAAATATAAAGATCCTAATTGTTTAAACCAAAATGACTGAAAACCAATGGGATATTAACTTTTGAGTAACAAATATTAGTACATATATTAGAAAAACAAGTGAACATGCAAAAACCATGAAATACATGAATGTTTGGTAGTGAGATATATTAGAGAAGATAAGTCATGACAATAAATTGTGCAAAAAAATACTATGTAAACTAAAATGCTGAAAAGATGACTTTCATTTTATGCTTTTTCCAGGCATACTTGTGATTTTAATCTCTTCACTTCAGAAAACACCGAATAAAACATCAACTAATGTTTTCAGCTTCTTTTTGAAAAAAAAAAGAAGAAGAAGAAGAAGAAGAAGAAGGCTGAATTATGCCATCTATAATAAATAAACAACCAACAAATAAACAACTAACAAGAAGAAACGCGAAATAAAATTAAAACAACAAAATAATCATGGAGTGAACTTTCTAATGGGATGGGGAATCGGTTCCATGCCTTACTAAAATAAAAATAAAAAATAAAAACGAGTGATACCAGAACTTCTAGCAGACAACCAAGGTAAAAGATAACGAAATAACATGACAATAAAATGAACTAACTAGTTGAAACGTGCGAAACAATTGTAAAAAAAATACAGCATAGCAGCACACACATGCTACGGAAGCTAAATGCATGTAAAAGTTATAATATAATTAATCACAATTAGCACCTGATAATGAGCTTCAGCTAACATTGGATTTTTCAACTCTATCTAACAAAATAAGATCAAATATAAAGATCCTAATTATTTGAATCAAAATGACTGAAAACCAATGGGATATTAACTTTTGAGTAACAAATATTAGTACTCAAATTAGAAAAACAAGTGGACATGCAAAAACCATGAAATACATGAATGTTTGGTACAGAGATACATTAGAGAGGATAAGTCATGACAATAAATTGTGCAATAAAATAATCTATATAACTAAAATGCTAGTGAAAATATCATTTTCATTTTATGCTTTTCCCAGGCATACTTGTGATTTTAATCCCATCACTTCAGAAAACACCGAATAGAACATCAACTAATGTTTTCAGCTTCTTTTTGAAAAAAAATAAAAACGAAGAAGAAGCTGGAATTATGCCACTAGCAGCACATACTTAACTCAAAAATGTCCTCTCCATGTCGATGTTAAGAGGTTACAATTCTTGGTTCAGGCCTCAAAAGTTTATGCATTAGGACATTATGAAGGAGATCCTATGGATACCCAATTATGATAAGTGAAATGAATTATCCACACCTTCATACTTACGCCACTTCGCTGTCGTCACATTTGCCACAAGCCTCTCACTTGCCACATAATTTCATTTAATTTTAATCGAAAAATTTTATGACGTTTATGGTAACTTCATCTTCTATATTGTAAATATGTTGTTGCAAATAATCCAGCCAAAGCAATAGGAATTAGACCTAAGACAATTCCAAATAGCAAAACTTCATCCTTTCAATTTGTTTGAGAGGAGAAAGGGAGAGATAATATCTATTCTTAAATATTATTTTGTATTGCACATTAATCTTTTTTTTTAATCAGTAAATAATAATTTTACTAAAAATAGGCAAAGCCAAGTACACAGTTGCACATGAATCTTAATGACCAAGAATTTGAAATTGACACGGTAAGAAACAAACGATGGATTCAATAAGTTCTTGTCATCAACCATGTCAACTGAATAGAAACATTAAACTAAAAGCTCATAAAAAATGAGCTCTGGAGACGATCAGTGACAAATGTGTCCACACAGCTATAGGGTAAAAGAAATGGCTATTCTTTGTAATTCTACCAACACCTATCTTACCAAAATTGATGGTGCAGTTTTTGTAAAACCATTTTAAACGCTCAGTACAATCTTCCACACACAAATTAGAAGTGATAGGCAAATAAATTTTGGCAGAACTTGGAAAATAAGTCTTTTCATACCCATCCATGTCAACACACTATATCATCGACATAAAGACACTACCAGCAATATGTTGGATCTCAAATATAAAACATGAGAAATCGAAACAAACAAACATGAGTACCACCGTATTGGCAACTTCTAATTGGACAAAGTTTTGGGAGAACAATCCTAGAGCCATTGAGTCGTATGACTAACATCTGACATTAGATTTTCCTACACTCTATAATTACGTAAACTTCATCAGAATTATTATATGAGAAACAATAAAAAACACTATTGTTTAATAAAAAATGGCCACAAAGATTGATTGGGTATCATCTGTGGGGGCGCAAGATCAACGCGTATAAAAAAAGATAGATAAAGATGGAAAGAAACCCAACCAAAGCTGCACAATGGAGATTCAAGACCAAAATAAAAAAAGAGGATCCCGCGAGCTACCTGCCATGCAAGCACACCTGTTAAGGCAAAGGTCAAAACAACAAACCAATCAAGGACAAGTCCCCTGAAATTAGGCCTTCCCCGATTACTTCAACAAATCTTCTAAACAACCAGTCACCACAATGAGATTTATGGCGATTACAAGAAAAGGCACTAGGGTCATATTAGCATAGAATGAGTTCAGATCCATACGCTGAATAGTGAGCAGACTCGTCCTCCAGCAGAAGGCACAGACCTGAGCCGATCGCGCAAGACTCCTTAAAAGAGGAAGGACGGCTAGCCACCACAAACCAACGTGCATGCCACATCTGGGACCGTTACGAATCCCTGATCATTCATCAAAACGAATTGTGGTCAGCGAAAATCTCCTCAAAACTCAAAAACGAAATGATCGACGTAATACGAGGGCTATAAAAAGGGAAACGGACCTATTGATCGAGAGAGATCTGTGCCGGCAAAACGTGATCGAAGAGGGAGATTTAAAGGAGAGATTGTGCGAAGAGCCAAGGATGAAGAGAACACCGGACGAGGCAAGGACACTGAAGAGGGCATTGAATGAAGGAAAGAGGGAAAAGCTAACTTATAAAGAAGCCGCGTGATTAGGCGCGGCCTACGCACAATAAATATTTTTTTAATATTAGTTGCGTTGTTATCAAGTGGAAAGTTTGACCAATCAGGAGTTTCTTTGATTTATTAAAAAATAAAAGAATTTATTGTGAACCGTTAGTGCTTTATTTTTCTTCTTCTTTTTACATTTTTTTTTTTTTTTTTCACACGTTGGGTGTTTTGTTGTTAGGAAATTCCACCCAACGTCTCCTAAATACGTGCTTTGTGTTTTTTTTTTTTATGTTTATAAAAATTATATTGATTTTTGTGTTTAAATAATAATTAAATACAAATTAAATAAAATTATTAAAATTATAAAATTAAGAAGTATTTTATATTTGAATGATATTTTAAAATTAAATTAAGACACGATATAATAGAATTGGCGTAACTATTAACAAATCACGACTAGTTGTCAACTATTCTGAGACATCTATACATGTGTTACACCATAAATATAATCATTAAAACTTGTTGTAGTATTAACTTTCAGTAACAAATATTGAAACATAGAAAAATAATCCAAACTTTGGAAAACCATGTCAAAGGTAAAATTTTTCATAACATGTCATATTAGAGAGAACAATTAATTTCAATAATAAATAAAATAAAATAGATGTTTTATTAAAAAAAATAATTGCATGTCAACCACCTCGCAAAATGTAAGTGGAAGTTTCACGGAGTTTAAAAAAATAGATTTCATAAAATTTCACTGTCATTTCAGCAAGACAACAATTGTAATAGCAACAGAGATGTACCCTCCTCTTAACTCCCATATGATGTTTTCAAATCTGTATGATAACGTCCTCTCACCTTTGTTATGTCAACGCATTATTATGACCCACACAGACAGACACTCAAAGAAACTGGTTGGATAAAAAATATAGAACTTGAGATTTTGAACAAACAAATATTAAATACCACCCTATTTGCCGACTTCTAATTGGGACAAAGTTGGGCGTGAACATCAATTCTAGAGCCAGTTGGTCACGGGACTGACATCTAGCATAATATTTTGTTTACACTATCTATTCACAGAAGCTTCATCGGAATAAATAATAGGCATGATTTTTTAAACTAAGATAGCCATGAAGATGGACTACATTCTAACTTTAACAAACATCGAAACATTGCTAAGAAAAACAAGGGAAGTTTGAGAAAACCATTTCATCGCAAAATGTTACATGAGAGATATGAAAATAAATTTCACAATAAAAATTGTTACGATCACACGTCAATTAAGTATGAGATTGATTGATGATTTATAAGCTCCTAGACACCATTCATTTGTAAGTCGATTTTCAATAGTAAGTTCTACCTAGTATGTTTGTAACAAATGGTATCAGAGACACCCTATGTATGCAGTCCATATTGGCACGGTTGCAATCGTGCGGCACAATGAGTGATGCGGGCATAACAGTGTTTGTCCGGGATTAGGAAAGATTTAGCACACAACCAACCCATGTGAGCGAGGGATTTGCCGTAGATGTCAGCTGCAGAGCGTGGTAGTTGTTACGATCTCACATTGACTAAGTATGAGTTTGGTTGGTGGTTTATAAGCTCTTAGACATCCTTCTCTTATAAGTTAGTTTTTAAGAGTGAATTTTACCTAATAGATTTATAACATCAACATACATGCAACAGAGCGGGACAACAATTTTTCATGGCATTTGCCAAGTAAAAACTGAACCAACAATTGCTGTGAACATAAATAGAGGACGCATGGATGATGAAAATTAGCTTACATAATAGACGAAGCCACTTTCCAAAATCCTCACAATTATGCGACCAAAACCTCTAACAAGAGCACAAGCCTCAATATGGGAACTAGGCCACTTACAAGAAGAAACCTTTATAACAAGAGCACAAGTCGCAACACAAAAAATTCAAAACCAAAGTCCTCGACTCAGAGTCGTTATGTTAAACCATCCGATGAAATCCTACACTGAGCATTGACAAGATGGGAATGCATCAACTGCTCAAATACTGAACTTTAAAATGCGATACCGGTCCAACTTACTAAGAGCAAAAGTACAAGAGCTTCAAAAATAAACTTATGAATGAAGAAAAATTGCATATTTATTTATTTTTTCCTATAAATTTTGTATTTATTTATATTTTTTAAAGTGATTATACGACGGTTAAACACTCACAGCTGCAACTGCGAGAATAGTAGTGAGGCATGCGTGGCGATGCGATGGCCAACAGACCAAACATTCACAATCTTGTTGAGATAAGGGGGAAAAAAAATAAAAAAACTAACAGAAAATGGAAAACTAACCAGAAAAAGCTATTGTGTAATAGAGGAGGATGAGAAACATTGCTCCTCCCTCCCTTCCGGTGGAGAGATTAGTTGGGATTTTATAGAGAGGTTGGAGTAAAGTTTCACACTGGTTGGAGAGACAAAATAAACAAGGAAGAGTCACTTGGTGAATTTTGATAAACGGAATACAAAAAAGAGCGACCCATTAGAATGTGGCTCGTTTGTTTTCGGAGATTAAATGAAATAAATTGTGATTAAAATTAAAAAGTTAAATAAAATATTATTAGAGTATTTTTTTTAATACTATTTTTGTTTTGAGATTTGAAAAAGTTAAATTGTTTATTTTATTTTTATGTGAAGATTTGAAAAAATTGTAATGATGAGATATAAGGTTTTCAAAGTTTTGGATTTTACTCTTGTTAACAAACGAGCCCTACTTAAAAAGTCTTGCACATACGAAGCTTATGGAATCAACTAATTTTGAGATGAAATAACAATGTTTTAGTAAACTGTGTCACAGACAAGCTCCAGAGATTCAACTTCTTTTGCAATTATGTGTGTAAGCTCAGACACAAGAGGGTGGCATTGGCATACCCATCTGATGTGTGTAGAGGGGAAGGGCAGCCGAGAAGGTCGGACAGCCGTTCAGACCTTCTCGAATAAGAATAAAATGGGAAAATCTATGGTCAACAATTTGAAGTGCAGCAAGTGAGCTCCTAAAAAATCCAGCTCATTTGAGTTAATTGATCCTGAATCACCATAAAGAATATCCAATAATTACAAAACACTTCAAAAAGTATGGACGAAATAAATAAACAATTGGATATAATAGCATTAGGACTTACTATATATGTTTTCCATCATGGAATTGAGCATTCTTCGCTGCCTTGAAAGTTCCCAAAAATTCAGTACCCTTCTGAAACTCAAGCTTCTGCCTCGACTTGTCCCACTCGTGCTCGGTAGCCAATATCTCAATTATGCGCGGCAACGCCCGGCCAGCTGCATCAGTGTCAAGGAAAGCAAGCCGGGATCTCCTGGCAATAAAATCAACGGCAGATTCACAATATTCATTCCGAGCACAGTACGCAACCTCAGCCTCAAGAAAAGGATATCCATGGGCAAGCCTCTTCCCCAAATTTTCATTCTAAAGACCAAAAGGAGAAAAATCACTACAAAAGTTAACCACCACAACATACATGAATTAGAGTCAAAGAAACGTCCACCACATGACTAAAACTGTCTGTACTATGTTTAATTATATTAGCATAGCTGAAGTTCCTAACTAGGCATAATCTCATGTATACTTCCTGTATTTAGGCTATGCCTATTTCAATAACAATAAAAAATCTTCTTACTTACAAAAAAAATTATGTTAGCACAGCTGAATTAAAATAATGAGGCACAGCCAATTTGTTTCTCCTCATAAGAGCTACAAGGCAATCAAGTATTCAACTAATTCAAGTACATAATGAGGCCAGTGTCAGAAAATTGATGAGCCCTTTTTCTTTAAGTATCACTTCAGGACTCCTAGAACATCTGCTAAATTGATTTATGTGGATAACTAAGGTAAAGCCTCCAGAAACCCGAGGACACCATGTCTATCACTATATAAAGCGAAGTGTCACAAAAGGTGATATCATGAATCAACCAACTGAAATCATTTGGCACCGTGTCTACAGTGATATCATGACCACACGGTGCCAGATGACACCGTGTCCATAGTGATATCGTGTCTATCACTATAGACAACGATTTAAGTTTCACAACGGGTCATCAATATGCTCCAAAACAAATCACTAAGCAATAGCACAGCTCTAGTGCCAGCATATGGAGAAGTAGATGTATCATCATTGAAATAATATAAAACATTTAGCCTCGTTTGGTTACACAGATGAGATGAGAGTTGACAATTAAATAAAATATTGTCATAATATAGTTTTTTAATATTATTTTTGTTTTGAAATTTGAAAAAGTCGAATTGTTTTTTATATTTTATTTGAGAGTTTGATAAAGTTATAATGATTAGATGAGATGAAACGGTTTGTAAATTTGTGAAAACAAACAAAGCCTTAAACTTCGTTTCAACTTTCCCTTCATTTAGATATAAAGGTAACCCAAATTTTGTAAAACTACAAAATGTTTTGCTAGTTAAAAAAACAGCTACAATCCGCCAAGATTACCACAAAGTCTGCAAAATCAAATTAAAAAACACAAAAAGAAAGAAAGAAAGAATCCTGTTGATACTGCATGTCAATCACATGCTACCATATCACTCATAAAGTACATACGTTTTAAAAATTACAGCACTGCAAATTATGTATGAGACCTAGCACGTCAATAACCATTTATGTAAACTCTTGTCACCAAGCAGTGTCAAACATCATTTGTCTATAAAACAAACAAGCAAGCGACATAGACGAAGGAAAAACCAAGGTGGGATATTATTCCATTGCTGGGATATTGATGCATCCAGTTGGACCAAACTTATAGAAAAACCAGGCCATGAAATCTGTAATGGGGTACGTCTGCCAGGTTTGGTAATCAGTCCATGTTTTGGGAACATAAAAATGTAATTAGTGTGGTCAACAAGTCTTATATAACAGAGGTCTCATACGTCTGTATTTATGGAATACATTAATTTCTGCCTAGAACTTGTTAGGTAATTAAACATAAGTTAGGCTTGTATTCTCGGTAAATTATGAATGAAAATCTAAGAAGGAAGACTTCTTTGACTACAGAATTACTCAATCGGTAGATTCCTCCCTTATCAGCCTCTCAAGGCTTTTAGATTTGCTGTTTCATAGGAACGTCTAATTGTTGCAGCATTATCCAACTGTGTCAGCATATAAGATCAGTTTTGCTTGAGCAAGTCCTTCAATAAAAGCTCTTGACAAATCAGTGTGAATAACAAAGTTTTCAGAATCACATTGCTTTATCTAAATTTGGGCAACACTATGCTACAAATCAAACTGAGCCCGAGGGAAAAATTAGCTCTCAAAGGTCATTAAGAGCAGTACTACATCCCATTAAACACTCTTTTCTTTACTTTTAAATGCACTTGAGCATAAATAGTATACTGCAGGAAGTGCCAGTAGTCAAGCTGCCTGATAGCTAATACAAATTTTAATCCCCTTTGAAACGCTTATAAATTGAGGATAGAAAGAAGAGTAATGATACATACACAACACATTACACAATATATTGCACAATAATGTCATAAAATGAGGGTATTTTTATAAAATGATGTTACTTTTATAAGATGTTTTACAAACAGCAATAGGATGAAGATTATAGCAGAACAAACTAACCTGAGCTATGGCAGCCACTCGTTCAGCCAAAGCTCCATATGCATGAGTGAGATGCTTTGCAGCAGTAGTGTCCATTGCACCAGGAACAACTTTACCACCATGAGTCTTCTTCATGCGTACATACTGTTGTGCAATAACTGTGAATGATGCAGGATCCCATCTATCTCCACCAATAAGCCGCAGGTTGTGAGTTAAACAATTACTGGTCGGGCTCAGCTTTCCAGATTTTATGGCTGCATTAACTGCATCTTCTGCCATGCTGAGAGTAATTATAGTAAGCACGATATGCAAAGAGATGACTCACAGGCATTGATTCAAAGGCCTAGATCACTTTGATTCACTTCAAAATTAGGTTCACTATAATAATTTTGAATAGACTAACCATAGCACACTGACAATTACATGCTGCAACCTTAATGTATTTTATAAACAGAGTTGAAAAAACATCCAAGAGGAACCACTTTAGATGAGCTCATTCTGGCGAGCCAGAATGACACCCTCAAATAAATTTAAAGAAGGAATTTCAGCTCAGCCATAACAATCTTACCTACGGTAAGTAGTCCACTTCCCACCCGTAATTGTGACCAAACCAGGAAAATCTTCACAAACAACATGATCTCTGGAGATACTCTCAGTGTTCTTCGCAGATGGATCCATTGCCAATGGGCGTATACCACTCCATGCAGAAAGAACATCTTTTCGCCTTACCTGCACTTCCAAAGCATTAGTTTCTTCACCACAAGCAATAAGAAAGGGAAAGACATCCAGATGGATTCACTAATGCCTTCGAACGCTTGTAGATTTCCCGAAACATTGACAGGGATGGGCCTTGCTAGACACAGGAGTCCTTACATAAAAGGAGTAGAACAACAAACTGGCAATAACTCTTCTTGTTTGTGCAACAAGGTATTATCTGGTATTTTCAGGTATTTTCTTTCCAAACCTCACTCAAAGCACTTTTCAATTTCAAATCTTTAACATTTTCATCTAATCATTATAATTTTTACAAACTTTAAAACAAAATATAAAAAAATACAAATTTTTTCAAATTTCAAAACAAAAATAATATTAAAGAATTATATTCAAACAATTTTTTAACTTAACAATATTTTTATTTCCTTTTCCAAAACTTAATAAAAATTTTAACTTAAACTATTTCACAACTATTCACAAACTATTTTACTATTATTTATAGATATTTTGAGATATTCTGAATGTCCAAAAGAGGCTTCAATCTCTGAAATTTCAGATATCTATTAACATGTCAAAAATAATAATACAGTTAGCTTGTTAGTATGATAATGTTAGCAAAATACCCAAACCACCATGAGCCCATTAACTTAAAAAATCCTATTAGGAGCACAACCTAACAGAACAATGCCGACTACGTAACAAACAAAATTTTAGTAATATGGATGGAGGCTGTTGAAAAAAAAACGAAATTTACAAGAGAGGAAAAAAGAAGAAGAAAAGATTAACAAACTTCTATGCTAAGTGAAAGAAGTTCAGAATATAGACACAAATAGAAGCTGACGCTGAAAATACAAACATACCTTAACATTAAGGTAATCACTGATTGCATCCAGTATAAATTGAATTTCATCCTCATGTGGTTCTGGCAGCAAAGTGATGGGAGTGTTGGAATCTGTGGTTCCAGCAATTGTTCGTCCCAACCATGGTAACATGAAAATAACACGTCCATCCTTAGTTTTAGGAACAATCAAACCCATTCCTTCGGGTGAATAGTAATCAGGTAGAACGACATGTACACCACTGCTAGGACAGATCATAGGTCGCACATCTTTATTGGCCATTTTCCGCAAGGAATCACAAAATGGCCCAGCCGCATTGACAATTACTTTTGCATATGAATCGAACTCTTTGCCTGGTACACTTTGAAGAGCAGTAAAGATCATGTAATTAACAAAATTTAGTGACCCGCTAGCTACAAGAAACTTTATGAGTTAAAACCAATGTGTGTGTGTGCATGGGTCAAAGCACACGCACTTGCATTTGTCAGTGCGCGGGAAAGATGAAGGTGGGAACACAGTATGAAAAACAATGGCTTCTGGTAGAAGAAAACAAGAAAACATAGCAAACGAGAGAAAGTATTATGAACTCAGAGCTTAAATCGTTTTCAGCTTCCCCTCAAAGAAACGTATTTTTTTGTGGGGGTGGGTAGTGGTTAGTGATGTTGCCAAACATATCCAGCTGACACTTGCTTAAAGAAATTTCTTTCTGTACCTGATAAATTGTTTCGAATTCGTGCCCCAATTATCCGCTCACCAACTTCATCCTTCAAAAATGATATTACTTCTGCATGGTTAAGCACCGCTGCACCAGCTAATGCAGCAGTGCATGCCAATCCAACATTAAGTCGTGAGTCATTCATCTGGCCATCGTAATAAACCACTGTCCCCTTCAGGTTTCTATCTTTGCCCTTCCTTGCAAGTGTGGGGAAGAGCTCACTGGACTCTTGCGCAGAATAATATCTGGACAAATGTAATAGGCGTGGTCCTGCGACCAAATCGTACATTTTCAAGCCCATCCAGTAGTATACTACCTCAAACCAGTCAAAGCATGGCGTCATGCATGGCAAAGCATGACATAGGTGTGGTGCATTCTCAATAATCTGTTTACGTTCCTCAAGCGCATGGAATACCAGCTTCAGTTGCCCATAGTCGAGATTAAAGACAGCTTTCTCCAAGTAACGAACTCCTAAAATTTAGTATAAAGGAATACAAATCAACGGTTAGCTCAAAAGCTAAAATACATGAACTATATGAGACAAAATTGCAAGCAAAGTACTGCTCAATGACACGATCAACATGCCACAACTGTCTACGATAAAACATTTGTTTCGTTGGCCCCCGTGAAAATAAATTAGTAAAATTATTTCCCTCGCAATACCTACCCGTTAGAGCAAACATAACCACCACATGACTCCACAGGAAACGATCAGATTTTTTAATACAACCACACACCAGTGGCTTATAAATTAATCGATAATGATAAAGCACGACTCAGAAAATAACAATTAATTTTAAAAGAAGAAGAAGAGCATGGATTTTAATGGCATGACTTTTCATGATTTTCTAATTTCTAATACTGTGACGTAGATATATAGATCCTCTTGTATACTTGAACTTTTGCCTATTCTTTATTAATAACATTATCGTTTAATTTGAGAGAGAGAGAGAGAGAGAGAAGAAGAGCAAGTGCAAGACCCACTTCTTTCGCGAATAGTAATATAATGCATATGCCGAACTCAAGACGCCACGGCCATTGCAATAAATTCAACCAGATTACCTAATGTTTCCGCCAACACTAAAAAATAGTTGCAAAGGAAATAATTTTCCAATCACGAAAAGAACTTAAAACAAGGAAATCCATATTTAACGCTGAAAACAATTCACAAACCGAGCAAAACTTATCACTTCAACTTCTCCAGTAACTATCATCGCAAATACCAAAAGGAACCCAGATCCTAAACGGAGAACAAACCAAACACTTCCGAATTAGTAACACATCTATAGATAGATAAGCCGGTACATATACATGGTGACACAAACGTAAATATAAAAAATAAATATACATGCACATACCTCCATGAATGAGCTTTGTGGACCTCGAGGAAGTGCCAGAAGAGAAATCCTCTCGTTCGACGAGTCCCACTCGGAGGCCTCTGGTGACGGCATCAAGAGCTACGCCGCATCCGGTGGCTCCTCCGCCGATCACGAGAACGTCGAGTGGGTTGGCCGCGCTGGCGCCAATCAAGGCCGACTCCTGGACCGCTCTGGCCGGAACGAGAGCGTTCGGGTCGGTGATCTTCTGCCGTAGAGCCGCGAGCTGGGAGCCAGGGCCGCTGTCGTTGGCGGATAAAGTAGGCTGATAGAGGAAAAATGCTCCTCCGGATGCGGCGGCGATTGCCGCTGCACCAAGGCGGCGGCTCAATCGAGTGGTGGCGGTCATTTGGTGTGTTTTGGTAGAGGGACGACGACGACGACGACGGGGATGGGGTATAGATTCGGTCACAGAGAGATTGCCTTGGGAGTCGGTTTATAGAATTTTCTCGTTTTCTCTCTTCTGCCAAAATGCCGCTGCGGTGTCAATGGTTGCGGGTTGCGACGGTATGAAAATGACTATCAATCCTGTTTTGTCGGAAGCATTTTATTTTTATTTTAAAAATTATATACGTCACATTACTCTAATTCATTTTTATCATCAATATAATAAATGCATCATATCACCTGTTTTTTCTCTTTTCTTTTCTTAAATCACGACCTGCTTATTAATGATGAATATTGGTTTGGAGAATACACGTCATGTCTAAAATTATAATTGCAAAAAGAAAAACCAAGCGAGTTTCCAAAGGATAAATATTAGGCACAAAATATTTTATTTTATTATTATAATTTTTTTAAATTTTTATAAAATATAAAAAATAATTTAATTTTTAAAAATTTTTAAATAAAATTAATATTAAAAAATTATATTCTAATAATTTTTAATAAAATATCTCATCTTATCTAAAGTTTATAACCAACCGAAACCTAAAATTTAGAATAATCATGATCTATAACATTCAATTAGATTGACGTCATAAGACGCTAGAGAAAGGAACACATGCTCCATAATTTTCATCGAAACATTACGAGCAACTTTAGAAGAGTTGGATTGCCTTGACTTTTGGGTAATTTGACTCACTTGCGAAGTACAAGTTGAAGTTGTGCATGTGGATCCACCACCCACATGGGCCACATCCCACGACTGAATACTTAGCTGCATGGCTCCTCTCGTGACTCACCGCCAAATATTTAAATACGATGTTGCCAACGTGACGTTCCTAGCTACCAACTTTATGTCGTGAAATCTGTGAATTAACAAAACAGGTTTAAATATTATTACTTTTATTATTTAAATATACTTGCAATGAAATCGCTTAAACTTTCTATTATTTAAATGTTCATAAAAGGAAAAAAGGTTGGCCTTTTCAATAAACTTTAAGGGCTTATTTAGTAACATCAATAAATAGTTTTGAATACAATTTCTTAAAAAAATAATTATTTTTAAATAAACACAAAAGAGTTGCTTGAAAATACTCAATAATAATAAATTATAAGGAACTAAACAGATCATTACCCCGGCGTATTTGGGTTGTCGTTGCAGATTCCCAAGCCCACCCATCTGTAGTCAGTGAAAAGGCCCAATAACAACCTAGTAATCCCTTTCCAGCATTCCAAACTCAGACCATGTTTTCAAAGCACAAGAAACAGTATCCAGGCCCATTTTAAGGTTTCAACCTCGCGATCGCCTTCCCCTTCCACTTTCCAGGCTCCACGGGCAGAAAAGCGAGATTCTCAGCTCGTACAGGGGGAAATTTCGCTCCAATGGCTCAAATTCCGAACCTAGACAATGCTCCTCTCAATCTCACGTCCCTCAGGTATACAATACCTATTTTTCTTATTTTATTTTTCTCACCGTTTTTTTTAAAAACTCTAGTCATCGGTTGATTTTTTTTTTTTTTTGGGATCATATTCAGGGAACAGTCCCAGAAGGAGCTCATAAATATCCTCAAGAATGTGAGTCGCCTCGCTTTATGATTTCTATGTTTGTTTACGGAGCAAACCCATGAAAATAAAATAGCCATGGGAAGCCGTGGCTGCTTTCGGTTCAGTGGAATTTATTATTTATGTATTACCGGTCGTCAACCGTTGATATATATCAGATTTGGAATCTATATTTATTTTGTGTTTTCCTATTTCATTTGGAAAGTTATAGGGTTTGAATTTGGTTAATGATCTTAAATATTGATTTGCAATTATATATTTATATTTTCTTTCGCTGAGATTTACAGATTCGAGGGAAAAAGTGCTTGATAATCGATCCAAAGCTTGGAAGCTCTCTCTCATCGATCATCCAGACGTCACTTCTGAAGGCATTCCTCTTCAACCCTACTCAATCTTTTTGTGCTATTAGGCCCTGTTGGGGTTTATAGAATTTGGATATGAGAAAATCTACACACTCAGTTACTTCGATTCGTACCTGATCGGCATATTTATGTCCCAAAAAGGTCCGCAAGAATATCATAGTCCGGCCAAAACAAGTGGAGCTCGCTCAATGAATAAGCTCCCCCACCCCGCTCCCTGCGTAAAAAAAAAAAAAAAAAGAACTAGTTAAATTGTTGCGATTAGCTGCTATTTTGAGAGATTTCTGCTAATTGAAAACAGGAACATGGGGTAGAATTGCGGCATCTTTCAGCGGAGCCAATTCAATCTGACTGCACCAAAGTGGTTTTCCTTGTCCGGTCTAAGATTGATTTGATGAAATTAATATGCTCAAATGTTCATAATGATATATCAAAAGGGCTCCAAAGGGAATACCATGTTTATTTTGTCCCTCGCCGTGCAGTTGTGTGTGAGAAGGTGAACATTTGTTGGTGGTTTATCTGTTTGTACAACCTAACACGACTTTAATGCGATTAATACCCATGCATTTAGTATAAGTATCTTTTTTGTTATGCAGGTCCTTGAGGATGAAAAGGTTCATCAGTTGATGACTGTAGGGGAGTACCCACTGTACATAGTTCCATTTGACGAGGATGTCTTATCATTTGAGCTCGATCTTGCGTATAAAGTATGAAAAGAACTTCTTTGCATAATATCCGTGGATTAATGTTAATTATTTATCTTTGGGTGTTTGATGTCATTTTTTTTTCTCTTTTTTTGTTTTTTTTTAACTTTTGTCTCTGAATGTTAGGAAAGCCAAGTTGATGGCGATACAAGCTCGCTTTGGCATATCGCAAAAGCCATTCACAAGCTTGAGGTTGTGTGATTCTACAAATATAATTTAGTTGATTCATGTAAAGGATGAAGCCTTAGGGTAATATTGACCTATAAAGATATAATAGGCGTTTCAAATAAAAAGGACTAATATGATTATATATACTCTTATTTATAATCCTTGTATTTATCTTAAAGTTTGTCATTGATTAGTTTTCTTTCGGAGTGATACCAAATGTGAGGGCCAAAGGCAAAGCATCGGTGCGTGTTGCAGACATCCTAAACCGCATGCAAGCTGAGGAACCGGTTAACTCACCTGATGTAATTATGCATTACTTGAAACTCCTTTAGAAGCAAACGAGCCCTAAAAATCAACATTTTATAGTGATGTGCACTTTGTCACCTCCACTAATTTTTTTTAAATATATATTTCAGATGGTTGTGCCAGAGATAAATACACTCATCCTTTTAGATAGGGAGGTAATGTTCGGCTTCACCTCCTCCTCCTCTCTCTCTCTCTCTCCCCCCCACACGCACACACGTCAAATGACATCATGGTAGTTGCAAATGATAATGATAATGCATATTAACCTACTGGCCTTGGAGACTTAGCCCAGTATAGTTTGTCCTAAAATAAAGCAAGTATAACCAGTAGAACTGACCCCAAGTGAAAAGTAAGCCAAAAGATGATTAAACTCAACTTTACTTATTTTAGAAAGATAAACTACCTTCCTTGTATCACTAAACCGGCATGCATAGGCAATGCTCTTGTATATGTCCCGTATACTTGGGCCTTTGTCTAATCTTATGATCAATAAGATTTTGTTTACTGTTCAAATAGAAGGATAAACTCGATACTAAAAGAAATACTGAGTTACTGTTAAGAATTTTCTTGCTTCAGTCATTGATTCTCATGTAGAAAAAAGATCTTATACTGAGTTACTGTTAATAATTTTCTCACTTCAAGCTATTACATTGCTGAGTTGTAGATTTAAGATGTCTACGTTGTCAGATCCATGTTGTTGTCTAAAGTTGGCTATTCTTTGGCCGCAGGTGGATATGGTCACTCCTATGTGTTCTCAATTGACATACGAGGGGCTGATTGATGAGGTTAGGTGATGCTGGGGGCCCATATTTATCCAATGTATAATTGTTGTAGGATGATAGATCATGCCAGTGGAATTGAGTGATTGATACATATGATGCTTTATTGTTCCCCATGATTTACTTATAAAAAAAATTGTTGCTCATGATTTTCCATTGTACATGTTTAGATAGCCTGGTGAAGTCCCCCCCCCCCCAAAAAAAAAAAAAAAAAAAAAAAGGAAAATAAATTGTTTCTAGGGGAATTAGGGTTAATTATACTTATAAAAAAAAGGGTTATGATTTTTCTTTACAAATGTTTAATTAGGAATTTAGCTGTGTTCTTAACATTATATCTTATTACCGAACCTCTAATCTTGTGTGAGCATCAGATACTTTTATTTTTCTTAGTGCCAAAGCTAAATCGTCAAAGATCAATCTTCTGAGAGACATTATCTTTAATACTTTCCTCCATTGGATTGCAATGGAATAGTTATAGATTTGTTTCTGGTTATATGGATTTTGTTATAAGCTCTCTCTAATAGGTTCACTGCAGTTTCTGCATATCAATAATGGGTCTGTGGAGCTTGATGCATCGATCATGGGTGTCCAACAAGAAGGAAAAAAGATAAAAGTACCACTCAATTCAAGGTAAAAATATTGTCTCTGCTTGATGCATCTTGCTGCTCTATATTCTTTTTAAATTAGTGAAATAATATTTGCACACCAAGATTGATTTCCGTACAGATGGCAAAACATTAGTGTGGTGCTAATGGACTAATATTTATGTTACTTTTCATATTTTTAGAGTTTTTTTTAATTCCGTATTTTTAGTGTAATTCATGTTGGTGCAGGAATTGCCAGTTTATTTTTATTTTTATAAGTAATAAAAGATTTTATTCCCAAGAAATAGGCATAAGCCCAAGTACACATGACGTATACAAAGGAAATACCTACTACTTTCCAAAAACGAAAGGAAAACTAAAACAGATTCTGGAAATTATCTTCCATTACAAAAGTTTTAGCCCACAAACTCAAAGTACTAAAGAAAAAATCCCTAAGTTCTCCCAATGAACGTTCTTTGTCTTCGAAGCATCTCCTATTCCTTTCAAGCCATATGCACCACATGAGACAAGAAGGAATCATCTTCCAAACACGAGCCGCATTCTTGTAACCCTTCCACCCTACCAATAAACCCACCACTTTCTTGGGCAATATCCAAAGTAAACCAGTCCGATTAAAAACCTCATTCCACAAGAACCTGGCCACTTCACAATGAAGAAAGAGGTGATTAACAGATTCCCCATCTTTCTTGCACATGACACACCAATCAGCAATGTACATACCTCTCCTTCTAAGATTTTCAATTGTCAACACTTTGCCCAATGATACCACCCAACAGAAAAAAGCAACCTTGGAAGGAACTTTCACTTTCCATATGTATTTCCAGAGAAATTCACAACTTCCATGACTGGTTAATATTCTGTAAAAAGAGGAGACTGAGAACTTAGAATTTCCTGCAGGAATCCACAACATGCTGTCCTCCCTACCTAGCATCAACTTTGAACTGTAAAGTCTTTCCAGAAAAGCCTTAACATCATCCACTTCCCAGTCATTAACATCCCCGATAAAGATAACGTTCCACTTAATATTATTATCAATGCAACAGAAAGACTTTCCTACAGCTGCATGTTGATCCCTTGCAATTCTGAAAAGAGAGGGAAAGTCCAGCTTAAGTGAAGAATTCCACACACTACAAGTCATTCCACAGGAATTGCTAGTTGTCTCAAATGATTCATTTTCCTTGGTTTTTTTCATTTTCAACTTTACCTCTTCCTTATTGTCCTGTTCATTTACTCTGGGTTGTTTGAATTTTAGTGACAAGCTGTTTAAGGAGATAAGGGATCTCAACTTCGAAGTCGTTGTCCAGGTTGATTTATTTGAACCAGTTTACAATACTTCAGATTATTGCTTATATCTCTATTTCCAAATCCTTTTCTATTGTCAGTTGTCCCTCAATTATGATAGCTATTTTTTCTTGGAATTCCATTTTCTTAGTTGCCATCTGCAGTATGATTGCAGATTCTACGTCAGAAAGCAACATCCATGAAACAGGATTACACAGAGATGACAACAACTGTAAGTGAATGGTTTAACATCTAAACTTAATTAACATTTTTGCCTATGATTGTTGCCAGCTAGAGCATTTTCATGAAACTGTTGTCAGTGCTGGAATACATGTCCCCAATATTTTCAACCAAATCTTGGCATTATACTGCACGTATATATTTCAATCCTCAAAACACAGATAGTATCTCAACACTTCCCTTCCAGGAAGTCTAACTGTATTGAAGTGTTTTCTGATGGAATGCTTTGTTATTCACAGACGCAGACGGTTTCTGAATTAAAGGACTTTGTCAAAAAGCTGAACTCATTGCCAGAAATGACCGTAAGTATTTTCCTTTTTTTTTTTCAAAAAAAAAAAAAAAAAAATGATACCTAGTAATGGCGTTTCCAATTGATTTGATTTGCTGTAAATTATTGCATTAGAGACACATAAATCTTGCTCAGCATCTGTCAACATTCACATCAAAGCCAACATTTCTTGGGCAACTTGACATGGAACACACAATTGTTGAGGCAGAGAGCTATGACATGTGAGCTGAATTTATACTCTTTATCTCTAACTTTTGACAACCTAACATGTGTGTTGGTTTTATCTTTCACTTATAAAAAAAAAGTGTTGGTTTTATCTTTTCATTTACTGATATATGTGAATAGACTCGACTGCGAAAGCATGCTTGTTTGCTTTTATAGTTGGAGTGTAAGTGATTTACTCAAATTTCACTACTAAGAGTTTTTGTTCTGCTAATATCATGTTTAACTGATAAAAAAAATGTTCTTCTGATATCATGTTTGGTTTATTTAACAATTACCTTCTTGTTTGCTATCTCAGATAACACCTTTCTGTTCCTGACAGTTGTTTGAATTTATTTTTTTGATAATTAATAAGAATTTTATTATCACGAATAGGCATAGCCCAAGTACACATGAAATATACAAAGGAAATACCTACTACACTCTAGAAAACAGGAAAACTAAAACAGAAATAGATTCAGTACATTCTCATCATTCCTTTCAAAGATCTTAGCCCACAAACTCAAAGTAGAAAAGAAAAAGTTTCGAAGATCTTCAAAAGAGTGCTCCTTGTCTTCAAAACATCTCCCATTTCTTTCCAGCCAAAGACACCACATTGAACACAAATGAATCATTCTCCATCTGGCATCAAACCTCTTTCCTCACCTCACAACCCCGCCAACATGCAAGAAGCTCCACAACTTCCTTAGGCATCACCCAAAATAAACCTATCCGACCAATAACCTCATAACACAAAGAGTTTGCCACTGCACAATGTAAAAACAGATGATTTACAGATTCTCCATCCTTCTTTCACATGACATATCAATCGGCTATACACAAGCCACGTTTTCTAAGATTATCCGTAGTCAATACTTTCCCTAGAGCAACTACCCAACTGAAGAACGCCACCTTTGTTGGTACCTTCATCCTCCAAATGCTTTTCCATGGAAATACACAGTCAACATGACAATTAAGCACCTTATAATAAGAACTGACTGAAAATCTGAAATTTCCAGCATCGTCCCACATTAGCCTATCCTTTCTTCCTTGTATCACTTTTGAATTATAAATCCTTCCCAAAAAGTCTGATACAACATTAACTTCCCAATCATTTGGATTTCTAATAAAGTCAACATTCCATAAAATATTATCATCCATACATTGAAGATAATCTGCCACAACAACATTTTGATCCCTTGCCAGCCTGTAGAGAGATGGAAAATCTGATTTAAGAGTTGATTCCCCACACCAAATGTCATGCCAAAAGAAAATCCTCTTCCATTCCCCCACCTTAAATTTAATATGTTTAGAAAACTCCCCCCAACCTTTCCCAATAAACTTCCATAAACTCACCCCATGCACTCCTCTTACTTCCCACCTATTCCCATATTTTACTGCAACAAAATTCTTCCATAAAGCATATCTCTCTTCATGATATCTCCAAAGCTATTTCCCAATGAGTGCTTTATTAAACAACCTCAAATTTCTAACCCCCAATCCTTCACAAAAAACTGGTGGACAAACCTTGTTCCAACTAACCAAATGAAATTGATTTTCCTCTCCTTTTCCTCCCCATAAGAAATTACGATAAATGTTCTCAATTCTCTTAGCAACCCCAGTCGGTAAAGGGAAAAGTGAAAGAAAATAAGTAGGAAGATTAGACAAAGTACTCTCTATCAAAGTAATTCTTCCCCCTTTAGACAAATATATCTTTTTCCATCCAACCAACATTTTCTCGATCTTCTCAATCACCCCATCCCAGATCAAAACAGATTTGTGAGAAGCACCCAATGGAAGACCAAGGTACTTCATTGGCAATGAAGCAATCTTACACTCCAAAATATTAACCAAATCTGAAATATTGCCCACAACACACTCATGAACAATTTCAGACTTGTTTAAGTTAATCCTTAGGCCCGAGGCAGCTTCAAAACATAACAACAATGCTCTCAAAGTTCGAATACGTTCTTGGTTTGGCTCGCTGAAAATCAATGTGTCATCGGCAAAAAGAAGATGAGATAATTTAATGCTATTCCTTTCCTCTTTTCCCACCTCAAAACCCGATAAGTCCTTCGACCGTTGCTTCCAACATTCTACTCTACGCATCCATGACAAGGACAAAAAGAAAAGGAGATAGCAGATCTCCTTGTCTCAAACCACGTGAACTATTAAAGAGCCCAACTGGAGTGCCATTCACCTAAATGGAAAATCTCGACGTCGACATACACCATTTGATCCACAAACACCATTTCTCCCCAAAGCCATATCTCCCAATCAAATACAAGAGAAAATTCCAACGAACATGGTCATATGCTTTTTCCATGTCCAATTTAATCAAAATACTAGATTCATTAGATTTAATTCTACTGTCCACATAATCGTTAGCAACTAAAACCGAGTCGAGAATTTGCCTCCCTCTTACAAAGGTATTTTGCGATTTTGAAATAATTTTTCCCAACACCACACTCATACGATTAGCTAACACCTTAGAGATTATCTTGTAAACCCCATTCACCAAACCTGTAGGCCGAAGGTCCCGCATCATCACAACTCCTACCTTTTTGGGAATAAGTGTTAAAAAAGTAGCATTTAAATTTTTCTCAAAAGTAGCATTCCGAATCTCAATCGCCGGAGTTGATCTCGCCACCTAAGTATCCTCAGAGAGATCGACTACCACCGTTGTCGCTTTCTGTGAAGGAATCGCATCTTCCTGAGCTGTCCAAGGTTTATTCTAAGACTCCTCAAAGTTCCGAATCTCAGATCTGAGCAAAAGAATAGTCGCCGTAGGATTAGCCCTTGTCAGAGAGCCTCTCGAAGACTTGATTGCCGCCATCAAGCCTGTCTGTAACGACGAAGTGACTATCGGAGCTACCAAGCCCTTGGGATTCTCTACCTGCGACGAAACAACCCTCTCCTTCGACATGTCCTCCCTCTTCTTCGTCGTCGATGGGTCCTCTGCCTGCAATGAGACCTTTGGCACCATTGAAGGGTACCCCACCTATCGATGGGCCTGCAAGAGTTGGGTCTTGTCTCCTCTAGACTGGGCTAGCCTGTTTTCGGGTGTTTAACAGGCTCACGGCTGCGGCCCATATCCTAGACCCAAGCCCAGGATTGCCTTCTTTTGTCTCCTGTTGGGCCCCCTTTGACTCCTGTAGCCAAACCCATTTCCTGCACCATTTGGCCCTTTGAAAGTTTCCTTTCTCTAATTAGACCAGATTCCTCCACACTGAAGCCCATATCGATGCCCCTTTCCTCCAAGCCCACTCCAACAGTTCTTTGTTCCTCTTCACACCGTATTAAAAAGTCCACTCTATCTTGAAGCATACATAGTTGCTCCTTCATGTCTAGTAGCGTGCGTTCGTTCCCCTCTGCAAGGTCGACAGTAGGCCTGCCACTGCCACCCTCCTGCTACACAGTGCCTATCCTAATGGTACGATGATCTCTGCCATACCCCTATCCATTACCCAGACTTGCAGAGGCTGCTTTTGGGACTTCTCTAACACCGCTACCTCCACCCTTGCCACAAGGTTGGACCGGCTTCGAAATTACCTCCAGAGCCTCCCTATAAGAGCGATGTTGCAACTGAGGCACCACCACCATAGGTACTCTACCCCTATTATGGTTTAGTCCTCTTCCTTCGTTTACAAAATCCCACAACGCCTCCATCATCCTTCTCCATCCCTTCCCTTCCACCTCCTCTAGTACGATGATGAAACTGCGCCTACTACCACCACCATATTCCACTATAGCCATGTATCGGCCGCAGATATTAGAGCACCTCTGTGCTATGAAGCTACGATTCCCTTCCCGTACCGTGGTGTAGAAATCCTTTGTTGCACCCTTCAAACAATCCTCCAGTGCTTTGGCAAGCTATTGCATCGTCGACAACCCCATTCTCACCTTATTCATCACCTTCCAACTTCTCTCAATAATGAGCAAGGAACCTCCTTCCCTTGAAAAAGAAAAAACCTTCTATTCTATCAGTAAGTGTTTAGTAGACCCCATTCTATTAACTAGCCAACTCACAACCCCATTCTCACCTCGGTTAGATTATACTCCTATCAATGCAATGGATGCCTATTCCAAGGGCTGCCATCAGCTTCAGATATGAGAAAACACTATTACCATATTAAAAATTAACTCAGAAGGTATAAGGATGTTGTGGGAGGGGGCAAGCTAAGAAGGTGAGGGGCGAACAAAACTGGTTCATGAATTTCTACTAGTGGAAACTTATTTTCTACTTGAAAAATATAAATTGCTTGTCTTCTATGGAATGCGTTCTGAACTATCTAGCCAGGCTACTTGTATCTCACTGCAAAATTCTATCAGGCGTACTTTTCCCTTTCCTCTCTTTAATTGACGATAATACCAGCTCTGAATTGGACTACTTGTATCATATGGAATAACTGAGATGGCACTTCTCTTAAGCTACTATATCGTTTATCTTGCTCTGTGCATTTCTTAATTATTCTCAAGATTTATTCTTTCCAGTCTCACATATGTATGGTTTATGGATTGGCAGTCCCCTAGATCCTAATTTTCTAATGCATGAAATCAATGCAGATGCTTTGAGTATATTGAAGAAATGATCCATAAGCAGGAGCCTCTTGTCAATGTTCTACGTCTTCTCATCTTATTTTCTGTTACAAACTCTGGGTTGCCTAAGAAGCATTTTGATTACTTGAGGCAAGGACAGAATGTTTTATGTCATTCCTTTTAATTCCTTGGGATCTACAATATAGCAAATGTTTCATTTTCATTTTTTTAACTCGGTCTAGGAGAGAATTACTCCACAGCTATGGATTTGAGCACATGGCCACGCTGAATAACTTAGAGAAAGCTGGATTGCTGAAAAAACAGGTTTTACCATTTACCTTTGTAATCTAGCATTTTGTGTGCCAATGTTGGATTCATGGTAACACAATCTGATCCTTGCAGGAGACAAAAAGCAACTGGCTGACAATCAAACGCGCTCTGCAACTTGTGGTTGATGACACTGACACAGCAAAGTATATTTCTTCTTTGATTCTGCTTCCTAATTGAAAACTGTGATGATGGAATGTGGTTATGGCTGGTTTTTCTTTAGCGTGTTTTACGGGGCATATCGATCTCTCTCTATCTCTATCTCTATCTCTCTCACATATTTTAATTTACTCTTACTGAATCTAGCTACATAAAAGGTTTTTGTAGTTTTTCTTTTTCTATTGTAACAGTGTTAATATTCTTGCTAACTCGGTTATTTCTTATGTAACAGTCCCAATGATATTGCCTATGTATTTTCTGGATATGCACCTCTTAGTATTCGTCTCATTCAGCATGCCGTTCGATCTGGATGGTGAGGTTGATTCTTTATTTGCAGTTTCTTAGAACTTATTGTCAGTTTTAATTTTCCTGGTCTTGAATGGTGTTGGTGCTATATTCCTAAATTGTCGAGTTGACTTAAAAAGGAAAAAAAAAACCCTAAAATGTTATGAAGTTTAGAAATTAAGCAAGCTCGATTTGATGTGGTACAGCCTCTGCCTTAAGGCCTGTAGCAGACAAGCTTTTCATGCTTTCGGCTGTGGAATAATCACAAGCCTCGTGGCTATGCTTTCGTCTGTGAGATCTAAGGCTGCGCTACCATTTCGCATATCAGCTTAGTCTTTCAGTTTTGTGTCTGAGCTGAGTTTCCTTGTTAGGCAAAGGTTTAAGATGTTTGACATCTGACCTCATGGCAGTGTAACATGGCCATAACATGGTCTCGATCCACTTCTTACTCTGCTTATTTTGGTGTTCATAGAACTGCATCTGGTCAAGAAACCATTACATCAATGACTACAATTGTGGGTCCATCCATGCATAAGTCAAGAAACCATTACTTCAATGACGACAATTGTGGGTCCATCCATGGTAGAAGTCAAGAAACCATGGCCAACAATGACTACAATTGTCTTGACTGGTCTTTAATTTTTTATTATGAATTTGCGTCTTATGGGCAACTTTATCTTTCTTGAAAGTGACCATTTGACCCTTCAGGCGTCCTATAGAAGACATTCTGAAGCTACTACCAGGACCACATTCTGAAACGAAAAGAGTAAATTTCTCCCAGTTTTATTGGCTAATTTATTTTTTCTTCAGTCGATCTCTCCAGTTTTTCTTTTCTTTTCTCTTCTCCTTGAAATTTAAGTTATTCTGGTAAATTAACTATCTTACAGGGCAGATTCTCAAGCAGTCCATCATTTGACACGTTGCAGGGAGCTTCAGCCAATATAGACAGGTATGTTCCACTGGCCTGCCAGCTAGGATTATGCCTAACTGATATTCTTGTGATGGGTTGTTTTTTGGGTAGTGATGGATAGTCCTTTAATTGCGAGAAACCAATACAGATGCTGGAACACACTTTTTGATTGATAAGAAGAAATATTGGAAATTTAGGATAATAGGAGAATAAAATTCCTTACTTAACTCTATAGATTGGCTCAAGTGGTAAGAATCATCTTGGTGGTATGCTCCCTCTAAGTCTAAGGTTCGAACCTTTGAGTGCAAACTTCTAGGGGTCATCGTAGGGAATTTCTCATTGAATTACCGAAGGTGTACTTGTAGAAAACTCCTTGCTAAGAGCCTATGCACCTCTGAAATTAGTCGGGACTTTGTTTTGGATACCCGGTACCAGTACAAAAATAAAAGAAATTCCTTACCTTTCTGTTTGTTTCTTAGATGTATTTTTCCCTGATAAATAGTTTTAAAAGAAAGAAACTTATATAGCTGAAGCAGTTACTGCCAATTTTTTACTGCAAAAATCATTTTCAAATGCATATAATGCCATCTACTTTCTTTATGTGAGTCTGTGACATGTCAACATATTTCAGAGCTGCTGATGGTAGGCGCTCCCTAGTTCTTGTTGTCTTCGTTGGAGGTGTAACATTTGCGGAGATATCTGCCCTCAGATTTCTCACTGCTCAGGTATGTAAAATTTAGTGCATGTGGAATCCTCTAATTGCAGTTGATAGTATTGGTTCATATAATTAATTCTACAATTCATACACTTTTTTCTCGCAAACTTCAAAATTGCATGACTGACCATCTTCACTAAACCTGTTGCAACGATGTTTATTTTTCTCTGTTTCTCTAATGTTTTGAGAGTCATTTGTTCTTGCAGGAGGGGATGGCATACGATATGATCATTGGGACGACCAAAATTGTCAGTGGCCATACCTTAGCTGAAACATTTGTGGAGAAATTGGGTTGAGGGCCTGAGGCGTAGAATTTTGTTTGTTTATTTGTTCTTTTTGTAAAGCTCTTGGGCTATGAGAGTGGAAATTTAGGGTTGTCGAATGATTTTAGGCCCATGTCAAGAGTTTGTTGTACTGATGATATATTTATTAGCTTATGCGATTAATTTTTACTGTCTTTCCTTGCATAGTAACATATTAATCCTAGATACAGCGTGTAAGTGCTGCTTAATTTTATTTTTTATTTTTTTAAAAAAAGTGAGATCTATTATTAAAAAATTAATTTTTTTATTATGTAAATTTTGTATTTACTCATTTTTCTCCAAGAGATTATGCAACGCTAAGGGTACAAATCAGTCAGTCCGATCCGGTTCGGAGATGGACCAAACATTTTCGGTCCATTATTTTCCTGGACTGGAAGCTATCGGTCCGGTCCTTCAGTCTGGCCTAATTATTTTTTTATTTTTTTAAATCAATTAATAAAAAATTTTTATTTAAAATATTAAATTAAAATTAAATGTATTAATGTAGATTATGTAACTAACTAAATAAAAAAATATTTTATATGGATAATAAATTATATGAAAATTACATTATTAATTTATATAATTACTATATTATTAGTTAATTGATATTATATATTAGTTAATTGATAGATTAACAAGTGTTAATAATATATTTAAAATTTTATATTGTTAATGGTGATAGATTAAATGAAAATTATATAATAAATTGTACAATTATTATATAAATAATATATATAAAATATATATTTTATTTTTATTTTTCATTTGGTCCGGTCTGGTCTGTGGTGGAAAAGCGTTGGGTTGGGACTGGACCAAAACTTTTCGATCCTCTAAAACATGGATCGAGACCAACCGGTCTCAATCTTGGTTCGATCCGGTCAGGACCGACCATTTATCACCCCTAGCGCTAGCACATTTAACGAATGTAAATATCTAAATATCATTTCTCTATTTGGTTTTAAATTGGAAAAAATGATATTTCCACATGTTTTTTTAAAGAATAAATATAGAGCTATTTTAGACCATCACCCAAAAAAAAAAATTGACAAATATTCTTAATAAAAATATTTTTATGCAAAAAACCTATAAAAATAGTTTGAGGAGTGATTGTCAAAAATCATAGTTTAAAAAATTGGAGAAATTCTATTTGCAGTCTTCACTTGGAGATTATATGTGCAGACATTTTATTAAATGAGAAAAAATATCATTTTAGGATGGATATTTTTGTAATTTTAAAAAATTTTAAACATAAAATTGCCTAGGCTTGCATTGCAATCCTCAAATGAAGACTGTATGTAGCATTGCTCTTAAAAGTGATTACGATGGTAGTTTGACAAGGTTTTGTGCATTTTTTCCCCTAATTTAAAATTATCTAAAAGAACCGAGTATAAGTGGGAAAATGGTTACCCATTTAACATTTTCAACCAACTGGATAATATTCATTTAAAGTGAAAGGAGAAAGATCCTTATTGTTGTTGTGAGTACATTGTAGTCACAATAATCCTTGCAAAAATTTACGTTTATAATTTTCACTGTAACAAACACTATAAAATCACATGGTACGGCAACATTGACTTTAGTTCGAAGTATACATGAATATGAAACTCAACATACATTCTTGATTACCATATACAAATAAAAATAAATTTTGATGAAGCAAGTCTGATAGCGTTAAGGGTGTACCTCGTTTTTCCAGTTTCTCTTACAAAACCCGAGTATGGTTTGAAAATTTTCTGAAAATGTTGATGTATGCTGCCCCTTGCAATGCTGGTCGGATTTTTAAAAGAGGTATTTTTTATGATCTGGGGGCGAACTGTCTGATAAACAACCAACCCATTTTTGACACCCGATACACGCCATCTTTGATGTTGATACATAGCCCGCAAACATATCTCTTTGTGCACAAAGACCCAGCCAGTCGCTAAAATGATGATGAGTACATTTGAATACATTTTGGAAAAGTTTTCCTGCACAACCTTCTGAAACATATCTAGGAATTATACTTTCTCCATGCCAACAACGCACCAAAAGACCACAAGAACACACTTTGAATTTTATTCTTCGACAACCACTTCAACTTGATGAAGGAGCTCTAAAATATTTCCAGCTTTTCTCTTGGCCCTGTCAGTACCATTCTCTGACAGTTGCTTCAATGCCTCTTCTGCACCATGCTCCCTGGCTAGTTTCAACTGCTGCGAATCACCCGTGCACAGAGACCACAATACTGCTGCGGCATTCTCCCGATTGCGTGGGGAACCAGTTCTTATAAACTCCACCAAGACAGGGATTGGCTCACCTTGACCAATGGCTGTCTTCCCTTCAGTATGGCTTGCAAGAATCGCAAGGATTGCTAGTGCTTCGTCGACCATCCCACTTCCAGCATCCTTCAGCAATCTCATCAGTGGGGCCACAATACCGGCCTTCACAGCTCTTGACTTGTTCCCCTGATAGATTGAAAGATTGAAAATAGCAGTGGCAGCATCCTTCTTCCCTCTTGGAGTCCCCTCACATAGCAACGTTATAAGAGCTGGGATAGCCCCTGCTGCTCCTATTTTGACCTTGTACTCATCTACTACAGATAAACTGAAAAGTGTTGCAGCTGCATTTTCCCTAGCTTCCATGCTTCCATTTTTTAACACCTCTACTATATCAGGAATGGCTCCTGCATTTACAATAGTTCCCTTGTTACTGTCATTGATGGAAAGGTTGAGAAGTGCTGTAACAGCATGCTCCTGTGTTCGGGGATCCGAAGAGGACACTAGGTCTGCAAGAAGTGGTATGGCTCCTGCTTCAGCAATACATACTCTATTATCTGCATTCCTCTTTGCAAGCAACCTGAACTCACCAGCAGCTGCTCTTTTCTGTTCCGGGTTCCCAGTTGCCAGTTTTTCCAATAATTCATTGACAGCAGCACGATCACAGTCTGAAACTTTGCATCCGGATTTCTTGCTTTTACAATTTGCTTGCTTTTTTGGAAGCTCAACGCCATTACTCTCACACCATAAAGCAATCAGACTTTTCAAAACGTAGTTAGGAGTTAGGGCTGTGTGCAACAGTGTCTGCTGTGTCTTGGGACAGGTTTTATGTCCTGCATCAAGCCATTTCTGAATGCTGGACCTTTCATAAGTCTGCAAAAGAAACATAAAGACAAAAAAAAGACATTAATAATCGATATTGAAATAGATGAGTAGTTGTAAACTCAAACTGGGTATGCAGCTGCCAGGTAATACCTGTCCAGTAGCGACAATCACGGGATCTTTCATCAGCTCAAGAGATATTGGACATCTGAAATCATCTGGGATAACAGGAGATCTGTGCTTAATCAATTTCATTTCACCCTCAGCGGTGTCGACTTGCGGATTTGCCATCTGTACCCAGTCTTTTATCTTCTTAAACAATGATGACATTTCTTCAAAGCTGTCTCTTGGTTCTATATCACTCGAGATAACCAATTCATGGAATGCAAGTGACTCTTTCTTTACATCATTGATAGTCTTGAGATACAGCTTTTCAGAAAGTCTTTTGATTATTGCCGGGTCCAGGTCTTTTTCTTTCTGTGCTATGGCTAAATCCATGTCCAATTGAAAATCAAGGGAGTCCATTTTTCCTTTGGCTCTTTTGAATTGAGCATGTACTAGTTCAATCTGAAAGAAATCAAACATGTCCTACCTACTGTTAAAACTTTCCAAATCTGCTGTTCCATGGTTTGATACTAAATGTTACTTTCCTTAAGAAGTCAGGAATGATAAATATTTTGGATACCATTTAGTACAAGTACTCTCTCTCTCCCTTGACACTTTAATTATAAGAGTAGGACGCTGTGGGACTATACACTGTTATTTAGCACAAGAATGTATGCATTTAATTCTCTCCATGATAAGCTGGGTTGTAAAAGTACCTGTTCGCGGACCTCCTCGGATATATTAAGGTTATCATAATGAATCTCGTTCAATGCTGCTTCAATTTGTTCCGTTACATGGTGGAACTTCTGTGCAATCTTTTCCCTTTGCAGAGCCTGTGACAAGCATGACATTGCGTACCTCAAATCAATGATTGAATTCGTTTGAGAAACAAGAATATTAATGAGCTAGATCACAATAAATGACTAACAATGCCGATGCCATTCGTTTCAAGTACAGAGGCAACCATAGACACCATGCATTTTCATCGATACTTAGAACTTATTCGACATGTATGCTCTTAGAATGCACACATGAACGCATTTTTCTCAAATAAGAAAAACTTCGGATTTGCGAAATTAATCTCCCAACATGTACAATAAATACATACATACATACAAACATGTATGTCTATTGACAAAGAATTTGAATCCTGGATATGAAGATGATTCTTTTGAGGTTGCCGAATGGAAAAGCGAATTTAAAATTTCCCTTCTTATCTTAGCAAACGAAAACAAAGAGAAACACAATCGGTTCAGTATCCGTCCTTTCTCCTTCGCTTTCACCCGTTTTCTAAGTGGCCAAACGGAAAGTAATTAAGTGCTAGGGATACCTGATAGAGCTTGCTCCCTCCGTTCACCGAACGGAGAAGCTCTTTAGCTGAATCCAGAGCCAGTCGCAGGAGTTCTAAGGCCTTGACCTCATCTTCGCAGAGCTCTTCCTCGCTGTCCCTCAATTCCTCGAAGAGAGGACTCAGGAGCTTGACTCTCCGAACCAGGTTCCCGTGCATCTTCTTGCAGACGTTTCGGCACTCGGGCAACTCCGAGATCGCTTTAACGGAGTCGGCGAGACGAATCAGAACCGAGTCATCCGGATCCTCGGTCGGCCCCATAAGAAGGAAACGAGGGAAATAACTCCTAGAACTTGAGAATTAGATTGAATGTAGGAAGAGAATGGGATTGGCTGATACAAAAAAATAGAGAGACGGAGATCGAGATTGGTTGGGAAATGGTGGGGATTGGAAATTCAGAACCGCCTATAGATTTTGCAGAGGAAGATGGGGTGTTGTCTGTGAGATATAAAGGGAGGGAGGAGAAATAAAACATCAAAGAGATATGTAATTGAAGTTAATAATATTTTTTAGAATAATGAAGTTAATAATATTTTTTAGAAATAAAAGTTTGGAATAATGAGAGAGAGAGAGATGGTCACTCAAATCTTTGTTTAGGTTTGGTTTGGTTATTAAATATCTCTCAACTCATCATTATAATTTTTTAAAATCTCAACATAAAATATAATAAATAATTTATTTTTTTTAAATTTTAAAATAATAATAATATTAAAAAATAATATTCTAATAATATTTTATCATCTCAACTCAACTCACTTCAACATCTAAACGCAACCTGATGTTGCTGCTTACTGTTTTGGCCAGGTTGCCTGAGGGAATTATCTCATTGTGACAAAATTATCCTTTGCTTACACGTGTCCTTTTTTGTTTTTTTATTTTAAATTTTGTTATATTAAATCATATCTATGTATATATAAATAATAAATAGGTTTTTTTTTTAAAAAAAAAATTTGGAGGAGGAGGTTTTAAATTTCAGACCTCCATTTTCAAAATTAAAAATTATGTCAATCAAATTACAAGTCTTTTAGCATAAATAGGTCATTTCTTAATGCTACCATTATGTATGTATTTTGTTATTGGTCTTGGTAATTTTTTTAATCAAATTCTCTATTTCTTTCTTTAAATAATCAAGCATTAGCATGTATCAAGCTTTCGGGAACGAAGGGTATTTCCGACCTTAGGAGAAAACCAATCATATGGACCAGGCAACTTTGCGCGTTATCATCAACGCGTTTATTTCCTTACGGCGCAGAATTGTCAATTGGACGGTCGGGATCCTTCCGAGAACCAACTCGAAAGCCTTTGGTCCCGCTCGATTTGCTCTGATATCGGATTGAAATATTCTCCATAGGTTGAGCCATTCCTGGTCGGATATTGATTTCAAATCAAAGATTCATTCACATGTACCATTTAATACTAAATTTAATTAAGCTGCCATTTGAATAATTTTTTTTTATTTTTATATAAAATATTATAAATAATTTAATTTTTTTAAATTTTTAAATAATAATATTATTATAATAATATTTTATTTAACTTTAACTTTCATATCAACTCATCTCATCTCAATTCAATATACATACGGCACCTAATATTTTTTCAAACTTATTTTAAAATAAGAGTTAATGTTATTTACAAATTTAGTTAGTAAAAGATAAATTATTTATTACGAGACTCGTTACATTCATAAAATATCAATACTTTTTTTTATGTAAATGTTCGTAAATATATTTATATTCATAAAATAATAAAAATTATTATTTGTATCTTAAATTTTATTATTTTCGATCTACGTCATTTATAAGTGACTGTTTACTGAGAAATCCGCATATACCTTTCTAAAAAAACAGAAAGAAAGGACAGGCAACCGGGTCAGATGGGACAGATAGAAGCCATCAAGTTGCTGACATGTCCGGTTGGGTTTGGTCAACAGCGTGTTTAAAATGGCGCCCACAGCACTTGACAAAACACAACGAGAATATTGACTTTGCCATGTAGACAAAAGCGAATGGACGAAATTAAAAGCTAAGGCTTTTGTTCTACGTAAGTTTAATTGGTAGTCTCTTTGTCTGCTTTCTGCACAATAAAAAAAGAATTTCGTTCTGATTTTCCATCGTTATTTTCTGTATTATACAGTGTTCAATTTATATCCAAATGAGTGTGGAATATTCTGTATAAGAGCATTTCTATTGGCTTCCCTAAAATCACTTTTTTCTTATAATTTGAGAAATATTTTAGAGAATACTCTAAAAACCTTCCTACATCCGGATCCCTATTTTAGGAAAAAGATTTAGGAAATGAATAATGATTCCCTATATTTGGGGAACCACTATTCATTCCCTAAATCACTTTTATCAATATTTTATTCATTTCAATTAAATTAATTCTTTTTCCAATCATTTACATTTTCTTTTATACTCATATTTATTGTAATTTTAAATAATATTTTTAGATATAATTTAAATAGCTACGAAAATATAAAAAATTAATAATTTTAAAAATATTAAAAATAATTTAAATTTTTATTTAAAATCTTCACTAGAGTAATAATTCAAAACATAAAAAAATATATTGAGTAGTTAAATTTATAAATGAAAGTGAGAGAAAAAATTAATAAAAAAAGAATAGAGAAATATTATTTTAATAGAATAGAGAATTGATAGGGAATGAGATGTAGAAGGTTTTTGAAAGATCAGTAAAATTTAGGAAAAACTTTTAGGAAATGTACTTTTTAGCTAAATTATAGGGAATTTTATAAGGAACCCAATGTGAATGCTCTAACAGGTTGTTATTAGTAGGACACGTATACAACAAATAAAGTTCCAGACTATTCTTTATGAAGGAATGCTGCACTGTCCATTTGCTGAGGTGTCTTCTTCATCTGTTAAGGATGGAATGATATTTCTTATAGCCCCCTGCGAGCCCAACATTCCTGGAAGGACTGTGAGGCTCGATCTTAATGTGCAAAAACAAGTAATGGTCAGCGGCTTTGTGAATACATCTGCTATATGATCCTTGCTTGATAAAAGTGAAACTTGAAGAGTTTTATTGTGAATTCTGTCACGGACGAAGTGATAATCAATATCGACATGCTTTGTGCGGGAATGCATGACAAGATTTATTGATAAGTATGTAGCCCCCAGGTTAGAGGATTGGAGACTTAGAGAGAAACACACCCAGTTCATATAATAATGTCTGGACCCAAATGAGTTCACATGTGGCATGAGCTAAGGTTTTGTATTCAGCCTCTGTGCTAGACCTGACAATGGTGGAGTGAGCTCCAGGAAATTAGATTAGCATCATAAACTACACAATAGCCTCCATTAGATTTTCTATCATCTGGAGATCCTGCCTAGTCAGTATCGGGGAAGGTAGCCAAGATAGGAGAAACTGAAGGGAAAATAACCAGACCATAATCCAGAGTTTGTTTTAGATACCGTAGAATTATCTTCACTGCCTGCCAGTGAGAAATACACGGAGCATGCATATACTGACAAACACGGTTTACAGAAAAAGCCAACTTAGGTCTGGTAAAAAGTAGGTACAGTAAACTCCCTACCACACTCCTATACAGTGTAGGATCTTCCATGGAAGTAGAATAAAAAGCTGATAGCTTTGTGGATGGTGACATTGGAGTGCCTACTGGTTTACAATTTGTCATGTTGGTCTTTTTAAGAAGATCCAGTATATATTTCTTTTGAGATAGAACTAAACTAGTGGAGTTTCGGTGACACTCAATACCAAGGAAATAATGAAGTGCACTGAGGTCTTTCAAAGGAAATTCAACACTTAATAGTTGAATAGGCTGTGCAATAGCTTGTGGATCCGATCCAGTGAGAACAACATCATCAACGTATACTAAGAAATAAAGAACCACAGATTGATGCCGATATATGAACAAAGATATATCAGACTTAGCAATAACAAAACCCAATTCAACCAATTTTCGACTGAGACATGCATACCACGCACGAGGGGCCTGTTTAAGGCCATATAGAGCACGATTTAGCTTGCACACATAGTTCAGGAACTGAGGATGAACAAAACTCGTAGGCTGAGACGTAAACACAATTTCATCCATGGTGCCATGCAAAAATGCATTTTGCATATCCAACTGATGTATTGACCATTTTTCAAGCAATGCAAGAGAAAAAACCAGCTTGATTGTTGTTGGCTTCACAACAGGGCTAAACGTCTCTGAGTAGTCCAATCTCTCTAATTGGTTGTACCCCTTGGCTACAAGCCGTGCTTTCCTACGCTCAATGGAGCCGTCTGAGAGGTATTTAGTTTTGAAGATCCAACGACACCCCACTAAGTTCTGAGAGGGAGAGGGCAGGACAAGAGTCCAGGTGTTGGTAGAAAGCAGAGCATCGAACTCAACCTGCATAGCCTTTCTCCATTCGGTGAACTTGGAAGCTTCAATAACAGAGGAGGGGTCATCGGGAGTGACAGCTGAGGTAACATGAGCATGAGGTTTCGGCCAATCAATGGTTCAATTAGTTCAAATTTTGGGAAAATGGAGACTGGATTTAGAACGAGTTGTCATGGGATGGACATTAGAAGATGGGAGAGAGATAGAGGAAGGATGTGTGGGAAGAGTTGATTGTGCCCTAGAGGAGGAAGAAGACGAACCAGTGGAGTGAGGAGAAGCGTTCGGTGAGAAGGGCTCTACCGCAGATTCAATGAGGGGCTCTTGAATGGGCAACGGAATAGAAGTTGACATGGGCTTAGAAGAAGGTACGAAAATGGAAGGGGAAATGGGCTCAGGAGTGGGTATCGATGTAGGGGGTGAAGAGACGGGCCTAGAGTCAGAATTGTTTGGTAGAGCTGAAGGTGTTTGTATTGATTGATTGGTGGGCCTGGAAGGAATAAGAATAGGAAGATATGTGTGTGTATAATTGTTTGGGCTAGAGACAGTTTGTGTAAAAGGAAATACTCCATAAAAAAGACATCACGAGATACATACATCCTAGAGGTTTGAATATGATAGCATAGGTGTCCATGATGATTTGAGCTATATCCAAGAAAAACACATGGTAGAGATCGATAGGACATTTTATGCTTGTTATATGGCCTGAGATTGGGCCAACAAAGGCAACTGAATGTCTTTAGAAATGTGTAATTTGAGCTCTTATTCCATATTAACTCAAAAGGTGATTTATTGTACAAAATTAGTGTTGGTAATCTATTTATTAAGTAGATGGCAGTAACAAACGCATTAGTCCGACATTTTTTAGGGGAATGAGAATGAGCAAGTAGAGAGAGTGCATTCTCAACAATTTGCCTGTATTTTCGTTCAACGGAGCCATTTTGAGAATGTACATAAGGACAAGACAAGTGATGAGAAATGCCAAAGGATTGCAAAATATTATTAAGAGGACGAAATTCACCACCCCAATCAGAATGTAACGCACGAATTTTAGTATTAAGAAGATTTTCAACAAGACGCTTAAAAGATAAAAAGACATTGACTACATTTGATTTACATTTTAAAAGAAAAATCCATTTAAACCGACTATAATCATCAACAAATGACACATAATATCTGAAACCTCCTCTGGACAAAATGGGAGCTGGTCCCTATACATCAGCAAACAGAAGTTGAAGAGGAGCAGTGGTCCAGGATGGAGAGGAAGCATATGAAAGTTGATGAAGTTTGGCTTGACAGCAGGAGGAACACAGCCCATCGTGAGAAGAGGATTTCACAGGAAGAGACAACTGTGAGATTATTTTGCGGACTAACTGCATAGATGGATGTTCCAAACGGGCATGCCATTGAAACAAAGTGACTCTAGAACCGTGATAGGCCTGAGGTGCTAACGACATAGGAGGAAAGACATATAAATGGTGGACAGTATGGCCTTTGAGAAGAGTTTTATTGGTGCAGGAATCCTTCACATAAAAACAAGATGAGTGAAATTAAAAAAAGACACAATTATCTTCACAAAACGTTCTGACTGAAATTAAATTTTTTGAGATAGAAGGAACATGATAAAGATGAGAGAGTAGAAGATTGCCAGATGATGAAGGAACATGAGAGGCGCCCACGTGATGAATAGGCAAAGAGTTTCCATCTCCAACCCGCACCTGCTCATCTCCCTTATACTCAGAAGGATTCAAAGAAATGTTAGAGAAATTATGAGTGAAATTGTGTGTGGCGGTTGAATTCGGGTACCACTTGTTATCAATGATGGAACCATTATCAAAGGAAAAAGAAGGAGCTGAAGTGTAGTGAGCAGATAATGTGGGAGGAGAGGGAGATTGATAACTATAATCAAACCTATAGTGGCACTGAAGAGCAGTGTGCCCATGACAATGACAAACCTGACACGATGGACGGTTGGGTGAAAAATGAGAATATTGGAACCGACCTCCATTGCAACCTCGCCCATGTCCCTTGTAACCACCTCTGCCTTTTGATTGACCCTTTCCTCTAGTATTGCTGCTGTTAATGGTTGCTGAGGTGATGTTGGCCGAAAACTCAGGTGATGCGGTGAAGGTGGTTTGTTGGTGAGAAATGCGGGATTCATAAGTAAGTAAATGACTGTAGACTTAAGAGGGGGTGAGTGGGTCTACTCGGGTTGTTATGGAGGTAACAACCGAATCAAAATCGGTGCCCCATCCAGCCAATAAATAAGCAATGGGATCAAATGAGGTTAAAATTTTACTAGCTGCTGCAAGGGTATCACAAATGAGTTTAACCTTTTGATAGTAGTCGGCAATGGTATCGAAACCTTTATTGAGTGTGGAGAGTTGATATTGAAGTTGCATTACTCGGGCTTGGGATTTGAGACAAACAAATCCTCGAATATCAACCAGATTTCTCTGGAAGTAGAGGCTTCGATAACATGGGCTATGAGGTTTTCGGAAATAGAAAAAATGAGAATGGTCATAATAGCTTGATCCTACTGTTTTCAAGGTAAATAGTAAGAATTTTCTTGTGTGAGACTTTTGTCGAGCAATTTAGGTGCCATAATAGACCCATCAACATATCCATAGATATTTTGACTATTGAGGTAAGACATAAGTTGAGCCTTCCACAATAGATAATTATCATGGTTTAACTTCACAGTAATGCAATGGGAGGGAGATGGGAGGAAAAATTTGGGAGTCTGGGATTCGGCCATGGATGAGCTTTGGAATTTGAGCTCATAGGTTCATATTACACAAAAGTAAATCTGTAAACTGATGTAGCTTGATATGACATATGAGATTGTAAAGTTAATTTTCTTGTAAAGTAGATCTAATAGATCATTTGAAATCACATCAATTTGTAAATTTATTTTTTTATAATTTAATTGTGTATGTAACACTTCTCATATATATATATATATAGTTCGTACTAATTATTTACGTATAATGGGACGTACTCTTGATTAATTATGTTATAATTAATATAAAATTATATAAATGGGGTAATTAGCATCAAACATTTGTTTTCATTCTTCCGTTTTTTTTATTTTCCCATAAGTAGTTCCCTTCGAATGATTGTAAGTTCATTAATATTGTAGGACCGAACTGCCCACTAATGGGATGGAATTAAAAAACTTTGAACAATGTCTGAATCCTGTGCACTTGCTAGGAAAGTTCAAATAACTACGTACATTTCATGAACGCGATACAAATTCAATGCATCTTTAATGATACGTACAAGAAATATGGTGAGACAAATTTCAAAGTCATGATTAGTTTTCTTTGAACCAAATTATAATTTGATCTTGTTTTCACGTAACGCTTCGTACGTAGAATTTAGAAATATGTGCTTGATTTATTTGCATGGTTCACACTTCGTTGACTGCATGTAGACCTAATTTAATCCTACTACCCATATAGTCCAAACATAAGTTTTCAAAGTCATGAGTTTTTTTTTAATCTTAGTAATGCATGTTTGGGATTACTACGAAAAAGTTATTTATAATTAGTTGTTCCTTATTTAAAATACTTTTAAACATGTGATATTTGTTTGGAAATAATAGAAATATATATATATATATATTTTTTTTTTTGAGGTATAAATTATATAAAACGTCATTTTATTTTTTTAAAGATTATCCATATATATTCTTAATAGAAATTTGAATAAAATCATCAAATGATGCTTTACTTAAAATGTAGCTTTAATTTTTTTAAAATTAAAAAATATTTTATTATATTTTATATAAAAATTTAAAAAAATTATAATAATTAGATAAAATGAATTGAGATCAACTCTAAATTCAATCGGCCTTAAAGCTTGCTCTGGGCATTGACGATATTCTACTAGATCGTAGGATTTGGATTCCATCACGTGTTTGCCGGAAGCTTTAATTTAAGATGGAATAAAGATAATCACAATAAGATTTAAAAATAATACTATATACAATCATGAAATGCATAAATTTCATGCAATCATTTTAAAAAAGAGTAAGAATTATTATTAAAAAATTAATATTCTTTTCATACGTGTCTCGTATATCTTTATTTTTTTTAAAGTGATTATGCGACGCTTGTATAGTCACTACTACAACTATCATTTTTCAATATTTAATTTAAAGTCAAATATATTATACCTGCGCCGGTTTCTAAAACTTTATTTTGCATAACAACCAATGCTTGAAGTTGGACGGAATAACTTAATTAAAACTGAAAACACATGCAAGGAATTAATGATTTATCTCTAACGTTTGATCCCTTTCTTTTTTGTTTGTTCCTAATATTTTTAATTAAAACAATAATAAAAAAGAAACACAAACAAATTATAGCTAAAATCTCAGTTTGAATTGGCCTTTTAATCCTCCTCAGGAAGTTCATAGGTAAGCGTCTGAAATGGTGAGTGTGGTTAGAAAATAAATCTATTGGTGACATTTTATTATTAGAAAATAATTTCAATTTTGCATAGTTGGTAGACAAAGATGAAACTGGCCAGGATTATAAGTTTAGAAGGGTCAAATATTTTTAGGATAGAATAAATAATTCAATTTAAGTTTTTTTTTATGAACATGATTATCAACAAAGTGATACAATATATAATTATGAGTTGCGTACACTTTCAGAGGAAACCGTTGCGTTCTGTGATACACTGCGTACAGATAGAGAGCAACCTTCAGATTTTTCTTCTTCCCAATATCTATGGGGAATCCCACCTTGCGCCCTTCAGTCTCTTGGTCTGTTTTTGGCATCCTTCCAATCATTTATGCCCTGTGCTTTTTTGTTTCCTCCGCCTATGCCATTAGCGGGAATGAGACGGACAGATTGGCCTTGCTTGAATTCAAGGCTAAGATAATCGATAAATCCGTCATGATTTTCGGTTCATGGAATGAAAACGTCCACTTCTGTCAATGGTATGGAGTTACTTGTGGTCGTCGACACCAAAGAGTCACACAGTTGCACCTAAAATCTCAGAAACTCGTGGGATCTGTATCAGCTTTCATTGGAAATTTGAGCTTTCTAAGGTCTCTAAGTCTCTCATACAATAGTTTGAGTCATGAAATCCCTCCAGAACTAGGCCGTTTGCATAGATTGCAGTACCTAGATTTGTACAATAATTCATTTGGTGGTAGAATTCCTACCAATATATCCAGTTGTTCAAGTCTCGAAGTTCTGTATCTTGGTAGGAACCAACTGGTTGGCGAAATTCCGGTCGCGCTTAACTCCTTGTCAAAGCTCCGAACATTTTCTGTAGATTACAACATATTAACGGGAAGAATCCCTACATTTCTTGGGAACCTGTCATCCCTTGAGGCACTTTCAGCAACATCCAATAATCTGGGTGGGAGTATCCCTGATGTTCTGGGACAACTTATGAATCTTGAAAATTTTTTTATTGGTGGAAATCGGCTTTCTGGTACCATCCCGCCTTCAATCTTCAATCTCTCTTCCATTAGAGAGTTTGACGTGGGACTTAATCATCAAATCCAAGGGAGTCTTCCGATGGACTTGGGCACAACTCTTTCTAATCTTCAAAGTTTTTCCATTGGATCTAACCAATTTACTGGAACCATTCCTCCTTCAATATCCAATGCCTCAAACATGGACAGACTTCAGTTCCAACAAAACAAACTTACCGGACGTGTTCCTTCTTTGGAAAATCTGCGTAGGCTTCGAATTTTGAGCATTGCCGATAACCACCTGGGAAGCGAGGGAACTGATGACTTGAATTTTCTTTGCTCATTGACCAATGCCACCAGCTTGGAGGTGTTGAATATAAATATCAACAATTTTGGTGGAATCTTACCGGAATGCATTGGTAACTTCTCATCTACTCTCAAAGTATTGTTCATGGATAACAATAATATAATTGGAAAGATTCCAAGCGGGATTGGAAATCTTGTCAACTTATATAACCTCAAGATGTGGAATAATCAATTGTCCGGTAACATTCCTACTAGTATTGGAAAGCTTCAGAGGCTAGAGGAATTGTCTATTTCTGGAAACAATCTCTCAGGCAATATCCCAGACTCTCTTGGAAATCTAACTATGTTATCTGGTCTACGATTACCGGACAACAATCTTCAAGGAAGCATCCCTTCAAGTCTTGGAAAATGTCAATTTTTGTCATTTTTAGATCTTTCTGAAAACAATTTGAGTGGTACCATACCACCTCAAGTCATTGGTCTCTCAACCTTGTCAATTTATCTTGATTTGTCCGAAAATGATTTCACAGGGACCCTTCCCATGGAAGTTGGAAATTTGAATAACCTAGGTGGATTGGCTTTCGAACATAACAGGTTATCTGGTGAAATTCCAAGGAGTCTTGGTAGATGTATTAAGCTGGAGTTTCTATACATCCGAGGAAACTTCTTCCAAGGGGCCGTTTTATCAACTTTCAGTTCTTTAAGAGGACTTCGACCGTTAGATCTTTCTCTAAACAATTTTTCAGGAAAAATTCCAGAATTTTTCGTGGGTCTCAACTCGTTGCAGCTTTTGAATTTATCTTACAACAATTTTGAAGGTCTCGTGCCTATACATGGTGTTTTCAAGAACTCAAGTGCAGCTTTAGTTGCAGGAAATACCCAACTGTGTGGGGGAATCCCCGAGATGCACTTGCCTAAATGCAACTTCCAAGAATCCGAGGAGACAAAGAAAACCTCAACCCTGAAATTAATAATCATCATAGTTTGTGGGGTTTCAGGCGTAATTTCTGTGCTGTCTTTTGTATTTGTTTGTTGGTTAAGAAAGAAAAGAAAAGAACCGACATCAAGTGCTTCAGAAAATTTGCTTTTGAATATGTCTTACCAAAGGCTTGTAAAAGCAACTAATGGTTTTTCTTCTGCAAATTTGCTTGGTGTGGGTAGTTTTGGATCCGTGTATAAAGGAATCCTCGATGATGAGAGTGGAAATATAATTGCTGTCAAGGTGCTCAATCTTCTGCGCCATGGAGCTTCTAAGAGCTTTCTTGCTGAGTGTGAGGCCTTGAGAAACATCAGACATCGAAATCTTGTAAAGGTGCTTACAATCTGTTCAAGTGTAGATTATCATGGCAATGATTTCAAGGCTCTAGTTTATGAGTTCATGGTCAATGGGAGTCTTGAGGATTGGTTGCATCCTACTTTGAAAGAAGACGAGGCATATCACGAACAAAGGATTCTGAATCTTTTACAGAGGTTGAATATTGCCATTGATGTCGCAAGCGCACTAGAATATCTCCATTATAACTGTGAAACACCAATTGTTCATTGTGACCTTAAGCCCAGTAATGTTCTTCTGGACGATGAAATGACTGGACACGTGGGCGACTTTGGGTTAGCAAGGTTCTCTCCTGAAACCACTTATCAGAACACTTCAACCAATCAGTCTAGCTCTATCGGCGTAAGAGGAACTATTGGTTACACTGCTCCAGGTGAAAAAAAAAAAATATATATATATATATATATATATATTTTCTATCATTCGTTTTGATCATATTCCTTCGTCGGATAACTAGTTAGTCTAGTTTTATTCAATATTTTTTTCATAAATAGTTGGTGTCAGTCCAAGCTTGATTTTCTTTTTTCTTTGTCCCTTTTTTTCCCGCTAACTGAAGTTCTTTATAAATTCTTAGCATGCATTCCTTTGTTATCATTTTCTTTTTTAATCATGATCACGTCAGGATTTATCACATGTCCAATTGCAGAGTATGGTACAGGAAATTGGGTGTCTACCTCCGGTGATGTGTACAGTTATGGCATCCTCTTATTAGAGATGTTCACTAAGAAGAAACCGACGGATAACATGTTCCAAGGCAACTTGAGTCTTAATGGTTTAGTCAAGGCAGCTTTACCTCAACGAGTTGTGGAGATTGCGGATCCAATCCTTTTCCAGGAAACAGGAGAGCAGACATCGGACAATGCTCGTCAAATCAGCAGTACAAGAAGAAACAAAATCAAGGAATGCTTGGTTTTGATATTTGGAATAGGAGTTGCTTGTTCTTCCGAACATCCAGAAGAACGGATGAACATCAGGGATGCTGTAACCAAACTCCATTTGGTCAGAAAAAGCTACCTGAAACTGGAACACATGGAGCCAACCGATCTACAAATAGACCCTTGATGTCCGCAGGTAATATTAGTGACTTTCAACAGTTAGGTTAGTACAGGTCGACAATAAGCTCAAACCATTTTGCCCTTCGGATGCGTGGTTAAGATGGTGGTCGAATGACATCCTCTCTTCATTTTGTTTACAGTAGTGTGGATTCTAATCTTAATTCAGGCAAAATAAATATGGAGGCTGCTAGAGAGTAACAAAAAGGCTGTAGCCCCCGTCTGCCTTGATAACTTCTCGCAGGCATTTTATCAGTGTTAGTATATTTGATCTCTTAAACACGAGGAGTTATAACTTTGGGCTGCATTGTTGAGGGATCCCTTTCTCTTATGTCCTTGCCCAGTTCACTCTTTTGTGTTCAAGCTGTCTTGCATGTATAGTGTAATTCTGAGTTTTACAGCCCCAACTGAAATGACTTAGTTAGGAGCACAGAAATATAAATCGCAAGGTATGTCTTGTACAGATAGCCATATACACAAACTGATGAATATTACAGGCAGATAAAAAGTGCTCTCACAACTTGACCTGCAATTTAGTTTATTCAGTTTCAAATTTCTTCAATCACGAGAAGGTCGGGGTAATCGCTTCCCAATTTCCTGCCAAAAGAAAATGAACAAATGGTCAGTCTTCTAGGTGCATACAGTTTTAACACCATGGATTCTACAGACATGACTACGCCAGGCCCCACTAGGAGACTACGCCAGGCCCCACTAGGAGCCTTGGCAGATGCTCAAACAAATCCGTCCACAAAATGTTTCACGTAAATCAACTTCTCTATAAAAAGAAATGGCAACTGGTGAAATGATGTATCTTTGTCTTTCTATTAGGAAAAAAGTACAATGTATTTAGAATTACAAGAAAATAAACAAATACTTAAGATGAATCTAGCGTAGCACAGAAGAAAAACACCATTAAAACCTCTCCACAATCTCATTTATGTTGTATCAACTTAACATCGCTGACCACGGCTCCAAACAGATATTCTTTCTTATTCAAGAAGAAACAGTCCTAGGCCGTCAATGTAAAAAATACCTCAAACAGCTGATTTATATTATCTGCAGTCTTTGCAGATGTCTCAATAAAAAACATTCCATTCTTCTCTGCATAGTCAATGCCATCCTGCAAGACCGAAAAGGGGATTTTATACAACTGAAAAGTAAATGTTAGTTTGCAAGTATACAGAATGCTTGAAACGGAGAATGCACTCACCTGAACTGGTACTTCCCGCTTTTCCTGAAGATCGGCTTTGTTACCAACTAAGGCCATGACTATATCAGGGCTTCCATGTTTTTGTAGCTCCTGTAAAATATCACATTCTTCAATTGTTTCGAAAATCAAATTTCAACTGCGACCATAGGAACTAATTACCAACAAAATCTATGCATGCACATCTTTCTGGCCAGAGATGCCATCTATAAGCATTTAGCACTCATAGCACACTGAACAGATGACAACCCAATTATACTGGAGTAAGCTATAGTTTTATTTCCTTTTTTTCACTACAGCTCTTGCAACTCCTAGAGAATCTGATAAGTCCAACGTTTTCAATGGATTATCATCATCAGCAAGTCAATCTCTGCTGCCATTTAAAAGGCAAAGCCAAGCCATCACTTAACAATTTCACATATTTGAAGCCACTTGAGCCCTCAAAAATAACAACACTTTCATCTTGAGACAGGTGAACCTAGGTTTTCAGTAGCATGCTGATGAGGGCTTTACAACATATTCTCAGAGTCATCTTTCACTGTTTTGTTTTTTATAAAAAAATTATAAATAAATCAGATTGAACTGCAAATAGGAAAAACTGGGTGCAATCGGTCAAAATATCACTGCAACCCTACAAGATAAATTAAAAATCAGAGGAAAAAAACTCTGAGCGTAGCTTGAGGTTCTAGGAGAGAATTTCTAAACCAAATAATTCATATAAAAAAAAAAAGTGAACCAACTAGAATAAGATATTTATGATATAGGTGATTGGTGAACAATGAATATCCATATTCACACAACCTCTATCAACAATAAGAACTGACCCAGTTAGTCAGCCTAATTCCCAACTTGAGGTATTGCAACCATGACCAAGCAACCTCATTATGAAGAAATTTAAGTAATACATGGAGAGATGTCAAGATCGTATTCAGGCGGTTTGTGAAGCATCAACGGGTTTTCCCACTAAGAAACTCCAATCGAAATTCATGCATTGCTGTGCACAGGCAACATTAGACTGATTTCATTTTCACAATAATTACTGTATGCATAACATGTAATTTCTCTGACCAGTCAGGGTCTCCACTTAACACACCCACAAAAAAAAAAACGTTATTTGTACTGCTACATTTAATCTCACAAAAGGTCACCATGTATGATTACTTCACCAGATCCTTTTATTCTATAAGGTTTGCTATAAAGGATGTTAGGAGCTGAACATTAATGTCCCATCGTGAAGGTCATTTCTCACCTTGTAAAAAGGTTATCATAATTTTATCCTTTTCACCATAAAATTTTGCAAGAAAAAAATAACTTATCATGAGTTGTAAATAATTAACAAAACATTATGATTAATCCTAAGTAATCCCTGAAAAGTCTACCTTAACCCAATATTGTGCTTTGGTGAATGACTCTGGGCTAGTTATATCATACACAATAACTGCAACTGCAGCACCTCGGTAGTAAAGTGGTGCCAATGCTGCATATCTGAACAAGACACAATCACAATCAATAATCTCCTGCTAAAATTGGTATGCAAGGGCAAGAGACATATGGGGTAAATTTCCAACAGAAATAAGGACAACATAAAATGAACTTTTGTTACAATATTCAGAATTTTAACTATTTTATACATTTAAGCATATCTGACTAACAGTACCTCTCCTGTCCAGCAGTGTCCCATATTTCAAACTTAACTGTTGTGGAGTCTTGCAAAGCTATTGTCTGTGATAAGAATGAAGCTCCAACAGTTACCTGAAATATTTAAACCAACAAATGTAAACGCATCAGAAATTAACTATATGGCTAGGAGGAAGGATAAACAGCCATACATGTTCACGTAGAACATGGTAGGTTTCTAGTTTTATTTTTTTGATCAGTCAGGTTGACAAAAAATTACTTTAAAAAATGTTGGCTTGTATCATTAGTATGGTGGATAGCATACTCCTTACCTTGGATGTTGGGTCAAACTGACCGCGAACAAAGCGAAGAACAATACAGCTTTTACCAACACCAGAGTCGCCTAATAATACCAGCTACACCAAACCATATAATTGAAAGGTTAGTTACATTCATTTGTAAAAGGTTTAAAGACAAGATTGTTGGTGAGTTCACAAAGTCATTTAGGTTTCATCCAACCCTTTCCCTTTCCCCTTCCCCAGAAATGAACAGATTGGAAGACAACAAGACCCCTCCCTTTGCAACTATGTCTGTGTACTACATTGTAAACCATCTAAGAATCATGAAGCTGAAACATGCAACCAACAGCATATAGCCAAGTATTTACAAAATTTATGCAAAATTATTTTTATAATAGAATTTTTGTTCTCACCTCAACTCATATAAACTCTCATACAAACTAATTGGGGTCAACACCACACATCGTTTTTCAGCTAATTGGATCCAAACACATAAATAGGTTACATCCATCACAACGATGCTTCTGGGGAAGTTTAAAACCTGGACATAACCATTATCACTTCGAAAGGTAGAAAGGAGTGCTAAGCAAACCAATCCACGTTTCACCAACAAGACATATGCATCAGTTTATGTCCACAAATTAACGCATTAAGTCTGTTTCAAAGGACCTTTGTTAAATAAAATAAGTTTGAAAGATCCAAAATAAAACCTAAGAAGATGCCCTATTCATTCAATAGTTGGCTCAACCACACCAATTGCGAATTGTCAAGAACACAACAACAGTATATATACAAATTGACAAAAATATTTAGAAGCTATGAGTTGACCAAAACAAGTCTTTAGAAGATTCGCCTCTAAAAAAAGTACCTTCACCCGAAGATTTTTTGGGTCCAGCACTCCGCTATTCTCAGAATTGAGGCCGGTCAACCGCCCGGGAGTCCTATCTACAAACATTAAGCCCCTCGAATCAATAAAACTCAACCGAAATCTCCCATAAGGGCGCCTAACAAGTCACTTAATGAAAATCGCCCTATCGAAAACCCATATTTCGGCACTCGCCTTGATTATAGCGCATAAATTAAATAAATCAACCAAACTCCGATAAGAATTTACAAATTCGGCTACAATTTTTTAAAATTAAAATAGGATTTCCGATTCAATCAATCTGAACCAGTGAAGTGAAAACCCTAGAAATACAGGGGACAGAATCAAATATCTGCATACGAGTATTACCTGGAAGAGAGGAAGAGCAACCCATGGCTAGCAGAAACTGTACGTTTAATGGGAATACTATATGCGTGCAATTAGGGTTAATGGCTGGAGAGGAGTATTAGATTTAGGTGAGAAAGTACTCTGCAGTAGGGGACAGATGGCTTATTTGTGGAATTAAAACTAAAACTTCGTTAATGGCTGCTAAACTCGCACCCCATTTCATAACGGTACCGTAGCAAAATAGGGAACAAAAAAATTAAAATTGGTTAATTATTTTTTATATTTTGGGTTATATCTTGGTTTGATAATTTCTAAAATCTAAATAAATCAGAAAAGAGCTGATTAACGATTGGATAACATGTTCGCAATTACAATATCATTCAGAATAATTTGCGATTCTTGGAATGTTCACTTCTTTTTAATTACACTAGTTAAGGGCAACGTGCGCTGCACGTATGCCCAGTTGTCTACTATTAAATATTGTAAGATATATAATAGGCAGTAAAATATGATCAATTTCAGATAGAATCATCGTGTAAAGTAAATCATCATATTATCACAAGCAGCATATAAATAAGGATTTTTAACTAAATCATTTCATTTTTTGGCTTCGTTTGGTTACCAAACTCCTCTCAACTCATCTCAACTCATCATTACAACTTTTTCAAATTCCAACACAAAATATAATAAACAATTCAACTTTTTCAAATCCTAAAATAATAATAATATTAAAAAATAATATTCTAATAATATTTTATCATCTCAACTCAACTCAACTCAACTCACTTCAACATCCAAACACAACCAAATCTCATATTATAAACCCTAATATCAATGCTTATATCCAATAATATTTTTACGAATTCCAGATAAAAGAATATATAATGAAAATCTTGGATCTTGTTAGGCAGCAAACTCAAGAATTGAATGCATTTAAATGAAATGTAACATCCATAAGCAAATTAAGATTATTTCTTTTACTAAAAATAAAATATTATTTGGTTAACCTTACCAAAATCTCTTGTTTAAAATACTAATGTTTCTATAATATTAAAAAATAATATTCTAACAATATTTTATTTAACTTTTAATTTTCATTTCAACTAATCTCATCTCAATTAGGATCTAAGCTATCAAAAAAAAAAAACCTCAATATCCAAACTCACCTAATCAGCAAAAGAGCAAAAACGTAAGAGAACCGGATTTGATGAGAAAAAAGGAAAAAAATGAGAGAGATAAATTAATAAGAACATTGTTCATCCCTTACTTATTTTCAAATAAAAGTCTATTTGAAAATAGATTTTATTCCAAAATTTTCATATCATATCATATCTCATTTTTAAACATAATTGAAATACAAAATTTTAAAAATAATCATTACAACTTTCTCAAAATTTCAAATTTCAAATAAAATATAATTTATCTTTTTAAATTTTAAAATAAAAATAATATTATAAAATTATAATCTAAGTGTCTGATAATATTTTAATTTTATAATATTTTTTATTTAACTCTTTCTCTCTTTCAATTATTTTTTATAAAATTTCATCTCATCTAACTCTCTCCAACATTATATAAATTTTCAGAGAAGGAAAAAATTAAAAATGTTCTAATATATATTAACATATTCTAGACCATATTATTTAACACTACAAATAATGTTAAATTATTGCGTTAGTTCAAAGGCAGTTTAGCTTTTAATTTAAAAATACAAACCAGATCATCTTAATTTACTTCAAAAGTTTTCATAACTCTTTTTAATATTATTAAAACAGAAACACTATAAAAAATAATAACAATAAAAAGTATTAATTTATTTAACATTTTCACATTTGGGTAAATAAAATAGTAATAATGACATATTATATTTTTAAATTATTAAGAAGTTATAATTTATTTCCTTATGAAAATTTGTAATTATACTAACCAATCTACTATTATTACTCTTAATAATTATAGTTAGATGCGCATGTTGTATATTTGTTATTTTCAAAATAAATATATAATGTGTCAGTTTTAAAATTCAAAACTACAGTGGTAAGTATTAAATAATTTAATCATATATTTTATAAAATTTCATCCTTTACATTTAAAAAAAGGTAATGATAGGGTTACTACCCTATTACTACCCAATTACTACTCATAGTTAATTTCAAGTTTTTTATTTTTTTATCATTTTCTTTGAAATATTTTTTTAATATCCTTAATCGAAAAAATTAAAAAAATATATAATTTTATTAATAATCACTTCCTTAACCATTAAGTAAAATAAAAAATTTAAAAAAAAAATCAAATATAAAAAGAGTAGTAAATGAGTAGTAGGAGAGTAGTAATCCTATCATTTTCCTTTAAAAAAAATTAAACAAACTATAGTACATTAAAAATATAGATCTACCTCAAATAGTGTAATTAATTTCAAGTTAATTAATAAACTATTCAATTTATTCAAAAATGAAAAAAAAATATTTAAGTTTATTTCTTAATAAATCATTAAACAAAAACCATTAATAAAAGAAAAAAATTAGATTTATACTGAAACTGTAACAATTCAATTCAATATTTACATAATTCAAAATTAAAGGAAATAAAACATAATAAAGACACAATGCTCCTATCAATAAAATAAAATTAAATAAAATTAAAAAATTAATTAAAAAAAAAAAAACAGAGCCGCGGCGGCTTGGATTCGTCGCGGCGGTTAACGGCGACACGATAGGACCTGATATTGGAAGGGGAGGAACGCCGGACGGAGGGGAAGAGAATGGGTGGGGCGGTGTTGGCCACGCCGGCGTGTGGCGGAGCACTGGAGGCGACGAAGAATCAGACGGGCCGCGGCTTCGATTCGCTCGTGGCGGCCAACGGCAGCACGAGAGGGGCTGAGATTGGAAGGGAATGGACGCCGGTCGGAGGGGAAGAGAATGAGAGCGGTGGTGTCGAGCACAACGGCGTGCGGCGGCGCACCGTAGCAGATGAAGAAATGAACGGGGGAGAGGGGAGGAGGGGCTCGCGTGCGGGAGAGACAAGGGCAAAATGGGAAAATTCTCAGTGGCAAAACCGTAGATTTGGAATAACATTAAGGGTAAAATTGGAAAAAAAATATTAGACGAAAACACTGTTACAGACCTCTTCGCGCTTTATATATAAGTAGATATTTGTGATTCATAATTGATCCAATTTTTTTTTATATACAAAACTTATTTTAATTGTTAAAAATAATAATAAAAATCTCTTGCATCTGAATATATATATATTTTTTATAGAATAAAATATATTTATAATCGTGAATTATAAAATATTGTATAATCGTTTAAAAAAAAATTAAATATAAAATTTATATAAAAAAAATTAATTTTTTAATAATAAAATTAATTTTTTTTAAATAATAATATTATATTTACGTACTTCACAATTATATATAAAATTATTTTTTTTAATACCGGCCGACAGCTACGGAAAATTGAGTAATATAAAGCTGAATTGTGGTCGGAAATTGAAAGTAAATTGGCCCAACTTTGCAAGAGCCCAAAAATCGCAGAACAACCGAGATAAAATTTATTCACGGAATCCAGCCCATATTTTTTTTGGGCAAGTAATCCAGACCATATTGCTGTCATATATACATGGAAAGCCTGTCTTTTATGTTAGATGCTAAGGAATTAATGATTCGGAGTCGTTAGCCGGGCCTTATTCTCGAGCCATTGAGATATAATAAAGGTCCGTTTAGATAGAGAGGTGATATGAAATTATCTTATTTTATTTTATTTCATCTTATTTAATTTAATTTTAATTAATAATTTTATTACTATTCATAAACATTATCAACTCATCTCATCTTTCTATCTAAACGGGTCTATTTTTCTTTTATTAAGTCTTGAACTTGTGGATCGGATCTACTTATAGGATCTGTCAATTGAGAGGCTGATCCTAATTTGGAGGTTACGTTAATCATGGTGGAGACCTAACTGTCACCTAGCTAGCTAGCTAATTAAGATCAGTTAAACCATGATGATCATATATAAAACTAAGTGGCTGCTTAATTGTTAAGACAAGCAAACGTAATTAAATGCCATAATTTCTAATTTTGGGGGATATTATATACTTTGCCAGGCCCCCATCAAATTATTATTATTATTATTATTAATTCATTTTACAACTTAATTAGTCATGCATGACCAATTAATTTATAATATATACTGACGTTGTCTGTCAGTTTACCCCTAAACCTTAAACAAATAATATTATTGCAATATTTCGTGACCAAAAGCAATTTTAATCCTCTCAAGTTCATTCTTGACTTTTATTTTACGTCGACCTAACGGTACTAACTACTACTACGTCTGATCACTAGTTCATGAAGTAGTACTTCTTGCGACGACTTAATAAACAAGCATCCGTGTTTTGTCGTCGAAAAAATCAGCTTTTTTCTTGTAGTAGTAGTGGACCGTGTCAATACATGATTAATATAAGGAAAAGCAGCTAGCTAGATATATATATAGGTAGCTCAAATAATAATAATAATAAATGCATATATATATATATATATATATATATATATGTTTGCTGGGTGATACTTGAAGCTCACTGATAAGACTAAACAACTTACCAGGGAACACACCCATCTGAAGTTTGGAGGTAATTGGGGTCCATTTTTGGGCAATATCATTAACTTTGAATTAAGCATTTTTGACAGCTTGTCTTCGATCCATACCTGTAAGCTGCTTCATCACATCACTATCTTTTCAAAACCCAATCTTTAAGCTGTAGATCACGACGTTGCTGGCCTCATCTACATCATAATATTATCACCGAATCTCTTGTGTCTACTACACGTTTGCATTTATATATAAATCTTCTTCCTCCCAATGTATACATATATGCTTTCTTTTTTGGGATGCGTTTCAACCAGCTAATTATAGCTTAATTAGTACTGATTTTAGAAACTAAATTAATGAGAATATATAATATTTGCCAAAAAAAAAAAAACACGTCTAACATTTTCAAATTAATGGCCGGATAGTACTGATCTAGCTAACAATATTGTCACAACGACTATATATATATATATATATATATATATATATATATATTTAGTAGTTTTGGATGCATTTTACCTAACTCGATCGATGTAGTGGTGGAGTTTCTGGTGATAATCTGATCACCAGCTATTACGCACTTATAATTTATACCATAGTGGTAGGATGCCTATCATATCATTCATAGAGGTAGAAGCTGGATGTCATATCCATGGGCAATTTATAATCATCTCTTACGCCTTTCGTGATCTGTTTTGACCAAATATTGCTGAAATCTGGTGCATGCAAAAATTTTCGGGACCACTTTGAAATGGTTTGGCAAAACGATAAAGACTTTTAATTTGTATGTACCTAAAATATTATATATATATATATATATATTTGATAATTTCTAAGAGTACTAAACATATATATATATATATATATATATATAGCTGCAATTCCATTGACTTCATGAGTCTTTAATTCGCTGGTTGTTGATCTTTAATTAAGGGTCAAATACTGCAAAAAATAAAAATTGTAATTAAATTAATATAGTACTGTACGTACGTTTCGTCTTAGTACCATAATTAATATTACTTAAATTGCTAACCAGTCAATTTCTGTCGTAATTACCTGATGATCACGTACATTGGTTAATTGGTTTAAGTTTTAACACATCGGCCAGCCATATTCCATCTGAAAACATTTATGGCCACAAAAAGAAGGTATAAGCATGCATGCAGTACTTTTTTTGCTACAAATGTAAGATTGCATTGGTTTTGAGTCATGGGTAGCAATAATATATATATATATTTATATATATATTATATATAAAGAGCCAGTAGTATTTTCAAACCAGGCTTTAGAACTGGAAACAAAGACAACGACTGGACGAAGGAGAAAGTACTGCATGTCGAGTACTGTCATGCATGCATGGCCATTTTATTTTTTTTGAAACTCGATCGAGCGAGCAGGAGGCCGGGCATGATGCTAAAACGTGGAGGGGATATTTGGAGTTGTTGATTAGACTTATCCACTTTCCAGGGAACATCCGGCCTTTATGTGAATTAGGTTTGAATTAAACAAATGGGTCCTAATTTTAGATCTGATTATATTATTTTTTCCTGCACATTTTATAAGGGTAGTTCTTATTTTTTGTACTTGTACAAATAGTTTGGTTGCTGCAGGATTTAGTCTTGAAGAATTCCAGTATTTATAGTCATTTTTTAGTATTTATTATGCATTTTATTGATGTAATTGTTTAAAATAATTATTTTATATTAAAAAAATAATACAATCAATCACATTAATAAAATACGTAAAAAAATACACAAAAATAATTACACATAAAATTTTTGTTATAATATTGTAGAGGGCCGGGCTTAATTAGTATCAATCGTACATATCTCGGAGATAAATAACACAGTACTACTGGGAGAAAGAATATCAGTACGTTTAATTGATCACGTTTGTCTAATATTGGTAATACGTAACGTACACATGCATGCATATGTACGTACTATATATATGGCCGGGAAAGATAAATTAATTGTTTTCCTTATTTATTTATTTAAATTTTTATAAACAATTATGTGTAGCTTTGCTTTGAGGCTACTTTATCTGCCGTTTAAGACTATTAGCATTAGATTTATTATTTTTATCTTTAAAATTTAATAAAAAATACATATTTTTTATAAATTTAAAATTTCTCTATCTATAACCACACATTGTATTAGCTATTGAATTCATCAAAATAATAATAAATTATTACTTTATTAATAATTAAATTTTTAATTTATTTTTTTTCATATTTTACAATTACACTAACTATATGTTAATTAATAATTTAATTTGATACTTAAATTATTATTTCTTAAATTAAATATATTGTAGCTCAAAATTAGAAAATAATAATTTAAATAAATAAAATAATGATTATAGAGTATGAATAATGAGTCTTTAAATTTGAAGATGAAGAAAAATTTATTTTAACTAAAAGCTTGATATTTGAGCATATGGTAAATCCAATGTCAAGATTTTAAAGCCAAAATTATTAAATTTTAAAGATTTGACTCATTTGATGAGTCCAATACTAATGTTTTAAGTAACATCACTTCAAGTGACCATTGGATTAAATTAGTTTTATTATACTTTTCAATTTTTTATTTAAATTTTTTATTATTTTTAAATATTTTTAAAATATATAAAAAAATAGTAATATACTAATAATTATTTATTTAATTATTAAATTAAAAAAATTAAACATAAAATGTTAAAATGGGAGAAGTACTAATTAAAGATCTTCTCACAATAATTCAGTCACAGTACTGGTGCATGTGGTTCTTTCCGCAATTAAAGAAGAACATAAAATTCCACTGCTATGACAGCTATATGTCATTGAGCACCCTGTCGCACGTGTCGAGCTTTGAAATTAATGGTCCCACGTCCAGGGAATTGGCCTTGACCTCTCGTGCTGCTCAAATGCCTCGATCACGTTTATACGACGATGCGCCCACGTGAAGAGTGAAAAAGATGAATCAAAAGTATCTATCCTATCTTATCATTTTGTTGTTTTTTTCAAAGGTAAAATCTCAATCATCTGATACGAAAAAAATAAAATCTAAAAAGTTATATCATGAAGATTTTGAAGAATTTTTATTGAATAATAATGACTTGCTCGTAATGATTTTTTTTTTTTTTTTTAGTATCTCTAGATAATCATGTAGCTAGGTGTAATATTGCTCCAAGGCACGAATCCAAGATTTATATAAAGATTAAAAGATTACTTAAAAATTGGTATAAGTATATTATAGGAAGTTTTTAAGTTTGGATGTAAAATAAAAAATAAAAGCATTTAACATGCCAATTAATCTCAATATTTTTTCAACAAATAAAAATTATTAATTATCACATTCCTTCTCAATATATATAGACTAGCAAATAATTTATGAGAAAGTCTTTTGTTTCAAAACCTTATCTCAACAATATTAAAAGTTGAAAAAATTCGTTCAATTTATTTTTATTTCAAAGCCTAGTCTTAGCAATATTTATGATTTAAAGTTTTGGCTTCCTTATTTTGTTCAACTTAAGTTTCCAAAATAAAAGGTAAAAAAAATGACCCATGAAAAGTCATATAATTATGATATTCAAAACTAATTTTAACGTACATACAACATAATAAATCAAATTAAAAAATTTAGGTTTTCATGATGAATCAATGAGCATATATATGATTTATGGAGAATAAAGTATATTTGAGATAAAAAAAAAAAAATCACATCTAATACTCTTTTATTTTTATTTTTACATGATTTTAAATGGGATTTATATTGAGTAGTTAAACTATATATACTTATTTCTTTAATTGATAAAATTTTTACTGGGCGATAAAAAATAATAATAACTTTTATTAAGAATATATATAAATAATTAAATCTACATATTCTCATAAGTTTAATCTTGGAGAACAAGTAGCAATTACACATAGTATCGGAGCAAAAATCTTAACTTTGAATCATGACTTTACACTCTATCACATTTAATTAAATATTCGTATTAGATCCACTCAATGAGAAAGAGTTTGGTCCGCAAGTGAGCATGAGTGTTAAGAGTATAATACAAATAATTAAATCTACTTCTACCTATTCTCAACCTATATGTATAAACATTGAATCAAAAAAAAGAAAAAAAAAAGTGTTGTTAGATACGTGTGTGTATTATATATACGTGTGTGTATATTGTATATAGAGAAAAGATACTTACAACCGTGAATTGCGTAATCGCCGCGTAATCGCTTTGAAAAAAATGAATAAAGTATGGGACCCACATGAAAAAAATTAATTTTTTAATAGTGGACCCCACTTTTTTTCAAAGCGATTACGCGGCGGTTACGTACTTCACGGTTGTATGTAGAATTACTCTTGTATATATAGTATAGTTTGCAGTCATTAATTTGTCTTTTTAACTACATGCATGATCTCTAACTTCTAATATATGATATGAGCCAGGCCGGCCTGCTGGGAGTGTAGGTACGTAGGATCAACGAATTTCTTTCCCTTTTTTTTTTTGTTGTTCATAAGAAAACAAATTAAATAAGAAATGATTATGACCATTATCGATCTGAGTTGATTAAAAGTCATTTCAGTTGAGTCTGGTAGCTAGAGAACTGATGACACGTACATAAATATCCTTTTCGTTAGTTTATCCTAATATGGGTAATGTATGGTCATCATGCGAAAGATTTGTGAAAACTTTTAATCAGGAACTGACTCAGAATATGAAAATGCTGTCCGCTGCGTGGCACAGAGAGAGAGAGAGAGAGAGAAGCGCACGAGGGGGCAATCCTATCAAAAGTGAGTGAGCTGTTAGTGGCCGTAGTCTCAGTTCCAAGGATTCTTGCTGTCGGCTTAGGTTTCTCTCTTCTCTATTTTCCATACAGCAGTGTTATTAATTCGAAGCCATGTCACGTCATCATCGGAGATGATAAAATTTAGGTGAACCAGGTTTCTCTTTTCTCGTACTTTTAGTAGTGGTACGCTTAATTACTGCTTAGTCGTTCCTGAGAAACGTACGTTGGATTCAACATTTTGGGTAATAAGGTGGCAATGATTCCAGCATTTTCAATAATTGAAGCGAGTTAATCCTAGAAGAACGCCATAAAATGCTGAGTACAGTAGTGCGAGCCCAGCCAAGAGATCGTATTGTTGAATACAGTACTACTACCAAAAAGAGAAGAAGAAAAAGAAAATCGATGAAGAGTCAAAATCTGCTTGAATTTTCAACTATATTACAACCACTCAAACAAAACTCTCACATGAGTACAGGAAACAAGATTAATTCTTGGTTCATAACATACGGAACTCTCTGATAAATAAGAGCTACGAGTTTGTTTCGAACAAGAAATCTCAAAACTCCCTTAGATATGGCGTATGCTAGTTAAGATATATACATTTACATGATAATATATATATATATATATAGCTGAACCAAAAAATATTTAAGAGTCATAAGGGTCACCGCACTCGTGCCAGCAAACAAGCATGGTGATGCATCTCCGTAGTATATAGAACCTTGCTCTTTGCTCCTTCACCAGCAAACTGCATCTCCGGCCAAACGCCCTACATGGGTCTCTCAGGTGCTTGCTACAGAAGCTGCTTGTTTCTTGATCTCGATTCATCACTTTTAATGTCTTCTTCTTGATCTTCTGCTTGATCTTATCTTTGCGGCCTTGTGTTGATGATGCGCGCTAGCTAGCTGCTATATATCACCTAGGACTAATTATTTCGTTATTGAACTGGAAAACGAAGAATACGAAGGGGATCATATGGATAGTAGTTTGGTATGGATGGGACTTGGGAGATCAGGGGATGTGTGGCTTTTATATATATATATCGATGGCCTATGTATCTTGAAAATACGATTTTATCCCTTCTATATATATATCATACTACTCCTGGTATTTTCAAGACGAGGAGCATGAGGTAATTTGGAAAAAATCTATATGCTGCGCTCCCTGGCCCTCATTGCAACCACGGGTGCTCCAATAGCTTGTTCTTTATATTATTTTTATTAATATTTAAATTATATATTGTCTTTCAAGTAATTGAGATGGCAATTGGAGGATTGGGAGATTATGGCTGACAAGCAAGTCCTTAATTATTGTTATTAGTATCATAACTAAAGGACAAGTCTACAAGTTTCGTTAAGATTCATTAAGATTTTCCTCCTGTTCTGCTTTTGTCTTTTGTTTTGGTTTTTAGAAAGAGAAATCCACGGGGATGACTGATATTATATGCATATTTTCGGCCATTAATTTAACAAAAATTCTACTTGCACACGGGAGGGGTACCCCCCGCGTACCCGGAACGTCCATGTAGGATTATTGAAACGGTGCGGTTTGCACCGTTTCAATAATCCACTCGTTTGCCTCCCAGATATAGAAAGGCCTTTTGAACTCATAAAACTGGTTTCGGCCATGGAACCCCGAGGGACTTGAACCCGCGTTTCGCCTCAGCAAGAAGATCATGGAACCCCGAACGGAAGCGTACGGGAACCTTCCCAAGCAAGCAACGAAAAAGTTTCAAGCAAGGTGGTCATCTTCTTCTGCTCAAACACACGACTGCCCCACCGACGTCATAGAAGACGAAACACAAAGGGAGGTACTTTCATGTGTATTAGTATCTTATCTTCTTGTGTTCTTTTGAAAATGCACCGAATCTCCCATTGATTGGGTTTGTTTCTTCAAAATGAATGTTTGGATTCTCCCAATACTGAGGAAACATTCATCTTGAATAACTGAAAACCCTAACCCTAACCCTAATATAAGATTTCGAAATTCTTGTAGATTCGAAATAGCACTTGATTTAGATCCGAAATTGCAACTGATTTCGAAATAGTTGTGGATTTGAAACTTGTGGATTTGAAACCCCTTTATCGGTATGTACTCTGTTTTTTTTTTTTTTTTTTAGGAAAAAGCCTTTTAGGGTTTTAGGGGGGGACGAGTTCATCAGGTTTATTTCTCTAACATTACTCTTGATTGTTGTGAATGTATGCATGAAATTGAAATAGGATACTGAGTCCTGATACATTTATGTTGTTTTGTTTTGTGGGAGAAATTTAGGGTTCATCTTAGTCACTAGATTAGTCCTGAATCCTGATACATTTATTTTCTAAAATGTAAACTATCCATTTTTTGTTACTATGTAATCTTGTTTAGATTTTGTGTTTTTTTTTTTTTTAATTGCATATTGTTTTGGTATGTCAAAGTAGTCGTTGTCAGGTGTATATCAAGCTCTTGATCTCTTGTTGAGGTTCACCTAATATTCAGCATCTTTTTCTTAGATTTATCTCATGGGATTAATTCATGAAGAAAGTGTATAATTAACTTCCTGAATCTGTGAATTGTTGGTTTGTTTAATTCCTCTTTTCTTTTAATTTGCTGTGTGGTGGTTCTACTTTACTATTCGAAACGTGTCTGAGGTTTTGTTGGCATTCAAATGTCTGGTGAACCATTAAAAGGCTGAAAGTTGTGATGGGTCGAACTAATTGACTTTTCTCCTAAATATGTGCCACTTTTTTGCCTTTTTCCCAACAGATTTCGAGTTGGTTTGATATATTATTTGTCTTTTCAAACTAATCTGTTAGTCTGTTCATTATTTGTAAGGTCCAACACGTAGAATATCTTATTAATTGTTTGGAGAGTAAGATTTGTTTAGTTTAAATGTGTAGAGACTTTAAATTAGTCTTGATAGTTGATATTGTTTGAAAGAAGATGCTGCAAGTTTAGTTTTGTTCTTGATTGTCTGTTTTCCTTTTCTTTCTTCTTTGCCGTCAGTTTAAGAATAAGCTGGTTTCCACCACGGACTCTTCTTCATCTTTTGGTAAACCAAGTCTGGGTCAACCATTATGCTTCTGTGAAATTGAAGCCCAACTAAGATACTCATCTACTATAAAAAATCCAGGACGACCTTTCTTAGGGTGTCCTAACTACAACACAAAGGTAATGATATTAATGTTTAATCAAAATTTTAAAATTATGTGCATCTCACATGTTTCCAAAAAATGTTTAAAATGATTAGGGATTACCATATTGTAAGTATTTCAAGTGGGTTGAGGAGGATCAATACAAAAAGTCCGATCTAAGAGAAACTCACAATGAACTGTTAAGAGCCAAGAAAGAGCTGGAGAAGATACTCGATGATATCGAAAAGAGCAAAATTGATCTCCGTAAGAGAGCGGATGAGATCGAGATGAGAGAGATGACGCTATCCAATAGAAATGAGGAGGTTGTGAAGAAGGAGTTGGCGGTTCTTGTACGCGAAGCGCAAATAAGACACTCACGCACACTACTCCGAGTGTATTGGGCTGCCGCATTTGTTGTAGCATGTTACTTGTCTTGCAAATAGGTGACTTAGGATTAGTGTTAGAAGTTAGTTGCTATGTATATCTAAGTTGTTTATATGTTGGTTGGTGATGTTAGAACTTAGTCTGGTTGTATAGTCTAATTGTATTTTATTGTTATGACAATGACATAACTTGTGGAAGTAGCTGTTTATATATTTAATATATTATTATATATCATTTTTCAACTTCTTCTCCTATTAAGCAAACAACTAAAGAAATAATATGATAGGTTGAAAGTGATACAAAAACTGGCTAGGATTTAACCATTATGAGAGAGCTTAATATTTGTACACTTTCTTTTGCATGTGTATCATTTATCTCCTTAGCAAAACATTTTTTGCTTGCATATGCGATAAAATTGATAGCATATAAGAGATTCAATTCCTCTTCTCCAGTGCTATATGAACCAAAATAAAGGCATAATGCAGAGATCCGAACTCATGAGCAATGAATTATGGTCTATTTTTGTGTTATCTGTAAAGTGTATTAGGAGGATGAATCCAAATGTGTTGATATACTTGAGCACAAGAAAGCTCTTATTCTGCAGCCATATACCAGATTTCATCAGCGTTTTGACCACAACCACAAAAGCAAAATTCTGGCAATTGAAGCGTTTTGACCACAATGAGATAAGCAAACACATATCTCCAGGAAATCAAATCAGAGATAAAAACAAGAAATGCTCAGCAAATTTGTGGTCACTGGAATACTGGTGCCTTAAATCATGTGATTCTGTCTTTGCTTGTTTGGTATTTACAATTTGATGTCATAATCGCTGTATCGGGTCAGCGATACTGCCTTCCTGTATGAATTCTAAGGCAGAGTAGACCCCATATGGGAATTTAAAGCTACGTACATCTTTCTCTACATTAGAGCATCCAATTCGGTAAAGAAATTGGATAAGATCTCAGTTGATATCAATCTGTACAAGCAACAAAAACCATGGAAAGAGATAGATTGATATCAGTATGATATTATAGATATCAAAGGCATCTGTGCCATTTACGTTTATGAGTGCCATTTTTCCATATCACGGATTTGCTGGGGAGAGAAGTATAAAGTTGCAAAGTGGGATAGGGATAGCCCACTTGTGCTGTCAACTAAGAGCTAACTCTCTTGAGTGTATGTCTAAATTTTTTAACATATTATGAATGGAATGGGACCTAACATTCTAATTGGGTCCCATCCAAGAGAGCTTCTGTACAAAAGATCAGAGAAATCAGATGATCATAACGTAAAAAACTTGCAAATAAAATGGGAGTCTCACAGTGGTATAACGTAAAATAGCATTATCCTGTTATTGGAGGCAAATACATATTTCAAGCAAATCTATCCCAGCCTGATCTTACATGCCTTTGTACCACTGAGTACAACTTGATAAACTTACAGAAATGACTAATGTTTCATCCAAAAAACAAAAAATGACAAAATAACAACACCCATGACTCATCTATAAATTAAGAGTTAGCCTTGATATCTTGAGTTTTTGCAATGAAAGATTGCCATCCGTATAACTGTAGTATATGCCACAAACAATCACAAAATACCAACTGTCATTCACATCGAGCAACCACACCCTGCATGGAGAAAGATAGTTATCAGTATATCAGCTGCCCCCATTTGCCCCCTGGAATAATTTTTGTTACTTTTATGCTCAACCATTGTTCGAATAATGCCGATGATTGAAAGTGTGATCATTGATTGGAAATTAAAAGACCTTTTTACAAGTACGAATGTAAGGGAAAAAAACACCAAAATACTTTCTTTCTTTAATCTTTACTGATCATCTCTACTAATATTACAGACAACAAGATATGGTCATTACATTATGTAAATAGATTTAATAATGACATTCAGCAAGACATTATCTGTCAACTTAGACCTTTTGACTAGACTTAAAAAGGCACATATTCAGACGACAGGAAATGGCTTATTGCATTACTTTTTTTTTTTTTTCACTGATGACGATCAGCAAGAGATTGTCTTTCAACTTAGACCTTTGTATTAGAGTAGAAAAGGCTCATATTGAAAATGAACTTTTGGTACATGTAAGGTAAAAGAAAAATGAAGTATTGGATGGTAAAAATCAGTCTACTAAGGCTACCCAACAAGCAAAATTATGTGATATAATCCATGTCCAAAGATGAATCAAATTGAAGACAGGAAAGAGGTCTGTATAAGGAGTCACATAATTGAATCCAGTATCTCAGAAGCATGCATCTGAGTTACTGGGTTAAAGCTACTCTTCCAGAGACTTCAAACCCATTAAGAAAAACTTTCCAGCACAGTTTCATATGGAGAGGTTTTGCTTTCAATTCTTGTATTAGGCTCATATAGAACCAACCTATGTTATGGAACAGACAGCGTAACGTGTAACCTATCAAAGAAAAAAAGTGGAGCAAACTAACATACTACAGGTAATTGCTAATTCAAATGATTTTATTGTGTGGTTTATATAAAAAGACAGGAAAGTTTAACTTCATTTTTTTAATGGTCATCCTGGCAATAGATCAGGATCAACCATACTGCAATTTGACTGACATACTGAATAACATATACCACATGTACTGATGAAACCGAACTAATCTGTGATATTACCACTAAATTTTCATATAGAATTAATAAGAAAATCATCAACCAAACATTTCATTGAAAAGAACATGCATGGCCACGAAAGGACAAACCTCCAAATGTGTTCTATGATCTCTCCCTTTTCAATATGCTGATCAATCAATGCGGGTACATCATCCGGAGTAACATACCCATACCTGCCATCATTAACAAGGACTATGTAACACCGGAGTAACATACACAGCTTATACTCATTCCTAACCAATTGTTTGGCCAAAAATAGAAAAGCAAGCATAGCACGTATCCAACATTGGAAATTACACAAAAATGTTAAAATACCTTAATGGTGGGAACTAATATGCAAATATTACAGCAAATTAGTTCCCTGGGCCTTCCCACCACTGTTGACCCAATTGTGATTCATCCAACCTAATTTGTCCCGGTTGTGATCCATCCAACCCAAATTGCACCTATAAAAATTAATAAGCAAAAAATCAGAGTAATGTCAATACTACTATTGGTTGTACATGAAAAAGTTGGATAATTTTACACTTTCTTGACTCCCACACATTGGTTGTCCAAGCTGGGTTCCACCAATGACACAAGCTGATTTGTCTTGAACAAGCTGGTGCAAAAAAAAATTACTCTTAAATTCAAATCAAGTGTCAACACATAATTATAACAATTCAAGTATAAATATAACTAAAGTAATATAATATAACATAACCAACATTAGAAATATCTATCTCTGATGGGCCAAATAAATTCCTGCATGTGTCCGGCATTGGTGTATCTCCTCCATCTCTCTAATAAACAAGTAGCATTTGCAAAAAGTCAGTTTGTGCATTAATAAAATAAGTGGCCTAAAACTATATATTTAAAGCTGAAATATATTGCACCTGTTTACGTTTCCGGTTTACTGGTGCCCCGGCTGCCTTTCCTTTAAGTTTCCGCATGTCTTTCTCCATCCTGGATGCTTTCCTCAGAGATGGAGGTCTGCCTTTCCCTCTGACAACTAATGGACTGAGTACTTTTTTCGAACTACCCACTGTGGTTGTGTCATTTTGAGTACAAGGAACATTGGAACCAGTGAGGGTCATCGATGAAGGGTCTACTTTCTCATTATATAATTCAATCATTGCATGTAACTTATGTGTGGCATCCTCAGTATGTTTTTCTGAACCCGCTGCATGAGTAATCATTTCATAACAGATTTTTAATAAACTAGCATATCTGTAAGCATCTGGCCGCTGATCTCCAGCATCATAACTACTACCGATTAACGTGTATCTCCTTTTGATATCCTTCCTCCATCGGTCTAAAATGTACTTCTCTGGCAGGAATTTTATCCCGTTACATTTAAATACAGCGAAAATGTGCCTACACAGTATACCCTTCATCTGAAATAAACCACATGAACACTTAGCATCTGCACCTTCCTCACTGAAGTCCACAAAAAAGGTAACCAATTTAGTGAACTCTTCCACACGAACTTCGTCCTCTAATTGATAGGTCTTTACTGCACCATCCCTCTTAACTAACTCTGGATCTAAATCAATAATGCCGGTTAGTTGCATCTGAACTTCCCTAAATTTAGCATTTGTGTACAACTCTTGAAATCTCTTTTCGATAGGAGATCTAGATATGCAAGGAATGGTAACGCTAAATGAGTGGAAGTCCGCATTATTTTCATTCTCAATTTTTTTTTGCAACGCACTATCAAACTGATCGACAAACTCTTTCAAGTTTGTCTTCGCATGCACATAACCATCGAAAAACGCGTTCATGCTTTCACTGCGCTGCGTTGTACTCATCCCAGCCCAGAAACAGTCCTTCAAGAATGCAGGTACCCAAGACTCACGCTCAGTGTATAAACTTTTCAGCCAGACATTCTCATGCAAATTGTAAGTGGTGATTAACTGATCCCAAGATTTCTCAAACTCTGCAACAGTTTGCGTGTCATACATAGATTTCATCAACGCATTCTTCATCCCACTTTTGTAGGAAGCATAGGAGGACAACTTCTCGGGAACTTTTTTAAGTATATGCCACAAACAAAGTCGATGTCGGCTTTCAGGAAAGACAATAGCAATTGCATTTTTCATCGCTCTGTCCTGATCGGTGATAATAGCTTTAGGAGCGATACCATCCATACACTTCAACCACGTCTGGAATAACCAGACGAAGGTCTCTGTATCCTCACTGGAAATCAATCCTGCTCCCAACAGAATTGACTGCCCATGGTGGTTTACACCAACAAATGGTGCAAAGGGCACCCCATATCTATTCGTCAGATATGTAGTGTCGAATGTCACCACATCACCGAAGTATTGGTAGGCTGCCCTACTACGGGGGTCAGCCCAGAAGACATTCCTCAACCTCCCCTCATCATCCAAATCCATCAGGGCAAAGAAACCGGGATTTTTGTACTGCATCCTACAAAAATACTCTTGAAGCGCTCCAGCACCACCTTTACCAAGTCTTAGATGTCTTGCCTTATCGATATAATTACGACAGTCCTTTTCTAGAAATGGGAGGTTCTCGAATCCACCAGCGCCAACGACGAGAGATCCGAAGCTCTTATTCATTCGGATCCCAGCCATATCATTTATATCTAGGACTCTTTTTACAGAGTCACTCACTTCTCTATTACATCGGAAGAAGCGAGATTTATTTGGGCTAAGGCCATGGTTATGGAGATTATTCACTGTTGTCAACCGGAACTTCCCATCAACTTTTAAGGCATTAACCTTTGCCTTACATTCTGTCTTTCCTGTTGGACGTGGTCTAGCGACATTCAATGTCCTATTCCGGGCCTTCCCACCACGGGCACAACCAAGGGTGGCATATCGGACAGTGCCATCATCCCCTTTATCAGTCCTTCTTATCAATACCCCAAACCCGCTTTTTTTACCATAATGCTTATAATAAGCCATTAATTCTTCAAACGTATTAAACTCCATTCCCGACTTTGGCTCCTCAATGAGATCACCACCAACTTCATCCTCTAACTGTGGTGTCCCGCCAATCCCAACCTCAGTTTCTTCTGAATTGAGTCTATCCTCTTTACTTTCTTCAACTCTTTCAGATGTACATGGAATATCAGTTTCTCTACACTCAGGTGGTTCCTCTATATCAACTCTCCCACTCATAGCGGGGCTTGTAGCCATGAGAGGGTTCGGGTCACCGACATTCTGCTAAAAAAAAAAGAAATCAATTCCCTTAAACTAAAAATATGGCCAACTTATACAAACAAAAAAACAAGAACACAATTGAATCACCACTTCATAGTTTCTTGGATATTGGCCGCCATCAGGATATGGAGATAAAGGCATTGGCCAAGCAGGAAGTGGTCCGTAGTAACCGGGACTAGTGTAATCTACAAAGTACCGGTTACTTGATGGTATATCCTAGCATGTTGTTACACAAGTTATTTATGTATTTTGAAAATAAATATCAACTCAAAATAGAAATAAAGCAACACCTGTAAAAAATATAACATACAGCGGTTTGGGAATTTGAGCTAGATGGTGTTTGGGAAGATGAGTGTTCTTCCCCTTTTCCCATGCCGAGAGGAACTAATAGAAAGCTTGAACTGATAGCAAAGTGATGAACCAAATTACTTATTTATGACTGTAACATTCTCAAAATTGTATTGACATTATTTTTTTCTCAGTCTAATAAAGGTAAGAAAAGCCAGAAAAGCATTAGATGAACCAAATGCAAATGCCGCCTCACCCAACATATATAGGAATCTATCCATTTCGGACAAACAGTCTATCAATTTCAGAAAAGCATTAGATATGCATATGCTTATATACAGCATTAAAATGAGTGGCATTACATGCAAACATGTACGTTTTCCCGTGATCTACATGCACATGATGCTTCATGAGTGGTCAAAATGAAAAAAAATATTGATAGAACGGAAATCTGGAGATGCTAATGAATGCAACAGGACGAACCAAAAGGAGGTTAATTCCAAGTCTATTTAAAAATTGATAACAAAAGATCACAGAGGTGGATTCAGCTTTTTTGTTATTTTAAATCGTGTCGAACATCAAGCTAGAACAGCATTATCCTTAATAGTGAAAACCACATCATCTTCACATGGAATGTTAGTATTACTTCCTTTTGCAGAAATAATTTGACATCATTCAGAAGTGTTTGCATACACAGAACAATTCCATCATATACAAATAATATAACAAGTGAAAGGAAGTAACAATGACAGAATCTGTGTTTCCATCCGTGTCATAATTGAGACTAGGAACAAACAAAGTCTGCTACTGGTAACAAAACTTAAGAACAGAAAAAGCAATTTCAATTGTCCACAATTGATTATATTATTTGAGAACACGTGATGATCATCAGAATTCTGTTAGAATAATCTCATTATAAGGCTGCTGCTGTTTTCTTTCTATGTTTAGTAGAGATTCTCGCACCACATTCATGTTTCTCCAAAACTGTATGCAGTTTGAATACTTTTTTCAAGAGTCTTAAATTTGCAATAGTTTAAAGTAATACCTTTCTCTACATATATAATTAAAACGTATATGAGATTAAAAGCAATAACACAAGCAAACCACATTTTATTCTTTGTTTTTTGGTACTTTCAATCCTACAGATCATTGTAAACAGTAAAATAAGAGAAGCAACAAAGAACAACTGCAATTTTCTTTCTTTGGTTTTTATATTTTTTTTATTTATAAAAACAATACCAGATTTCAAATCATACCTAACAGTCAGGCTGCCCAACTCTTTCAGGGAGTTCAACACTGTACGGAGCACCCTACACATCAAAATTTCATAGAAGGGGTTAAATTACCACAAAAGGTACGCTAGAAAGCTAAAACCAGCAAAAACAAAGATAATCTCCAATGGGATGTACACGGCAAACAAAATCGTTTATTTTTTATACGGCAAACATAAATATGATCATCTGGAGATGCTAATGAATGCAAAAAGACGAACCAAATTCGAAAATAAGAGTGGACATTTTTTTTACAGTGGGGTTGCAATGCATGTGGTCAAGGCACTTTCATAACATATTCAATTAGTAAGGCTGTATGTGCATGTGAATGGTGAAGCCCTAATTATGAAACACAAAGAGACAATGACAATGTGTATGCACGTGAAGAGGCACATTTACAACAACCTTGACCTCTTCACATGTATTATAGATTCAAAAAAAATCACCACATTGACCATCACAAATTAAGTGCCAAAAACAACAACAAAGGAGACTTGGTGGCCATTATAGTTCAAAGATTTCTCATACCCACCAAATCCAACAGCCCCCAGATGATGAAAAAAGTTAGAAAAACCAATCCAAAGCCCTAAACTCTGGGTACCATGGCCATGATTGATTATTCACTCTGTTCCTAATCTCTTTGTCTCTCTATCAGCCACTGCGCAACCATTGTTATTGCATATACACTCCTATTATACTCACAAAACAACAAAATAAATAACAACAACATTCTTATAAAAGAAGAAGAGCAGCTGCGAACATATTTTTCTTAAGACTAGCGTTTCTTGAGACAAGAGCCAAAGATCAAGAAAAATACAAAAAAAAAACCATAAAACAGAGGACTGATCAAGAAAAATACAAAAAAAAAAAAAAAACCATAAAACAGAGGACTCACTTGAACGCGATGAAACGACGAACGGTAGAAGTTCAGTGCAAAATGGTTTCGGCAGAAACCATAGATGGAGGACGAGGAACCCGCAGATAAAATGGTTTCTGGGTTTCGGAAGAAACCATAGATGGACGACGAACCCGCACGAAAAATCTCTTCTGGGTTTCGGAACAAACAAACGGTTTCTGGGTTTCGGAAGAAACCAGATGGACGACGAACCCGCTCGAAAAATCTCCTCTGGGTTTCGGAACAAACGATTGATCTCCGTGAACGACGAACCTGCAGGAATTTCTGGGTTTCAAGTGGGTTTCGGGTTATGCGCGGCTGTTCTTCGAAATCTAAATCAGAAGAAATCGTTTTTGGCGCTATGAAATCGGCTCTTTTGCCTTTTTTTTTTTTTAATATAATTTAACCCTGACGTGGCATTAGCCACGTCAGGGATTCCGCTACGGGTACCCCAGGCCGGGTACCTGTAGCAGTATTGTTAATTTAATAGTCAAAAATTGATCTTAATTAAAGATGTACATTATATATATATATATATAATTTTTCTAATAATATGACAATATGATGTCTCATAGTTAAGTGGTGTTATTATAAAGAATAGTGCTACATATACTTATAATTTTTACTTATACTTTTACTTACAATACTCATTTTGTCAATTTTATTTTTAAATTTAAATTATTTTAAATTTTAAATTTTATAATTTTCAGCATATCAATAACTGACACGTGGAGAATTAACTTTTCTGTATGTTTTTTTTTAAATACAAATAGCATTTTTCATATGAATACTATCTGATAATAATATTACAGTTCGAAGATATAAACTACAATTTCCCCGAATTAATAAAAACCAATTACATGAGTTTCGTGCGTGTTCTTGTTTTTTTTCATTAATATGATCACTGATTCACGACTATTAATTTGTTATCAACATTCAACATGCATCTTTTATTAATTTTTAGTAAGTTTTCATAATATATATATAGAGTACTTCACATTAAATATATATTGGCTTAATTAACTTGTAATGTACGTACTAGATTATCTATGTATATATATTCATGATCATGGGCTTGGAAGATACGTACGTGGGAATTTCCGACTAGGGCATGTGAACCGGCTTCCAAGGCGAGTCTGATCTCGAATAGTGTGTCAATTTGTGTTTGAATTCTAGCCAGCTTGGAGATCGAATAGTCTGTTCTGTCAGGATTTTGAACTTCAAAACCGAAATAATATTCCTCTTAAATGATGATCATCATCACGAATTAGAATAAATTTTCCTGAACCAATTCACTAAAGAATAATGCTAATTAGAATTCTATGTTGCTTGAGGAATACACGAGTTTGACCGTGGGAGGGCTTCCCAAAACATGCAGAAAACGGATGTGGAAGCTGGAACCTGATTCGCAAAGACGTAATTCTCACATAGTGGTTGACATAGACTTTGAGCATTGTCGGTACGTAGGTGAAGATTAGTGAGAAGAACATGATGATCGGAACCTGGCTACGTACGTTCGAAAATCGAAGCTTTATTTTGTAATTAGGAAAAATATTCTTCTAGTTTTATATATACTTTTATATAAAAGAATTTCAAGGAACACGTTTATAATTATTAATTGGCACCGTTATTCATGAGGATTTCTAGACAAGCACATACGACCATGTCCAAGCAAGAAGCCCAATATTCGACATATGCAACGTGTGATCCAACCCTTCCAGAAGTTCCGAGTAAGGTGGCCTTTCTTGTTTTCCACTTTTCCACAAACTACTAATTAGTCCCACATCGACAAAATACATTAATAAGTTGAGGTTTATTAAACCAACTTGCATCCTCAAAGAATGTGTTCGTAGAAAGGAGAGATGGTTGGCATCTCCCCTGACAGGGACGGGAACAGCCTTCGGGCTTACATGTTACCACACATCCGGTTAAGGCTACCCACTTCAGTGGATCTTTTAACCCTTTTTTTTTTTCCTTTTTTCCTCCATAATCTTGGATTTTATATAATTTATCCCTCTTCTTTATTTTTGTCCAGGTAATTTGAAGCTGCTTGATCAAATTAAGTACATGGGTACTTGTTAATACTTTTTACAAGCAAGATAAAATATTATTTTTCGTAGAATGGATAAAATATATCAGACCAGAAGAGCCTAAGGGGGAAGGCCCCCTCACTAGAAGACAAAGTATGAGAGAGTAGAGGGAGACAATGAGGGGATAAGAAAAAGGAGGGTGTCTAGAGTAAGTGACGGGAAAAAGAAATGAGAAAGTTGAGAGAGGACAAGATGTCAGACACGCAAAGAAAAGACAGTCAATCTTCACCACTCTGTAGGGGCATGCAAAAAGAGGGAGATATAAAATGAAACAACTAGACAACTTGAGGGGACTTCGACTTCTTCTTCAATTTCTTCAACCTCTCAAAAGGGACTCCAGCGATAACATATTATTCAGCAAATATATACGAGATCTCCATTGTACAGTGAGAAAGAAGAGGCGATGAGGAATTATAAATTAGCTTATTATAGTGGATATTCTCTCTTCAAAAATTCCATGAACGTAGGCTTTATGTCGAACCACGTATTGAAAATCTGTATATCAATCTCTCTTTTACATTCTCAGTATTTATTTTTTATTCATTGTCATGAAGGTATGCATAGCCGCACTGGACCACGCTGGAGGCTCTAGACTACACTGATTGAGGCCCAGATCATCATAGCGGGCTGAGAATGACTCTTTCTCCTATTGTAAGATTTTTGGCATTAACATTTCGTTTAATTAACTCTCAATTGTTTTTAGCATCGACTTAAACATCTATTATTATGTGGCAGCAGAACAAGATCCAATTAAAGTTACTAAGGTCGAAATATATAATTAGTTTTCATATATATATATATATGATCTAGAGCTGACCATTATCGCTTGCATGCTTAAGAAGCTTGGCATGCAATTGTATGGCGGCCGCAACCATTGATATAGGTTAAGAAAAATGGTCTTCTAATCGAGTAGTACACCAGATTCTCTTATACAGCAATTACATTGTTAGTCGACAGCTTATCATGATCATGTGTTTTGGATGCAAATGATGAAAAATCAAGAACACCCAATTAACTTTCGAGGAACAAAATTCCCATTTTTAGGTGTGGTTAATATTTGGGCGAAGAAAGCAAATTTTGGGATAAGCATTTATATAATGAAAAAACTAAAGGAAAAGAAAATGCTCCGATTGAGGATCTAATTCAAGAGAGATTGTATATTTCAAATATCCATGCAATTAATATATATAATTGAATTGAAATATAACCGCTTACAACTTGGACAATATTTATTATATATAGATGAAGGAAGACTTACATACGGTCCCAATATTAATCTTTCGTACGTTCCACAACATATCTGTAAAACAAGATCTATACGTATTCATCACCATCTTAAGGCTACGTATATGATATACTCATGATCCAACTAAATTTTTTTTTCCTCTCATGGTTTAGCCATGCGCTCGTCCGGCGAACACGCAGTATTCGAGCCAAGAGTGTGATAATTCACGTATCGGCTAGGTGCAGATGAGCGTCGAAATCCTTTTGGCAAGCAGCTATTAACATCCGGTTTTCGAAATTCACCATGGACTCTTTCGGGCTTCAGCGTCACATAATTAGGAGGATTTGAATCCAATGGCCTCGTAGCAGCAGCAACCGGCCAAGACATAGAATTCGACCCAATATTCATGATGAGGAGTAGTGGAGGATTGATAAGGAGGAAGAGAATGAGCAGAGCCATGACGAGAGTACTAGACATGATTCTTGAGATATTGGAAGCTTGCTTGATTGTTGTAACGTAGATGAGGATGTCTTTTTAAGGTACTGGAAGATCAAGAGTAGGAGGCAAGCTTTAAATAGGTTCATGAGGAGTAAAGGATGTTAGATATGATCACCAACGCATAGCTACAAAAGCTTGCATGCATGCTTGCTGGCCGGTCCTAGTACGTACTACTTGTGAAGTGAGCTGGCCAGGACGTTCACTTTTTTGGCGACGGAAACGATCAGGATGCTCGTGCATTTCATTACTCTTATCTCCCAAGTAATTTCTTACGTCAACCATAGCATTTTTACAGTTTTTATAAATGTTTTGTTTATTATAAATTTTTAACAAGATAATAGAATATTACTAAATGATCGGGGCGGCGACAAAATGATCGACGGATTATATTCCGAGCGAGTTCAATATAGAGAGTCGTGAATAACAAGATCCAAGTACTGCAATATATATTTATATTACTTAAAAGGGTTATAGATTTCCTAGACTTTGAGCAAACTTGTGTGTTATATATATTGAGTGATCAGGTCCACTCCCAAACGGCAACAGTAGTATTATGATCAAGGAGACGGAGGAAGCCTTGAATTCATGTGATGGCGTTTAATCTGCCATAATGGGCTTGGAGTACTTGAGATATACAGAGCCAATTAGCAGGCTAGCTAGCTTTGAGTTTCCTTTTAAAATAATGTGCTAGCTAGGCAGCTTGTTCATGTGATCTAAAGGGGTCATGTACGTAAATTAACGATCCATTAGACTGTTGTTTTCGCAGGATTAATGCATGAAGAAATTATGATTTTTGCATGCATAGTCCAACCAAAATTGGTGAAACTGTCGTGGATCATGGGTTGCATCATAGTCGAACTTGAGAAAAGATTCATGAGTTGATGTCTACCAAGTTGTTCATGTGGGGGTTAGTTTCTTTTTTTTTTTGGCAATAATATTGTGCATTTATATATCAAATCCATGCAGTACTCGAGCTGCTAGCTTAGTAATTTGAGTACTAGATCATATTTCCACGGTTCATGGAAAGGCCGGTGATCGATCAACGTACGTGATGGGGCGCTGCTTTCTTATTATTATAACGATACATGCACATATTATACGTACAAAGGATATCAATATTCCAAGGCCACGTAGGCAAAAATTTGGAATTGATGGTGAATAAGCTATAGCTGGCTGAGTACTTAGGGAAGGATCATGCTCATCATGATATATAGTTTTTGAAAAAATAAAAAAAGAAAACGAAAAATGCTATATATTACAAGAGAATTTCTATTCATAAATTTCATACAACACATGTACACAACATTTTTTGTGATTTTTTTATTTTTTTTCTTATTAAATGTGTTGTATATAGATGATGAGTAGAAGAATTTAATTGTTTTAAAAAGAATAAAATCAAAACAAATTTTAAAAATAAAAATAAAATAAAATAATTATAATGTGTGGTGTGTGGTATATAGATTTATGAATAGCAATGCTCATATTACAAATTCATTTCATTCACGACATCGTTCCATTGTATTTAACTTGGCATGCATTATCTATATATTTTAAGAAAAAATAACATTTTTAATATACATATACGCTTTCTTTTGGATAGCTGCGCGCCTCAAATCTGATAAAATGATCAACGATCGAGTACATTTTTAAGAGACATGACTCGTGAGTATAATGATACGTATACCCGAGGCAAATAATGGATGATATGCTGACGAGGAGGGGACAACCCAATCACCTGACCCTAACCACATTACATATTACATGACTTGCAAGGGGATGATTTGGCCACGTGGGAGTAGTAGCTTACCTGTCTGGCCAACTTATTGCCAACCTTCACACATCATCTCCGGCCATCACATCCATGTAATTACTCGGTAAAGATTGGTTCAACATTCTGCCACGTGTAATTGTGAAGAAGTAATTAAAACTTGCATCTGATCAAGAAATCTTCATGAATCCTATCCAATCTTCTAACAGTGTAATTTGTCCTCAGCCAACACGTATCCTTGCTCCTATATATGTTACTGTTTACTAAAGTCTCTATCTTTTCAAATTCAAGAAATAGTATTACAACTTTCGGCACTATTTAAAGTGATACATTTATTTTTTTGTACTAAGTTTTTGTTGCCACGTATTAAAGCTAATGGACACATCTCTCGGAATCTTTTTCCCTCTCCTTTTGAGTGTTGATCACTAATATTATTTTATTTATTTTTATGAGAAAAGACTGAGATTTTATACAAGTTGTTAAACTTGGACCAATGTCCATTGTCCTAGCTCTACAATCGTATTTCTTTCAAATTTTTTCAAATCTCAAAATAATAATAATATTAAAAAATAATATTTTATTTAATTTTTAATTTTATTCTCAACTCATCTTATCTCAAATGATCACTATCCAAATGGCACCATACCTAAGTTTCACCATCAATAGGATCGATAAATATAATATATGCCAAGATCGATAATGATGAGTGTTAACATTGACGTCTTTGAGTTGGATTCTAGCAACTCGGGTCTTCAGGTTTTCACCTGCACACTTAAACAAACACAAAGAATTGAGGGCCTTGGTGGTTGCTGGAGAGTCTCCGATGTCAAAATCAGTATATTTCCTTAGTAATTTGTGCATAAGTTTAGAAAGATCAGATAATTTCTCGTATTTGGGGCTCGACTTTTATACTAAATTTCTGGTGGGGACAACTCATTTCTGACTTTGAGGGGCTCATGTATGTTCCATTGTTCATTTAGTCATGATAATCATTTAATGTAGCGTGACTTTTAGGACAGCATCATTAATGCGGCGTGAAGTCTAGGGAGTGACATCATTAATGCAGCGTGGCCCCATGACTCACTTTACCCATAAGCGTTTCATGTTAAGCCTCTCCATGCCTGATGTCAGGAGGTCACGGGTTCTCTATATTCCCTGCTCACTTGCTTGGGCAGGTTCCTAAGAGTAGTTCGTCCGTTGGGTTGGTTTCAAGGTTGCGAGTCTCATTTGCCTTACTATAATAAAGTATACGTTCACGGGATTTTTGGAGAGAGAATATCCACTATAATAAGCTTATTTATAGTCTCTCATCGTCTCTTCTTTCTCACTGTACAATGGAGATCTCGTATATATTTGCTAAATAATATGTTATCGCTGGAGTCCCTTTTGAGAGGTTGAAGAAACTGAAGAAGAATTCGAAGTCCCCTCAAGTTGTCTAGTTGTTTCATTTTATATATCTCTCTTTTTGCATGCCCCTACAGAGTGGTGAAGATTGGCCGCATTTTCTTTGCGTGTCTGACATCTTGTCCTCTCTCCACTTTCTCATTTCTTTTTCCCGTCACTTACTCTAGACACCCTCCTTTTTCTTTTCCCCTCATTGTCTCCCTCTGCTCTCTCATACTTTGTCTTCTAGTGAGGGGGCGTTCCCCCTTGGGCTCTTCTGGTCTGATATATTTTATTCATTTTATGAAAAATAATATTTTATCTTGCTTGTAAAAAGTATTAACAAGTAAATGTACTTAATTTGATCAAGCAGCTTCAAGTTACCTGGACAAAAATAAAGAAGAGGGATAAATTATAAAAAATCCAATATTGAAAAAAAAAAAAAAAAAAGCGTTAGAAGATCCACTGAAGTGGGTAGTTTTAACCGGATGTGTTGTAACAGGTAAGCCCGAAGGCTGTTCCCGTCCCTGTCAGGGGAGATGCCAACCATCTCTCCTTTCTACGAAAACATTCTATGAGGATGCAAGTTGGTTTAATAAACCCCAACTTATTAATGTATTTTGCCGATGTGGGACTAATTAGTAGTTTGTGGAAAACAAGAAAGGCCACCTTACTCGGAACTTCTGGAAGGGTTGGATCACACGTTGCATATGTCGAATATTGGGCTTCTGGCTTGGACATGGTCGTATGATAAAATATTTTTTACTGATACAACTGTTTCATCTCTTGTTTGAAATTCAAAATTCAAGTGTGAGAGATAGATAGACACATGTATTCATAATATTTATTAAACTTTTAGTATTTTTTGGATAATTCATGATAAAATTAATATTATAATATTTTTATTTTTATTTTTAACTCTAATTCCTAGAATTTGAATAAAAGATTTTAAAAAAAGCCTAGATCCTACTTAGTGTTGAAAGCTGTACCGAATTATATGTAGTGCAATTAGATAGCATTGGGCCGGAGAAGTTGTTCCTGAAAACGATGAGAAGGAGCTGCTTTTTATACATTCAAATGGACAAAGCCCGTCAAGAAAGCAAGTACAGACACCATACAACCTTAAATGACAAACAAAAGGACAGGGCCTCTAAGGTCCATGTTATTCTAATCCGTATTACAAAGCCGGCAATCATCCAGCCCAACTCTCTATGGCCCGATATCTTAAATATTCTCCCTCTCTTCCCCGGCCCAGAAATCAATTACTTCAAACTGGCATTAGCGAAAGTCCAACTTCATTAAATTAAAAAATATATATTATAAGATTGTTATTACGTTGATGCGATATTATATATCAAGAAAAATTCTTTTCATTATCTACTATTCACTATGAAAAAAAAAAAATTATAGATGCGGAGTGTGAAAGTGAATAGTGACTAATATATAAAATTCTTCATATATTAATTATTAAGTTTTTTTATTTTATAAAATAAAAATTGATGTAATGTTAGATACAGTCTTAGAGTGTGTAAATTTCACGTACTTATTTTAAAAAAAAATATGGTCCATTATTAAAAAAGATTTTTTTTTTTTTCATTTTGATCTCAAATTTATTTATTTATTTTTAAAAAAAATGTACAAAATTTATATACTCTAAAATTATAAACATAATTTTTCTTAATGGATAATGTTTATTTTCTCAAGTAAACAGATAAATATAAAGTGCGCGGCAATCTTCAGTACCATTAGAGGTGCTGACTAAAAGTCAAAAAACATAATGTTTGAGCAAAAAAATCTAATAAAGGCCAGTGAGTACTGTTTATGATAAAAATGTTAAGAAAAAAACAAAAAAAAAGAAAAAATGTCTTTACAAATATAGTTTGTATCTAAGAAGAAAAATTTTAAATATAAGCCTCACATCTTACACACCATTTAAAAAGTATATGATTTTACTTTCTTACCATCATATTTCATATTTCAATTTAATATGAAATATGAGGATAAAAAAGTAAAATCACATATTTTTAAGTGGTGTGTAGGGATGTGAGGCTTTTATGTAGCACAACTCATCTAAGAAAAAAGAGTCCGTGAAGACAAAGATAAACATGAATCCACTACGCTGCATTCGGGATCCATCGTCGGATATCCACTAAAAAGTTGAAAACTTTTGATAGTCGCTTTAACAATGGGAATTAGAAACATAATCGATCCATGCACCAATTACCAAACCCCAACGTGTATCACAACTGTTCATGACACTTTCCTTTACGCCAAACAGTGCATGAGACTC